>NC_091860.1:8414847-9039959 GCF_037783145.1 Equus przewalskii | reverse complement strand
GAATTTAAATGTAAAGTAGAATATTCACATCTTCCTGAACAGTATGTGGAATATCTACTGTTTAAAAATATAAAAAAGGAAAACAGCGAATTTACTTTTAGCCACATATTCAAAACCTAGGCAGGAGAGAATGTCACAGGTCTCAAGGGCGACAGCTACTTGCTTAAGGTCAGTTAATCCAACAAAGCTAACAGAAGGGAATACATTTCAAAGGCAATCAAATGTGATCCACTAAATTACAAGCATTTTTCAGATCTCTATAGAAATATTTTTTTTTAAAGTATTTTTTTTGGTGAGCTAAGCTCTGTTGCCAATCTTCCTGTTTTCTTTTCCCCCTCCCCAAAGCCCCAGTATGTAGTTGTGTATCCTAGTTGTAGGTCATTCTAGCTCTTCTATGTGGGATGCTGCCACAGCATGGCTTGATGAGCAATGTGTAGGCCCACATCCAGGTTGCCAACTGACAAACCCCAGGCTGCTGAAGCAGAGCACACAAACTTAACCACTCTGCCACAGGGCCGGCCCCAGAAATAGATTTTAAAATAGCATAGAATTGGATGGAAAAAAGCAAACAAACTCTCTAAAAACAGAATTTGTTTCTTCCCACAGACTTTTTTTTTTGAGGAAGATTAGCCCTGAGCTAACTATTGCCAATCCTCCTCTTTTTGCTGAGGAAGACTGGCCCTGAGCTAACATCCGTGCCCATCTTCCTCTACTTTATACGTGGGATGCCTACCACAGCATGGCTTTTGCCAAGCAGTGCCATGTCCGCACCCAGGATCTGAACCAGCGAACCCTGGGCCACGGAAGCAGAACGTGCAAACTTAACCACTGCGCCACTGGGCGGGCCCCCCTACACACTATTTCTTTTTTTTTTTTTTTAAGATTTTATTTTTTTCCTTTTTCTCCCCAAAGCCCCCCGGTACATAGTTGTATATTCTTTGTTGTGGGTCCTTCTAGTTGTGGCATGTGGGACGCTGCCTCAGCGTGGTTTGATGAGCAGTGCCATGTCCGCGCCCAGGATTCGAACCAACGAAACCCTGGGCCGCCTGCAGCGGAGCACATGAACTTAACCATTCAGCCACAGGGCCAGCCCCACTATTTCTTAATAGATAATTACTGTGAATGATTTGCGCATTAGAGTTATACCTAATTTCATGAAATGAAATTTTAGTTATCTTCTCTTTTACAAAGTCAACTAACTGAAAACCAATTTAATTGAGGCTTTTTCTCATGATAGTCCCAATATATTTTTAAATATTTAGATATGAAAGGTTTCTATTTTTAGTATAAGAGCTTAGAAATTGTTTTATTTTTTTATTGAGGTAATACTGGTTCATAACATTATATAAATTTCAGGTGTACATCATTATATTCCGACTTCTGTATAGACTATATCATGTTCACCACTAAAAGTCTAGTTGCAATCCATCACCACACAAGAAATTTTGTTCTAAATATTTCCTAATTATGACTTTAGTAAGTTATTAAACTTCTTTCTTGTGGCCTGAGTTGCTTCATCTATAAAATGCTGACAGACAAGTTAATATCCAGCTGGAAGCTTATGTCATTTGAAAAAGCACACCTAATATCATACTTTTAATTTTAGAAACAAAAAAATAATCCTCCCTTTATACTGGGAATGTATAGGAAATAAGGTTTAACTAAATCATCTTGGCTGGTAAAGCTATTCCAAAGTCTGAGAAACACTAGCCTAGACATTCTTTATAGCTCTACAATTCCATTATGAGGTTATTTTCCTTTACCTCAATTCAATGATGATTGTACCTTACCTTTCTCAATATAATTCTTGGGGGCCCAAGCAGGATCCCCATCTGCATATGGATCATTATACTGAACCACTGCAGCCTCCTCGTCTTCATAATCCACGGGAGGTGGTGGTGGCGGAGGTGGAGAGTCATCAAACATGGGAATGTCATCTGGCGGAGGTGGGGGTGGTGGAGTTGGACTATCAGCAACTAAAAAAATTCAGATAATTAATTGGAATGAGAAATAGACTAAATGGAAATTGATAAGTTAACAGAATTTAAGAAAGCACTACTTCATATACAGCATGCACTATAATAAAACATGCAATGATTAGAAATAAAAGCTTGGTGTGTTAAAGCTTCTACTACTCTTAAGAACAATTTTACAAAAATACAATGAGCTAAAAATAAGGGAATTAGGAAAAACTACAGATTAATGAATGCAGGAAGTTAGGAGACAAAGACTCTTTTTACAAAGATCACAGGAGTAAAGATGTTTCTAAGCTCTAAGGCCCAGGTCAGAACAAATGTCACTCTTCAGTTAGCATACCTCCTTAAATAAGCCCTATGTCACATTCGTCATTTGGACTACAGTAAACGTTATGAATAATAACACATTAATGGTTTGATAACCATTCATTGTGCACATTCATGTCTCTGATTTTGGCTTTTAATTATCGTTAGTTCCCCAGAAATAAGTCTCCGGTGGGTGAATACTTGTTTATTTTTGTTTTAATGGAGAAAAAAAGAAAAGTTTAGGTATTAGGTTCGCTTCTATGTGTAGGTTTTCTATTCTTTTATTTAAAATTTAACAGGAGAAAATTAAACCAAACTAAAAGTAAATAATTCCAAGCTAGTAGAAAATTTCATTGAATATTTTGAAAAAAGTTTGTATTCATAATCAACTTTTTTAATGTAGAAAAAGCAAGCTAAGATTTTTGCATTACTGCTAGTAAAACATAAACATAGGATGAGGGAAAGAATCCTAAAGATCCAATTTTCTAAGAATATATCCACAATAAAGATTTTAAAAACAAAGTATTTTAGGAAGATGTAATTTAAAAAAACAAACAAACAAACAGAAAGGAACTTGTATCATGCGAAACAATAAAAATGAGTCATACCTCAAATTCTAGATGGCTGTGATATGTGTGTGTGATTTAAATAATTAAAGGCATAAACAGTGAAATGGGAAAATGCCAGGCTAGAACTGCGTTCACCCAACTATTATGATACACGGCAACAAATGCTCCCAATATTAAGGAATTCAAAGCTAGAACATAACTAATTCTTAATTCAAATTTCTGATCCACAAATTTCTTTAAAAGTAAAAGACATGAAAATGCTTTGATACAAATTGATACAGGAATTATATAATATCTGCAGGGGAGAAATTCAGAATACCAACATACTAAACTCAAATGCCACTTTCTTGGGCTATTTATGTGATCAAAGAAAGCAATCATAATCTATTTGTAATACAGGTTTTAAAGTTCCTCTACCCTATTTGGAATAACGTGCTGAGAATATAACCAAGGGATCCATATCTAAAACATTTGCAGACAACAGCCCTACTTCCATAACCACTTCAATTCCGTGATTTCTACTTTATCCTGTTGGGGGATGAAAAAGACTGTTAGAAAACAAATCTGATGTGGCGATGCTCATTCTGATAGCTATCAAACAGGTCTACAGTTTTTCCATTGAATGCTTGGATCTATTTTATTTTTGCCCATACCTTCTCCATAAAGCTTTCTAATATTGAGAGGAGAAGAAAATGGAGATAAATCATCCTGACATCAGTCATAGCTCTCATATCCTTAATTTGGCTTAATGTGTAAATTATATAAATTTGCCTGAACCCCTAAATTGCATTTACTCTTGACTGATATAGTACTTACTAGTTTAATATTTTCACTCAATTGTCTTTATGTTCAACTGCTGTGAATTATCTTCAAATTACATACAATGGGCAGGAGGCTAGTCAATCATTCTCTGTGTATAATACTTTGTCTAGTGCCATGAGTAATTAGTTAAAAAATGCTTTCTGATGTTAATCATAAATAGACATAAACACACTGCTGAGTTTTTTAGAGGCTCATATCTTAAACGGAAACATTTATTAATAGGTTAACTGCTAAGGTGCATTATCACCAACGTTGAGGGGCCTAAGAAACTGAATATTTAAAAGAAAAAACACAGAAAATTTGCACTTCATAAAACAGTTAAGACATGGATACACAGTTTATCACCAATCTTTCTAATATGCTTTCAAAGAAAATAGATGCCAAATAAAGTGGGGCGTTCTGCAGCACAAGGAGAATAACTGACTCACTTTCATATGTTTGCTAGAAAGAACTAAGATAGTACCATGGGCCTCTTTAGCAAGGCCATGTATGACTAAAATAAAGTACTGAATAAGTAACACTGACATTCTATTTTTAAAAGTTTCCAAAAAGCTAGTCAATGAGCTTTGGACCCAATAAATGTATGTTTATTATGACAATTTAAAAATATTTCCTAAAAATTCCCGTTTGTAAAGAAGTTCAAAAGGTTAAACTGGCTTAGTTTTTAAATTCTCACAGCAATAAGGACCAGTAATTTATCCTTATTCACTTTAAAAAAAAATAAGATTCATTTATTTTTACATGTTTAAACACATTAGAGTTTTCAAACAAATGTTAACAAGGTTGGTTTACACTCAGAAATTTCAACATTTGGAAACTACCATGTTTTATAAAAAGCCCATTAAATCATACATAGGGACTTCCTCTTAGACTACTTGTATTCTTCCCAGAGCCTAGCACATAACACTGAATAAAAATATTTGACTGGAGGAAGGGAGGAAATGTGGAGAATAACACAAGGTCAGCAAATCTTAACAATGTAATTTGCCACAATGTATTCTCCCGGAAGATGGGCTGGTCAAGCGGCTCATATATTTGTTCAGGACATTCTGAGAAACATCTGCACAGTGATGGTCCCAAGTGAAGTAAATTACTACTAGACTACCTTACCATTTTAATCTCAACAGCTATTCTGGCATAATATAATTCAGTAATAGGGGCATTTTTCATTCTGCCAAACAACATTCACTATGATCATGTGTTAGGATTATATAGCTTCTGGAACCTCAAAGTAATCAGGTAGCAACATGAACTACTCTATCCTAATTAAATCCACATATTCAAAAGAATTTCCAAAAATCATTAAACCTGATCTTCCTTCAGAGAAGATCTTAAAAAGCTGACAGATTTGCATACTCAGAAATAATCCTCATGGGGCTGCATGTAGCCAAAACATGAAGAGGGTTCCACGTTGAGGACCACTCTTACATGGATAGCATGGAAGTCATTTACTTCTTGCAGATTCATTCTCATCCTAACAATGAATCTTTATTTAGGTTCAGAATTATCTATATATAAAAATCTGAGGCTACAAAGCTTTCTCCAGAAATCTTTTTGTAACTAAAGGAAAAACAAACACACCTGTCCCAATTGCATAATAAATTTAATCTCAGTGTAACTACCTCTATCTTGATGAATTTGCTGGCAACAGAATACAAAATGGTTTCTAACTAAGTCTCCTAATAACTACTGGAAGCTAGTCCTTTCCACACATTTCGAATTTTTGTGATTACACAACAAGAATCTACAAAGATCACATTTCATGTTTTAGATCATGTAAATACATAAGAAAGTTGCAGTTTGGAAATTTTTATGGGTCAGTAATCATGCACACAAGAGAAAAAACTGAAGACCGTGCTCTTCAGTTTCAATTACATTATCTGCACCTATTTTCAAGATAAGATTAGCTTCTCAATAAAAGTAAGGAAAACGATGACTCGTCAGCCATGCATGCTATAAGGAGACAGCCTCTACTCTTTGGATAGCTCAGTTTTTCCAAACTTACTGTTTTCCTGCACCCTGGCCACGAAGCCTGTGAGAGGTATCTGTGGAGTCAACTGAGGCATAGGGGGAGGGGGTGGAGCAATAGAAACTGGCAGCAACAACACAGTATGGGGGAAGTAAAACATAAAGGAAAGAAAAGGAAACAAACAAAAAGCAGAAGTCAGTTACAAGGACCACAAACATAAGTATGCAAAGAACAGTTTGCAAATGAAACAAAACAAAACAAAAAACAAAACAAAAACCTGCAGAACCTTCTTCAAGTTCATTTCCCATGACAAACCTAAAGCTGAGTTGTGCCTAGCCAACTGGTTAATTTTATTAAAAAAAAAAAATACATTTAATTTAATTCTAAAGTTATATTGTTTGGGGGAAGATTTAAATTCAGTACCACATTCACTCTCATGCAATGAAATTTTCAAATTCTAAGGAAAGATAAAAAAATGGTGAAATACCAATAGAGGTTTCCAGGATATTATGTCTTTGCCATCTCTCTATAACCTAACAGGTATGTCTAGCTTTAGGGTAACGTTGTAAATTAGAACCCAAATCAATAAAACAAATATGTTACGGAATAGCTGTTTATTCCATATAGAAATAAATACATTAATCACAGGTTTCCTTTAAAAACAGTTATTATATATGAGAATGTACACACATCTCTCCAGGAAAAACTCTTGTTTATAAAACAAGGTTATTATTATTTTTTAAGTTGATAATTTTGTTTTTAAAGACATCACTCCTAAATTTACTAGGGAGTAAGAGTGCTCCACACACTGTGTTAACTGTTCACTGAGTTTCATGGGATAAGACATTTCAAAAATGACCTTCCTTTTATCACTGTTCTAAAAAACGAAACCTGATCTAACAATAGGTTAAAATACGCAATTACTTGCATCAAAGTAATTTCTATATCCAACAAATCCTTGGGTAGCGGGAAACATATTCTAACTTCTTTCTGGAGAGGACATAATTTATAGGAAATTCATAACCAAATGCTCATGTGGGCAGCAAATGTATTAAAAATTCTAACAAACTAGAAGTAAACATTCATGTTGATCTCTTTGTCTCATTTTAACAAGACAGCAATTCCCAAAGATTGCTTAGAAAAAGTCAGCAAGGGGCCAGCCCAGTGGTGTAGTGGTTAGGCTCACATGCTCCGCTTTTGTGGCCTGGAGTTCGCAGGTTCGGATCCTGTGCGTGGACCTATACACTGCTTATCAAGCCATGCTGGGGTGGCATCCCACAGACAAAATAAAAGAAGATTGGCACAGATGTTAGAGCTCAGGAACAATCTTCCTCAATGAAAAAGAGGAAGACTGGCAACGAATGTTAGCTCAGGGCCAATCTTACTCACCAAAAAGGAAAAAAAAGAAAGAAAAAGTCAATAAGGACTAGATTCCAAAATTCAGTTTACTGGTAGTCACCAAGAAGTGACACTAAATTGACAGAAAAAAACAATTTACTGGTTGTCAAGGATCATTTAATCAAAAGGCTGTTTCAACTAATCCAATCTACAAATTTTGTTGGTACGCATAAAAATTTGAAAGAGCTTCAGTGTTCAAAGAAGCAATAACTTAACAAAGCAATATATGTATATTAATATTCATTGTATGGCTAAAAATAACGTTCAATTCACTATGAAACTGGTCCTCACTCAATCTGATACTCTGTATACGGAAGGCTCTAAATAAATTAAATGTTACAGTTTTTGACTTAAAAAAAAATCCCCACAAACCTAAAAAAGTTTTTGTAGAATCAACCCTTAGTAACTAGCCATGCTGGTTAGTATGTGATGAAAATGAAAGCTACGCTGCAAAGTTACTAACCATTACACCACCACATTTAGACGGGGGAAATATGCACATCAAAACACTAAAAACATTCACATACTACTACTACCACAACACCAACAGTGACTCAGATCGAAGGATAATTTGACAACACAGAATAATATATTTAAACACTGAGGCCAAATTTGCTGGACAATATCCAAAAGGTATAGACATTCAGTAATGAAATTATGTCTTGTTTGAGAGTAAGCAACGCCCCCCCTCCAAGTACTCTTAGAATAAAGCTATATAAACATCTATTAGATGAAGAGCTATGAAAAACCCTATTTGCAGAGTAAACTAAATGTCTAAGAAATGAAAAATAATGAACATAAAGATGGGGTCTAACAAAGTAACATAATGTGAAAAAAAATTAAAAATTCACAAAACTAGTGAGGCTAAAAATCAGATAATCTGTGACTATTCAGACGCTAGCTACCTTTCATTCCCAAAAGAAGACCAGGGAAAATGTGAGGTAAAATTCTAACTGGTGAAGTTTCCTGGTAGCTTGGATGAAAATTTTAGTCTAGAAAAGGGTTGTATAAATTTTGGGATTACCTATGAATTTTGACATTTCTTCTAAACTGGTTTTCAATTCTTAGGAGTTTTTTGCCATAACAATTAATCTTTAACTCTAAAATTTAAACAAAAAACAAGTAAGAGAACTTCCCCCAGCTCTGCTTTAAAATACATGTTCAGAACATGCATTATAAATTTAAAAAAACTTCAAGCCAACATCCTCCGTAAACATGAGTATTCAGTGTTTTTTAGGTAAACTAATAAACCATGCAGCTCTAGAAAGTAGCTACAAAAGCCACATGGGAAGGTGTGTGTCAGTCTACGCCCAGCAATCACTGCTTCAAGCCAATAACAAACACTGGACAAGAGGCTCATTTCAGATTTCTTTATATCTTTTTTCTTTTCTTGGATTAAACATTTTAATAAGGAAAGTGAAATTAATGACTACCCTAAGCAATTCAAACTTGTAATATTTTCTAATCTTTTCAGCCTTTAAACACTGATTGCAGTTAGTGTTGAGATGTGCAATTTGAGGTGAACAGAAAGAAATCAAAAGAAAATCCTCCCCACGGTTACAATTATTAGAGACAGAATAAGCAAGCATCACAAATGTTTCTTAATGGTTTGGAACTCAATTCAGTACAGGTTAACAAGCTTAAAAGTGATAGCCAGCAATTTTGTCATATTGTTTTAAAGAAAACTTTTCACAATGTTTTTAATTTTACTGCTACTGAACTGTCTCAAAGAAACTGATAAAAATAAATTCCGCTTAATTAATTTCAGTGTTTTTCCTCTCTAGTTCTATTTATAGTAATGAAAACATCATCTCAAACCACCAGTTAAATTTTAATAGACAAGTATACTCGGTAAGTTTGAATGTTTTGAGAGAAAGTGATAAGCAATTATTCTTAAAATGGTATGACTGAAGGACAAACTTCCTAAAGCAAAAATAAACACGAAATAGCATGGTTTCAATTGTTGTCTATCACTGGCAAGAATAATGGTTCCAAATAATTTCCTTCAAAAGGAGCTCCACTGTTGCTGTACGCCTGCAAAGCACAAGCTTACTTGAATTTTGAGAATAAAGTGGACCTCCATTAACATGAGGCTGAGCGGAAAACTGAGCAGTCACAGAGGGAGTCCGTCTGTATCCACCAGAAGATGTCGAGGAAGTGGTCGAGTTGTGTCGAGAGATCTGCCTGCTCATTGTGCCATACTGGGAACCAGGAGCTGAGCCCGGGGCTGCTGAAAAGCATTAGTCAAAGGCAACCAACAAAGGACTTGAGCATTGCACGTCACCTCCGATGACAGAACAAAGAGGGGGGGACTCTCAGTAAGAAGAATTTATTACTTTTTAAAGCCCACAGCGCAAAATAAAGAGAAAACACAAACAGCCCTATCTCTGAAGCTACACAGAAGGGAAAACAGATACTATGCGGAAAGCTGCAAAAGTAAATCAATAATATGCTTAAGCCTTTAACTTAGCATAATCCCAAACAGTATTTTGCAAATATTACGTATAAGTTTTTTCTGCATAATTTTAGAATATATAGCTTTTATATGTAAACTGTCTCTCCAACAAAATAAGTACCAAAAGATAGTCTGAGGAGGAAAGTGTCAGTTTCTAGATGTGAATGTATTAATATCTGGTGTACAAACTTCTTCCTTCCCAGTGCCAAATCTTCAGAAGCACAGTGTAAGAAGCTATGTAGCCAAACCCAAGTTAAATTATAAAATGTAAAGTTATGCATATTTTCCACATATACTACTATATTTATTTGAATATTATATTAGCAATTATTAATACATATTATAGTAGAATAATTTTTAGAAGTACAATTTCCAGTTTCAAAACATCAGATTTGTTGTTCATCTCCAAACTTTTAAGAGTAACATACTTTTCTCTATCACTTAAATTTCTGTACCTGACAAAACTAGAAAAAATTTGAGACTGTGTAAAATATGGACATTTTAAGGCAGCTTTATGTAGAAAATCCATTAGCTTTCTCCCTACATGGAGGGCTTTTTTTCCACCCTACACCCACAGCAATCCTTTTTTTTAATCATCATCATGCATATCTGACTAAAATATTAATAACACTTAAAATTTTATTCAATATCATCTTTACCAACATTTCCAAAGTTTAATATTTAAAAGGTTAATACAGTTCAAAGCCTCTAAAGTTAACTACACTTTCCAAAGCTAACTTCAGGATTAATATCACCCTCTTTGCCCCAGCCAAACATCTAACCATGACTGAGGAGGCAAAAAGACAGCATCATAGTTTATTTTCATTCAATCGTCCAATTTAACTTCTCCTAGAGGTCATACAAGTTATTAGATGAAACCATACAGCAGAGCTTGTTCACTGAAAGAAGTGCTAATATTTACCATTTTGGAGCTCCCAAGCCATAGGCAGTCACTAATAATTATCTGAATCATCCACACATTCATTTTCTAAATAGAAACACATTTTTTTTTAAAGTCTATTCCAAAGCCTTCATGAATGAGTAATTGTGGACAGCTAAGTTTTCAAGAGAGCTAAGAAGTAAGCATTTAACTATTTTTAACAGAAATCTCTGTAAAATGATTTTCATATTTCTCTGACGTATAAAAAGTGTATGAAATCCAAGTTTTATTTTGGGGATTTTAAAATCAAAACCCAACTATTTAGCAGTTTCAAACTATGCCTATTTTAGAATTTACTTTAATATTTTATTATGAAATAAGTCATAATATCAAAGGGTATATGACTGATATATATACATAATTATGTCATACAAATAATACATATACATATGGTTTTATATATACTAATGTAATTTTATATACATATATATATAAATTTAAAGAAAAATAAGATAGGATGAATACCCAGCTCCAAGAAATAGAATATTACCAGTATCACTGAAGCTTCCTGTTTGCCCCTTCTGGATTCCAAACCCCAAAAGGTATGTAATTAAACATTCTCTTGCTTTACTACATAGAATTTTTTTATCACAGATATGTATAACCTTAAACAATACACAGAGAGATTTTGCAAATTTATAAACTTTTACAATGGATGGTTATGTATTCTGTTGGCTTGCTCTTTTCCTTTGATAGTAATACTACTACTATGAACATTCCTAAATACGGTTCCCGAATTTCTGTAGAACAGTGGTTCTCAAACTTCAGTGCTGATCAGAAGTTCACCTTGAGGGCTTGTGATAGTACAGATTGCTGGGCTCCAGTCCTCAGTTTCTGACTGAGCAGGTCTGGAATGGGACCTGAGAGCTTACATTTCTACCTAGTACCCCCATGATGATGATGCTGTCAGTCTGGGGATCACACTCGGAAAGCCACTGCTCTAGGGCAGTGGTTTTTAAACTTTAAGGTCTGAGGGTCCAATCTTCAAAACGAGAGAACCTCAAAAGGCTTTTGTTGAGGTGGTAGCTATATAGCAATAGGTAATTACCATATTAAAAATTAAAACTGATATATCTTTAAAACACATGAGTACACAAATACACATTCCATTAGCTGTCAAAGCAATGATTTTATCATATGTCACGTAGCCTCTGGAAAATTCCACTGTATACACTGTATACTGTGCCAGAATGAGAATGAAAAAGGCAAATAAGTCTTAGTATTATGATAAATACAGCTCTGACCTCAAAAAATCCATGAAGGGACCTTGGCAACACGTAGGGGTCCCATAACTGAGAACCAGTACTCTAGGGTAAATATCTAGAAATGAGGCTGTTAAATCTAAGGTAGAAACCTGTTCAACTTGACGAGGTAACAACAAATTACTTTCCAAAGTGAGTGTATCAACTAAGAAACTCCAACCAGCAATGTACTTTCCTGTTACCGCGTATCCTCATCAGCATTCGGTACTAGCGCACTTCTACATTTTTACCTATCTGGTAGATAGAAAATAGTATCTCACTGTGGTTTTAATTTTCATTTTCCTGGTTATTAATTAGGTTGAGGGCAATTTTTTTCACATGGACTTTCTGCCAACAATTTCTACTATTAGAAATTTTAAAATCACCTCCTTTTGCCCTTTTCCTTTGACTACAAGTGCCAATGTTTTGAAAAGATGTTGCAAGACAGCTTTATTGCACCTAAAATGAAACTCAGTTCTCATCATTTGAAACATCTCATTATCCACTTTTACCCAGATTGTTGCTATTGTGTATTTCTAGGATGAACCGTTTTCACTGAGTCTATATTTGGAATTTCTTATATGCTCAATCCAGTCACCCCCAAGTTGGAAACAATTTAAATGCATCTTATTGGAAAAAATGTTTCATGACATCCTCAGATGCCATAAGTACTGGGCTATATCAGAGTTTTTCAAACTGCGATGCACAGGAAAGCCTCAGGGCACCCCACACCACGCATCTTTTTCTTTTCCATTTTTCTTACTCCTGTCCGCCACATTCACCCCAATCCTTTGACTGCTATATATACCAGGGAGTTCCAAATCAAGTTTAACTTAAAAAAAATTACATTACTAATTAAAAAAAGTTTCTTGAACAATCACTGCTATAATTTTCCTAGAAAAATCTAAACAAATAACAAATACAAACCACATTAAATTACTTATAAACTAAGCATAGAAACAGTTCACATTACAGAGAAAGTTACTTTACATTTGTTTTCTGTGTAACTTCAGAGGCCTTTCAACCAGAGGAAATTAGTGTAAATTAGATTTACTACTTTAATCTCTGTATTACTGCCTATAACCTAATACTATGAAAGCCAGCAGTCTGAGGAGTTTATTATGAATTATGCAAAGTAAGTTACATCACTCCAACGGGTATGCAGTCTCACCTATCACAGTGTTCACTGGGAGAAGTGGTGGAAGAGGTGGTGCTGGTGGAGCTCCAGAAGGAGGAGGGACAGAAATGCTTTCTAATAAAATAGTTTATAATTCAGGTCAGAGTGCAAGAAAGAGAACTAAACATTCTGAAACAGTAAGAAAGTACAATGTTTTGGAAAGAAGAAAAAAAAAGAGAGAGATACCCATATGTAAAGCATGTTCAAATGAGTATGAATTTTACTAGGTAAAAAGGCTATTGAGTTCAACCCTGCATTAACTATAAAATATGCCTGTTTTTATAAGTAGCTTTTTCTCCTTTTTTAACAACATCCTTGAGAAGCTAAAGATTTTTTCCTAACAGTTTTATCATACTCACTTTGAAAAATGTATATTTTTAACACTATAAAGTCTTCATTTTATTTACCAAAAATCAAAGGACTAATTTAATGCTCTATAGTGATTTCTTAAATTTTTATATAATCTAAAAAGTAAAAAATTTTTCCTATTTTAATCCCATTTTATATTTATGGCATTTTACTGAAATATGTATTGAATATCACACATAAGTGTAGTAAAGTCACAGAACAAGCTAACAACAGAGTTGAGATACTAGCTTATAAAGCAGCATCAAAACTCACTGATATGTAATTCATATTATATACACTGATCCTTTGATTGGGGTATCAACAATAAATTGGTTTGCTCTTGAAATAATAAATATCATTTTGACTAGTGCCCAAAGCAAGTATTTCTAAAGCAAAACAGCCAAAAAATTATTTAGTAAAGTTATTCAGTATGCTTTATGTAAAAGGAGAAACAGCTGGTAAAACCCTGAAGACTGTGAAAACCAATCTAAAAATGGTTTTAAATTTGTTGTTAGCGTTTATTCTAGCAACAATCACATAAATTTAATATTTTATCTAATATAACTAAATTATTTCACACTTCTATAATAAAGCTCATAAATACAATCACATATTATAACATATTAATAAATAACATACCTGGTCCAATAGTGGGTGGTGAGGGTGTAGGCACGGCAATGGGAATGCCAATACTGCTGCTTCCACTGTTTTCTCGACTTCCACTTCCTCCACTGCTTCCACTGCAATGAAAAAATTGTGAAAAAAGAAATTCTAGAGATTTATTAAAAAAATTGTAATAATCAAGTCAAAGCCAATAAACACTCCTTTTATGGCATGTGTGTATATATACACATATAAAACAAATTTTTAAACTGTTCAATACAAATTTTAACCCTAAAACTTGTCTTGAGTTTTACTCTACTTATCAATCTATCGGAAACCAATGTAATCATAACATAGTACTGAGAACTATCAGAACAGATCATCCTATTCAGAAATGGATGACCAATAAAATCTTATAATACAATGAGTCAACAAGGGTTTACTTAGTGCCTATTATGAATAGCAGTGAACAAAGCAGACATAAACCATGTTGCCATGGAGCTCATAGTTGAGAATGGGAAAACATTAAAAAATACTGTGACGGATGCCACAAAAGAGCTGCTATGGAAATTAATAAAAAGGTTAATCAGTTTTAATCTGGAATTAGTATGAAAACTTCCACGCAACTCAAAGAAGGGCGATAAAACAGAAATTTTCTGGAAAATGAGCAAAATGACAAAAAAAGACAGTAGTGAAGTTTCAGCATGGGGCATTCTAGAATAATCGATACTGTTAAACTCTAACCAATTCCCTACTATTCTAATTCCTATAGATTTACTGTCCCTTTAGGTATATGGCCTTGCACTACCCAGATGTTTTCAGTAATGTGTGTGTGCACATGTGTATGTATGGAAATGTGTGTATGTGCACATGTAGCCTTACGTTCCGTTTTATGTTTTAAAATCAAAATCATTGGCTCAATAGGACCAGAAACTCAACAGGGCAAAGAGTTGCACTGCCCAGGTAAAATTTTTATTTTTTTCTCCAATATGATCATTCTATAATTGTATTATCACATGTTAATGGAAGAAAAGAAAAAAGAAAGCTGTTCATATAATAAAAATAGCTTTGATGTGAAGGCCTCCCTACTCCCTCAAGCCAAATGATCAATACTCTGCTTTGTGCCACCATCGCATCAGAGACCTTTGAATATTTTCGCACTTATCTTTGAATATTTTGCACTACAATTATTGACCTAAGGGCCTTTTTTCCATCATGGAGGTTGGCAAATCACAGGCCGTGGGCCAAATCTGGCCCATGGTCAATTTTTACGACCTGTAAGCTAAGAACGTTTTTTACATTTTTAAATAGTTGAGAAGAAATCTAAAGAGGAATATTATTTTGTGACACCTTAATATTACACGAAATTTAAGTTTTGGTGCCATATATAAAGTTTTATTGGAAGATAGCCATGCTCATGCACTTGTGTCCATGGCTGCCTTCATGCTACAATGACAGAGCTGAGTAACTGCAACAGAGACCAGATGGCCCACAAATCCTAAAATATTGACAATCTGGCCCTTTATAGAAAAGTTTGTTGATCCCTTTTCTAACAGAATGAGCTTCTGAAAAAGAGAACTATATCTTATTGGTATATCCCTAGCATCTAATGAAGTGACTCTTAATAACTGGCTGCTGAATATGATTAAACTATTACTACTTCCACTATAGAGAAAAACCATGCTTTGATATAATAATTCAATAACAAACAAACAAAAGAACAATTTTGGTCCTCAATGAACTTGACCTGATACAGTAATTGCAGATATGCCATATCAATTTATTTACTAACAGTAGCAATACCACAGATATTAATTACATAGCACCTAAGAACTTGATGTACTCTCTTTAATTGAATCCCCAAAAACGATTTTGCTAAGTTGTATCTCCAACACATCAACCTAAAAGTCAAGGTAAAGAAAGGTTCCTTGCCCAAGTTATTAAGTGAGAGGTAAAATTGAAGAAAAAATAAATTAAGCTATATAATGAATTCGTCCAGCTTTTAAAAAGTGGCCAAAAATGGAGTGGCTACTTTTGGGGCTATTTTTAGAAGCAATAATTGGGAAAGGGCCTGGGGGGAGACTTCTGGGTTGCTGGTAATGTTCCATTTTGTGATCTGGGTGATGGTTACATGAGTGTGTTCAATTTGTATTAATCTTCTCAAGTTGTATATTTAATAAAGCATATAGTTTTCTGATGCTACATTCCATAATCAAGTTTGTAAAAATCCACTAGGTAGTTGATTCCTAAAACTTTTTTTTTTAACAATCTATACAATAACATATTCTAGTATATCAACCCTCTTAAGAAATTCTTCCTTGGATTTAAGCTAAGTCTTCTTTCGGAGCTCCAACCTCTTAAAGTTTAAATCACATTGCATAATTTCTGATATTTAACCTATTATCCAAAATATTTAAAAGTGGTTGCCATGATCTTTTTTAAGACTATTTTAAAAAATATTCTTTAGCCTTGACCCAAATATACATCTGAACCTCTGTCAAAAGGAGGACATAGTATCAATCTGCTAATAGTATAAACAGATATTTAAAAATCTAAAAAACAGAAGCTATGACACAAATTTACAGGAACATATATAATATTATTACCCTCAACTTTCACATTCTATTAACATTAGAGGAGTACCTTACCTTTACTTAGTAACTTTAAAGAAGTTTGCCACCAGTCAATAACCCCCACTCTCAGCTGTTCAAAGGCTCAACCTGAAGGTTTACCTGTGTGTCCTCGGTCTCTGATTTAAAGAAGCTGTCCTGCCTGGACTATGCTGACTTCCGAGCCTAGCAGGACTTGTCATGTAGTCATTAGGAACTGTTGGGGGTTTAACAGGTTCCAGGGTTTTGTAAGGAGTGTTCCGTCTAAAGAATTGTAATAGAAAAAGGAATAATGAATAAGAAAGAATAAATGGTATTTTCTCCCAAATCTGTGATTGTCCCATTGTAACCAAGTATAACACCAGTTAATTTTTTTTGAGGTGGGGAGGAGTATTCACTCTGAGCTAACATCCGTGCCAATCTTCCTCTATTTTTTAGTATGTGGGCTGCCAGCACAGCATGGCCACTAACAGAGAGGTGTAGGTCCATGCCCAGGAACTGAACCCAGGCCACCAAACCAGAGCACACTGAACTTCACAAGTAGGCCACCCAAGCTGGGCCCTTTTTAAAAAAATTTTTAATAACAAAGTTGAAAAAGAAATTCTTAATTGGGGTATATGAATTATGTTACTTTAACACAAAAACTAAAATGTTACCTTTTCTTTGACCTTTTCTTTCTTTTTTTTAAAATTTTTTTCTTCCTTTTTCTCCCCAAAGCCCCCCAGTACACAGTTGTATATTCTTAGTTGTGGGTCCTTCTAGTTGTGGCATGTGGGACACTGCCTCAGCGTGGTTTGATGAGCAGTGCCATGTCCGCGCCCAGGATTCGAACCAACGAAACACTGGGCCGCCTGCAGCGGAGCGCGTGAACTTAACCACTCGGCCACAGGGCCAGCCCCTGACCTTTTCTTTCTGACCTTATTTCTAAAAATAATGGCTATAATTTTTTAAATGCTCAATATCAAACTTTGAAATATACATGATTCACAGCTTAGTCACCCACAAGCCACTGTCCTTACACACTATGGAAGGTAAATATCTCCTCTGCAATTTATTCCTACCTCAATATGGAAAGATACGGACAAGTACATTCTGATCCTAAATGTAACACCATTAATTTCTCAATAAATGATTTTAACTTTTCTATTTAATAATTTCATATGTTTTTTCCAGGGACAAGAGGTTTGTTTACAGAATGAAAATGGAAACTAAGATTCTCTACAAAAGTTAACTGTTACTATAAAATAATGATTCCCCACCCCTCCACCAAAAAAGAAGGAATCTAATATATTATTTCCTATGTCAAGGTGAACAATCTTTCAGAAATGTCTTACCAATTATTCAATATTTTTATTGCATGGACAATTGAGAAGGAAGAGCCACCAAGTGCTATCTTTTCTACTTCTCCTACTGGCCTTCCCACAAAGCTATGCAAGTGTCAAGGGCCCTAAGATCACCAGCGGAAGCACAGTCAGAAACACCTCAGGTAAAGAGTCCCTGAGTCTCAGGCACCAAGTAATAGGGGAAACGGCAGAGCTGCAGGCTGCCAAGCTGAACTACACAAAACAGACCGCTTACTCAAAGTTCCATAATACAAATACTGTAAATACAGGTGAAGGCACCATAAGAGGATTTATTATGAAATAAACTTAAGATTTATATTTAAAAAAAACGAATTAGAAGATAAATAATAAATAATGCTCATTTACACATACACAAAAGAACCTTCCTAGGTCAGTACAGACTTCTATAGAGAATGTTATAAAACAGGCAGATTCATTTTGGATTCTGTTTATGGAAATAAGAACCAAAATCAATCTATAAAAAGTAGCGTCACATGGAGAGGGGCCCTTAGTAAGGATCCATATATTTACTTAAGTCCCAGAAACACCTTTCCCTTTAGCGTACGAATTTTCTTGTAAAATGTAGTTGAATTCTTACCCCAGCGTTCCCCGGCCTGACATGGGAGGACTCGGCGGCTTCTGAGTAGGAGGATTTGTTCTCGACAGTGTGCCAGTTCTTGCAGGCTGGTTATTTCCATGCTGAAATGTGGAAAGAAAAGCCTTTATTTTTATATCAAATTGTTCTCTTGGTGTTTTGACACCATGTATTATTTTTTTTTAATATCAGAATGTGAAGTAAGGATTCCCAGACAGTTTAAATAATAGACTTTGGTACTCACCACATTTTCAAAAGTCAAGAAACCACTTGCACTTGGCTTTTCCTATTATTTTGTGCTATTCATACCAATTTATAGCCAAATACAGGTGAGATTAGTGGATTTTATATTATTGTCAAACATGTTCACTAAGATCAAACTTATCTACATTCAAATACTGGGTTCCTCAAAATTTCTGAAATGTGTACATGAATATAAACTACAGATCTCAGTGTCAATTTGCTGAAATATGCATCTGAAAAATCATCTTTATCCTAACAATTTAGTAACAAAGTCATACATGATGTCTGGGAAACCTCCTAATTGTAAGTCAATAAAAGCAAGGCAACTATCAAAAAATGAGCAAAGCAATAAATGTTAGCAAAATTAATGTTCCTATATAAATGCAGATGTCAATATATCTTTGATATATTAACACATTCAAGCTAAACATTGCTGATTTGAACTGAGTTTGAGTATATTTAATCTACATAAATCCTATGGGGAAAAAGCAGACAGACATAGGAAGAGTTCTCAAATTTTAGTGGCTCTGCAGCCTCTATCAATATAGAGGGTATACTGTGGATCAAGTGATAAGTAATATCTCTTACCTTGGCTTTTAGCCACTTTACGTTGGCAAAAAAAGGGGGGAAAAAGTAGAAATTAATTCTAAATAAGTTATATCTGGTAGGACAGGTTTACATTTACAGTTATGCAATTCATGTTAATAAGCTTTTACCCAGCCATATTTCAAATATTTTGTAAGAAAAAGATATCCATAAGCAGTAAGGAAATATTCACGTGTACCATATCTTCTTCAAAAGAATATGTTCAAAAGGAAACCACCACTTAATTACACCAATCTCATGCAGGTCCAATAAGTTCTTAGGTCAGTACTTTATCCTAAGGAACTAATCCAACTGAATCACGGATGATAAAAAAAACTAACTTTGATTTAAACACAAATACCGTAACCCATTAAATGTAAGGCTACTTTAATACATCAGCATACAAGACCTAAGACTTACTGGATAATGAATGCCCAAGTACAAATATTTATTATTTGAATGGTAGTAGAGTATCATAAAGGTGACAAATTGCAAATGTTAAAATTCAAAATCACAGGTTGCCTCCCAATTCACAAAAGGGCCTAGTACCTCAGTGTTTAAAAACAACATCACGATGCACAGTAATAGCTTAGCCAGATTCTAACTAAGGAATAAACAAACAAGGTCTGGAAACTCTCTCATTTATAACTTATGAATCCAAATCTGAGACGGCCAACATTAGTGGGACGTTCCAGGTTGCTCTCGTTCTAAGTTTTCTTCTGGAACCAGTTTAGCCAAGATTCAAAACTGAACAACAGCTGCTTTGATCGTAAAGGTTACTTCTATGAAATATGTACACATGAAATAATATGAACATATGTATATATGAATAACATGAAATAATGCACACAGTCCTAAAGCATCACTACATGTACGAGGCCGCTTCAGAAAAACTATCTTTAGATCGTAAAATATAACTTTTTATAGATTTTTTGGGTTTCCAGTTCTTTCTATAACATCTGCCATTCTAAATATGTATCTATCATTTTTCAAGTGACCATTAAGGCAACATCAAGGAAATTATCCAAAGGAGGAATGTACTTGGTCTTAGATATAGTCTCATTTCTAAGAAACTGTGCCAGAATTTTGGTATTCTTTGCTTCTTTAGAATGATATTGCTCATTTTTATCTGAAAACAATTCTGGAATCCCATTTAGCTGCTACATTTCATATCTGGATTTAGAAATTAAACTTGAATAATAATATTATCCTTGAAGAGGAGATATACTAATGTGACAGCATTACAATGCACTAAATACTATTCTAAAGTAACTGAGAAATATTCTAAATATGACCACCTATCTTCCCTCATTTGATGCTTTAAGTGAACAAAAAGCAAAAAAAAAGTTCACATTCAAGTATAAACTGGTCCCAAATGAAAGAACGAAAGGAGAATTTGATTGGGAATGAAAATTCTAGCTGAACTCTGCGACTGTGCAATGGTGTAAACTTCAACCTTGTATGGAGCTCAGCCTCCTCTATTAAGAGTGTGTTTATATATACATATGGGTTGGGGAGTATTAGAAGGAAATAATCTCTATATCTTACAGCTCAAAATATTATAGCTGGCAATCTACAAAATTTTTCCACTTAAATGTCCCCAAAATACATGCAAAACTAGACTTTTTATTTCCTTAAGATTTCACTGCATTTCCTTAACATTTACATTTATGGGTAAGCCATTTTACCATTTCCCTGGAATCTTAGGTTGAAAATGTGAAAATTAATAAAGGGAAACTTCATTTAAAATGGAGTCCGAAGGCCAGAAGGGGGAGCTCCCATGCAGTACCACTTGAAGTCAATTACAAGAAAGACAGTGTCAGTTACAGACCCCAAGAGAAAGAAGTCCTCAACAGAAAGACAGTCAATTATGGACCCTAAACGAAGTCATCAACAGGATACTGTCCTTAATTACAGGAGTTGTATCCCAAACAGAAAGTGACTCCCCCAGCAACTCACCCAATGAAAAAACATCACTACCCTGAACTCCTGCCTCTCTCCAATGGACTTTTGTTCAAAATGACCCCTCCCAATTTCCTCCTTTTTCTCTATAAAATAATGTTCCTCTCTCGTTTGTCGGATTTGCTTATGGTCTGCCATAGCATGCTCATCTGAAATTACAATCCTTTGGCTATTCCTGAATAAATTTGTTTTGCTGGTAAGATAACTGGTCATTTTATTTTTATGGTTGACAAAAACAATAGAATTCTCTTCGATTCCTTCCTATCTTCTGGCCCTAACTAACTCATAAGCTTTGCATACCACAGGTACTAAAAGCCTCTAAAGCCAGCCAATCCTTCCTTTCATATGATTCATTAGCTTATTCTTCTGTTTAATAAAATTCAAATTTTTAAAAAATATCATTCCTAGGTACATATTAGAAAGCTTTAGTGTCTCCATTAATAAAACGTAACAACTCCTAGATTCCATGGTCTCTCTCTCTCTCCTTTTTTTTTTTCGGTGAGGAAGATTGGCCCTGAGCTAACATCTGTTGCCAATCTTCCTCTTTTTGCTTGAGGAAGATTGTCGCTGAACCAATATCTATGCCAATCTTCCTCTATTTTGTATGTGGGATGCTGTTTCAGCATGGCTTGACGAGCAGTGGGTAGGTCCATGCCTAGGATCCAAACCTGAGAACCCTGGGCCGCCAAAGCAGAGCACGTGAACTTAACCACCATGCCACCAGGCTGCCCCAGCCCCATAGTCTTTTTGAGGCTTAAAAACAAACACACACATATATGGAAAGTCCTTCGTAAATTATGAACCATGCTATACAGTTGTTAATCATTATAAAAATAAATCTAAATGTCTCTGCTAACTATTCACGCCTTCTCTACTCTAGCTTATTCTGAAATCTGTGCTCCCTTATAAGGTAGGGCCTTTTCCTTCTCCTTTATGCATAGATTCTGGTAGTTTCTCTAAGATAGGATTCTCTTATCCATCTCTTACATTATTTCCAAAAGTCAAACAGGACTTACTTTAAGATATTTTTCCATATTTTTAATTCCTACTAAACTTATGTGTACCATTTATTTCATAGCATAAAATACATTAATAATAAATATTATTTAAATGAGATAATACAAATAGGAATACCCAAACACTAAAATTTACATCACAAACGAAGAAAATATGATGGAATATTAATCTTTGAGTGTGGAAACCTTAACAAAAAACTTGGAATAAGAAGAAATATTAATATATTTGGATACAATTTTTTTAAATTCTGTATGTATTTTTTAAAATACCAAAACATCAAAGTCAAAAGCCAAACAGTAGAAAGAAATATTTGCCAATATATAAGGAGCTGATTTCCTTAACGGAAAAAAGAACTCTTACAAATCAGTAAGAAAACAAATTTCTAAATAGAAAAGTAGGCGAAAGATAAGAAAATAATCCTAGATCTGTAAGGACAGCCTCTCCTTATACTTAAAATACTGATTTTAAAACAAATTTAAACTTTTCCTCCTGATAGTTTTGGCCCTGGCATTGTTCATTAACGACTAACCAAATTGCTAGCCTTCACACAGCTCTACAATTCTTTAGAAATAAGTAAGGCTGCAATGGTCTTTTAGAAAGTCAGAAAAATGGATAAATAAAGTAGCAATGAGACTACTGGAGAAAAAAACAACTATATGTTGCATTTGTATATCACAGAAACAAAAAATGGACAAACAGGCCACATAACACTTTCTACGATATACTGTTCTCACAGACTACCCACTTTCCTACCCCCAGTCAAAAATGTTGTATTAAAAAATAGCCCACACAATATGAATGTAACTGCCACAGAACTATACACTTAAAACGGTTAAATGGTAAATTTTATGTTATGCATCTTTTACCACAATAAAAAGTTAAAAAACAAAACTGTGTCTAAAATATCTATATTACAAAAAGGAGATTGCCAAAATTCACATCTGTATACTTTCAGTATACATTATGCTGTGTTTACACTTGCCATTTATACGTATATGATGAAACAGTTGAATTTTCTCATACAAAATTTCCTTGTCAAATTTGGTTTCATGTTATACTCTGCTAAGTGCTATGTATTGAACTGTTAAATACAATTATTAGGGATAATAGAAGATAGTCACTTCTAAAATGATGACAGAATTTTTTTTATGAGTGCGTATTGCTTCAGTAGGAATAAAAATCAATATTAGGCAAAAGCGGAAGTGACTAACATTAAGTGTGTGTGTGCACGTGCATATGTATATGTGTGTATATATATAAAATTTTTAATCCCAAGGCTGGCAATAATACAAAAAGAAGTTCTTCCAGACTCTCAAAATTCAAATCCTGTAGATCAATCTAGTCTAAAATATCTTAAATTAAAATTGAATTTAAGCTCTTATACAGCCCTAGCCATATCCTTGGGTAAAAATACAAGAAACAAACCAGTAGTCTCCTCCTCTACATTTGCAAAGTGTTCCAACTTTACCTATAATTTCCATCATGACAGTGACAGGGAGATTCCAATAATCCCAGAGAAGAATAAAACAAAAGTCAGTGTCATCAGCTATACTCCTCTCTGGATGAGGAACCCCAGATAATTCAGAATGCAACAGATCCAGCAATAGCACGAGTCAGATCAACCAGCTAAGAAAAGTTTCAAGATTCTAGCTGACTCCTAAATAACTATTATAAATATTTTAAAGACAAGGAACAAAATCAAATAATGGTCCTCTAGGAAAGGGACCACCAAATTTCAGAGGAATAGTTTATCCTGAGCAGAGATGGCTAAAGAATCCAGGTCATTCCAGATGCTTGCAAAATGACCCATGAATACCCAAAAAGTAGACAGGCTACAGGTATCCTTCAAGAGTAGCTAGTTCTGCCATTCTAAGAAATGAACATGGGCAACAACCTCTTTCCTAAAAGGCTGTTGGGGTAGGGGGTGGGGGAGTGGGGGGTGGTGCATGGAACAAAATTATATACAATTTTTACTTTTCATAGATTGCTGGAATTACATTCACATCCACACAGATGCATTAATATATACACATATTTAGGAATAAAAGGTTTAAAGTATTTATAATTACTTTCTAAACCAATTCTAGAGAACACAGATGTTTTTATTTTTAAACATTCAGTAGTGAAAGCAAGACATGGTATTCACAACACAAATTTATAATATTAGTCTAGGATTCAAAAGGCTTAATTAATGAATAGTCATTTCAACTTTTATTACCTTCTCGAATACAACTTATTCCAGAGGTAAAATTCTGCCTCAAGCTTAGTATTATACATAACTAATATTAAATAAATGTTCTTTGAAAATTGGAATGGTAGTTACTAGCTAAGAGACTCTATTAATTCTTTAAGAAAATTATCTTTATCACCATATTTCCTATCCAAAACATTTACTGGATAAACTGTTTCAAGTTAACGCAATGTAAAAGTGCTTACCTTGACGCCATGGCCCACATCATCCAGCACTGTATAGTCAATAGGTTTCCGAATATACCTTACAGGGCGCTCCATATTTGCGGGTGCTATTATTTTGTGAGTTCTTGATGTATTCTTGTTTGTTGTCAAAATACCAATCTCTCTTCGAGCCACTTTCTCTTTATGAATGTCCACAGTCTATATTTTAAATTTAAACAAAGCAAGAAAATATTATTAGGCATAGTAAATAAGATATATAATGTCCACATATCTTAGAACATACTATATAGGTTGGACCATAAGACTGAATCACATGTCTATTTCCAGTGAATATTATATCTTTCCCTTCAAAATTAAGCAAATTAATATCCTCGAGGCTCACAACAGGGAACATCGAAAAGTGATTAAAAGCACCAACTAATTTAATGGATTTGATTCCAAAACAATTCTCAGGAGAGCAATTTTCTTTCCAAAGACTTGGTGTGTACGGAAAAGGAGGGGGGTCCTGCTCTGAGTAGCTTACACTTGATTTAGTGGGCATGCAAACAAGGAAAAAATAATCAGTAGTTACAACACAATGACACAAGGGCTGTAGCCACACATGAAAACTTGACCTGAAATTACTCTAAAGGTGTTCTGAGCAAGATACCTATCTAGGTTGAGAAAGGTTCGCTTAAAGGCTATAGAGTAAGTAGGTTTTTCAGGATGAACAGAAGTATAAGAGGCAAATGTGGAAATTATTCAAGGCAGAAAGAATTGCATGTTGCAGACAAAGATGTAAGAGAAAAGACGATAAATAAGAGCAGAGGTTACAAACTGGCAGCACGCAGCCTCCCTAGTACTCACCTTTATGGTTTAAAATAAATTTTTTGTAGTTCAGTTGCCAACATTTAAAATAACTGGGTAGTAGACAGACATGAGAAATGATTATACAACTGTTCAACAATTTAGACTTTGTCCTAATAGTAATGGGGACCCAATAACAAATTTGAGCGACATCATCAGATCTGCATTTTAAGATGCCTCTGGCAGAGGTGTTGAGGACAGACAGAACAAGACTACTGCAGTGAGACCAGCTAGGAGGCAATTACGGTAGTCTAAGTGAGAAGAGGCAAGGCTGTGAATTGAACTGAAGCAGAGGGGGGAAGAAAAGATATTGTCAGAAAAAAACAAGTTTAATGTTAATGCTTGTTTAAGATTCTATTTCACCAGAATTTAAAAAACTGTTTGGGAAAGAACCTGTAATCAAAAATGCTGTCCCATGGGGGCCAGCCCAGTGGTGTAATGGTTAAGTTTGCACACTTCGCTTCGGCGGCTCAGGGTTCACAGGTTCCGATCCTGGGCACGGACCTAGCACCGCTTGTCAACCCACGCTGTGGCAGCATCCCACATAAAATAGAAGAAGAGTGGCACAGATGTTAGCTCAGGGACAACCTTCCTCAAGCAAAAAGAGGAAGATTGGCAACAGATGTTAGCTCAGGACCAATCTTCCTCATACACACACACAAAAAATGCTCTCCCAACTCCAAAACAAGGTACAGGGAAACAACTCTCCTTGGGTGTCTAGCACATTTACACATCTTGCAAGAAAAGGTACTGACTCCCTTTGTGCTGGACATTTATATAGTAAACAACCTTAGAAGATAGAGCTCCTCCTGGGAGAGCAAAATGCAGGTTTGTTTACTGTCCAGTAAAATAAAGATAATGTCATCCCCCAGAGGAAAGGTCAGGAAGGTTTACTGCCCATTATAAAATATCTGGTCCAGTAGACCGGGAGTTCCTTTGCTGTAATGCACCGAACTCTGCGTGCAGGCATCACTCGGCTCTCTGCAGTATCCTATGGACACTGGGGCTGGTTATCTGGCACAAATGCTGACACTCTAGCTACTGCTATTGCCATGAGTAATGACATCCTTTGACTGACCCAAGAATCTCATAGCTTCTAATAGTATCCATGAAATTGTGGCAAGCTAACTTGTTAGCTTGCATGAAGAGTAAAATCTTAAGCCCTTCACAATTTTTGACAGTTTTGGCAACGAGGATGGAATGCTAACAGAGATAAAGCTTTCTAGAAATGGAATGAAAAGCCAGTTAACAGGAACTGAGAGAAGTCCACGGGAATTTTATGAGTGAACATGCTGGTCAAATTGTTTGGTCAACCAGCCAATGAATGGTCCTCCACTTTACTGCCCATTAATGAGGCTGAATTGAGGAGGTAGTTTCAGGTTGAGTATCAGGAAGCAGGTTCAAAGATAGCAGCCTGAATGATGCTCTGGTTACTGTCAACTTCCACCAAGCTGACAGTCAGCCTCAGCAGGTCAGCCCGGTGAACAACTAGTACTAAGATTTGTCTGGCGGAGGGAGTTGGGAGCACATAAGTTCTATCCCCTTTCAGACATTACAGAGAAATGTGGCTACACTGAGCATGAAAAGAGGAAAATGCAACCACTGTGGGCAGAATCAGGAGAATCTTTAGAACCTTGGCTGGTGTGCTTGGGAGATGTGGGGGCAGGGCACATAATGCTTGTTAAAGAAGAGTGGCAAGAGCTGGCTCTTACTGCTCAGCCCCTCCCGCAGTCCATCTTGTCAATAGTCAATCCATTCAAGATGACTAAAAGGCCTCAGCATCTTTTGGTAGTGGATGCTGTTTGCTATAAGCGAGCTCTGGTCCTCTTGGGTGAATTCCCCTGAGACAAACTCCCATGGGCACTGACTAGTCTTCCAGCTCTTACTGTATTGAATTGGGTTTAAAATGATGATGAAGGTGATTCAGTGCAGAATGAGAAACTCGTCCAAAGAATCTACATCAATTCTTGCTGTTAGTCCTGCCAGCCTCAGCAAACTCCTAGTCCTTATGCTGAAATCGAGCAAGGTTTTAAGAGCTGTTATCTTGACAATGGAGCAGCAAATAGCCTGCATTATGTGGACTCCTAAAAACAATGATGCCACTGTGCAGATCAAGCCCAAGTTAGCCAAAGGGTACAAACACATGGCCCCTGTAAGAAAGCAATGTGGCTGTAGTTGCTGTATCCAAGGTGTTCCCAAACAGAAACAGATGATATCAGTAATGATGACCTTGCCTCAGAATACAGGGCTTTGTACCAAAAACACCACCGATTTATTTGGTTGACCAGCATGCAGCTACAGCACCGCTCAAAACTGAAAGTAAATGCACCTTGTTTGGCGCAGAGCTGCTGCACTCTCCCCACCTCCCCCTACATCCCAACCTCAGCTGCTTTAAAGGGAAAGGTGATTAGGGGTAGAGTTTAGTTCCCCAAGTCCCCAAGGGAAATGGAAGAAGACTAAACATACCTAGGGTGTGCTAGATCACTCTGGGGAGGGGAGGGAATCAAAATTTTACGGCTGTTAGATCCAGGAGCCCACATCACCTTCACACCTGTTCTGGGGAGGGAGAGGGTGCCTGTTTCAGTTACGGAGGTTTGGGTAGGGTTCACAGTGGGGAAGACAAGCTAACCTGTCCTTTTGGGTGGGGCTCTTTGGACCAATTCAACGTATTACTATTTGTGGCTTTCACCATTGAATGTATACTCGGTACTGATCTTTTACATGCCTGCACTGTGAATGCTCCCCAGTGCCAGAGGGGGTTGTGCCAACTGTGAAGAGCCACGTGTAGAAAAGCACTGGGAGCTTTAGCGCCCCACAATCCTTATGATTCCTTTGAGCACAAGGCTCCGTTCACAGATGATTTTACTGACTGGAGCCTGCGGCGAGAGGAGCAGCCTCCACTGGAGATGCCCCTTGGGTATGGATTCAATGCCTCCCTAACACAGCCACCAGATTTATTTCTTTTGAAAAGTTTCCCATTTGGGGATGGATCAACTCAAACTCAAAGACAAACAAGGTAGGAAGGACCTAACAAGCCTCTCTTATCACGTGGACACGGTATATTAAAGAATGCAGCCAGCCTAGCCCCTATAGCATCTCAGCCTTACATGAAAAAGTGGCAGCTATCTCTCTGGGGAAATTTTATCCTCCATTCTGCCACCTAAACCAACGCTGCTGACTCACTGGGGCCCTTGATTCACAGAGGATCCCCTGAATTTCTGCGCCTGACTCACCAGTGATTAAGTTGAAACCCTACTGTGCCCAGTGGGCTGCTGTGGTGTTCAACCTCAGTGCCAGCTAGACAGAACTGAAAATGGGTGTGGCTGCTTTGCTCCATGGGCAGAACTCAAGGACGTTCTCATAGATACAGTCAAATTCCCCTTGATACACCTTGTTTTATTTTCACTGACTCTGCGGCTGTTACCAATGGTCTAGCTGTTCAATATGCCACTTGGAAAACTACAGACTCACATACTAAAACTTGGCCATAAAGTGTGGAAACTAATTGCAGTTGCTGATCAGACCATCTGGGTCACTAATATAGATGTCCATGGTAAGGGCCCCTGTCTGATGAGATCACCTGGAATCAAGTTACTGATCCAGCCCACACTGCCCTCAGTGCTGCCTGATCCAAAATCATGGAAGACGTGTCAACACGTGCACCAGCAGAGAACAGACACAACGTAAAGGACTCTATGTTCCTGAGGCAGAGGCAACCACTCCATCTCAGACTTGTGACTCCCAGTAAAAGACCCTTGTGTCTCAGGGTGAGAGGGGCCACATTACCCACTACTGGCAAATTGGCTACATCAGACCTTTGAGCCCATCTTCAGACTATCAGTGAGGCCTCACCGCTGATGACACTTTTTCAGGTTACGGTATTGCTATTCCAGTCCAATCAACTGACTCTCGCCATACCATTGTTGCCCTTGACACTAATCTGTATCATGTTTTTTCATTTTCCAAATCATCTGCAGTCTGACAATATGTTTTTATCCCAAAAGTCACTAACAATTAAAGTATGTGATGGCCTTCCAGACTCCCTATCACAGGCATCTTGTATTGCTGAGTGCTGGAACAGCCTCCCCAAAAGTCAACGCAAAAAACTCAAAAACAAAAAACAACCAGATTCAAAAATGGACAAAGGACTTGATTAGACATTTCTCCAAAGAAAATATACAAACGGCCAATAAGTACATGAAAAGATGCTCAATATCACTAACCAATAGAGAAATGTAAATCAAAACCACAGTTAGATATCACATCCATTAGGAATGGCTACTATTTAAAATTTTTAAAAGCAGAAAATAAGTGTTGACAAGGATATGGAGAAATTGGAACACCTGTGCATTGCAGTGGGGAATGTGAAATGGTACAGCTGCTGTGGAAAACAGTACAGTGGTTCCTCAAAAAATTAAAAATTGAATTACCACTTGATCCAGCAATTCCACTGCTGGGTATATACCCAAAAGAATTGAAACCAGGGTCTCCAAGAGATATCTGTACATTCATGTTCATAGCGGTATTATTCACAAGAGCTAAAAGGTGGAGGTAATCCAAGAATCCACCGATGGAAGAATGGATAAACAATGTGCAGTATATACATACACTGGAATATTATTCAGCCTTAAAAAGGAAGGAAATTCTGATACAGGCTATGACATGGAGGAAGCTTGAGACTATCATGCAGAGTGAAGCCAGTCACAAAAGGACAAATATTATATGATTCCACTTAATATGAGGTATCTAGAGTAGTCATATTCACAGAGACAGAAGGTAGGACAGTGGTTGCTAGGGGCTGGAGGGAGAGGGCAACGGGGAGTGCTGTTCCAGGGGGTCAGAGTTTCAGTTTTGCAATATGAAGAGAGTTCCGAAGATTGGCTGCAGAATACCGCAAATGCACTTAACACTACTGAACTGTGTGCTGAAAAATGCTTACGATGGGAAATTGTATGTATTTTACCATAATTAAACAAAAATTTTTTTATCAACCGGAAAACGTTCCTGACTATAATACTTTCCTGGTTTCTGACTCTAATACTTTTCCTCTTCCTGGTTCACACACATCAGTAAAGCAGTCTGGTTGCTGAATGCAGCTGTCCCCGGGGAAGAGATCATCTCCTCTTGGCCACCTGCGTTCTGCCCTGACCATTCCTGAGTACGATGCTCCTTTCTTTCCCCCAATGGGACCCCTGGGTTGGCCTGACTGGTCCACCCTCTGGGTGGCAGCCCAGCCAAAAGCAGGCCCTGGGAATTCCAACTTAATTCTAGTTCAGCCACTTGAATTTTCCTGTTGGATTTCTGTGGTCTTAGATAATACAGATACTGACCACTTGGTAAGTAAGTATATTGCTCACCAAGTTCCCTTACAGTGGACCATATATGCCAAAGTGGGAGACATAATAAAGTCTTTGTAAGTTTAATAAAAATGCCCTTGCCTCTCTTACACCTGACCCTTTCAGACAAAAGCTTTGGGAGAGAGTCAGGGACGACTGCAAAAAAGAGAAAAATCAGCTGCTGGAAGGGGACACGCTGATTTTGTGGCAGTGGAAGGAGAACCACCACCCTGGTGCCTGTGGAAGAAACACTGGAGACCCGAGAAGGTAACAAGGAGGGACGCAGTCATCTGTGTCCATCAGAACCAGCCCTGGAGCATTCCTCACAAAGGAAAATGCCCTGTGCAGCTCTCCCACACCGTGCAAGCACCTTAAACTGAGCTGCCTGCGGGGTCTGTCAGACTCTGCCGGAGGGCTCTGACCACACCCTAACCTCACTGCGAAGGCTTCAGGGAGCAGCAGAGGACTGTCTCAGCAGCGGCACCTCTCTCTCGCACAAAACACTCGTCAATACCTCCGGTGTCTTTCCCAGGCTGCCCTCCCTCGCCTCGTCCCCCGCCATTCCTGTAGCTATCCTTCAGTCATTCCAAGAGACAGATGAATGCCACCTGGCTGGTGGCACAGATAATAAATAGGACAGACTAGACTGATTGCCTTCAGGTAATCTCTCCAAAACAAGGACTAGGCTCAATTATTTTTACTGAACTGGGAGCCCTAAGGCCTACCAGCTGTCCAGGAGGCAACATGGGAGAAACCACCAGCCTGTGCTCCCTGACTTAAGTAGGTCTCATTTGGGGGAGAAAGGCACAACAACTGTAAATAATACGTTCCTCATAGGCACTAACTTAGCTCTCTTCAGACAATATAGTGATTTGTACCTTAGAAGGTTTTCAAGTTTTTAAGCAAGCAACCACCATGCTTAAACATGCTACACCATCGTGTAGTCCGCAGACAACTGTGACAGCTCCAAAGTAAGGATATTCTTGATTATGGGGGTAGGAGGGCCCTCCTAGAAGGATGACTGACTTGTTAATTATGCACAGTCTGAGGTAATTATCCCAAAAATGAGAATCATCCAATTTCAAAAGTTTGAAATTTCTTCCTGACTTTGAGGTGATCAGTGACATCACCTCAGCCCTGGAGCTATTCAGGTTAGTCTCACCTCACTGGCCAGGATTGTTATGAAGGACAAAATAGCCCTAGACTTCCTGCTTGCAGGCCAGGGCCAAATCTGTGCGTTCCCTAACACTCTGCAGTACTTAGACCAATGCCTTGGGTCAAGTACAAAGTCAGTACAGAAACTTAAAGAGAAAGCCATGTGGTTCTCTAAGGCAGACCCCAAAGGTATACGGCATTTGTTCAGCAGGGAGCACAGCTGAGGACAAGGCAGTTTGGCCTCATCCTGCTACCCTGTTCACAGTAAGACAAACAGACTGGCTCTGGTCCCAGCTCTGTTGGACAGATTAATCAGAGTGACCAGTGAAGAGCATAATCATGGGAAATTTTTTTTTTTTTTTGAGGAAGATTAGACCTGAGCTAACATCCGCCACCAATCCTCCTCTTTTTGCTGAGGAAGACTGGCCCTGAGCTAACAACCGTGCCCATCTTCCTCTATTTTATATGTGGGAGGCCTACCACAGCATGGCTTGATAAGTTGTGCATAGGTCCGCGCCTGGGATCCAAACCAACAAACCCCAGCTGCAAAAGCAGAGTGCGAACTTAACCGCTATGCCACCAGGCCAGGACCAATGGGAAATTTTACCAGAAACCAAGAAGGTATTTAGAAATGAGGTGCAAATTTTGTTGGAAGGAAAATTATGCTTGGATCCATCACATTTCTGTAGATCTTGTAAGCAGAGGCACTGCCTTTCTTTGTTCCTTACTATCTTGTGAAGTATGTTTGTGTAACTAACAGCCATGAAGGATAGAAATGTCTCCCTCAGGAGCAAAGAGGAGGTTCATTTACTGCCGAGTATAATAAAGATGTCATTTCTCTTGAGGATAAAGGCCAGGCAAGCTTACTGCCCAATATAAAAGTTTGGGTTCTCTAACCTGTAGGTTCCACTCTGGTAACAGACTGTACTGCAATACAGGAGAGGCACCACAGCCCTCTTCACGTGCCTCTATGGAGCCTGGAGATGGGAACCAGCACAAATGCTAACACTCTGGCTCCTGCTATTATCATGACTAAGAAAGTCCCACATCTCTGACCCAGAAGTCTTGTGTCTTCTATCAGCATCATGAAACCATGGCAGGCTAATTGTTAGCTTGTGCAGACGGTAAAATCTCAGACCCTTCACAGTTCCTGAAACAAAGAAAATCTGTTTTTATGGTGAAACAATTCACTTCTCTGACCATACCCTTTGCCCTAGTAATTCTGAAGATTATCTGATATACAGTCATTGATGTTACAAACTGTAGTTCAAGCTACATTTTTATTTTGAATGCTTCCATATACCTTTTAAACTCCTTTTTCTAACAGGTCAAGCACAAGATTAGCTAATATAAATTATAAATAAATTCCGCTTAACATGGAATTAAGTTTGGGTATTCTTAACTCCATAAAAGGGAAAATACTGAGATTTCATTGGACAGTAAAAATGATGGACCAATACTCACGCTGGTTTGCTCCCAATTCCCTGAACACTCATTCTCTGTCTCCCTGGCAAGGTCACCTGACAGATACAGGGCCTCCAGCTTGTCCCAGGCTCTTTCCTCTCTAGAACCCCTCCTTGGCAAACTCATCCACAATCAGGTTTGAATGACCATTTATCGCACATAAACTCTCCTTTACCTATTCTAGACCTCCCCTCTGCAGCGCAGAGTCATACATCAAACTGCGTGAGGTTCCACTTGGATATTTCAATGGTACCTCAAAATGGATGTGCCTAAAATCAAACACATAGTCTACTCCACTCTATTTCAATGTTCCTACTTTAGTTCTCTATCAAGTTACATTAAGTCAGACATCTAGCACTTACTTCATATCCAACATCAGTAAATCTTGTCACTTATACCTTCAAATACCAGAAACTGTTTCCAACACTTTAATCCTAGTCTATCTACTAAATCGTCTCTCACCTTGGCTATTGCAATAGCCTTCTAACTGGTCCACTTGCGTCCATCTAGCCTCTTTCTAACTTGTTCTCCATGGTGCAACGATGATGATCTTTACAAAAAAAGTAAACTTGGGGCCAGACCCGTGGCAGAGTGGTTAAGTTCAGCATGCTCCACTTAAGCGGCCCAGGTTTGGTTCCTGGGTGTGGACCTACACCACTCATCAGTGGCCATGCTGTGGCAGCAACCCACATACAAAATAGAGGAAGACAGGCACAGATGTTAGCTCACGGCAAATCTTCCTCAGCAAAAAAAAGAAAAAAAAGGAAACTTCAGAAAACAAAATGAAAAAATTTGAAGATATCTCACCTGCTTAAATCCTGTTAAAAGAACACCCTACATGCTCCCAGTCTTCATGGGAAAAACAAATTCAAAATGGTCCAAATTTTTTCGATATTTTCCTCAAACATCATCACGTCCACAACTATCCTGAAAATCATCTATTTTCCCCCTTCCTACTTCCCTCACACACTGTAGAACCATTCAAGACACTATTTCAAATTAATTGAAAATTTTTCCTCTGAGTCTACTCTCACCCCAGTCTCCTAATTCAGAGTCACAGAAGTCCAAATCACAACCCGTCCAGCAATGCCCAACCCTCCATATGGCAGGGTGAGTGAATAAAGCAAGCAGGAGGAGGGGAGCAGGATTGCAACATTTGTGTAACAGCAGCATGCACATGTTCACCAAGCCAAAGCGAGCTTTTCCAGGGAGACTAATTCCTTTTCATACTTGAATTTCCTTACTTTCACATTTTTTTCTTCATCTTTAGATAGCAAAAGCAGCAGTCTGATATAAAGAAAATCAGTTTTCAATTCAAATATACTAAAGATAAAATTTAACAGTAACGGGAGTTGAGAGGGACTAGAAGGCTCAGGTGAACACTCTGCAGCCATCCCTAGACCATGAAGCACAGCCGAGAAACACTAGTTTAAAAAAAAGGCACACAAATGCGAAATCAGAAAACCTAGGTCTGAGGCCAGCCCTGGTGGCCTCGTGGTTAAGTTCGGCACATTCCGCTTCAGTGGCCCAGGCTCGGTTCTTGGGTGTGGACCTATACCACTCGTCTGTCAGTGGCCATGCTATGGTGGTGGCTCACATGCAAAAAAACAGAGGAAGATTGGCAGCAGATGTCAGCTCAGGGCAAATCTTCCTCAGCCAAAAAAGAAAAGAAAAAAAAGAAAACCTAGGTTCAAACATAGGTCTTTCAATTACCAGTTGTGAAATTTTATACAAGCTTTAACTCACTAAGATCCCATTTTGCTTACACAAAATGGGGGATGGGATAATATTAGAACCTATAATACAGGTTAGCACAGAGAAAAAGATGATTAATATTCCTGGAGCAGCATCAAAAGACTCCTTGAAAAAACTCACTTTAGCCAGCCATATTTGGCAGGCTAAAGAGAAGAAAGGAGAATGGAGGCAGAGGAAAATTCAGGCAGAGAGAGCAGCATCAGCAAAGGCAAAGGGACAGGAAAATACAACACCTGCTCAGAGATTAGGGAAAATTTAAAATAGCATGAATAAAAATAAGTCGGGGCTGGCCTTAGGGGTGTAGTGGTTAAGTTCATGTGCTCAACTTTGGCGGCCTGAGGTTCATGGGTTCAGATTCTGGGTGCAGACCTAGCACTGCTCATCAAGCCACACTGTGGCAGCATCCCACATAAAATAGAGGAAGATTGGCACAGATGTTAGCTCAGTGACAATCTTCTTCAAGCAAAAAGAGCAAGATGGGCAACAGATGCTCACTCAGGGTCAATCTTCCTCATCAAAAATAAATAAATGAAAAAATAAATAAATAAGTTGAGCACTACTCTTATTAAGAGTTAATAAAGAAAGACTAAGGAAATTAGAAAACCAAACTTGACAATTTCTTTTCAAAGTGTCGAGCAGGCCCTTTATAATATGAGCAGATTGGGAGTTGAACAGGCAAAATTAATTGCATGGAAAGCAAAAGTTCTAAAGGAATGATTAAAATATTCCAAAGTGATTCTATTTAGAAAGGAAAACATTATTTTCTGAAATGAATGTTTAAATAAAACAATGAATTTCATAAGTAGACAAGATTTTTCAATTATGCTTTAAGATATGATTAATTAAAACTATTATATAGAAATATGTTGTTTTAATTATGTTCCTTTCCTTTTCCTTACCACTTTGGGGAGAGGGGTGTGGAAGCATCTACATCTTTTAAAGATCCTCCAGAAAAATCCTTTCTAATAATCAAAATACAGAAAGGCAGGCGGGAAAGAGGTATGATATGGCAGAACTACTTAATATTTCACTATCTTCTACAATTTCATACTGGAAGGCCTACTATCCTCAACTGCCACTGCCAACACAGGGCGGGCATTATAGGTTTCAAGCAAAGAACCTTGTATATAAGTAAAAGCACAATAAACGTTTGCTGAAAGAATAACCACAGGATGAAAATCGAAACACTTTTGCCCTGAATAGAACAAGGAGAGGAGTATGAAAGGGGCAGAAGAAGTGTGAGAGAGTCCTGGACGAGCCACACAGAGACAGCCTTCAGCCAAGAAAGAGACAATCTTTGTCTGTTACTGCTTATTTGGACCAGACTCTGGAAATGGCCCTCTGCCCAAAATTCTGTCTTACAGAGCTTTGTTCAATAAGCTGGAAACAAGGTCCCAATCAACTGCGAAGTTAACTTGATTCAGAATGACCCATATATACACACTATAAAATAGATCTATTTAGAAAAGATGAGCTGCAAAATAAGACTCTGGTGGAAAAACATAATATAAAACACTTGGATCAGAATTATTTTGAAATATTTTATTCTGGGAAAAACTGGATCTGTCACTAAGACTTTGGCCCATACCCAATTTTTTAGTACCACCCAATGACATTTTTCTCTCTCCGCCCCTCCTGCTTAAGACTTTAAGACACACCAGAGAACACTCCACATGGTAATTATACATCCATCTCAAAAAAAAAATTTGTTATAGTTTAACATTTTGTTACTTTTGTTAATTTAGTTATAACCATTTTTGATCCAAACTAAGACCTAAAATAAATATGAACATTTAAGAGAACACTAGATCACAGTTTATCTTCTAAATATCAGGTCACGAACTTGTACTTATTCCCCCAATCTACTACTTCTTACTAAGAATTAACATTTGTTTTAGTATTTCATGAGAGTCTCTCCCTTCTTAAGAAGATAATACATTTCAAATGCTGTAGGAATGTCAGGCATTATAGTCTAAGACTAACAGGACAGGCTCAGAAACCAGATTCCACAGATTTAAAACTACATTCTACCATTTACTAGCTATGTGACCTTGGGCAAGTTACTAAACCACTCTTTGCCCTCAGTTTTCTTACCATATGGGTGAGATTTAAATACAAAAAATTTTATCAACTTCACAAAGTGATTATGAGGATTAAATGAGCTAATATATATAAAGGATTTTCAACAGTGCCTGGCATGCAGAAAGAACTAAATAAATGTTAGCTTTTACTGTTACTATTATTATCATTCTGTTTCTCAATCCATATCCAAGTGTTTAACTCTGAGTTTACTAGATGATACTAAATCATTAAAGTTTATAGCCAATAATAAATACAACTCTTATAAGGAATCTTAGAAATTCGGGGCCGGCCCCATGGCCGAGAACCGTTCGTGCACTCCAGTTCAGCAGCCTGGGGTTTCACCAGTTCCAATCCTGGGCGTGGAAATGGCACCATTCATCAGGCCACGATAAGGAGGCATCCCACATGCCACAACTATAAGGACCCACAACTAAAAAATTACAACTATGTACTGGGGGTATTTGGGGAGAAAAAGCAGGAAAAAAAAAAAGAAGTTAAATATTGTTACTTAGTTCATTTAAGATGTCCCAGCTATATTAAACATATAACAAGGAATGCAAATCAGTATTATCAGAACAGAAGAGTCAAATCCAACACTTTGAAAGGATTTGGATTATACTCAATAGTAGCCTTTTCTGAGCCTCCTCATTTCTTTCATATTCATCAGAAGACTATTTTTGGTCTTATAATACTTCTTACAAGTAATGACTACATTTAGGGATATTTATACAGAGAAGATATTTAAAGGTACAAATCGGTACTTCATATTAAATTTAGAGAAATGATTACATGTTAATGTCTCTCCCTCCATAGACTTCACCAAAATGACTGCCAACCAATTAATTTATATACACAAATTAACCAATAATATAATGCAATATATTATTAAATATGTAAAATGTAAAGCTTTTTCCTCCCTAGAAGGATAAGGGGAAATAAAAAGAGAAAAATCAGTGGACAGGAACTTTCAATAAATCTTTGGTATCAGAAAGCAAATGGAGGGAAGATTACTGATCAGAATAGAGGAAGCTAGAACCAGAATGCCTGCAAACAGCAAGACAATTTATCCTGAAAGAAAAAAATAACCCTTGAGAGGCTCAGAATTTGGAAGTGACAGGTCCTACAGACTATAAAACCAAGGAACAGAATCAAAACCACAATGAGCTGTCACTTGACACCCACTAAGATGGCTTTAAAAAAAAAAAAAGATAAAACAGAGTTTGTGACGATGTGGACAAACTGAACCTCACACTTTGCTGCTGGGAATGTAAAATGGTACAGCCACATTGGCACTTCCTTGAACGGTAAAACACAGAGTTACCATATGATCCAGCAATTCCACTCACTCCTAGGTATATAACCAATATAACGAAAACACATGTCTACCCAGAAACTTGTACACAAATGTTCATAGCAGCTTTATGCATAATAGCCAAAAGTGGAAATAATCCAAATGTTCATTAACCGATAAATGGATAAATGTGATATGTCCACAGAATAGATTATTCGGCAGTAAAAAGGAGTAAGTACTCACACATGCTACAACATGGAGGTACCTTGAAAACATCACACTAAGTGAAAGCAGCCATAACAAAGGACCACACATTGCATGATTCTATTTATATGAAGTATCCAGAATAGGCAAATCTATAGAGATAAAAAGTAGATTACCAGTTGCTTCGGGCTGGGTGGAGAGAGGATGCAGGGACTGGAGAGTGACAGCTAAGGAGTACAGGGGAGTTCTTTCTGGGGTAATGACAATGTTCTGAAATTGCCTGTAGTAATGAATGCATAACTCTGTGAATACATCAAAAGTCACTGAATTGTACACTTTAAGTGGTGAATTATACGGTATGTGGATTATCTGTCAATAAAACTTTTTTTTAAAGTGAGGAACAGTGCTAAAAGCTAGAAAATTGAGTGTCTCAATAATGAACAGTGGAGTTCCCAGTCCTTCCACGCACCATGTTCTCAGAACACCAGCACTGCCCTCATGAATGCAACTCTCATGAAAGAAATCAGAAAATTCTCCACTGCAGAAATAGAAGGGCACAAGAAAAGACTTCTATATGTTGAAAATTTGGGGCACCCTGCTCAAAGTCCAATCACCCCACCAAGTGACAGTCTCTGTCACATAATTATTGAGTTTCTACAGAAGAATTTTAGTTCCTCATTCTTAAATAGAAGCAGACAGCCAAGGATCACCAGATTATGGGGGAACATTTCATAACGGAGGAGGGGGACCCTAAAACAAACAAAACTAGAAGAAAGATTTTGCAGAAACTACAGGAATACATTTATTTATTTATTTATTTTTGGTGAGAAAGAATGGCCCAGAGCTAACATCTGTTGCCAATCTTCCTCTTTTAGCTTGAGGAAGATTGTCACTGAACTAACACCTATGCCAATCTTCCTCTATTTTATATGTGGGATGCCACCACAGCATGGCTTGATAAGCAGTGTGTAGGTCAGCACCCAGGATCCAAATGCACGAACCCCTGGCCACTGAAGTAGAGTGCGCGAACTCAAGTCACTACACCACTGGGCTGGCCCCCAGAGGAATTCTTTAAAAAAAGTATTTATATTATATGCAGAAGAATAAAAGATGACCCATTAATAAACAAGAAGTCAGCTTGTGAAAAAGGAAGAACAAGAAAACTCTTGAAAATTAAAAAGAATAGTAAAAATTAAAACAGATACACTGGAATTTATAGTTGAAGAAGAGACAGAAATTAGGAAGAAAAACAGTACTAAAATATGAACACAGAAGGTCTAATATCTGAATAGCACATCTAGAAAAAAAGAACAGAGAGCATAGTAGAACAGAAATTATCAAATAAATACCATATCCCAAAAATATAGTGGCATATCTCCAGACCAAAAGGGTCTACCACATGCCAGCACAGTGTACTTTTTAAAAGACCAATACCAAGTTATATCACTGTGAAATGTCAAAATACCACAGCTAAAGAGAGTCAACATTCCAAAGGTTTCCAGAAAGAAAAAGATTAAGTTACATACAAAAGATCTAGAATCAGACACACATCAGACATCTCAACAATACTGGAAGCTAGAAGAAATGGACCAATGCCTTTAAGAGTCTGAGGGAAAACAATTTTCAGTCTAAAGCTAAGGGCAGTGCAGCACAGTGATAACAACCAGATTTTAAAACAAGACTGCCTGGTTCAAATAATGCCATTTAATAGCTGTATGATCCTGAATAAGTCACATAACCTTTTTGTGTATCAGTATCTTCATCTGTAAGATGGGACTACTATGAAGATGAATTAATTCATAGGTGTTTATGTGTGTAAAACGTCTGATACACAGTACTCACCATATAAGTGCATGAGGGAGCAAGACTGGGTATAGAAAGGGGTGATACAGAACCTGGCTTTTCATTATATCCCTTAGGTAGTATCTGACTGGCTTTAACCACATTCATACATCATCAAAGGGAGGGAAGGAAGGAGGAAACTGTGAAGTGAAGCCCAGTGATAAGCACTGGACACAGAACAATATCTATATGCCTTTAGCTCAAATGAGACTGAAAAACAGAAAATAAAAATTTTCTTTGAAAAAGAACCCCCTGACCAGACAGTCAAGAAGGGAGGTAGACGTGATAAGAGAGATTCTTGGTCTGCTTGAGTAACAGAATCAGAGCAAACCAGGACAGTCTGGGTCAGATGAAAGAAAAAAGATGCAGTTTGTTGATAAGAGTAAAACAGAGTGTTCAAATAGAGAAACTGATTTTAATCGCAGTTAACTGAAAAGCTTTTTCAAAGACAAGATTCATTGTTTTTTTTTTTATTGCAGCTAAATTAAAAGCATTTTAAATTTAAAAATAGGAAAATAGAAGTGACAGACTTTATATCTCATCAAAACTCACTAATGCCTTGCTAATGTAAGGAATGCCAAGTCAGGCAATACAGCAGAGCAGATAACCTGAGAACTCTCCCACTACAAACTACCTAAACATGTTTGGTAGATGGTGATAGCATCTTCCAAAACTTCATAATCCAACGCTAAAGAAAGTAAAGAAAATCAAGGGAGAGCAGGAAGAAGGGAGGACGAAAACCCAGAAGAGAAAACACGAAAGAAGCTACCCTATAGGGGTTTGCTGGCCACTCACAAAGGGGCTTGCACTTTTACGCCAAATGGGAACAAAACACAAGGCTTCGGCTTGCTGAAGATGGGCAGGTAGAACTGACGTACAAAGGGACTTTGCAGATGTGATCAGGTTCAGGATCTTGGGATAGGAAGATTATCTGAGATTACTGAGGTGGGCTCATGTAATCAGCAGGGTCTTCAAAAGGGAAGAGGGAGGAAGGAGGGTTAGTGCCAATCAGAGTGTTCTGGCTTGAAGATGGAGGAAGAGGCCACCAGCCAAGAATGCAGGAGGCCTCTAGAAGTTGACAAAAGGCAAAAGAACAGATTCTCCCATAGAACGTCCAGAAGGAACACAGCCCTACCCACATCTTAACTTTGGCCCAGGGAAACCTATTTCAGACTTCTGATCTTTGGAACTATAGGATAGTAAAGCTGTGTTGTTTTAAGCCACTAAGTCTGTGGTGATTTAGTACAGCTGCTATAGGAAACTTTTACACACACAGGGGGCGGGTTGGGTTGTCCTGGAGAGTGTAACATGTTCCCATGAACAAACGCTAAGTAGTCCTGGACTGATGATACCCCTCGAACACTTGGCAGAACAAAACTGACCAGGAATATACGTCCAATTTATCTTATGAATGGTATTCCCCTCAGACTGGACAGAGAGCTCAAAGATGAGATCTTAAGATGAGCTCACAATCAAAATTTATAAAACACATAAGGAAATAATTCACCACAAGCAAGAGGCAGCATGCATTCACATGCACACACACATGCAGCCTCCATACGCACCATAAGAACTCCAAAGAATGTAAATCCAAAAGAGAATATTAACCCAGAAGAAAGTAAGAAAGGAGAGAAAAGAAATAGATGACACAAATAAAAAGTACAACATAAAGGTGGTTCATTTGAATCCAAATATATCAATAACTACATTAAGTATAAATGCAATAAATGCCCCAGTTAAAAGAAACATCACACTGTATTTTTTTTAAATCCAGTTATGCTTAGAAGAGACAAATCTTAAAAAACAGGAAAGGGCCAGCCCAGTGGCAGAGCGGTTAAGTGCGCATGTTCCACTTTAGCGGCCCGGGGTTCGTCAGTTCGGATCCCAGGTGTGGACATGGCACCACTTGGCAAGCCATGCTGTGGCAGCCGTCCTATATATAAAAAGTAGAGGAAGATGGGCACAGATGTTAGCTCAGGGCCAGTCTTCCTCAGCAAAAAGAGGAGGACTGGCAGATGTTAGCTCAGGGCTAAACTCCCTCAAAAAAAAAAAAGGCAGGAAAAAGTTGAAATTAAAAGAATAGAAAAGATATTATGTTAATATGCAACATATTAATAATATCGAGACAAAATAAACTACAAGTGAAGAGGATTCCTAGAGGGAGAAAGTCCTTCATTCTGTAATATTGCTGGATTTTATGAAAAATATTTTTAAATGAATTTAAATACTCAATGAAGGTTTTATAATTTATACTTCGCTCTTCAAAAAGAACAAACCAAAAGCATTACAGAAACTACTTACATGCAAAGCTTGGTGGGTGGACAGTTTCAGAAAAAATGAACACGTGCAACTGCACACAAACTGCAGGTGGCCAAAAAGGAAACCAGCTAAAAGGAAAAACTCTAAAAATAGGCTTAGAACAGTGATTCTCACTGCCTGCATTTGGATTTTCAAATTATTTCAGAACTAAAGCTGAGAGCTAAAATGTGTACAATTTGTTTTTAACCAAAAGGGTTATTTTAGAAGTAAGTTCTGCCATAATTAAACATACTTATTTAAGTCTTAGAAGCTCTCAAGTACCGACTGCAATTCAGAAGCCAAAGAATTTTTAAATTGGAAATGATCTTAATGTCAAAATATAGCAGAATAAATTATTCCTGACTAGTTTAAATAAAAATTCTTATGACAGTAAAATTTTGTCGGTCTCTTAACAAAATATCCTTAGGGATGTTATGCCTTGATGTACAATGCCAGGTTCTTTATAGGTTTCCTCTATATTTAAAGACTGTTATGAATTTACCAACCCCAAAACTAAAAACACTTAGAAAAAGACTTAAAATGTAAACGACAAAAAGTTTCTTTAAAAAATTACGACCACGGGAATGGTTTTCAAATAGGAAGCTATTGCCTCCAAAATGTCACCTAACTTTATCACCTGAATCTAATGATGAGGAAACATTAAACAGACCCATATTGACAGACGTTCTATAGATTAACTGGCCTATAATCTTCAAAAGTATCAAAGTGAGGTAAAGTCAAGGGAAGAGTGAGGAACTGTTCCAGACTAAAGACGACTAGGGAGACGTGATAACTAAATGCTCCTGAACTGGATCCTTTTCCTATAAGCTTATAGGAATGACTGGCAAATTGAAAAATAGAACTGAGGATTAGATGGTAGCAATGTTCTATGTATTAATTACCTGATTTTGATGATTGTGTTATGGTTATGCAGTAGAATGTAACATACACCAAAGCATTCAGGGCATCATAACAGCAAGTTATTCTCAAATGGTTCAAAATAAAAAGTTCTTTGTCCTGTATTTGCAACTTTTCTGTAAGCTTAAAACTGTTCCCCTAAAAATGTTTTAAGACATCTTTATTACATAGTCATAAAAATGAGAATAGGACTGTCTTTTTCAGTTCACTGATTCAGAGGTATTTAGTGATCAATGTTCCACTAGTCTATGGAGGAACACAACCAAATAAGACTTCTCTAAAAAGAGGATACATTGATTTTTTTTCAATTAAAATTAAAAGGGGATGGCCCCATTCAAAACTGTGACAAATTCTAATGGTCTTAGGTTCTCTGCATCACACTGCTCCAAAGAGATTCTGTGACCTTCCATTGCAACTTCCTTCTCTTTATTTGTTGAATAAATGGATGCATGCATGCTAGGCACTGGGAATAAAGCACTGATCACAGCAGACCCCTATGGAAGGCAGATATTGAATAACAGGACAAATAACTATATAATTCTAATAATAAACACTATGACGGGAAAGCATAGGATGCTATGAAAACAGTTAAAGAATCCTAATAATATGTGTGCAAGTGGGAGGCAGGACAGAAAGGAGCATTAGAGAAAAAACACCCTTTAATAAAATTTAGGGTAAGACCTCAAGGATGAGTAGGAGCTGGCTAGGTGAAACAGGTCTGTAACAATATGTGCCAGGACAGCGACATGGCAGAGAGCATTTATTATCCTGGAACGTAAAAGTCCAAGAAGGGTTGGTAGTAAGGGATGAGGCTGAAAATAAAGGCAGGCATCAGCCTTTAAAGAGCCTTAAATGCCATTAAAAAGATTTTAAGATTTTTTTCCTTGCCATTACTGATTTTCAAATCTTTTTCATTGTGCAATTCTAATTTCAAGTCAATCTACATGGAATCTCAATATATAACATAAACAAAAGTAGCACTATCCTGTCTAAAGTGGAAAGACGGCGCTTAGAACTTCAACTGAGCCTCCTATTTACCTAAGAGAGGGCAAGGAAAAAGCAGGCAACTGTTAAAGAGTGAGAAGGCGGTATCAGAAATACCACATGATGGGTTCTATTAACCAGACTTCCAGTTAGAATAATTCAAAGAGCATTTAGGTACAGAGGATCTAAACACAAAGGAATGGTGAGGGAGAAGGAAAGAAAATGGAAGGTACAGGAACTAGTGTCAGCAGCAGAAGCAGTACCCTTAAGTCCAAAAGGATAAGGGGCAGTAGAGATTACCGAAACTTGGAAGAGAAAGTCACATAGAGGAAGCCACCATAAAGGGAGCAATGATTTGTCTCGGGACACAGCCAACTCACAGGGAAGAAACTTGGGAAATAATCTTCTGAGCTTACCTTCCTCACTGCCTCTGACCTACCTGTGTTCCACACTGGCTGCACTCCATCTGAAACCAGAAGTCACAGATGCCCACTGACAAAATCCACACAGGTAAGCTTGGCAGGGCAAAGACCAGAGGGACAGAGAGTGAACTAGGAAGCTCAGATATCCGTCAGGGGCTTGCACAGAAGTACTACGAAAATCAAACCTAGTCTTCTGGAAACCAAGGAAAAGGTTTCCATAAGGCAGAGACAATTCAACTAAAGCCTAAATAATGAGCAGGGGCTACTCAGGCAGAGGAAATAGGGGAGACGGACATTCCAAAGGTACCATCTACAACAGTAAATGAATGAGGACGTTTGAAGCAAGAAAGAGAAAGGAAAGAAGCTAGAGAGGCAAAGGGAGACAAGATCATGCTGGCATCAATACCACGGTAACAATCTAGCCATTATCCTGAAGGCAAAGTTTAAGAATTGACATAATATCACCTGATGGAGGTGGGTGTAGGTTTTTAATAAAAGTAATAGGCACAGAGATTTTTTTTAATGGTAGAAGTCAATTCTCTCTCTTATTTGTTGGTTGAACAGCTCTTGCCTGGGTCATTTCACAAGGACTACAAGGCAAAGCGGGAGTGTGGAGAAGAATGCAAAACTGGTAATACCTAATTACAAGTTCTAAGCTACTTCAACTTTTCTAAAAAAATTCTCTATACTTTGACTTTTTCAGGGACCAGGCAGGCAAAAACATTTTTAGTGACAACATTAAGTAATCCATTTAAGATTCTGAACCAAACCATTGATAACTCAAAATTTACACGAGGGTACATTCCATTTTGCTTTGAAATGGAAAACTTTCTAAAGACAGCATTGACACCTTTCATCCTATTTGCAAAGGACTATAGATTTTCTGAAGTGCTACACTGATAATTCAAAGATTCGAGGATCTACTCCTGTCCAGGCCCTACAGGAGACACTAGTGATATAGTAATGAACAAAACAGATGATGTTTCTATCATCGTTAAACTTACTTTTAATAGAAGGAACAAGCATTAAGTAAGTAAATATACAAATAAACATAGTTACAAATTTGTCATGTGCTACAAATAAAAGCAACAAAGATGAAGTGAAAAAAATATATGCTATTAGATTTAGAAAAAGATATCATCGCTGCTTTTTGCAAAAGGAACATCCATGGAGTAGAATCACAAGGGATTGAGGCATACATATGTCTGGAGAAAGAAGATGCCACAAGATGACAGATTCAAGAACTTGGGTTGTGAACTGTCAAGAGAAAAGGTAATATCTCAAAGGGTATGGTAAGGAAAGTGTTTTTTAAGACAGGAAAAAACAAATACGCTTACGTGTTGATTGGAAGGGGGAGTGCAAGAGAGACTGAATACAGGAGAAAGAACAGATGTAGATATAGCGACTAATAATGCCAACATTTTATATCCAAGTGTTAGGCTAAATGCTTTACATGCAATTCTTTATTTAATCTCTAAGGTCAGCACTACTGTCCCAATTCTGCATATGAGAAAAATAAAGAAGTTACATAATCTGAACAAATCACATGATGGCAGAACTAGCATTTAAACCCAGATCTTTATGACTCCAAAGCAGACAACAAATACTTTTCAAACCACTTCTTAAGTGCCAGTTAGTATGCACTGAGGATACAGAGACGAATAAAACATGGTCTTTATCTTTAAAGATTAAGGAAGGGGAGACAGACATATACCTCAAGTCACTGATAAAGTCAGATGAACAAGTAGACAGCACAGCACAAAGAGAGCCAGCAACTCTACCTGAGCCGATCGGTGAAGACTTCAGATGGTGCCTTGTGTTAAGCAGAACAGAGACAGGACACAGTTAACTCCAAGTAAGACAGACAGATTACGGAAAAGCAGAGAGGTACAAATTTACATGATAGTTTGGAACACTTCTAGAAGTTGAGCATGGCACGAATGCAATGAGAGTTGGAAGAGATTAGATCAAAAAGCCTTTTATGCCATGCTAAGATACCTGAAGTTTAAACTAAAGGAAGGGAAAAAACATTTCCACGCTTTGAAACAAGATTAGGCTACTGTGAAGCCTCAGAAATGGATTAGGAGGTTCAAGCTGTAGCCTAGTGAATGGCTTAGAGACAACCAAAAGCTCAAAAGATGTGGAATGAGACTACCAAACTAGCTATTTATAATCAGGCTTTAAGAAGGAAGATTCCAAAGTTCCTTTTTGAAAAAGGCAGTCCTTACTCTAAGTGAAATGAGAACAGTCTCTCGCTGTATTATTTAATTAGGACAGAACTGAAAAATGGTTTAGCACAAACTTTGTGATCAACAGAGAGGGGACTGGAGGTTTGCCTCCTCAACACCCCAAACAGACTATTTGAGGCAGAATCTGGGCTTGGGTGATTCATTTCTCCAAAAAAGCATATTGAACAGAGGCAGGATAGCGTGCTGTTTACCTTGAAAGTAAAGAAGAGAGTCTCCAAGTTTCAGAGGATACCATCTTTCCTTTGCTTTCAGGGCTTAATCACGTCAGTCTGCCATCTGATGATGGTTAAGAAGAATGATTCTCTTTCTGCTAAACATGTTGCTCTGATTCAGGGGCTGTATAGTCCCAGCACCAAGCAGATACGAGAAGCAGAGAAGCAAAAGGATACTACCTCTCCCCCAACATAACATAAGTCAGCATTCAGCTACATCAATGAAACCAAATCAAAGGGAAAGGAATTGAAATTTAGAACTTGAGATTTATTTTTCAAAACTAACTTCCAGGTACATTCTCCATTCCAAACATGACACCCTACATTCTAGTCACCTTGAACAACCCACTGTATCTTTGTCTAATGCCATTACCTCACACGGGAATGCATCTGCACTCCATGTCAACATGAAAAACGCACATGCTTCCTTCAAAGCCCAACTTAAACGTCACTCCTTCAACGCCACCCAAACTATACGCCCACAGGACTTTTTCTCCATTAAAGTGTTTATTAAATACTTCCATGGATTGTATTTAATAGTATACATGCCAACTCCCCCCCCAATGAAAATTTTAACAAACACTTAATGAATGCTTAGTCTAATGGCAGGTATAGTGCTAGGCTCTAGAATTTTAAAAGTTGAATAATACAATCTGTTGCCTTTCAAAAGCTCCCCACAATGAAAAAGCAATGCCACACAGTAAATGTGGCATTTGGTATGTGTTTAATGTGCTAAGGCAGGGTAGATAAGTTTAATGCATGCTGCAATTAGCGCACTCAATCTTCATTTCACTCTCCCCCGCCACCCCCACCCCCAGAGTACTTTCTTACACTGCAGAAGCTAGAAAGCTAAAAACAACATTGTCCAGTTGTTCTCACAGCTAGGCTTCTGGATACGATTTCACATCTGCCAATGAAATACATTTTTATGGGATATGGAAATTGAAAGTGAGCTAGAGATCTCTTACTACCCTTTTACATTACTTTCTATTGGCAAGCAAGTTGAGAAATGAGATTTTTTTCAAAGTGCTGTTCCAGTATCCATGCTCTAATTCTTTTGTTGTTGAGAGGCAACTACAGTGGGGGCAACAGCTGGCCTCCAAGTTCCAGTGCCCAGTTACCAGCTGTGTGAGTATCAAGAGGCAGGCAAGGCAGTAACAACAGTGGCAGAAGCTTTCTAATCCTTAGTTTGAAATCTTTGAATCAGGTTCTTAAACTCAAAAATTCCAGTCGTAGGTGCCCAGTGGCATAGCGGTTAAGTTCACGTGCTCTGCTTCAGCAGCCCGAAGTTCGCCGGTTGGGATCCCGAGAGCAGACCAACACACCGCTTATCAAGTCGTGCTGTGGCAGGCATCCCACATATAATATAGAGGAAGATGGGCAGAGATGTTAGGTCAGGGCCAATCTCCCTCAAGGAAAAAAAAATCCAACGGCATCTTCAGAGGTTACAGCCCTAGTGGGTCAGTTCTTTGAATCACGGGAATCATTCATGGAGACCTAACTCCTACTCCAAATACCTAGAGTGGTTTCTGTTTCCTGGACCTTGATTCATATATTAACCAAGTAAATAATGCCTTACAGGGAAGAAGCACACCAAGGAAAAGGGAAAGTGAGTAACACTAGTGCAAGAGACTAACAACCTGTTAACTGTAGGTTAGACCTCAGGATACATGAGAAAAAATACTGAAGAATGAAACTAGAATCAGTGTCTTGAAATTCCCTTTAACCAGAAAAAGTTCCAATCTCCTGAATTCAGGATTAGTCAAATAAAGAGTTATTTGTCCGACATATATATCATCTAAAGGTTGATCTCTATTGATTGCCTTTTATCTTGAGTTTTGGTCATGTTTACCCGTTTCTCCATAGGTCTAGTAATTATAGATATCCTGTACACGGTATATGATACCTTGTAGAAACACTAAATCCTGTTATAGTCCTCTGAAAAGTGTTGACAGGAAACTTAGCTGGCCTTAAACTCCAAACTGTCTCCTCTAGGATGGGCAGCAGCTGAAAGCTGTGTTCAGTTCTTGTAGCCTTGGCTAGGTTGCTTGCAGTCTGTTCCACACATGCACAGATCAGGGTGAGCCTGTGATATGCACAAACTTCTACTGCAGAAGTGGTGGCTCCCTCTCTTCAGATCTCTTTTTCCTCACTTTCCAGCTGTTGCGGTCACCGTGAACTCTGCTCTCTGGTTCATCAAGCAGAATGCAGTTTTCTACTGAGTTTTAGTTGCCTAGCATGGTGTCAAGTGGCTATAAAAACAGCAAACCCACCAGGCTGTTTCCTTTTTCCAAGCGTAGACTAACACTCCCTCCCCCCTGGTTCTGCCTGTTACCGTTTGCTCTTCCTGGAGACTTCGTCTTTTACACTTTGTTAGGAGTTTAAATTACCCGTGGGAAGGTTAATAGGAACTACTCTGTCATTACCACACAGGAGGAAAGCTTGGTTGGCTTACTGTGGAAAAGAAACTAAACTCACAGCTTGGCCCCTGTTCTCATTAGTCTTAAAAGAATCTGGTGCTCTAAGGTCGATGGTCCAAGTCTCTTTCTTCTTTGTTCATTCAGAGGTGGGCCAGTGGGCTGGTGTGTATGCACGTGTTAGAAGGTGACTGCAATATGGAACAGCTTTGGTTACTGTAACTATGAATTTCACATATCAGTAAATTGTTGAGAAGAAGGGAGAAGAGACAGGAGAGAAGAGAAAGACAGACATACAAAAAGGGAGGGAGGGAGGGAGGAAGAAAAAGTATTTTTACCAATTTTATTGGCCAGTAACAACATTTAAAAAACAAAAAAGACTGCCATCAACTGTCACTTAAAAAATAAAAATGAAAATCTTTGAATACAAGACATTTCACCAACTTACACCTGAACACTACATTTACTCTCCCTTTCTTTCTTCACAAACCAGAAACAACTGTAAGAAAACGATACTTGTCCCGGAACTACATCTAGCACAAACAATCTACAAATAAGACCACTCTCGGGTAGCAGTGGTGCCAGATGTAGATTCAGAAAGGAAGAAAAGGAAATATAGACACTTCAAAGTTTTGATACCCGTCATTTCCAAATCAATCTTGTCACTGCAGACCTCAATCTGATCTGCCCTACGAAGTGAGAATAAAATCATGAGACGAAAAAATGTTTGGGGATTATTCACCCAAATCTGCACTTCCCAGAGATTCTTTTACGCACAGAAAACCTGCAAATTCTATCAAATGCAAGGCAGGGAGGAGTGGGACTGCCTATAGCCTACCTGTAAATATAAAAAAAGGCACATATATCAGAAAGATTTCCTTTAATGTGATTAACATAGGAAATTTCAGTTATCTAAAACACTAAATATTCTCCTATAGAATTATCAACTTGAGAATCTACTTATATAAATACACCATACTTCAAGTATCATTATATGCAAAACAGTTTTGAGAAACTTCCTCACAATTGATATCTTTTGATCTAGTGTTGTATGGAAGCAACGACTGTTTATGAAACAAATTGACAACGCCCTCCTCCAACATGACTTTTATAAAAACTTCAGTAAGAACAGAATTTTCTCGCAGATTCAACCACAAAACAAATCCATTATTATCCCTTCGTTCTTACTGATTTATTTCAGGCCATAAAACTTCAAATTTGATATCTGCTGTATAATAAAGAATTTGACTGGCCTTGTCCCTGGTTCCTGGGAAGGAGATTCCAACCCCTGGAATTTCCCCAGTGACAGGGATGTCTTTGTTTACGCTAACAAGAAGGCTCAGGTTAGGGGCTAGTCATCAGAAAGACCAACCATGTGATTAGAGGGTTGGGGCTTTGAGTCAGCCCAACCTCTGGGTAGAGGAGGGGGAGGCTTGAGATTAAATTCAATCCCGTGGCCAATGATTCGATCAATCCTGTCTATATGTGATAAAAACTCTGAACATCCAAAGCTTCCTGGAGCATCCTGGTTGGTGAACACACTGATATGCTAGTGAATACATTGATTCCACAGGAAAAGGGCATGGAAGCTCTGTGTTCAGGACAATCCCAGACTTTGCCCTACATGTCTCTTCATTTGGCTGTTCCTGATCTCTACCCTTTAAAACTGTAATCATAAGGACAGTGCTTTCCTAAATTCTGTGAGTCATCTAGTAAATCATCAAACCTGAGGGGAGTTGTAGGAAACCCCTCCAGATCTATAACCAGCTGGTCAGAAGTGCAGGTAGAATGGGGAGCCAACCTGCCACTGGTGTCTGAAATGGGGGCAGCCTCGAGTCTGAGCGGTTAGTGTCAGAATAGAGCTGCAGTATATCAGCTGGTGTCAGAATAAAAACAAACCTCGAACGAACTTCCATCATTTCTCATACAAGCTAAGCTTCATACGCTGAGGATCTAGAAATAATGAAGCCATGAACTTATGGAATTTGTGCCATCACGCAATCTGCAGGAGCCTCCATTTCTTACAATTTCTGGATCCTTCAGAAATGTCAGCATATCAACCTTTAAAAAAAGTTACTTAAAGTAATTTATAAGCACGTATAACCAACTACTCACAAGTAGTTGGAGAAACTGTTGTCAGATCCCAAGAACATTCTTTAAATTTTTTTAAACAAATGCTTGTATAACACTACACAAGGGGTCAGCAAACCTTTTCTGGGCAGAGCCAGAGAGTAAATATTTTAGGCTTTGCAGGCCATATGGTCTCTGTCATAACTACTCAATTATGTCCCTGTAGTGGTGAAAGCAGCCATAGCAATATGTAAACAAAGGAATGCTGTTATGTTCCAATAAAACTTTATTTACAAAAATGGGGAGGGGTGCACTGGATTTAGTCCATAGTTTACTGATCCCTGCACTAGATTATTTACTCACATAAACATAAAAATATGTAAGTCATCTGATGGCATGAAGCTTTAGAACCATTCCAATAACTAACAGCCTGAGGGACAAGATTAGTACATATTCTTTAAAAAAAAAAAAATTTAAAGTAAATATATATATATATTTTTTTAAGATTTTATTTTTTTTTTCCTTTTTCTCCCCAAAGCCCCCCGCTACATAGTTGTATATTCTTCGTTGTGGGTCCTTCTAGTTGTGGCAAGTGGGATGCTGCCTCAGTGTGGCTTAATGAGCAGTGTCATGTCCGTGCCCAGGATTCGAACCAACGAAACACTGGGCCGCCTACAGCGGAGTGCGCGAACTTAACCATTTGGCCATGGGGCCAGCCCCTTAAAGTAAACATATATATATTTTTAATGATACAAATCATGTTAGCATATATCTATATATGTACATATATATAAATTGTGGGAAGGGACGGGGAGAGGACCAAAGCTATAGCAGAAATTTTTGCTACATTTTATAGTATTTTTATTTAACCTCAAAATTTTCAGATAATGTCTAAAACACATTAAAATTCAAAAATTCCCTCAACTCCCAAAGCTCACTCAAGAAGAGGCAGACAATTTGAACAGACCAATCACAAGGAAAGAGATTGAAACAGCAATCAAAAACATCCCAAAGAATAAAACCCAAGGACCAGATGGCTTTCCTAGGGAATTCTACCAAACTTTCAGAGAGGATTTAATACTTATCCTTTTCAAGCTATTCCAAAAAATTAGGGAAGATGGAACTCTTCCTAACACATTCTATGAGGCCAGCATCACGCTGATACCAAAACCTGACAAGGACACCACGAAAAAAGAGAACTACAGGCCAATATCACTGATGAACATAGACGCAAAAATTCTAAACAAAATTTTGGCAACCAGAATTCAGCAATTCATCAAAAGAATCATACATCAGGATCAGGTGGGATTCATACCAGGGACACAGGGATGGTTCAACATCCGCAAATCAATCAACGTGATACACCACATCAACAAACTGAGGAATAAAAACCACATGATCATCTCAATAGATGCAGAGAAGGCATTTGACAAGATCCAACAGCCATTTATGATAAAAACTCTGAACAAAATGGGCATAGAAGGAAACTACCTCAACATAATAAAGGCCATATACGACAAACCCATAGCCAACATCATATTCAATGGGCAAAAACTGAACCCCATCCCCCTGAAAACAGGAACAAGACAAGGATGCCCTCTATCACCACTCTCATTTAACATAGTACTGGAGGTCCTGGCCAGAGCAATCAGGCAAGAAAAAGGAAGAAAAGAAATCCAAATAGGGAGGGAAGAAGTGAAACTCTCACTGTTTGCAGACGACATGATCTTATATATAGAAAACCCCAAAGAATCCACTGGAAAACTGTTAGAAGTAATCAACAACTACAGCAAAGTTACAGGGTATAAAATCAATTTGCATAAATCAGTAGCATTTCTATACTCCAGTAATGAACCAACAGAAAAAGAACTCAAGAATACAATACCATTCACAATCGCAACAAAAAGAATAAAATACCTTGGGGTAAATTTAACCAAGGAAGTGAAGGACCTATATAAGGAAAATTACAAGGCCTTTCTGAGAGAATTGGATGACAACATAAGGAGATGGAAAGATATTCCATGTACATGGATTGGAAGAATAAACATAGTTAAAATGTCCGTTCTACCTAAAGCAATCTACAGATTCAATGCCATCCCAATCAGAATCCCAATGACATTCTTTACAGAATTAGAACAAAGAATCCTAAAATTCATATGGGGCAACAAAAGACCCCGAATTTCTAAAGCAATCCTGAGAAAAAAGAACAAAACGGGAGGCATCACAATCCCTGACTTCAAAACATACTACAAAGCTACAGTAATCAAAACAGCATGGTACTGGTACAAAAGCAGGTGCACAGATCAATGGAACAGAATTGAAAGCCCAGAAATAAAACCACACATCTATGGACAGCTTATCTTTGACAAAGGAGCTGAGGGCATACAATGGAGAAAAGAAAGTCTTTTCAACAAATGGTGCTGGGAAAACTGGAAAGCCACATGTAAAAGAATGAAAATTGACCATTCTTTTTCACCATTCACCAAAATAAACTCAAAATGGATCAAAGACCTAAAGGTGAGGCCTGAAACCATAAGGCTTCTGGAAGAAAACGTAGGCAGTACACTCTTTGACATCAGTATTAAAAGGATCTTTTCGGACACCATGCCTTCTCAGAGAAGGGAAACAATAGAAAGAATACACAAACGGGACTTCATCAGATTAAAGAGCTTCTGCAAGGCAAATGAAAACAGGATTGAAACAAAAAAACAACCCACTAACTGGGAAAAAATATTTGCAAGTCATCTATCTGACAAAGGCTTAATATCCTTAATATATAAAGAACTCTTGCAACTCAACAACAAAACATCAAACAACCCAATCAAAAAATGGGCTGGAGACATGAACAGACATTTCTCCAAAGAAGATATATTGATGGCCAATAGGCACATGAAAAGATGCTCATCATCGCTGATCATGAGGGAAATGCAAATCAAAACTACACTAAGATATCACCTTACACCCGTTAGAATGACAAAAATATCTAAAACTAATAGCAACAAACGTTGGAGAGGTTGCGGAGAAAAAGAAACCCTCATACACTGCTGGTGGGAATGCAAACTGGTGCAGCCACTATGGAAAACAGTATGGAGATTCCTCAAAAAATTAAAAATAGAACTACCATACGATCCAGCCATCCCACTACTGGGTATTTATCCAAAGAGCTTGAAGTCAGCAATCCCAAAAGTCCTATGCACCCCAATGTTTATTGCAGCACTGTTTACAATAGCCAAGACGTGGAAGCAACCTAAGTGTTCAGCAACAGACGAATGGATAAAGAAGATGTGGTACATATATACAATGGAATACTACTCAGCTGCAAAACAGAACAAAATCATTCCATTTGCAACAACATGGATGGACCTTGAGAGAATTATGTTAAGTGAAATAAGCCAGTGAAAGAAGGACAATCTGTGTATGACTCCACTCATGTGAGGAATTTAAAATTATGGACTAAGAACAGTTTAGTGGATACCAGGGGAAAGGTGGGGTGGGGGGTGGGCACAAAGGGTGAAATGGTGCACCTACAACATGACTGACGAACATTAATGTACAACTGAAATTTCACAAGATTGTAACCTATCAATAACTCAATAAAAAAAATAAATTAAAAAAAATAAAAGCAAAAAAAAAAAAAATTCCCTCAACTAACATGAAGGCACACATTAAGTACCAGGCACCGTGCTAGGTGCTATAAGAGTCCCTGGTAGGATAACTAATTTTGAAACAAATGTTTATCCATACAGTAATTAAGAGAATTTTATTTTCAGATAATAGTAAAATAAGGTTTAGTGCCAAGACAAGGTTTAGTCCTTCAACTCCCCCAAATATACATTTATATGCTCTTGTAGCATGTATTTCACATTCAGAGAAGCATCTATACTCTGTATTAGTATACCTTTACTATAGCTCGTTCCTGTATAAACTTACCCTTGCTAATAACTACAATTAAAGCTAGAATGCTTCATTAATCTGAAAAAAAGGTATTCCCACTCCCAAAAAGGCGTGAGGAAATTTGCCCTACACCATTTGATTGTTGGGCCTTAACATTAATTAAAAAAATAGGGGAAAGTTAGCAACTATTTAGGTCAGATATCAGTCTTAAAATAACAGGGTTGAAGATAAAAAATACTATTTTATAATAGGACTTTGACAGGAAAGTTAGGGAATTTTTCATGTTTTCCTCACAATTTTAAGGATATTACACAATTTTGTATCCTTCAAAAAATACAATTTTAATCCACATCATGAAAATAACAAGAACCAACCTCTACCAAAGATTTACACAAAATATAAAGTCAAACCACACTTACGACTGATTTGTGATAGCACGTGTATTAGTTTCCTAATGCTGCTGTAACAAATTTACAAACTTAGTGGCTTAAAAAGAACAGAAATTTATTGTATTTCAGTTCTGGAGACCGGAAATCCAGACTGAGGTTTACAGGACTAAAGCAAGGTGCCCAAAGGGTCACACGCCCTTGGAAGGTTTCAGGGGAGCATTTGTTCCTTGCTTCTTCCAGCTCCTGGCGGCTACTGGCATTCCTTGGCTTATCACCCTATCGTTCTAATCTCTCTCTCATTGTCATTTCACTTTCTGCTTTTTGTGTCAGATCCTCTTCTGCCTCCCTCTTACAAGGACATTTGTGATCCCATTTACAGTGCACCTGGATAATCCTGTCTCAAGATCTTTAACTTACATCTTCAAATCCCTTTTGTCATATAAAGCAACATTCAGATTTCCAGGGATTAGCACCTGGTTATCTGTGGGGGCCATTGCTCAGCCTAGCACCATATGGTTCATCTTAGAAATATTAGATGTATATATAAACCCATTAGAATACTGAATAGTGCAGTTAATGTATGTTTCTCATGGTAAGTCAGCCAATGAAGTAAATGCTGGTGAATGCGCCTAGCTACTGGGTACTAACTAAAGATACCATGCTTTCTCATTTGGAATGACAATGAACAATCCACATTATATCTTTCTGCCATTATTTAAGGTTCTGGTGAACAGTTTATATCCATTACAGCTGACAAAAAGTATAAAAGTGATAGTGCTGGCTCTGGCCCTGTAGCCTAGTGGTTAAGTTCAGCCTGCTCTGCTTTGGTGGCCCAGGTTCAGTACTCAGGCACACACCTAGACCACTGGTCAGCGGCCATGCTGTGGAAACGACCTACATACACAATAGAGGAAGACTGGCAGAGATGTTAGCTCAGGGTGAATCTTCCTCAAGCAAAATGAGGAAGACTGGCAATAGATGTTAGCTCAGGATGAATCTTTCTCAGCAAGAAAAAGAAAAATAAAAACAAAATAAGTAAACAAGTGATAGTGCTAAAGATGATCTAACAGTATTAGGTAAGTTTGCCAGGTCTGTGTAGGGTAAGTAAATGACATTAAGCTTTTGATTGCTGAGGCACCCATTTCAAAGACGTCCATCTTGAATAAACACTTGCCAGCTGTATTACACAGCTACTAACAAAACAACTATATAAGGAACCAGGCTGCCCCCACCCATGAAGTTCCCTTAGAAATCCCTGGGCGACCTCAGTAAGTGACCACTTAAGTGACCCTGCTTTTCCCTTCCTGTGCCGTAATTTCCACTCTTATGCTTTAAACCTGCCAATAAAAAGTGAATCTACAAAACCCTAGGCGCCCCACCCTCAGACTCTAATAAAGGCAGAGCCCAAGGTCCACACTCCCTTCCCTTACATGATCCTTGGCCATGCCTCCAGGACATGTGAGTAATAAATCTTGTTCTTCATGGTTTTGCTAAAGTGTGACTTGAATCGTAATAAGAACCACGAGAGCTGATTCAGCCAAAACATGGCCCCAGTGGCAGTGTCAGGGAACGTCTGTGGGGCTTGCTATGAGTGAATACAGCCCAGCTGAGTGCCTCAAGCATTCCTAGCCAAGAACATCACAACAGGCTACCATAACAAAGTACTGCAGACTGGGTGATTTAAACAACAGAAATTTATTTTCTCACAATTCTAGAGGCTAGAAGTGCAAGATCAACATGTCAGCAGGTTGGTTTCTTCCAAGACACTCTCCCTTTGGCTTGAAAAAGGCCCTCTTCTCTCTGTGTCTTCACATGGTCTTCCCTCTGAGTGCGTCTACGTCCCAATCTTCTCCTCTTATAAGGACACCAATCATATCGGATGAGGGCCCACCTAGTGACCTCATTCTAACTTAGAGACCTCTTTAAAGACCTTATCACCATATACAGTCACATTCCGAGGTACCAGGAGTTAAGACTTTAACATATGCATTCTGAGGGACACAACAGCCTATAACAAGCGGCAAAGAACAGCAGCATGCTTAATCTTTAAATTCATGAACTATCTTTAAGAAACTGATGAGGAAACCTAAAACAAATATCAATAGGGCATTGGGATCAGCAGAAGTCCCTTGATATTATGGATAAGGGCATCAAAAATATCACTAAAGTCAGTAAGGATCAACCAAGAATTGTATAACAAACAGCGAGAAGAAACTATAAGTGAAAACATATTATCAATTTTGAAAACTTTCAAAAATAAAAGCATGATGGCCAGTATATGATACTGGGGATACATATCCACAGTGACTAAACTGTAATAAGCCCAAAAAGCAATGGTTCTCCAACTGGGGTCCTGAAGATCCTGTCTTTTCTAACTATATATCTGTGTGAAGCCAGACTTTCTTCATATACTTCAATCAAAACAACAAATCACAAGATTGAATGCAAAAATAGACATGAGAATCCAGCTATCTTCTAATGAACAAGACATTAAAAAAATTTGCAGAAATGTAAAAACAATGCCACTCTTCTCAAAATTGTTTTTGTTTTGGATAACAGTTATTTTTCATTAAAATGTTTTTTGTATTAACATGTAATGAGTTTATTTTATTGTTAAATGAGTTAATAAATGTTTTAATTTCTCAGTTTTAATTTCTGATATGATAAATATTGGAAGATCTACCCATATAAACCAAAGGCCTTTTGGATCCTCAATAATTTAAGATATAAAGGGACCTTCAGAAGAAAAAGTTCGAGAACCCAGAGCATTGACTCAGTTAAGGTTTCCATTGTAGGAACCCACTCTATCTCCCCAGTTCTTGTACTAATTAGGTTTGCCTAGTCAAAGCTAAGTTTACCCATGATAAAAAAAAAAAAAGCCTTTTCTGGGCCAGCCCTGTGAACAAGTGGTTAAAGTTCCTCATGCTCCACTTTGGCGGCCTGGGGTTCACAGGTTTGGATCCTGGGTGTGGACCTACTCCACTCATCAGCCATGCTGTGGAGTCATCCCACACACAAAGTAGAAGACGACTGGCACAGATGTTAGTTCAGGGTTTGTCTTCCTCAAGCAAAAAAAAGAGGATTAGCAATGGATGTTAGCTCAGGGCAATCTTCCTCACACACACACACACACAAAAGGAGTCTTTTCATAATGATAAAGGAGTCAATTCATCAACAGGACATTATAAGCCAAAGCATTTACACACCTAATAACATAGCTTCAAAAATACATAAAACAAAAAATGATTAAAATACAAAGAGAAATAAGACTAATCCAAAATCACAGAGATTACAATATACCTTCCTCAATAATAAAACAAGTATACAGAATAATTAGTAAAGATATAGAGGAATTGAACAATATTATCAACCAACTTGACCTAATGAGATTTACAGAACATTCCACCAAACTGCAATAAAATATACATTCTTCTCAAGTACACACAAAATATTTACCAAGATAGACTATATTCTGGGTTATAAAACAATTCCTAATAAATATGAAGGGACTTGAATCATACAAAGAATATTTTCCGACTTCTATGGGATTAAATTTGAAATCAACAGCAAAAACATCCTTCAAAATTTTGAAATATTTGAAAACTAACACACTTCCAAATAACCCCTGGGCTAGAGAAGAAATCAAAAGTCAGAATTAGAAATTACTTTGAGCTGAATGAAAATCAAAGCACAACATACCTAAATTTATGAGATACAGATAACACACTATTTAGAGAAAAATTTATAGACCTAAAGCACCTATATTAGAAAAGATAAAGGCCCTGAATGACCTCAGCTTTTACTTTAAGTACAAAATAAGAGTAAATTAATCCCAAGATAAGTAAAAGAGTCAATTAACATGAGGGTGAAAATTAATGCAACAGAAAAACAATATAGAAAATTAATGAAACCAAAAGCTAAGGTTTTCTTTTTAAGAGACAATAAAATTGATAAACTAGCCATACTGATCAGTTCAAAAAAAAACAGGGAAGACACCAATTACCAATATCAACAATGAGTAATGTGACATCACTACAGATTCTACAGATTTAAAAGAAGAGAATATTATTAACAGCTTTATGCAAATAAATATGACAACTAAAGTGAAACGGTCAAATTCCCGGAAAAACACAAAGCTCATTCAAGAAGAACAGATTAAGAGAATAGCCCCCATATCTACTAAAGAAATTAAATATATAGTTAAAAACTTTCCAACCAAGAAAACTCCAGATCCAGATGGCTTCACTGGTGAATTCTACCAAACATTTAAGGGAGAACAAGTATCAATTCAACATACACTTTTCCATAAAATTGAAGAGGAGGGAATACTGCCCAATACATTCTGTAAGATCAGCATTACACTGACATCAAAACCAGAAAAAGACATTACAAGAAAACAAAAGAACAATAATTCTCAGAAGCATAGAAGAAAAGTCCTTAACAAAATTTTAGCAAATTAAGTCAAACAATCTATGAAATAGATAATACATCACAGTCAAGTGGAGTTTATCCCAGGAAAGCAAGGCTAGTTTAACATTCAAAAAAAAAAAAAAAAGCAATTCACCATATTGAGAGGACTGCTCCCCCAAAAAATAAAGATCATTTCAACAGACACAGAAAAAGATTTGACGAAATCCATCATCCATTCCTGATAAGAACTCAGCAAACTATAACTGGAACTTAACTTTCTCAAACTCATAAAGCATATCTTTGAAAAACCAACAGACTATGATCTTACATAATAGTGAAAGACTGAATGCTTTTCCATTAAGATAGGAACAAGACAACAATGTGCATTTTCACTACTCCTATTCAACATTGTCTTAAAGCTTCAAACTAGTGCAGTTAGGCAAAAAAGAAAAGAAAAAGGAAGAAAAATACAAAGGAAAGAAGTCAAACTGTTTTTATTTACACACAAAATGATCTTCCACGTAGAAAATCCAATGGAATCCATACAATAGCTACTATAACTATTAAGTGACATTAACATGGATACAAAATTAAGTATACAAATATCAACTGTATTTCTGTACACACAAGCAAGAAATGAACAATCAAGTTGAGATTACAAACAGTACCATTTACAATAGCATCAAAAATATGATATAATTTGGAATAAATCTCACAAAAGATGTGCAAGGCTTAAATACTGAAATCTATAGAAACCACATGAAAAGATGTTCAACATGGACAATCACTAGGGAAATGGAGATTAAAACCACAGTAAGATATAACTACACACCTACTGCAATGGCTAAAATTAAAAAGACTGATACAGCAAGTGCTGGTGAGGATGTGGAGCAACTAGAACTCTCATACTGTGCTGGTGGGAAGGTAAAAGAGTATAAGCATTTTGAAAAACAATTTGGCTAGAAATTTGGTTATAAAATTAAACAGACATCTACCATGTGACCCATCCATTCTACCCAGAGGCATTAAAGTAATAGGAAATAAAGCATATGACCACATAAAGACTCACACACAAATGTTCATAGAAGTTTTTATTTGTAATAGGCAAAACCTGAAAACAACCCAGATGTCCATCAACATGTGAATGGATAAACAAAACATGGAACAATGGCACAGTACTCAGCAATAAAAAGGAATGAACTATTTTTATACACCACAACATGGTTGAATCTCAAAATAATCAGGCTGAATGAAAGAAGCCAGACAAAAAAATGGTATAAACCATATGATTCCTTTTACATAAAAATCTAGAAAATGTAAATTAATCCATAGTGACAGAAAGCCTGAGGAGAGGGGATGGAAAGGAGGGATAACAAACGAATATGATGAAATTTTAGGGGACGTTCATTATCTTGAATGTGTTGATGGGCTCATGGGTAATCTGTGTATCATAATTTATAAAACTGAATGCCTTAATTATGTGCTATTTTACCTCAAAAAAGATCTTAAAAGAAGAACAGGAAAAGTGGCGATGACTGCACAACAACGTGAATATCCATAATGCCACTGAATTACACACTAAAAAATGGTTACAATGGTAAATTTTGTTATATATATTTTGCCACAACAACAACAACAACAAAACAACAAAAAAAGGAAGAGGACGTTTACTGAACTCAAAGCTGAGACTGAAAATGATGACTGTGGTTAGTCAGTAAGAAGAGGAGCAAAGAATCTGTTATTTCCAGGCTTTCTACTCCTTTGACATAAGCTGCCAGTTAAAAACTATGAATTTAAAGCCTTTTACAGCTGTTACCTGTGAGATATGATTGATGGAAGACTCCATTCTCCGAAGCTGAGAGGCCTGGATATCCAGCAACTGGAGGACATTGTTGGCCAACGCATTTATTTGATAAGCAACACTAGCTAGGGATTGGGTTGTGTAGGCTTTGGTCTCTTCTAAAGCTTTTCTCTTGTCTGTAGCCTGAAATAAGAACAAAAACAACAAATACTTACTTAGATTAACATTCATTAAACATATATTCTATTGAAAGGCAGAGTCATATTATAGTTTTTAATAGAAAAACCCAATTGAATCAAAAACTTATTAAACCAATCTGAAGACAGTCTCAGGACACTGGTGAAGGCATGGCAGAAATCCCTATCTGCCAGGTGGGAACCATGCCCTCCTGAGTAGTCCATCCACCGAGGTCCACTATAGGAGCCACCAAGTGACTGTCACCAGAGGCACACTGTAACAGTCAGTTTTAAATTGCCTAAAACTCCTCAACCACCAATTCATTGCATTACATCCTTAGGATCTTATGTCAGCCCCAAGCTCCCAAACCACTGTTGAGAGTTTAGCTAAACTACTCCATAACATTGCTCCTCAGCATCCATTTTGAATGGCTAAGTGACCTGCAGGAGGCTTGAACGACAAGAGCCGCTCCTGCAAGCCCAGCAGGGTCAAGTAAAGGTAAGTTCCTGATATGACTCCCCCAACGCTCCTTGTGATAAACAGATAAGACTCCACCCCACGGAGCTTATAAAAGAAAACCTCGCTCTTTTTGGTTTGAATTGACCTATCCAGTCTTACCCTAGGAACCTCAAAGCACTCCGCCTTAATAAGGGCATGCGCCCCACGTCCTGCTGCTCACTCTGCGCCTGCACTCTGCACCGACCTCCCCACGTGGTCCCTCAAGGCATGCTTGTGTATCTCCTCGGATTTGTGAGTAAGAAACTTGACTTCACTTTCCCTTGCCATCTTTTGTTGAACTTTGGCTCACCATCTGACACCCAGAAGCTCTACTAAACAAATGTTAATTTAACAATCACAGTGACAGGGACTAAATCCACCTTACTTTCCTGTTTACATTATCAGCATCAGAAATCCAACCTCCCTGTTATCCATTATGACCAAGCCTCTCAGCCCCACAAAATCGACTGAGAATCTATGACCCAATCCCTTACCCCTCATTGTTCCGAAACTCCTGAAGGAACTCAAGAGTCAGGTGGTTAAACAAAGTTAAAAGAGGAGCAAAGTTAAAAGACAAGTGATAAACTCTGGGGCAGGGCGGGTCCTGTGGCACGACACATAATGATCACCATAACACAACTTATATCATAAAGGGTAAACATCATTCACATACAATCTAAACGTGAAGCAAAAGGCCAAGAATTGCTAGAAAAATGGAAAAAAAATGTTTACAGTATGTTACTATTTAACTAAGAAACAAGGAAATGCTTATAATTTTTAAGAAGAAACAACCATAACATTTAAAAAAAATAATTTCGCATGGGGACAGGAGTAAACAGGTTAGAGGGCAACATGGATAGAATTCTTAAAACATTTAAAAATGTTTTGGAACTAGATGGAGGTAGTGGCTGCACAAAATTGTGAATGTAGATTGTTTTGTAGATTTGTTTATGCAACTATGTAAATACTTTACAAATTATGAAACAAAATTAAACTTGAAAAGGCAATTCCCCAAAATTAAATGCAAAATTAATCAAATGAGCCTAACTGTACATCCAATTAGTGGCTTAACGAGAGAGGAAATAGTCTAAAAGTGACTTCAAAGCACAGTAATTTGATTGTACATTCTTAGTGGCATTTACCCTTAGGACAAAAACAACTGAAAGAGAAAAAAACCCAAACTGTTTTCAATCACTTTATTGCTAACAGTAGTTCTGTAGTTATTATCCTGAGACTGCTGTTTGTGTAGTGTGGGATAAAGCAAGCTATTAATTACATTTATGTCATTGAGAACTGAGATTTTTGGCAGGGTTCAAAAGAGATTCTGATGTAAGAAGAATGAGGTTAAGGAAAAAACCTGTAGTTCTGGATTTAAGCTGAAAGCATCAGTTTGAACCCAAGATGTATCTTATCATATCATATATACATCAATATCCTAGCTCTGTCCAATGAAAAGGCCTAAATGTAAAACATGTGACTATAGTTGGTAACATTGGATTGTACAACTGAAATTTGCTAAGAGAGTAGGAAAAAATTTTTTTCAAAATGTGAAGTGATAGAAGTGTTAATTAGATGGGAGGAATCCTTTCACAATGTATACGTATATCAAATCATCAAGATGTACACTTTAAATATATTATAATTTTACTTGTCAATTATACCTCAGTAAAGGTGGCAGGGAGGAGGAAAAAAAGAAAAGGCCTAAAAATAATGACTGTCTAGCAGCCATGAAAGCACCACTTATTATCCAGACTGTGACCTCTACCTCACTTGTGACTTCGGGGAACCAGGACTCCTAGGTCCAGGCAATAGGTCTAGGATAGGAAATGTACAAGATCCATTTGGAACATGTACATCAGAAAGCAAATGGAAGCCACGAAAGACCACTCTAGGGTCAGGTCAAAAGGACTCAGGAATCAACTGGAATAAGCTGCCACAGGCCCAAGATGGGAGAATGCAAACATCAATGAGGATAACAACTACACAAAACAAAACACAGAAAATGTTTAAATGTTAAGAGCTCATAACAACATTAAAAAATAAAAAAACAAACAAAAAAGTCACTGGCCAGTTCTGGAGGATGCTAGGGATCGTCTTATTGACAGGGGAGAGGGAAGGAAGGGGTGTCAGCTTTATTAAAGTATGAAATACATACAATAAAATTTTAAAAAGTATACAATTCAATGTGTTTTGACAAATGTATACAGTAGTGTAACCAAGATCATAATCACAATAAAGAACATTCCCCTCATCAAAGCAAAAGAAATTAGAATCAAAACAGAGAGAACCCACCGACTGGGACAAAATATTTGCAAATCATATATCTGACAAGGGGTTAATCTCCATAACATATAAGGAATTCACACAACTGAACAATAAAAAAACCAAACAATCCGATCAAACAATTGGCAGAGGAGATGAACATTTTTCCATAGAAGATATACAGATGGCCAATAAACACATTAAAAGATGTTCAACATTGCTAATCATCAGGGAAATGTAAATCAAAACTACACTAAGATACCTCCTCACGCCTGTTAAAATGGCTATAATCACTAAGACTAAAAATAGAAAATGTTGGAGAGGGTGTGGAGAGAAGGGAACCCTCACACACTGCTGGTAGGAATGCAAACTGGTGCAGCCACTATGAAAAACAGTATGGAGATTCCTCAAAAAACTAAAAATAGAACTATCATATGAGCCACCTATCCCACTACTGGGAATCTACCCAAACGATTTGAAATCAACAATCCAAAGTAACATATGCACCCCTATGTTCACTGTAGCACTATTCACAATAGTCAAGACATGGAAGCAATCCAAGTGCCCACTGACTGATGATTGAATTAAGAAGATGTGGTATATAAATATATATACCATGGAATACTACTCAGCCACAAAAAAGATGAATTCATCCCATTTGCAGTAACATGGAAGGACCTAGAGGGAATTACGCTAAGCAAAATAAGCCAGTCTGAGAAAGACAAACACCAGATGATTTCACTCATATGTGGAATATAAACAAATACATGGACTAAGAAAACAGTTCAGGGGAATGGGGGTTGGGGGTGGGCACAGGGGTTGAAGGAGAGCACTTATGTGGTGACAGTCAAGAAATAATGTACAACTGAAATCTCACATTGATGTAAACTATTATGAACTCAGTAAAAAAAAAGAAGAAGAAAGGAAGAAGATTTCCCTCATGCCCTTTACAGTCAGCTCCCTCCCCATCCTCTGGACCCTGGACATCAGTGATTTCCTTTCTGTCACTGCAGGTTTGGCCTTTTCTAGAGTTTCAAATAAATGGCATCAAAAGTACATAGTCTTTTGTGCCTGGCTTCTGTCACTTAGCATATTGCTCTTGAAATTCATCCTTGTTAAGTAGTATTCCACTGTGTGGATTTCCCACAATTTGCTAATCCACTCATCAGCTGTAGACATTTGCGTTGTTTCCAGTTTGGGCCACGATGAATAAAGCTGCTATGAATATCTGAGTACAAGTCCTGTGTAGACATAAGTTTTCATTTCTCTTGGTTAATACCTACACAAACATCTAAGAGTAGAACTGCTGAGTCTGTGGTAAGTTAAGTGTATGTTTAACGTTATAGAAACTGCCAAACTATTTTCCAAAGTAGTGGTATTATTTGGTATTCCCACCAGAAATGTATGCGAGTTCTAGTTTCTCCACAACCTTGCCAACAGTTGGTATGGTCAGTCTTTTTAATTTTACCATTCAAGTAGGTACATAGTCCTATCTCATTGTGATTTTAATTTCCATTTCCCTACCAAATCATGATGTTGGGCATCTATTCAAGTGTTTATGTACCATCCATTTCTTCTTTGATAAAGTGTCTGTTCAAATCTTTTGCCCATTTTTTAACTGGGTTGTTTGCCTTCTTATTATTTAGTTCCTTAAACGTATATTCTGAATACAAGTCTTTTGTCAGTAACGTTTTGCAAATATTTCTCCCAATCTGTAGCTTACCTCTACATTATTTTAACAGTCTTTTGAAGAGACAATGTTATTTTGATGAAGTCCAATTTACCAATTTTTTATTTTATATTTCATGACTTTCGTGTCCTATTTAAAAAAAATCTTTGGTAAACCCAAGGTGACTAAGATTTTCTTTCATGTTTTCTTCTAAAAGTTTTGTAATTTTTGCTCTTACATGTAGATCTATGACCTAGTTCCTGTTAACCTTTTGCATATAGTGAGTCAGGGATGGTCAAAATTCTTTTCTTGCATATAGATATCCAACTGTTCTAGCATCATTTGTTGAAAAAATTACTCCTTCTTCAATTAATTGTTTTGGCATTTTACTCAGAAAAAATCAATTGACTGCATAGGTGTGAGTCCATTTCTGGGCTCTCTTTAGGGTTCCACTGATAAATCTGTTGATCTTCATCTAGTACTATACTGTACTGATTACTATAGCTCCTGTAAGTCTTGAAATTAGGTACTGTAAGCCCCCCAAATTTACTTTTCTTTTTCAAGATTGTTTTGGATATTCTGTCTTTTGCACCTTCATAAAAATTTTAGAATCAGCATGTCAATTTCCACAAAGGAGCCTCCTGAAATTTTAACTGGGATTGTATTGAACCTATAGATCAATTTGGGGAAAACTGCCATCTTAACAATACTGGATCTTCCAATCCATGTACACAATATCTCTCTCCTATTATTTAGGTCTTCTTTAAATTCTCTCAGCAAAGTTTTTTAGTTTCTGTGCACTAGTTGCAGACATTTTATTAAATTTATCCCTAAGTGTTTCATACTTTTTTGGGGGGCGGTGAGGAAGATTGGCCCTGAGCTAACATGTGTCATCAATCCTCCTCTTTTTGCTTGAGGAAGTTTGTCCCTGCACTAACATCTGTGCCAATCTTCCTCTATTTTGTATTTGGGACACCACCACAGCATGGCTTGATGAGCGGTGTGTAGGTCCGTGGCTGGAATCCAAACCCGCAAACCCTGGGCTGCCAAAGCAGAGCATGTAAACTTAACTTCTACACCACCAGGCTAGCCCCACCATTTCACACTTTTTGATGCTATCATGCAGGGTATTGTTTTTATAATTTCAACTGTCAATTATTCATTGCAAGATAATAGAAACACAATTGATTTTTGAGTACTGAACTTGTAATCCCACAACACTGCTAAATTCACTTATTATAGTTGCTTTTTGTAGACTCCTTAGGTTACTCTACATAATCATGTTGCTTGTGAATAAAGACAATTTTACGTCTTCCTTTCCAATCTGTATGTCTTCTGTTTCTTTTTCTTGCTCTACTGCACTGACTAGATACTCCAGTACACTGTTGAATAGAAGTAAGCGTTCCCAGGCGTTCCCAGCCTTAGAAAGAAAACATTCAGTCTCTTATCATTAAAACATCGAATGCAGGTTTTTCTGCAGATGACCTTTAGGAGATTAAGGAAGTACTTCTAGTCTTAGTTTACCAAACCAGGCAGATGTAATCTTGAGTGAGACTTGGGTTATTTTCAGTCATCCACTGTATTCTGGAGTTTCACCTGCCTGTTTGTTTGTTTTCACTGTACAGGTTGCACACTTTTTTTTCCGTTCTCGAGGGAGACTGTCAGTCCTGTGCTAAAATATATTCTCCTTTCCTCCAGGACATAGAATTACAATTTATTTCCCAGCATCCTGGATAGCATGGCCATATAATTAAGCATTGTCAGTGGAATGATAGTAGAAATGGGTGCCACTTCCAAGCCTAGACATAAAAACCTCCCAAGCACTTCCAACGCAATAAAGTAAAATGTAGTCCTATCAAGAAAATAAAGTTAACAGAAAATAATACAATGCTTCCCTTTTAAAGTTAAATTTTAAAAAATTAAAATTAATTAAAATTTAAAAATTCATTTTCTCAGTCAAACTAGCCACATTTTAAAGTGCTCAACAGCCATGTGTGGACTGTGGCTACCCTACTGGAGAGTTCAGTTCCTAGCCACAGACAATCTCCTCTACAGACCACGCGTTTCAACCTGCACAAGAATTGTGGCTGTCACTTATTTCAGGTTTATAAGTTTAGTATCCAATAGCTGGTCTCTCTCATTCTTTGACGCTTTTACCGTATAACAACCAAACAGCCTTAGTATGTTCCAGGCATCATACAAAATGGATTATAAACTAGACCACCAACAGCCAGCATTTCTCCAAGGAGTAAAATAGACATTATTAATCAATTAGAGAAGTCTTCCCTGCAAAGTCTAAATACTCTTAACTAATTACTCTAGGAGTTTACATGTGATATGAAACCCATTTGCCCCATCCCTGTCTTACGCCATTGATGAAGTTTGCTTAAAATGGAAATAAACATATCCAGCTTTAAAATAAAAAGCTAATTATTTAAAAGAGCTAAACTCAAACAACGTAGCCAAGAACTAAACAGGAAATTCCTTAGATAACTGAACTTTCTGAACACAAACACCCCATACATAAAACTAGTTCTCTTCTTCCTCCCTTAATCTACCTATGGAAACCAAGCTATACTGAGTCAGGATCTGCTAGCTGGAGTAAAGAACCTTTCCAAGTAATATCTACTCTAATTAAAGTCCTTCTCTTGACCCTCAAGATGACTACACAGGAGAGAAATCTCTTCTTTCACTGCCTAGAGGAGAAATTACTAGCCATAAGCAATCTCTCTCATACCTTTATCTTTAACCACATTTCCTCTCCCTCATTCTCTCAGCCTTTACCTATAACCTCAGGAAAAATCTTTCTTCCTCTCTTTATTACATGTAAATACTTGAACTCCCAAAAAGAGAGAGAGAACATCTGTGTCATGACTATGCTTAAAAAGCAATGCATTCCAGGGGCCGGTGCAGCAGTTAAGTTCGCACGTTCTGCTTCTCGGCAGCCTGGGGTTCGCCGGTTCGGATCCCGGGTGCAACATGGCACTGCTTGGCACACCATGCTGTGGTAGGCGTCCCACATATAAAGTAGAGGAAGATGGGGACGATGTTAGCTCAGGGCCAGGCTTCCTCAGCAAAAAGAGGAGGACTGGCAGTAGTTAGCTCAGGGCTAATCTTCCTCGAAACAAAAAATGCAATGCATTCTAAATGAAAACAAATACGCTATGGTTTTTAAATTTTCGCCCATTTTTTGACAGAAAAAGGGAAAAATATAAAGGCAAATAAAAAAATGTATCATGGTCATACCATTCAAATAGGCCATGTTAACATTTCAGTGTATTTTCTTCAAGTTTCTCCAGTACATGTATGTATACAGAAATGAAAACATGGATATCATACCATATAGTTACATATCCTCTTTTTTCATCTAACAATGTACCATGAATATTTCCCTATGTGCTACTCTTTCCTATCATCTTTTTCAAAGCAACAGTTTTCAAAAGCTTAATGATTATGGTAGTACCTGTTAGTTGCCTACTCTCCTCGTTTTAATTCCTCTAATATTATTACTACTTTATTCTTAATCAGGGCACCAATGTTTCACGCCCTATTAAAAAACAAGTTTGGAGCCAGCCCTGATGGCCTAGTGGTTAAAGTTTGGCATGCTCTGCTTCAGCGGCCTGGGTTTGGTTCCCAGGTGCAGAACCATATCACTTGTCTATCAGTAGTAGCCATGCTGTGGCAGCCGCTCACATAGAAGAACCAGAAGAATTTACAACTATACACAACTATGTACTGGGGCTTGTGGGAGGAAGACTGGCAACAGATCTTAGCTTACGGTGAATCTTCCCCTGTAAAAAAAAAAAAACAATTCAAATCCAACTTCCTCTAAATGATCAAACGAGATGGTATTATTTAGTAGTTGTAGGAATTCAGAGGAAAACATGTACAACTAATTACAAATATCTCCTACTGTTCCCCTAATTAGTATAGAGTCTAATATATACAAAAGTAGAAAGAACAATAGATAACCTCATGTATCTGTCTTTTAACTTCAGTAAGTGTCATATTTAGTTTTACAAATTCCTATTTTACTTGGTTTCATAATGCTTACAAAGTTTTATATCTAAAATACATTAAAAATTAAGTTTCACTGATTTTTTAATGAACTCAGAATCCTTTTCTTAGAAAATATCTTTAAAATATCCATTTTAATATAGATATTTTATCATATGAAATGAATACCAAAACATGGATAGTGTCATTTTGCTCTAGCTCTACCTGAAATCTGTTTCTCTCAAACTCTAGCACTGTTATTACAAGTACTTATCTATTCATTTTACAAATTTAATAAAACTAATGATTTTCTTCCAACTCTTCACTGTAACATTTTAACTATATAATTAAGTTCCAAACACTAACCTACAAGCTAACTTTAAGAGTACCATTTCTAAGTTAGAGCCCTATTATATTGAAAGATGTCCTATATAGAAAACAGAGCCTATGTCTAGCACATATCCTATAGCACTGGCCTGTACATTAACATTTCGGAATAACAGTACAACTTAAAATGTTCTCTTTCTTACTCACTTTGACCCCTTTCTTAAAGTCTGCCAAGAGGACGTGAAAATAATTTGCTTTATTTGAGGAACAACAATTTCTCTCTGTCCTAACTACAAGTGGTTTAATCACTCTGCTTAAGTAACATAATTGGAGTTCTATGTACATTTTTTTAAAAAAACAAAGTTTTCCACCATTTTGCTTCTCTGTCTTTACTTTCCTCCCACTCTTTCTAGAACTGTCACTACATCGTATCTTTTTAATAACTTTTAACCTATCTCTAATCCAAACCTCCCAGAAATTTTTCCAAAGTCAGTATTTTTCCCACAGAACAGTTTAAATGTTTAAATAAGGTTTTCCCAATTATACATATAATAGGAGCATTTCACTCACAATCCATTAAAAAACAATCTAAATCTACAAAAAGATACCATATTTCAATGACTCCAACAAACTCGCTACTGTTAAAACCAGCAGCATTTTTATGTAACACTTAGGAAAAAACCCACCAACCCAATTGTGTCAAAACACTTTTTTATGAAGAATTTTTATTCTATACTTATACAAAATGCTTTTTCAGATTTATTTAGATGTTGAACTTTGTTACTCTTAATCATAAAGAATAGTACCTGCTACAGAGTTCATATTCAAATTTACCCAACTTCCAAAAATGTCCTTTATATCTTTTATTTTGTATGACCCAAGAGCCAAAGATTGCTCACAGTTGTTGACAATCACGTCTATTTAGTTTCCTTAAATCTAGAACACCCCCAACCAAACCTGACCTTTTTTCCTTTCAAAACATAGACATTATTTTTAAAATCCAGGCCAGTTGTCTCATAGAAAGTCCTACAATCTGGATTTGTCTGATTGGTTCCTCAGGATTAGATTCAGATTAAACAGAGTGGCAAGAATACTACACAGGAGATGGGGTGAACTTCCCACTGCAGGTGATACATCTTTTAAAACTACACTCCACCACTATTTCTAGGATCTCCTTCAAAGCTCTGACACCACTTCTGCAAATTCTGGTGCCAGTGCTATCTTAATCTTACCAGATGGTGCCAAAAAAACGCTTTAATAACAAAACCCAGGACTCAGGACTTTATTCTTTCCTCAAATAGTTCTTAAAAGGTTTGCTGACAGGTTGCAATAATCCAGGTAAGGCACCAGCAGAAACAACCAATTGTGCACAAGTACTAACGATGACAACTGCTGCCTGGCTGACAGCTTTTAAAGGACATCATTAATTGCAAAATGTATCCCAATTTCAGAAATGTTCAAAATGTGGGAGGTGACAAGGAACTTTCTTAGAACTGATAAAATACAGCATATAAGGAACACTCCTTGGTTTAAGGGTCTTCTTTTAAAAAAAAGACATTTGTGCTAATGGGAAGGATTTAAAACTTCAAGTTTTCATACCTGTAATAGGAAGAGTTTTCTATACCATAAAGTACATAAAACAAAACATCTACTTTGCTGAAGGCCAACCTAAGGGTTTGTTTGGTTTGAGACCTGAGAAACTTTCCAGGAGGAAATAATCACTTTGTGGAGAGGGATGAGATGATTAGGAAAAAAAGAGAGCACACCAGCCAAACAGTGGTTCACTACTGACAAATAAACCTGTTAAGCATGGAGTCATGGGGATTACTGTATCCATATACTCAATACAGCTAACACTGAAAGGATCTAATTTTCTCCAACACAATTCCCATTCCAATAAAATTGAGAACTAAATAAAAAGAAACTCTCCAGGTTACAGCAAATATTCAGCAAAAAGAATAAATTTTTGCATTAACAGTTCAGGCTGAAACCTAGTCGTCATAAGCCTTTAGCACAGCTCCTCCCTACCACCTCCCACTTAAGCAACTGCTAACAGACCTATGAGCCCTTCCATTCCCAGCGAAATCTAGGGGAAGCCCCTGCTGCCTATTGTGACACACAATTTTCATGGACTGGAATGGCAGTGGTGGCACATTCTCTTCTTTAACTGAAGAGCTAACACAGAACAATAAACAGCTAGTATACTTATTACATAAAATTCCAAGTTCAACCCTTATGTAAAATATGTTTTTAAACCTTTACAAGTCAATTTATATCCCCAGGGCATTTCTAAGAACTAGAGGCCTAGATTCTGAAATTTTAAGTTTTACCATAATTCTAGCCTAAGTCAATGACACTTATCCCAGACTAATTCCTTTACCATCCCTTACCATACTGCAAAACTTATATTTCTAAAAACAGGCTTAATGCAAAACCTGTAATAACTGAAGTTTTAGAAAGAGCAACTACATTTAAAGACAAAATTAATTACGTTTAAATATTACTGACAGAATATATCTCATACTTAGTACAAGACACTTACTTCCTTCCATTAACTCCTTCCATTTTAACTAATTATCTTCTCATATAATCTAATTTCTCCTTAAATTGAATTGAAAGAGCAATGATGATCAAGAGTGTACCTTGAGCAAGCACTTTCACATACTGCTGGAAAGTGCAATTTAGACAATATTTATCACAGTTCTTTAAAATGCATATATATGCTTCACTTCTAGAAATTTACCCAAAAGAAATAAAAGACCAAGTGCAAAGAAACCTGTATGTTCAAGGATGTCCACAATACCTTTGTTTACAACAGGAAGAAAAAACTAGAAAAAATTCTAAATGGCAAAAGACAGCTGATAAAAAAAATTCATATACTGGAATACCATGTAGTCAATAAAAGTGATACAGATTATTTACCCACAAGCAAAGTGCATTAAGTCAGGACTCAAAATAGGAAGCAGAACCAGTATGAGTTTCAAAATAAGAAATTTCTTATAGAATTTTACCTTACACAATTATAGGAACAGCTGAGAAAGCTGTGAAGGTCCAAGAGGGAAGGAAGGATCAGAGAGTCATCAGTCAGTCAATCTAAGAAGCCAAAAACATCCAGCTGCAGAAATGGGACTGCAGCTTGTGACATGAGCATCATGGTAGAGTGAGCTCTCCCTGTAAACTCTCCTGTCTAAGACACAGCAAAAAGGACATTCATACTCCAACAAAGGACATCCACACAACACAAAAGATGTCTGAGATCCCCACAAAGCCATACATCAAAAGGTGGAGGTGCTGGAGCCTCCTCAAGAAAGTGGAACGAAGTAAGAGAAAGCTTCTCTTCCTTGCCAAATGGCAGCGACCCAGCGACTGCATGCAAATCCAAGAGCAAAGTGGGGAGGGGGCAGCAGCCCTCCATGGGAACACTATCAATCTCTGAGGTCCCTCACAGCCCAGGGGAAAGTTTCACACAAAAGTGACTAGCTATCATGGGGGTGTCTTCATCAAGCTAACACCCCAGGAGAGTAGATAGCGACGGCAGAGTGAGAAGCCCCCAAGATGACACAGGAGGAAGAAAGAGCCCCTCCCCCCAACCCAGTGCCCCAGTTCAGTACCTGGGAGCTGTGCCGCAGATTGCAGCAGGCTCAGAATACGCAGCTCTTGAACCCTGCCTCGTGGCGACAGGTGGAAGCAGCAATCAAACACTACCACGATGAGGAAACACAAAGCCATGCCATGTAGAAGCATGAAAAAAAAAGATATTAAATCCCCAGACCAGAAGGAAAATGACAAGTACCCAGAAATCAATCCTGAAGGCACAGAAATCTATAATCTAAATGACACAGAATTAAAAATAGCTATCATAAAAAAAAAATCAATGAATTACAAGAACATGCAGACAGTTCAATGAATTCAGGACCTTCTTCATAAAAGAGATTGAAACTATAAAGAACCAATCAGAAAAACTGGAGATGAAAAACACAATGGATGAGATAAAGAATATGGATTCTCTGAAAAATAGAGCTGATATTATGGAGGACTGAATCAGCACTATTGAGGACAGAAATATAGAAATGCTTCAGATGGAGGAGGAGAACTAAGACTAAAAAAGAAATGAAGAAATTCTCCAAGAAATACCTGACTCAATCAGGAAATGCAACATAAGGATTATAGGTATTCCAGAGGGAGAAGAGAAGGAGAATGGAGCAGAAAGCTTGTTCAAAGAAATAATAGCAGAGAATTTCCCAAACCTGGGGAAGGAGATGGAAATGCAAGTGAAAAAGGCCAACAAATCTCCTAACTATATCAATGTAAAAAGACCTACTGCAAGGCATAAAGTAGTGAAGCTGGCAAAAGTCAATAATAAAGAAAAATATTAAGGGCAGCAAGGCAGAAAAAAATAACTTACAAAGGAACCCCTATCAGACTTTCAGCTGATTTCTCAGCAGAAACTTTACTGGCTAGGAGAGAATGGAATGATCTATTCAAATCTTTGAAAGACAAAAACTTTCAGCCAAGAATACTCTACCCAGTGATAATATCCTTCAGATACAATGGAGACATAAAAACGTTCCCAGATAAACAAAAGCTAAGGGAGTTCATCACAAGACTCCTCCTACAAGCAATCCTCAAGAAAGCCCTCATACCTGGAAAAAAAAAAGAAGAAACGGGTTACAAAGCCCTGAGTAAGTAGATAAATAGGTAGACAAAATCAGAAAATTACAGCTATCCATCAGAACAGGTTAGCAAACACTCACGTATAACATTAAAGATAAAGGGAAGGAAAATACCATAAACAAATATAATCTTGTCATTTTAACCATCAACTCACAACACAAGATGGAATAAGATATGACAAAAACAACTTAGGAGGGGAAGAGGAAAGGGACTGAATCAGCTTTGTCTAAGGAAACAAGAGGTTATCAGAAAACAGACTCTCTCATCTATGAGATTTTTCATACAAACCTCATGGTGACCACTAAACAAATAAGTAGAACAGAGATACAAATAATAAATAAAGAGAAAACTAAGAAAAGCAGCACAGAAAACTACTTAACCAAATTGGTAGTCCGAAATACACAGGACGAGAAACAAAGGAAATGGAGAACTGGATAATGACTGATAAAATGGCAGCATTAGGCCCTTATATATCAATAATCACTCTAAATGTAAATAGATTGAATTCTCCCATCAACAGACACAGAGTGGAGCAATGAATTAAAAAACATGACCCAACAATATGCTGCCTCCAGGAAACACATCTCAGCTCCAACAACAAACAAAGCCTCAAAGTGAAGGGATGGAAGACAATACTCCAAGCTAATGGCAAACAAAAGACAGCAGGTGTTGCCATACTTATATCAGACAAAGTAGACTTCAAGATAAAACAGGTAAAGAAAGACAAAGAGAGGCAGTATATAATGATAAAAGGGACATTCCACCAAGAAGACATAACGCTTATAAATATCTATGCACGCAACACAGGAGCACCAAAGTACATAAAGCAACTATTAGCAAATCTAAAAGGAGACATTAACAACAAAACAATAATAGTAGGGGACCTCAACGCTCCACTCACATCAACGGATGGATCATCCAGACAGAAAGTCAACAAGGAAACAGAGGAATTAAAAGAAATGGGACTGCAAAGGAAAGTCTCATGGGGAGATCTGGGAAGCTGTGCCTCTGTAGGTCTCCCACCAGGTGAGTGGTCCTGAGGCTGCTGTTGACCAAATTGTCAGCAACCAGGAAAAACAGTTGGATGCAAAGCAAAGGAGACCAAGGTCACACTGAAACCAACCTTTGCATCTCTCACTTCATCTAACCACAAAAACTTTCAGAGGTTAGTGAGTGCTGCTTACACAAATTCTCTTTTGTGCAATTCTAGCCCACAACCATGCAAAGATGGAACCATACTACGGAACGAGGAGACACAAAGTTCCAGCTTAAGTCAAATGACATAGGGCAAACGACCAAGTACCCTCTGTCAATATGGTACACATACACCCCTCTTTACTTATGAACTCTTGAATAAAGACAACAGCAAAATCAGGATTCAGTCTAACAGGATACGACCCATCCCTCAAACAACTAAAAAGATGCTATCTCCCCAAGAGAATACAAAGTCTACTTTCTCTTTGAGTAATGTTTATTCCTTTTCTAGCTAGCTGAGTTGTACTTCCCCTCTGACATCCTGTTACTTAAATACCAAAATACAAGGTTAACCACTATTTTTTTTCACAAGGTTAACCACTATTAACATGTCTTAAGAGAACTTGGAGGGGAGGAGCGAGTAAGAGAAAAAGAATTGGTTAATATATACGCAAATATTACGGTACCGAAGAAATATTCATAACTACTAGAGTTTTCATTCTCTAGTCATAAGGTCATCATAGCTGGTGTTTATAATTTTCTTCTCCTACTATCCATCACATATTCCATTTGTCCTCAGCAATCATCTCATCAGGGTATTGTTCCTTGCCTGGTGGGTTGACTCAAACCTTCTCTGCTATTAGCAGCCCTGCCTGTATTGGGCTGTTTTAGTTTTCCTTTAACTTTTATCATAGGACATTGTGTAGTAGCAATCCAATTTCCACTTGAGAGTCAGGATCAATCACCCTAACCAATAGAGTAATCTCCTCCTGCTTTGCCTGTTTCACTGGCATGAGAAGGCCAAAGTGGCCAGGTGCTCAACTTTTAGTTTAAGAGAATCAATGCTGTGTTCCTCAATAAAAGTGTTCCTATCTTTAGAACTAAGAACTCTAAACTAGCATATCCAAGAGTTGTGGAGAAAAGCAGCAAAAATTTTGCTAGCGGATCATTAGGGGTAACAGTAAAAGGAGTTCACTCCACTTCAAGCCCTTGATTCTCTGACGTACAAATGCTGGCTACAAGAGAAACACCACCACACACTGGTGGCTGATTCAGAGACTAGACCACATCTTAGAGACCATTACCCTAGCACTGCAAAGAACTGCCACCAGCTAGTGCAGTGAGTCTTCAAAAGGACATTCCACTATTCTATCAATTCAGCGGCTTCAGGGTAATCAGGAACATGGTAAGACCAGGAATTCCATGAATGCCACTTTTCACTTGCTGTGAAATGAATTGCTTGGTCAGAGGCAATGTGATATGAAATATCAAGAGATAATTAAGGTATTCTACAAGTCACAAATAGTTTTGGCAGAAATAACGCAAGGAAGGATGGCAAATCCATACCCAGAGTAAGTAATTATATCAGGGAGAACAAAGTGGTATCCTTTCTACCATGGAAGCAGTCCAAGGCAAGCCACCTGCCACTAGATGTCTGGCTGGTCCCTCTAGAGGAATGGTTCTATCTCAGGGATCACGATCGTCTCTCTGCTAGTGGCAAGACAGTCATTCAGCTGTAGAGGTAGCCAGACTGGTCTCCATGATGCTGAGCACATGCGTAACCTCCACGCCTGCTCCCATGGCGTCTTTTTCATGAGCCCACTGGGCAAGGATACAGGTGGATGGGAAAAGAGGTTGAAATCCAGAAGTGATGTCTTGTCCACCTGGTTATTAAGATCCTTCCCTGCTAAGATTGCTCTTTGATGGGCATGCGCAATGAACACAAATATTACTCTGTGTCTATTCAGAAGCATATCTACACATCCATTCCCCATATTCCTAATTATGTTCCTTCCAAGTCCACAATGAATTAGCCAAACTATTAGCTACTGCCATGAAAGAGTGGATCCACATCTCGAACCATCTCTCTTTCCAGGCAAAATGAACAACCAGGTGCGCTGCTCAAAGTTCCACCCACTGGGAGAATTTCCATTCACCACGGCCCTTCTGGGTCACCACTGAGTGTGGCCACAGTGCTACGGATATCCATCTTCAGGTGGTACCAGCATAGGATGTAGAATTATATGTAAACTAAGTTTTTTCTCCTCGGTCAACTGGAACTCCTCATGAGGCTATAGGTGTGGGCTGAGAGTGAAGAAGCAAAGAAGAAGGAGCATGAACCACAAGGGAAGGTATATAAAATATCCAGTAAGAAAAGCAGGTTATAAAATGATTACGTATTCTTTAAAGAAATGTGTACACATACAAACAGAAAATGTCTAAAAGAAAATATATGAATATATTAGGGATAATATCTCTGGGTGGTGAGATATGGGTAGTTTTTAATATTCCTTATATTTTTCTGTATCCAATTTTTTCAATGATCGTAATATTACTTCAATAATCAGGAAAAAAAATGATTATTTTTACTAAGAGAATTCTAAGGATATAATCTTAATGGAAAAAAACCCAGAATATACATCTGTATATAATGTGATCAAATTTTGTTTGGTATAATTAATACTGATACAAACTAACTCACTAGAAAATGAAAGGAGATATATCAGCATGTTAACAGTTGGATTATAAATCATTTGTGTTTTTATCCTTATCCTTTTGTGACATCTCCAAATGTTCTACAATAGCCATGAAACATTTTTACTGCAACCATCTTGCAGGTATCAGGAGACTGAGAATAAGGCTAATAATACCTCACTATCACCCCACTAAGCATGAGGGGGAAAACAGAAAGAATTTGAATCCTTGATGACACTGAGATAAAGAATTAACCAACCCTGGGACAATCTTAACTTGGAATTTCTTGTGATATAAAATAATAAATGTTCCTTACTGTTTAAGCCTAACTTTATCACCAAACGCATCCTAAATAGTTAACTTTTATACAGGGGAGGGGAAGAGTAAGTTTCAAAAAAAGGGTCTTGGTTAAACTTGAAAGTAACAATTTATAGTAATACTCCTAGTCATATAGACAAAAAATCTATTAGGGTAACTCCCAAATTACCAAGGCTATTTTCTAAACCAGTCCACTAATTTACAGCTGACTGTGTTACTCATTAAAATGTTAATCTGAGAAATCAGTCTAGTTTGCCCTGCCCACGAGGCAATTAAAGTCATCCCTCCATATCCACAGGGGATTGGTTTCAGGACCCCCATCGGATATCAAATCGTAGAATGCTCAAGTTCCTTATATAAAATGGCATAATATTTTCATATAACCTACACAGACCCTCCCATATACTTTAAATCATCTCCAGATTACTTATAATTCTTAATACAATGTAAATAGCTGTTATACTGTATCATTTAGGGAATCACAACAAGCAAAAAAAGTCTTTACATGTTTAGTACAGACACAAGCATCACAGGCCTTTCAATTCATGTTTGGCTGAATCCACATCCAAGGATATGGAGGGCCGACTATAAGCTGTTTTACTCTGCTCAGGCTGCCATGACAACATACTACAGACTGAGTGACTTAAACAACAGAAATTTATTTTCTCATAGTTCTAGAGGATAGAAAATCCAAGATAAGGATTCTGTTTCTGGTGAGAGCTCTCTTCCTGGCTTGCAGACGGCCACCTTCTTGCTGTGTCCTCACGCAGTGGAGAGAAACCACTCTCTGGTGTCTCTTCTCCTTTTATAAGGACCCCAGTTCTGTTGGATCAGAGCTCCACCCTATTACCTCATTTAACCTTAATCACCTCTGTAAAAGCCCTATATCCACTATAATCACATGGGGGGTTAGCTTCAACATATAAATTTGGGGTGGAGGAAGAGAAACAATTCAATCCATAGCATCATTTTTCTCCTCAAACATTAGGAAATATAGCCTTCTTACAAATACCCAAAATATACTCTTGATAGTAATACTTTTAACAGTTATGTGTAACTATTTAGTTTTCAAAGCATTTTCATACAGTAAACTAAGCAGGTATCCTGGTTTCACAGATGAAAGCACTAGATAAAGGTCAGAGATATTAATTTGTCCAAGGATCCCCTAACTAGTAAATGGAGGAGCAAGTACTAGAATCTGGGTCTGAATCCTAGTCCAACGGCCTTTACATAGCTCTTAATCTTGTCATATGCACTTAAGGGATAGGAATTTTATGTCACCTAATGTTTCGACCAACAGAAGCAGCTTGGGGGTCTGGAAGGGGAAGGGCAAAGAGCAGAAAGATCAGGTTCCAAGCAGAATGAAATGAACAAGAGTCTTAGCTTGGAGGTGATCGAGCTTAAGTAGTCAGCAGGCCCAAGGGGGAAATACCACAAAGTTAGAGAAATCCTACAGGCCCCAGAGGAATTTGGACTTTATCCTGAGGCTAAAGGGGGAACTACTGAAGGATTTTCAGGAAGAAAAGATATGACTAATTTTGGCTTTTGAAAGATCACTTCAGTTGGTTTTATAAAGTGGATTGAGAAAATGTGGAGAACATAAGAATGAAGACAGGAATTCTGTTGCAACATGCGCTCTGTACCACAGAAAAGAAAGGCGTCTTTATGTTAAATACCCCACTTAGACTAACTAACAATGAGGAAAAAGAAACATGGTGAGGTTAAGTAACTTGCCCCAAAGTAGCACTGCTAGGAAGGGACAGAGTCTCCAAAGGCCATGGTCTTCCACGATGCCACACTGCCTCCCAGTCTCTAATTCAAGAGTGAACAAAGTATAGGTCAGCGTGTCAGAGTGAGACTACTAAAGTATTTCCTCTACGATGAACCACTCCAGGTCATCATTAACTAATTTGTATACCACATGAATTTTAATTAACTGGAAGGGAAAAGAGAACAGAATGAGAAAGCTGACTTCCTCAGGAGAGCTGAGAATGTTTTTGATCTATGAAACAATTAACGCTCTATATAGGGGTTCCATAAATGAAAGAAACAAAAATTAAACATTTAACACTTTTCTAAGTTACTCCTTACTAAAGTAACAAATTCACATCTTTAATTCATACCCAAATAAATGTGACTTCACTAGGAAATGACTTAATGCACCACTTTACAAACTACTAGGTAGGGTAGAAATTAATACTGTCACAATCAGCACCACCCTTAATTAACTGACTTGAGAAAAACTAAGTATTTCTGCTTAAAAAGTCAAGGTTCTAGGGGGGCTGGCCCCGTGGCCGAGTGGTTGGGTTCGCGCGCTCCGCTGCAGGCGGCCCAGTGATTCGTTGGTTCGAATCCTGGCCACAGACATGGCACTGCTCATCAAGCCACGCTGGGGCGGCGTCCCATATGCCACAGCTGGAAGGACCCACAACGGAAAATATGCAACTATGTGCTGGGGGGCTTTGGGGAGAAAAAGGAAAAAATAAAATCTTTAAAAAAAAAAAAAAAGTCAAGGTTCTATAAATTCCAACAAAAGTACCTTGTCCTACCACTGACTCTGCTTATTTTCTCACTTAGACCAGCTCACAATACAGTCTCACAGAATCAGTCTTGGCTGTCTCCATCCCAGTGATTCATTAACCACATTTTCCAAACTAAAAATCAGGACCAGTATGACTCTAGGTGACAAACTATGTTTACTCTAATTTCTTAATCTGTATATAAAAGTATAAGATTTACAAAACTATAAAAATCAACCAATTATTAAAATCAACCAAGTTTTCTGAATTATAGCTATTTCAAAAAAATCCGAGATGTAGGATCATTCTTATAGCTATTCCAAAAAATCTGAGATGTGAACAGAATTCACACTCACTGGTTATAAAATAGGAAGAGACTCAAAAAAGGGAAAAATATTTTATTAATAAATTATCAGACACTGAATCCAAACCAAATAATTTAATTAATTAAAGCTCTAAATACCAATTAAGGGGATGCAATAGCATTAAAAAGAAAGCCATCTAACAAAATATGTACAAGATCTATATGAGGAAAACTACAAAATTCTGATGAAAGAAATCAAAGAATTAAGTAAATGCAGAGATATTCCATGGTCATGGATAGAAAGACTCAATACTGTCAAGATATCACTTCTTCCCAACTTGATCTATAGATTCAGTACAATCCCAATCAAAATCCCAGCAAGTTATTCTGTGAACATCAACAAAGTGATCAGGTTTACATGGGAACGTCATGTCAGCAAGACAGCCAAATATGATGTCCCTCATCATATCCACCTTCAACAACAATGTGGCATCCATGCATGGACAAAAGTGCTTTTGTGGGAGCTGTGGGATCCAGAGAGGAGACTGTGAAACCCCAGGGCACTCCAGGGTCTAGGAGAGCCTTTAAGAAGACAGGTCCGGGGGCTGGCCCCGTGGCCGAGTGGTTGGGTTCGCGCACTCCGCTGCAGGCGGCCCAGTGTTTTGTCAGTTCAAATCCTGGGCGCGGACATGGCACTGCTCATCAGACCACGCTGGGGCAGCGTCCCACATGCCAGAACTGGAAGGACCCACAACGAAGAATATACAACTATGTACCAGGGGGCTTTGGGGAGAAAAAGGAAAAAAAATAAAATCTTAAAAAAAAAAAAAAAAAAGAAGACAGGTCCGCACCCAGGCAGCCAACTCCACCATGGTATCAGTTATAGACTTGGAGATAGCTTTGTACCAGAGGACTCGGCTACAGCCCCATTTGGCTTTGGTTCTGACACCAGCACCAAATGCCAAGGGACTTGAGAAGACTCTCATCCATCAAGGCATCAGGAAACAGACATACAGACATGGGTCCTGGATATGGACCCTCAAGTAGCCTGTGAACTGGCTCCAGCCCCTCACAGCCACAGTCCAGGAGCTCCTGGAGAACACTAATTTAGACAATCACCCACAGAAAGGAGAACATCTGTGGAAGTCCAGGAGTCCAGTGGAGAAGTTCCAGCATAGCACTAGAGCAAAAAAGAAAAATATCAGATAAGATGCACTGCAAAGGGTAAGAGGAACAGTTTGACTTTACCCACCTCATCCCTCCCACCTTAGGCCCTCCCAGCGGCAAAAGAGCCCTTCTGAGCCAATGATTTCTCACATGAGGTAAAGCGAGAGTGTGTGATGCAGCACGTAGCTTCCCTACCTGTGCAACACACTGCCAAAGAAGCCCATTTCTCTCTTGCCCATCCAGAACACTCTGACTCATGAGCTGCATGACTAGGGATTGGTGAGCAGCTGGGACCAGCAGACAGAGCTCAGAACAGAACATTATCAAAGGGATGTGGATCCCACTAAGCACGTCATGGACTCCATCATGAGACCTGGCCACAAACTGCCAGGGAGGCTTTGTCTGTGGATCCCCCCGAGCTGCTCCACAGGCACCATTAGTACCCTGCGTGCCTGACCTACACACACCCTCACCTCATGGCTGCCTCCCTGTGGGTGTGCCTGACACTGGCGAGAGTGAGCTTTTGCAAAAGGCTAGTGAGCAGGTGCAGAAAGTCAGCCAGAAACAGCAGGCCTGGGAGACACCATCAACTTGAGCATGTAGCACCAGCCATAGGGAAGCAGAGGAGGCTGTGAGTACTGAGCCTGGTGCTTTGCAGGATCAAGAGAAGGAACACAAACTTAAGAATTCTGCTACAAGGAGGAGAAAGAAATGTGGAGCAGGTATATCCAGAGAGGATCTCTGAAAGCCTCAGAATCCCTAGGAGAGCTGACAGAAAATATTTCTCTCCTCAAGTCATTCAGCAAAGACTGGAGGAGGTGACTGCTATTTCAAATGTGAAGACTGCAATGCAGGAATTCAAAGAACAATTCAAGAAAAAATGACACCATCAAAGGTTCACAATAATTTTCCAGTAAGCAACCCCAAAGACACAGAGATCCACAATTTACCTGGTAAAGAACTCAAAATAGCTGTTTCAAGGAAGCCCAATGGACAACAAGAAAACAGAAAGATAATTTAATGAAATCAGTAAAAACAATACAAGAAAAAAGTAAGAAGTTTAACAAAGAGATAGAAATTATAAGAAGAAACAGAAATTCCAGAGCTGAAGAATACAATGAATGAAATTTAAAAATGCAACAGAGAGCATCAATATCAGCTTGGATCAACTGGAAGAAAGAATCTGTGAAATATAAGACAGGAACTTTGAAATTATCCAGTCACAGGAGAACAAAGAAATGAAAATAAGCCTACGTGATTTTTAGGATACCATAAAAATTTTTTTCCAGATAATTGAAGTCCTGTAAGGAGACGAGAGGGAAAAGAGGGGAAGAAACTTAAAGAAATAATAGAATTTCCCAAATCTAGGGAGAGATCTGGACATCCAACTTCATGAAACTCACAGGTCCCCAAACAAATTCACCCCAAAGAGATATTCTCTAAGTCACATTATAACGAATTTGTCAAAAATCAAAGACAGAGAGAATGAAAAGCAAAAAGGGAAAAAGAAGCTGTCGCCTACAAGAGAATCCCCATACGGCTATCAATAGATTTCTCAGCAGAAACCTTACTGGTCAGGAGAGAGTGGGATGATATATTCAAAGCGGTGAAAGAAAAAACTACCAACTACAAATACTTTTTATCCACCAAAGTTGTCCTTAGACATTAAGGAAAGACTTTTCCAGACAAGAAAAAGCTGAGGGAGTTCATCACCACTAGACCTGCTTTACAAGAAATGCTGAAAGAAAGAGTTCTTCAAGATGAAACAAAAGGATGCTAATTAGTAACATGAAAATATACAATACACTGGTAAAAGTAAGTATATTCTATCCAACAGCAGCAGAATACACATTCCTCTCAAGCACTCAGAGATCATTCTCCAGGACGGATCATATGTTAGGTCATGAAATAAGTCTTATCAAATTTAAGAAGACTGAAATCATACCACATATCTTTTCTAACCACAATGGTATGAAACTAGGTATCAATAACAGGAAGAAAACTGGAAAGTTCACAAATATGTAGAAATTAAATAACACAGGCCTTAACAACCAATAGGTCAAAGAAGAAACCAAAAGAGAAATCAAAAGATATCTTGAAACAAACTGGACATGTAACTTACCAAAATTTATGGGATGCAGCAAAAGCAGTTCTAAGAGGGCAGTAACATCTACATGAAGAAAAAAAAGATCTCAGATAACCTAACTTTACACCTCAAGGAACTGGGGAAAAAAAGAACAAACTAAGCCCAAAGTTAGCAGGAAGAAGGAAAGAGCAAAGATCAGAGAGGAAACAAATGAAACAGAAACAGAAAAACAAGAGCAAAGATCAACAATACTAAGACCTGGCTTTTTGAAGAGACAAACTAAATTGACAAACTTTGAGCAAGACTAAGAAAAAAACTTGAATAAATAAATCAGGAATGAAAGAGGAGACATTACAACTCAAACCACAGAAACATAAAAAATCATGAGATTCTGATAAACAATTATACACCAACAAGATGGATAACCTAAAAGAAATGGATAAATTCCTAGAAATATACAAACTACCAAGAGTGAATCACGAAAATCTGAACAGACCAATAACAAGTAAGGAGATTTAATCAATAATGAAAAATCTCCCAAAAAAGAAAAGCCCATTATCATACGGTTTCCCTGGTGAATTCTACTGAACATTTAAAGAAAAATTAACATCAATCTTTCTCAGACTCTTCCAAAAAACTGAAGAGGAACACTCCCAAACTCATTTTACATTGCCAGTGTTATCCTGATACCAAAACCAGATAAGGACACCACAAGAAAAGAAAACTACAGGCCAATATCCCTGATGAATATACATGCCAAAAATCTCAACAAATATTAGCAAATAGAATTCAACAGCACATTAAAAGGCTCATACACCTTGATCAAGCAGGATTTACCCCTAAGATGCAAGGATGGTTCAAGAAGTGCAAATCAGTAAGTGTGATACACATTAATAGAATGAAAGATAAAAATCATATGATCATCTCAATAGATGCAGAAAAAGTATTTGACAAAATTCAAAATCCTTTCATGATAAAAAACTCTCAACAAATTGGATATAGAAGGAACTTACCTTAACATAATGAAGGCCATATATGACAAGCCCACTGCTAACATAATGGTCTAAGATGAAAGGTTGAAAGCTTTTCCTCTAAGATCAGGAACAAGACAAAGGCGCCCACTCTCATTACCCTCATTCTACACTGTACTCAACGTCCTAGCGAGAGCAATCAGGCAAGAAAAAGAAATAAATGGCATCCAAATTGAAAAGGAAAGAGTAAAATTCTCTCTGTTTGCAGATGATATGCTCTCTCTCTCTCTTATATATATACACAAAATCCTAAAGACTGCACCAAAAAAATGTAACTAATAAGACAACTCAGTAAACTTGCAGGAAACAAAATCAGCACACAGAAATCAGTTGCAATTCAGTACAGTAACAATAAAATACCTGAAAAAAATTTTCTTAAATCCCATAAAGAGCATACAAAACATCAAAAACAATAAAATACAATTTTTTTGTATTGCATTTGTATTGATGCTATATAATAACATCAAAAAAAAAAAAATAAAATACACAGGAATAAATTTAACCAAGGAGGTGAGAGCTATCTGTACTGTGAAAACTATAAGGTTTTGATGAAAGAAATTAAAGACACAAATAAATGGAAAGATATCCTGTGTTCATGGATTGGAAAAATTAATATTGTTAAAATGTCCACACTACCCAATGTCATCTACAGGTTCAATGCAATCTCTATCAAAATTCCAATGGCATTTTTCACAGATAGAAAAACCAATCCTGAATTTTCTATAGATTATAATATATCCTGAATAGCCAAAGCAATCTTGACCAAGAAGAACAGAGCTAGAGGTATCACACTTTCTGATTTTAAACTACATCACAAAGCTATACTAATCAAAGAAGTATGATACTGGCATAAAAACAGACACATAGACCAACAAAGTAGGATTCAGAACCCAGAAATAAACCCTCGCATATATGACCAAGTAATATTTGACACAGGAGCCAAGAATATTCAATTGGGAAAGGATATTCTCTTCAACAAATGCTATTGGGAAAACTGGATATTCACATGTAAAAGAATGAAATTAGACTCCTAGCTTACAGCACTCACAAAAATTAACTCAAAAAGGGGCCAGTCCCAGTGGCCCACGGGTTAAGTTTGGCACGCTCCACTTTGGCGGCCCAGGTTCAGTTCCCAGGTACGGACCTACATCACTCATCTGTCAGTGGCCATGCCGCGGTGGGAGCTCACACAGAAAAAGAAGATTGGCAGAGGATGTTAGCTCAGGGTGAATCTTCCTCAGGGAAAAAAAAAATTTAACTAAAAAACAATTAAAGATTTACATGTTAGGGCCCGAAACCATAAAATTCCTATAAGAAAACATAGGGGGAAAGCTCCCCGACATTGATCTTGGCAATGATTTTCTGGATATGACAACCAAAACACAAGCAACAAAAGTGAAACTAAGTCGGACTATATCAAACCAAAAAATTACAGTACAGTAAAAGAAACAATCAACAACCTGAAAAGGCAACCTTCAGAGTAGGAAAAAATATTTGTAAACCATCTATCAGACAAGTGGTTACATCCAAAATACATAAGGAACTCTCACAACTCAGTAGCAAAAAAAAAAATTGCTATGTCAAAATGGGCAGAGGACCTCAACAGACATTCTTCCAAAGAAGACATACAAATGGCTGACAAGTACATGAAAAGATGCTCAGCATCACTAATCACCAGGGAAATGCAAATCAAAACCACACCTCACACACATCTTAGAATGGCTATCATCAAAAAGACAAAAGATAACAAACATTGGTAAGGATGTGGAGAACAAAGAACCCTTGTGCACTGGAGGTAAGATGTAAACTGGTATAGCCACTACAGGAAACAGTATGGAGGTTTCCAAAAAAATTTACAATAGAACTACCATATGATCCAAAAACCCCATTTCTGGGTATACATCCAAAGAAAGTGAAATCAGGATCTCAAAGAGATATACACACTCCATGTTCACCACAGCATTATTCACAATAGCCAAGACAGGGAAAGAAACTTAAGCGTCAGTCTACAGATGAATGGATAAAGCAGATGTGATAAACACACACACACACACATACACAATGGATTATCTGTTCCAGACATGAGAAAGAGGAAATCTTGCCATTTGCGACAACATGGATGGACTCTGAGGGCATTATGCTAAGTCAGACAGAGAAAGATAAATACTATATGATATCACTTATATGTGGAACTTAAAAAGCTGAACTCATAGAAACAGAGAGTAGAATGGTAGTTCCGAGGGGGTGGTCCCAAAGGGTACAAACTTCCAGTTACAAAATGAATAACTTCTGGGGATCTAATATACAGCATGGTGACAACAGTTAACAATACTGTATTATATTTTTGAAAGTTGCTGAGAGAATAGATCTTAAATGTTCTCACCACAAAACAAAACAGTAATTATGTGAGCTGATAGAGGGGTTAATTCTATAATGTATACACTTCATCAAATCATCATGTTGTACCCATTAAACTTACACAATGTTATATGTCAATTATAACTCAATAAAGCTGGAAAAAATTAATAAAGTTTATATGGAGAGGCAAAAGATCCAGAATAGACAATACAATACTGAACACAACTTTGAGAACAAAGTTAGAGGACTGACACTACCCAACTTCAAGACTTACTATAAATCCACAGTAATCAAGACATTGTGGTATTTGCAAAAGAATAGACAAATAGATCAATGGAACAGAACAGAGAAGCCAGAAATGGGCCCACAAAAATATAGTCAATTGTCCCACAAGGGAGCAAAGGCAATAGAATGGAGCAAAGAACATCTTTTCAACAAATGGTGCTGAAACAACTGGACATCCACATGCAGAAACTTAACGTAAACACAGACCTTACAGCCTTCTCAACAATGAACCTAAAATGGAATACAGACCTGCCTAAACGTAAAACACAAAACTATTAAACTCCTAGAAGATAACACAGGAGAAAATCTGGATGATGCGGCTTTGGTGATGACTCTAGATAGAACACCAAAGGCATAATCCACGAAAGAATGAATTGATAAACTGGACTTCATTAACAATAAAAATTTCTGCAGTGCAAAAGGCACCGTCAAGAGAATGAAAAGACGAAGACTGGGAGAAAATATTTGCAAAACATACTTGATAAAGGACTGTTATCCAAAATATACAAAGAACTCCTAAAACACAAGAAGAAGAAAACAAACGAGGCAATTAAAAAGTGAGCCAAAGACCATACAGACACCTCACCAAAGATACAAAGATAGCAGAGACGCATACAAAAAGATGTTCCACATCTATGTCATCAGGGGAATGCAAATTAAAACAACAATGAGATATCACTACACACCTATTAGAATGGCCGAAAGCTGGAACACTGACAATACGAAATTCTGGCAAGGATATGGAGCAACTAGAATTCTCATTCATTAATGGTGGGAAGGCAAAATGGTACAACCAGTTTGGAAGCCAGCTTGGCAATTTCTTACAAAACTAAACAACCTCTTACCATACAAAAGACCAGAAATGACGCTCCTTTCATTTACCCAAAGGAGATGAAAACTTACATCCACACAAAAACCTAAACAGGAACGTTTACAGCAGCTTTTACTCATAATTGCCAAAACTTGGAAACAACCAAGATGTCCTTTAGTCAGCGAATGGATAAATAAACTGTGGTACATCCACACAATAGATATATATATAAATATAAATATAATGAGCTATCACAAGCCATGAAAGACACAGAGAAACCTCAGATGCATATTACTAAGTGAAACAAACCAATACGAAATGGCTACAGACCATATGACTCCAAGTGTACAACATTCTTGAAAAAGCAAACCTATGGAGACAGTAAAAAGATCACAGGTTGCCAGGAGCTAGGAGAGAAGGAGGGATGAATAAGTGGAGCACAGAGGATTTTTAAGACAGTGAAACTACTCTGTATGATACTACGATGGTGGATACACGTCACTACACCTTTGTCAAAACCCAGAAAACACAGGACACCAAGAGTGAACCCTAAACTACGTAAACTAGTAAACTATGGACACTGGGTGATAATCATGTGTCAATGTAGGTTCATCAATTGTAACAAATGCACCAGCCGGGTGGGGGATGCTGATAAGGTGAGAGGCTATACATATGCAGGGGCAGAGGGTAGATGGGAAATCTCTGTACCTTCCACTCAATTTTGCTGTGATCCTAAAACTGCTCTAAAAAATGGTCTATAAACAAAACAAAAGAAAGAAAGAAGTGCATTCAGCTTGGTATGTTAGCTCAAACACAGTTTGGGTCCATCAGCAGTAAACCACAGTAACTAATTTTCAGGCTGTAAATCAGGGCTCAACAAACTATGACCTTCAGGCCAAACACTTGCCTCATTTTTGCAGACAAAGTTTTATTAGAACTCAGCCACACTTGTTAAATTTACATACCATCTATAGCTTTCTTACTACAATGGCAGAGTTGAGTAGTTGTGACAGACTACAGTGTCTGCAAAGCCTAAAATATTTACTATCTGGCCCTTTGCTGAAAATACCACCTCCTCCTGTTCCAGAACAGTGATTCCCAAGCCTTGGTGGACATCAACACTACCTGGTGAGCTTTTAAAAAATTTTCTAGAGCCCTGGACCCCACCTAACTCTCACCTTCACCTAAAAAGATTACAATTTCATTGGTCTAGGGTAGGGCCACTAGCTACTACTATGTCAGTACAAAAATGTGTACAATACTAGAGGAAAATAGAGGCCAGGGCAGTGGTGTAGTGGTTAAGTTCATGCACTACACTTCAGCGGCCCAGGGTTTCCAGGTTTGGATCCAGGGCACAGACCTACACTGCTCATCAAGCCACACTGTGGTGGCGTCCCACATATGAAATAGAAAAAGACTGGCTCAGATGTTAGCTCAGGGACAATCTTCCTCAAGCAAAACAAGGAAGACTGGCGACAAATGTTAGCTCAGGGACAATCTTCCTCACCAAAAAATAAATAAACAAATAAAAATAGAAAAGATTTCATTAAAAAAAAAACAGGAAAATATATAAGATAAAAATCAGGATATCCAATAATACCAAAGATAAAGGCAGGACATTAATACACAGACCACAGAGACCACAGAGAACTACATAATAAATTGGAGCCTTAAGCCTGGCTCTGATCTCCACAAATCCACAAAGATAAACAAGATTCTTGTATGATTTATAGTATCCATGAGGTCAAAACATGTTTTTTTGGAGGAAGATTAGCCCTGAGCTAACTATTGCCAATCCTCCTCTTTTTGCTGAAGAAGACTGGCCCTGAGCTAACATCCATGCCCATCTTCCTCTACTTTACATGTGGGATGCCTACCACAGCATGGCGTGCCAAGCAGTGCCACGTCCACACCCAGTATCTGAACCAGGGAACCCCGGGCCACCGAAGCGGAACGTGTGCATTTAACTGCTGCTCCACCCAGCCGGCCCCAGAATATCGTGATGGAAGCAAACTTTTTCTAAGACTTCTGTCTGACTGTGAAAGGAATGTTTTATTGCAGTTCTTCTCAGTGATGTAAATATGTCATTTACTCCTCTGGCCTTACATCGCCTCACCTCTCCACTCAAAAACAAAACAAAAACCCCAAGAGTGGCAAGATTTTCATATAGATAGTACCATGCTGTCTTTCTTTTTTGGGGAGATGCGTAATGGGAGGGGAGTAAGGATGGGTAGAAGAAATGCACAACTGAATCGGAGATAAGTGGCTCTATATTCCACGACATTATTAATAAACACTAATAATAAATCCACTAATGCAAGCAGTTCCCAAGTTATGACACTTAGTTCATATAAAAATGATTTATTCAGCTCTATAACTCATTTCTCCTGCATTTACCTACTTAGTCAATACTTTCTGTTGATTATGCCAAATGTGTCTAGACAAAGGAAGAGAATATATATCAGGACATAGCAAAAGCACAATTTCATCTTACCAGTCTTAAACGTAAAACATGGTTTCTCTGTTTGTGATGTGGGAAACACTGAACTGGTTTACTACAGTTTAACGACAGCAGTTCAGGTATATTTTTGACTGAGACCTCAGCTCCTCCACTACCCTCCTTACATAGGACACTATCAAAAGCAAACAACTTGCAGCTCTCTCAAACATGCTTTACTATACACACTGTTCCTACTGCCTGGATCCCTTGCTGCCCAACCTCCCCTTCCCCTTAACTCTTTAAACGTATCACTCAGCTAAACTCACCCTTTATGAGAAGCCTTCCCTGAAACCCCCAAACACTGCACTCTTCTTAGATTTCTCTCCAACAGTCCCTTTTTAAAGGGACAGTTCTCAATCCACATATAAGTCACATACATTTTGAAAGTATTTATAAAAATGCCAACAACCTCTAATACAGAAGATTAGGACAGAACATCAAAATAAACATTAGAAGGAGAAAACTGCACCTCAACCTCATGCCATAATAGTATACAGTCAGAGACCTTGGAGTTCCTTTCCTCTCCTTCCTCCCTCTCCCGGCTTCTGCCCACACAGCCAGCTAACAGTCAAGCCTTACTCCTATTTTCCAACCCACTGCTCTGCCAATCACTTCACTTGTGGAGGAGTAAAAGCTGGAAAGCGTCGGAACCAACTGTGCTCTATGGGCTGAAAAAGAGAGGGTCTACAGAGTCACTTCTGTGACTGCAAATTACTTCTGTAGGTGTATTAGCTTATGCTGGAGGAGCACGGATGCAGGTAAAATAAGCCAACTTTGAGTTCTCCCTCTCCCTAATCACCAACATCTCCTTCACCAAGGCTTCTGATTCTTACTTCTCTTGCATCTATTCCTTCCTTGTCAATCTAAACCGGAGCTATCTCAATTCAAGAAATACTCTTTACATCCGGACCAATATAACAGTTCTCTAACTGGTCACTCGGCATCCAGTCTGTCCCTTCAGTAATCCATCCTGCACCAATGCCAGACGAATCTTCCCAAACCTTTGTGCAAAAAGTGGAATAATGTAAAACAAACTTTAGGGTAGAAGATGAGCAGGAGTATGGGCAGAAGATGAAAAAAGGGGAATTTTAGGTTTTGCATTTAATATAATTAGACTACTTGAATCTTTCATAGGAACGTACTAATTACTTAGATGCTCTTTTTTTAAAAAATGCTGCTTGTCATACTACAAAGCTACAAAAGCTACAAAGCTACTACCAACCAAAACAGCATGGCACTGGTACAAAAACAGGTCACAGATCAATGGAAAAGAACTGAAAGCCCAGAAATAAAACCACACATCTATGGACAGCTGATCTTCAACAAAGGAGCTGAGGGCATACAATGGAGAGAAGAAAGTCTTCAACAAATGGTGCTGGGAAAACTGGACAGCCACATGTAAAAGAATGAAAATTAACCATTCTTTTTCACCATTCACAAAAATAAATTCAAAATGGATCAAAGCCCTAAAGATTAGACCTGAAACAATAAGCTTCCAGAAGAGAATATAGGCAGTACACTCTTTGACATCAGTATCAAAAGGATCTTTTCAGACACCGTAACTCCTCAGACGAGGGAAACACTCAGAGAACTCACACAGCTCAACAACAAAAAATCAAACAACCCGATCAAAAAATGGGCAGGGGACATGAACAGACACTTCTCCAAAGAAGATATACGGATGGCCAATAGACACATGAAAAGATGCTCATCATCACTAGTCATCAGGGAAATGCAAATCAAAACTACACTAAGATATTACCTTACACCTCTTAGAATGGCAAAAATAACCCAAACAATAAGTGACAAATGTTGGAGAGGTTGTGAAGAAAAAGGAACCCTCATACACTGTTGGTGGGAATGCAAACTGGTGTAGCCACTATGGAAAACAGTATGGAAGATTTCTCAAAAAGTTAAAAATAGAAATACCTTATGACCCAGCCATCCCACTACTGGGTATCTACCCAAAGAACTTGAAATCAGCAATTCCAAAAGCCCCATGCACCCCTATGTTCATCGCAGCATTATTTACAATAGCCAAGACGTGGAAGCAACCTAAGTGCCCATCAACTTATGATTGGATAAAGAAGATATGGTATATACATATGATGGAATACTATTCAGCCACAAAATAGGATAAAATCGTCCCATTCACAACAACACGGATGGACCTTGAGGGTATTATGTTAAGTGAAATAAGCCAGATAGAGAAAGACGAACTCTGTATGACTCCACTCATAGGTGGAAGTTAAACATACAGACAAAGAGAACTGATTGGTGGTTACCAGGGGAAAGGGGGTGTGGGGGCACAAAGGGTGAAGTGGTGCACCTATAACATGACTAACAATAATGTACAACTGAAATTTCACAAGGTTGTGAACTATCATAATCTTAATAAAAAGTTAAAAAAAAATGCTGCTTGTTATTTTTTCCTTCTGTAAGCAAAATACTGACTGCCGAAACTAAAATTAAAACCCTTTCAAAAATAACAATTATTTTCTTCTATACAGAACATTTCCTCATTTAAATATAAGTACTATAAATAGATTTTTTCTTCCTTTTTCTTCCTTATATTTAAGGCTTTATAATCTTCTATCATTCAATGATTTTTTACATAACTATATTACATATCATACAGGCATCACAGTTCCCAGCATAGTCTTTCACAGAGTAGGCAATTAATAACTTTTGTTGAGTGTCAAATAATTATTTGTTGAACTACTTCTGTCTAACACATCCCTATAGCCACGAACACTCCTCTTTCTGGAAAAGAAAGACAAGGAGTCACAGCTTACTACAATGGTTCCGCACGCTAGAGAGTTTCAATAATTCACCACCACCTCTAGACTAGCCTCCCCCCATCTCCTCTGGAGCTCCTTCCAGTCTGTACTCAAGCCTCCTTCCAATCTGTTCTTCAATCCACAACACAAATAACCTTTTTAAAAAGTAAAAATGATAATGTCATTCCATTGCTTAAAACTTTCAATGTCTTAAAAGACCAACATCCTTTTTTTTTTTTTTGAGGGCGATTAGCCCTGAGCTAACTACTGCCAATCCTCCTCTTGTTGCTGAGGAAGAGCTAACATCCATGCCCATCTTCCTCTACTTTATACGTGGGACGCCCACCACAGCATGGCTTTTGCCAAGCGGTGTCATGTCCACAAACCCCAGGCTGCTGAGAAGCATAACCTGTGAACTTAATCACTGCGTCACCGGGCCAGCCCAAAGACCAATATCCTTAACACCGCCTATAAAGCCTTATCTGATCTGGTCCCTACCTAACTCCTCACGATCACGCTCCCCTCTGCGCTCGCCATACTCTAAAGCACACAGGTCTATAACTTGTTCAAAGTCACTCTGCTTTCACTCACCTTTGGGTCTGTACATGCAATGTTCCTCTGTTCCCTCTGGTAGGGACACTCTTCTTCTTTCTCTCAAAATTTCTCGGTTAAAATATATTTCCCCTTCAGATCTCCAGATCTCAACTCCAACATTACTTCAACATGCCAGGCTAGGTGGTGGCACCTGATATACACTCTCATGTCAACATGTACTTCCCTAGATAAAATTTATTATAGTATGTGATTTATTTGATTAGTGGGAAAGGCAGACTGTAAATCTCTTAAGGGCAGAGATTACATCTGATTCACAAAACACACCCTGGCATATAATAAGCAGGAAAAAGTTGCTGAATAGGTGACAAACTAATATCTTCTGACATACTGTGAAGTATGTTACATACAACTATGCATATTTCATTTTACTGAGCATTTCCTTTGGAACTCCTACGGCTCCAAAGGGATCCCATAAAATTTTGCCAGTTTTCTTTGGGATCTTTATGATATTCTCTGATTATTCAGAAAGAAGGGGAGTATCACTAGCTTGTCTTCCCACAATTCCAAGTAAAATTTAAGTATTATTAACTATTAATTAAATATTAATTTTAATGAAACATGGAGCTGAATTAATCCAAAGACTTTTTTCATAAAAAGCATAAAAATATATAAAATGAGGAGGAAAATGCCAGAGAAACAGTTAAAACAAAAACATATCCTCCATTTTTTTGTCCCTTTCTCCCACTTTAGTTGGGTTATTTTTATTATTTTAAGACATAAATACATTAGCACAGAAAAGCAAGATATGTACTAGGGATAATATCAACAACAGACTTCTTCAATTCAAATGTGGAACATATTCAAATTAAAAATAAATTAAATGAAGGCCGGCCTGGCGGCATAGTGGTTGAGTTTGCGTGCTCCCCTCTGAGTTCGGATCCTGGGCGTGGCCCTAGCACCGCTCATTAAGCCACGCTATGGCGGCATCCCAAATAAAACAGAGGAAGATTGGCACGGATGTTAGCTCAGCAACAATCTTCCTCAAGCAAAAAGAGAAAGATTGGCAACAGATGTTAGCTCAGGGCCAATCCTACACACACACACAAATTAAATGATTACCACATCATTTTAAAATTAAAATCAGTATTTCATACTCTTTGTAAAAATCATCTAATTTGAACAACTTCCTATTAATCAAATAAATTTATTCAAGCAAATTACTAAATTATTAGCACGGGTAAAACTGGGAGACAACAGATAGATGAAACTTTTCAAACTATTTCAAAATCAGTGTTACTGAGAAGTGAAATAAGTAGAGCAATAGTAAGACCCAGAATATAGAAAACTATCCAAAACAATTAACATAGTATATGCTATGCTAAGAGAATTCCTACACAAGGAGTTTTAAATTTGTATAAAGTATTACTCAGGCTATTTTCGTCAGAGATGCCCAAAACACTTTGTGCTATACAGTGATATTTAAAATTCAGACTCTTGGGGCCGGCCCCGTGGCCAAGTAAGTGATTGGGTTCCCACAGTCCGCTCTGGCAGCCCAGGGTTTTGCTGGTTCGGATCCTGGGTGCAGACACGGCGCCAGTCATCAGGCCATGCTGGGGCAGCGTCCCACATGGCACAACCAGAGGCACTCACAACTAGAATATACAACAACTATATACTAGGGGGCTTTGGGGAGAAGAAAAGAAAAAAAAGATTGGCAACAGTTATTAGCTCAGGTGCTAATCTTTAAAAATAAATACACAAATAAATAAAATAAAATTCAGACTCTTATACCTAACACCCTTTCAGGAGTTCACAAGGCCAAAACTATTTTCATACTACTACTAACGTTATTTGCCTTCTTTTCTGTGTTGACATTTGCACTGATGGTGCAAAAGCAAAACTGAGTAAACTCCTACCCTTTGAGCATGAATCAAGGCAGTGTCACCAACTGTACCAGCAGCTAGTAGTCACTGAGTTCTTTACTGCCAACCACCCACAGGAAGAAAAACAAAGCCAGTTTCACTTAAAAATGTTCTTGATGAAGCAGGAAAAAATACTAATTTTACTAAATCTTGGCTCTTAAGATGTCTTTTAATATTCTGTGTGTCAAAATGGGAAGTATACAAAAAGCACTTCTGCTGCATACTAAGTATGATGGTTGCCTGTAGGAAAAAGCACTTGTGCAATTTATTTGCAAGCTGAATAACCCACTTCTCCATGGAACTTCAAAAATTACTTCATCGCAACTTCAAAAGACAACTGACAAACTATGGTTATTCAGCTTGGGTATTTGGTAGACATTTACCTAAAAATGAACGAAGAGAGCCTATCACTTCAAGAAAAATAAGTGGCAGTATTTGTTGCCAATAGCAAAACTTGAGCTTTCAAGCAATAATTAGAATTTTGGAAAACTTGTATCCATCAATATTAGGTTGGAAGCTTTTCAATACTTACAGACTCTTCTGATAAAACCTGTAGTGATATTAATGAATGTGACTGTTTTCATATTGTAAAATGAAATGTGTCAACATTCAGAAGATTTACATAACTCAGTGAAGAAATATTTTCCAAATGACCAACACAACAATTTTTAACATTCACTGATACGGTTTCAGCGTCTACCTTGCAACCTACCTTTAAGAAACCACTATCTGCCGAGTTTTGATGTAGTATCAAAGAAAATTACCCACAATTATATGCACAGCCTATTAAAATCTTCCTCCCTTTCCAACTACATAACTGTATGAAGTCAGATTCTCTCATATATTTCAAAATAAAATATTACAACAGGTTGAATGCAGAAGCAGACAGGAGAATTTAGCTGTCCTCTATTAGCCAGTCACTAAACAGATATGAACAATGTAAAACAACGCCACTTTTTTCAGTCAACTTTTTTGTTTTGGACAACTACGGTTATTATTTTTTTTTTTAGATTTCTTTTTTCTTGGTTCTCCCCAAAGCCCCCCGGTACATAGTTGTATATTCTTCGTTGTGGGTCCTTCCAGTTCTGGCATGTGGGACGCTGCCCCAGCATGGTTTGATGAGCAGTGCCATGTCCGCGCCCAGGATTCGAACCAACGAAACACTGGGCCGCCTGCAGCGGAGCACGTGAACTTAACCACTCGGCCACAGGGCCAGCCCCCAACTACGGTTATTTTTCAGAAAATATATTATTTATGTTAACAATAATAAACCCATTCGTGTTATTTTAAATGAATTAATAAATTTTTTAAACTTCTGTTTTAATTCTGATACAGTAAATACCGACGAATATAACACACCTGAAAGTTCTTTGGGGTCCTCAATACTTTTCAAGAGCATAAAGGAGCCTGAGACCTTCAGTTTCAGTACTGTTGATCCACACTATAGAAAATTACTGAAAGGATAAAGACAAAGATATTCTAATTAAACACATCCTCACCTATATTTCCTCTCTTCAGTAAAACTTAGAAAAATGGATTTGAATAAAAAGCTTTTAAGAATGTTTAGGAGGAATCATAGTTCATAACTACTTGATTTAAATCATTTCCTGAACAACCAATTCATTGTTTTGGTATATTACTTACAACAAAGTAAACAATTAAATGTAACATTTGCTAACAACAAAACAGAAGGAATAAGTATAAGTAAATCAGAGATTTTTTTAGAGGAAATTGAAGAACTCAGAAACAAACCCTAATAAAAATATCAGAATTGTATGGCTGCAAGTCATAGAAACAAACTCTACTAAAAACCATTAGAATTGTCACTTTGGACATAATCTAGTCCAAACTCATCTTATAGAAGATAAAAGAGTAAAGGCTGGTTAAAATACAACTAATTCATGATAGAAAGAGAACCAGACCCAAGCTTCCAGATTCCTTGTACAGTTCATGTAAACTTTTGAGAGCTTACATGCCAGGCACTGGGGAGGCACCGAATATGTGGAAATAGACAGGACAAACTTGGTCCTGCTTTCTTGGAGACCAGCATCAAGTGTCACACAGGTATAATGAGCACTACAGAGGAAACAGATAGAATTCTATGGAAGGACGTAACAGGGTATAAACTCACCTGGTGGGATAGGGAAGAGGTCTCTAAGGAAGTAACCTCCTTATTATGGTCACCCACCAATCCTCATCTCTCCCCCTCCTTCACTAAGGACACTAGCTTCTAGCTCACTAATTCACCACTCTTTCTATCATTATTCTCGTGATGGCAACATTCACTCAGATAATCCACCAAAAACCCTTGCCTCTCAGCCACCTGACCTCCTGAACTCAATTTTTTTCTTCACCACCGTCAAAAACTCCCATGGTCATCACTAATAATTATACCACTTCCAAAAATCTAGACTTCTAAACACCCAACTTCTATCTCTGCAGTTTACTCTAGCACCTCAATTTCAACTATCCTTTGCTATCACAGGACTTCCTACCCACTAATCCTACCAGTTTTTCACTATCCATGTCCCAACTAAGATGTGCTATAAGCATAAAATACACATCAGATTCCAAAGGCCTAGTACCAAAACAAGAATGCAAAATATTTCATTAATAAACTATTTATGTTGACTGCTTATTGAAACAAATAATTTTGGAGGCACTGGGTTAAATAAAATATGTTAAGAAAATTAATTTCAACTTGTTTCTTCATACTTATTTTAGTGTGGCCATTAGAAAAATTTTAAATTATCTATGTGGCTCACGTTATATTTCTGTTGGACAGTGCTGATCTATTCTGTGATGACTCCTAAACGTTGATCTCCAACTCCGACTCTTCCCTAAGCTCCAGAAGACTATCTGGCTTGTCTATTTGGTTGTCTAATAGGTATCTCATACTAACACGTCCACAACAGTCCTCTGGATGTTCTCCTGCCCATGGGCTGCCACATCCACTGACAGGCTCAGGAAAGAAATTTAAACTAGGAGTCATCCTTAGGTTCTTCTCTTTCCTCCACACCCCACAGCCAATCCACCAATAAGTCCTGTTCAGTTCTGCCTTAAAAAAAACCAACCTCTTCCCTCAATTCCTCACCCCACTGCTAAGTACAAGCGATTGTCATTTCCTGCCTGGACTACTACAATACCCTCCCCTGCTGGCTGATTATTCTCTTGCCTTCCCTTCAGTATGTTCACCACTCAGCAGTCTGAATGATTCTTTTAAAAAGTAAATCAAGTACTCTAATGATACATTTAGAATAAAATCCAGCCTCTTTTTAAGGCCTTCAAGGCCCTATGTAATCTGGCCCCTGACCAGCTCTCTGACCTCTTTCCCACCAGCTTCCCTCTCACTAACTACCCTCCAGCCACATTACCCCTAGAAAACTTTTTCCCATCTCAGAGTCTTGCACTTCCCTTTTCCTTAGATCTTCACATGGAAGATGCCCTATCCACCTTCCAGGTCTTGGCTCTGACGTCACTTCCACAGAGTACCACGTCCTAACTTTCCTAGCTAAAGAAGACCTCCTTCCCAAGCCTAATCTTTTGTATTCTGTCACCTCATTTAATTTTCTAAACAGTACTTCTCCCTATCGAAAACAGTCCTATTTTTTGGTGTTTCTACCCGTCCTTTCCTCTCTATAATAACTTCCTTAGAGTAGAGACTTTGATTTTATTTCTGGGACCTAGGATAGTACCTGACACATAGTAGGTACTCAAAGTATTTTTATTAAATGAAGAATGAATGAAAGAATATAGTTATTCTTCATCTGAACTACAAGACTAGACAAACGAGTAATATTCAGGCTGAGAGGAATGAGTTCTTGTCAAAGAGAATAACATTTGCAAAGGCAGAAAAGAATGCAATTTCAAAACCTGAAAGGCCAGTATGAGCGACAAGACGAGGGCAACGGGCAGAATGCAGCAAGATAGAAAGACAGGAACTGTTCTATACAGGGCCTCTGAGGTCTCACTGTGAGACTGTCTATTTATGGGGAATCACTGAAGGATTTTTAAGCAGGGGAGTGACATGATCAGATTTCTATTTTCAAAGTACCACTCAAGAACCCGTGTGGATAATGGGGATATGGTCAGAGAGGGATATGTGGTGACGTAAAGAAGACAGTTAGAAGCTGGAGGCAGCTGCCCAAGCTTTACACTGGGGTGGTACAGTGGAGACGGAACAGACAAATTAAAGAGATATTTGGGAAGAAGCATCAACAGGACCTGTTACAGATAAATCAGTGGTGGTTGGGGGGCAGGAAGGAATAATGGATGAAGTCAAAGGGGAATTTTCTAATATGGGAGAGACTTGAGATATTTCAATTCTGACTACACAATTTCAGGAGAGAGAGAAGGAATAAAGATATAAGAAGGGTGCGGTTTCTGAAAAGGCAAGAGAGGATGGGACCCAGAGCAAAGATAACGACTGACCTCAGCTAGGTAGAAGGACACTTCACCTCCATTATAACAAGAAGGGAGTAGGATGGAGGAGGATGCCAGGAGGCCTGGAGATGTAGTGGTAAGAAATTATATGTCTCGTATAATAAGGTCTATTTTCTCTGTGAAATAAAAGATGAGAAAAGAAAGAGATTTTACAAGGAAAGAGAAAATTTAAAACAATTTATGGTAGGCAGAAGAATAAACTAACATGGAAAATACAGTGGGATTGCTGGGCTATGTTGAGGGTGCATTTTGAGTGGTAACCATGATTTTCAAATGGCACTTAGAGGGGCCAGCCTGGTGGTGTAGTAGTTAAGTTTGTGTGCTCTGCTTCGGGGGCCTGGGGTTCGCCAGTTCGGGTCCTGGACATGGACCTACATACCACTGATCAACACATGTTGTGGCGGCATCCCACATACAAAATACAGGAAGACTGCCACAGATGTTACCTCAGAGACAATCTTCCTTACCAAAAAATTTTAAAAAATAAAATGGCACTCATGAACACTTTCCACTACACAGCCGTCTTTAATATTTGTCATTACAAGTCTTAAGTTGCCAATATTTGAACTACAAAGTATCTTTTTCCTTATGATGCATTATATGCATTTCTGTTGTTTAAGTGGAGGGCATTAATTCCCCATGGCCCAAACAGAAATAGTTCTCAAAAAGTACCACACTTGCCTTTCCACAAAACGAAAAAATAAAACTTACCAAATGTAGTTTTATCACACCATGTAGAAATGACTAATAGGAATGAAATATAAAGCATTCAGGAAACAAATGACTTAAAGGTAAACTGAAGTTTTTCAGTAATATCCTTTTTCATTAACATAGTATTTTTGTTCCCTTTAAGTTTCAAGGAGATAAATAATAAAAATTTGCTCCAATTAAAAGCAGCTGAGAATATCCAACTGCACATCTTGCACACTACACTTCATCTAAGCTCTGAATAAGAGCATAATTCACATGTCACTTGATAATTAGATAATCTCACAGAACTGTTAAAATTTTTTTGGTTTTTAAAATATACTATGATTGAAATACTTTCTGCCTTAAAACAGCATGTATAAACAATATGAGTTTATCAATTATACAGCATAAAGTTTAGATACATTCTTTAAAGGCTGTACATAAGGAGTGATATTACAAGGGACTTGTCCTGTCCAAATCATACATATTTCTAGAAAGTTTAACACTTGTACAATTACTTTATTTAATCTTACTTTGGTAATAAGGGGAAAAATAAAGCTTATATATAAAGTGAAAAATTAGGCTCCAAGTCTTAATTTCTGGCAATTCACACTGAAACTCTGAGTATATGTCCATGCCTGGGATTCCCTCATTACACTGCAGTACAGTGTAGTATAAACTCAAAATTATCTAAGTGCAAACTTAGATAATTATATATTTCACTACAAAATACCACTACAAACCACTCCTAGGTATACATGCAGAAGAAGTGAAAACAGGCACTCAAACAAATACTGCACATGAATAGTCACAGTTGCACTATTTAGCTACTACAATAGCGAAAAGGTAGAAACAACACAAAGGTCCATCAACAGATGAATGGATGAACAATTTGGTATATCCATACAGTAGAATATTACTCAGCCATAAAAAGGAATGAAGTACTAATACACACTACAAAGGGAATTAACCTCAAAAACACTAGCTAATGTAAGCAAAAGAAGCCAGACGCAAAGGCCACATATTGTATAATTCCATTGATATGAAATACATAGAAGAGAGAAATTCACAGGGACAAAAGCAAATTGGTGGCTGCCAGGTGCTAGAGGAGTAGAAAAGGGGATGAACTACTTAATGGGTACGGGGTTTTCTTGAGGGGTGATGAAAACGTTCTGGAACTAGATTAAGGTAGTGTTTGGATAACACTGTGACTGTACTAAATATCACTGAACTGTACACTTTAAAATGGTTGGTTTTATATTATACGAATTACAGTTCGATAAAAAATTCATTATGAAGCACATAATATAATTAAATTCCAATCAACCTGCAACAGGAATCACTAACAAAATTAGCTGTAAATTAAAAACACATTAACTATTTGAAAGCTCTCTACTCTTTTTTGTCACAAATGAATCATAATATCCATTAGCTTTTTTCCCATATACAGAAGTAATGCAATAGATCTAATAAGGCTTCATCTTTAGAGATACATATTAAAATATTTAATGATGAAATGATACGTCAAAGATGAGCTTTACAACAATGGCAGGGAGATACGAGAGGAAAACAGATGAAAGGAGACTGGCCATGAGTTGATACTGTTAAAGCTAGGTGGTGAACATATGGGGGTTCATTATACTATTCTCTCCATTTCTGAGTATGTTCGAAATTTTCCGTAATGAGTTTTTAATTACTATGCTAATAATTACTAAAATAAGACTCATAATTCATTTCCTTATATTTTAAGCTATACTTGAGATGGTCCTACCAATATTCTTTAGTCAACATAAATCACAACTCCACAGACATCTGCTGAACTTGCTAAGCACAGATGCAGATGAAAATCAGAATCTACTTGATAACAAACACACATTATTTTCCCTAGGACATTTCGTTTTGCTTTCAGAATTTCTTCACAAACATTATTAGTTCAGTACCAACTACTTCTGAGAAAATATTTTGTAAAATGGAGAAAATTAGTAAATCCAGGGTTAACTGTAATTATCTGGATTGACACAGTGGTAACACTAAAAAACTTCAAGTCTCCTTACTAAGGAATTAATGTTTACTGTTAAAATGATCAGGTCAGCTATTTCCTTTAAAAACAAAGTCCTACAACTGTCATTTTCCAAGAGTCTCATCTTCTCAATGTTGTACTTTCAAAAAAAATCTCTTATTTTTTAGCTTGGTGTTTTATTAAACATCAAGGTCTAAAAAGTTTGTAGTTCTGGGGTTTGACTATTATTTTTTCTAAACTCCAACCATAACTTCAATAAAAATTACAATCAACACAAAAAGATATTGGAAAAAACATACAGCTCCCGCAAAATTCACACTGTTTAAATGCCCCCAAATTAGCATTTAACTATTATTTTTACCTTACTTTTCATAGCAACACTATTTTTATGGAATTACATCTACATAATCTCCTAATGCTTGATCCCACCTCTTCTCCCAATATTCCTTCCTTTCTGGCTAATATACTCTTGTCTGTTAATTCACAAATGTCTAATTCCTAGGACATAATTTTACCCAAGGTAAACAGAGTTATTCTACACAGCCACAGACCAGACCTCCAATTACCCAAAACCTCTTTTCCACTATAAGGAGTATTAAGATTCTTCATATCAGAGGCCGGCCCGGTGGCGCAGTGGTTAAGTTCGCACGTTCCACTTCTCGGCGGCCCAGGGTTCACCGATTGGGCTCCCGGTTGCGGACGTGGCACTGCTTGGCACGCCATGCTATGGTAGGCATCCCACGTATAAAGTAGAGGAAGACGGGCACGGATGTTAGCTCAGGGCCAGGCTTCCTCAGCAAAAAGAGGAGGATTGGCAGCAGTTAGCTCAGGGCTAATCTTCCTCAAAAAAAAAAGATTCTTCATATCAGACCCAACCAGAGAAAGCAGAAGCACGCAGGAAGATTTACAAAAATGTCCTTATCCTGAGGGATTATTTCAGCAGCTTTCTAAAAAATCCTCTCCAAAAGTCACAAACATGCTAAACCGGAAGATCAAAACAGACCAGGACTAGACCATAGTATAGCATATAAAGTTCTTATTGGTATTAAAGTTACAAAAGGAAAAAAGAAAGAGGACATTAGTTTTAATACAAATAACATACAGCCCTAAAGAATACTCAGTATTCTTGACAGTATTATTAATAAGAAGTGATATGATGTTCCATCCTTATGAATGGACTTTCCTAAGACCTAATATGCCAAGTCAGATCCTGCCTGCTTGACAGCAGCATTAATAATCATGTTGCAGGCCAGCCCCCATGGTCTAGCGGTTAAGTTCAGCATGCTCTGCTTCTGTGGCCCGGGTTCAGTTCCCAAGCACAGACCTGCATCAGCCGTCTGTCAGTGGCCATGCTGTGGTGGCAGCTCATATAGAATAAGAGGAAGACTGGCAGTGGATGTTAGCTCAGGGCAAATCTTCCTCAGCAAAAATAAATAAATAAACAAACATGTGACACGGTATGGGTCAGTCTAACAAACAACTGATGATCTTTAATAAAATTATCTAGGTGGGGCCAGCCCAGCGGCGCAGCACTTAAGTGCACACGTTCCACTTCGGCAGCCTGGGGTTCGCCAGTTCAGATCCCAGGTGCAGACATGGCACCGCCTGGCAAGCCAGGCTGTGGTAGGCGTCCCACATATAAAGTGGAGGAAGATAGGCACGGATGTTAGCTCAGGGCCAGTCTTCCTCAGCAAAAAGAGAAGGATTGGCAGCAGTTAGCTCAGGGCTAATCTTCCTCAAAAATAAAATAAAATAAAATAAAATAATCTAGGGGGCTGGCCTGGTGGCGTAGTGGTTGGGTTCATGCTCTCCACTTTGGCAGTCTGGGGTTTGAGAGTTTGGATCCCAAGCGCAGACCTACACACTGCTCATCAAGCCACATTGTGGCAGCATCCCACATACAAACTAGAGGAAGACTGGCACAGATGTTAGCTCAGCGACATTCTTCGTCACCAAAAAAATCTCTCTCTAAAATCCTGTTTTATTTGGTTTTTAAATTGAGATATACTTTACATATAATATTATATTAGTTTCAGGTGTACAACATGATTCAGTATTTGTATGTATTGCAAAATGATCAACACAGTAAGTCTAGTTAATAGTAAACATCCATCACCACACAGTTACAAGCTTTTTTCTTTTTCTTTCATGTGGTGAGAACTTTTAAGATCTACCCTTAGCAACTTTCAAATATACAGTACTATATTAACTATAGTTACCATGCTGTACATTACTAAAACCCTGTTTAATTCATTTACATTTCCAACCTATAGCTCTAATTTTTTTTAAGGTATGCTTTTTTTGTGTGTGGTGAGGAAGACTGGCCCTGAGTTAACATCTGTTGCCAATCTTCCTCTTCCTTTTTTTCCTTTTCTTCTTCTCCCTAAATCCCCCCAAGTACATAGTTGTATATTCCAGCTATAAGTCATTCTAGTTCTTCTATGTGGCACGCCACCACAGCACGGCTTAATGAGCAGTGTATAGATCTGCACCCAGGATCCAAACCAGTGAACTCCAAGCTGCCAAAGCAGAGTGTGAGAACTTCACCACTATGCCACTGGGATGGCCCCTAATCTCTCTAATTATGATAGCCACTCTTTCACTCAAACCTCAAAGTGCAAGTCTAACAATTCTACTATTTCCAATCTGTCCTAGTCTCCTCAATCATTCTGACTATTTCTTCCTGAATGTGATTTGTGTGGAAATCAGAACTATTCAAAATATTTCAGGACATTTTTTGTTTTGTTAACTTCTACTAATTCTTCTACAACTTTTCTTATCACAACTGCAAAGCTGAATCAGACTAGAAAAAAACAGTCAAGGACGCATAGGAAAGGAAAAGAATCCACTGAGCTCGGTGAAAAACTAGCCTATCATTCCCATAATTCAACACTTCAAGTGCCAAAGCTGCCATCTTTAGGCAATGGAGGCAAGTCCCCAAATTACAAACATACCTGTTCTTATATTTACAACTTGACACCCAGAAGAAACAATGGTAAAAGAGCTGTCAGGTTCCCAGACATGCCCAACAAGAGTCTATTTATCCCATGACATTTCCGAACTGGTCTGAGCTCTAGACTCATTCGTGTCTGGAGACAGTGCCATATGGAAACAGCATAGCCTGTGGGGCCTGTCAGAGTCAGGCAGAAATCCTGACTGCCAATTACTAACTGTAGGATCAAACAAAATTCATTTAACTTTCCTCAGTCCTGATTTCCTCATCTGCAAGAGGATACTGCCAGTCACAGAGAGTTTTTGTAAGGATTAAAGATAATACAAATCAATCAGCCGAGACTGTGACAGAGTAATTATATTGCTCACTTCCCTTTTCTGTTACCCTCTTTGCACACTCTTTTTATCCCTTTTGCTGCAATAAGCACCCCATTCAGTACTCATTAAAGGGAATTTAGGAACAGGATACGGAATCAGAAAAATCTGGCTTTGATTCCCAGCACTATCACATACAAGACATGGAACTCTAGGCTATGCATTTAATGTCTCCGAACCTCAGATTGTTCATCTGTCTTAAAAAAAAAAAGAAAAAGAAAAAATCATAGAAATATTATAATTGTACTTCTTGTAATAATTAAGTGACACGGTTTATAAAATGGGATAAACTGTACAGTACCAGAAACGTTAGCCTTTACCTACTCCAAACGTTCCTGCTCGAAAATTACCTGCCCTCCAAGATCAAATGTGTATAAGGAGGAAATGAGAATAATCTCGCGCTACCAGGGGAGGGGGAAAGCGACCTAAAGTACATGGCTCACTGAGGATATGCCCTTCACACTCTCAGATTTTAGAATATACTTGTTAATCCAAATGAAGGTGTTGTTGAGGGAATTCCAGATAGAAAGATTAGACTGAATTTAAAAGTTGAGTTGTATGGAAGACTTTTCTGTCCTTACCCAACCCAGCAATCTGCACGCTGAGAAACCTTTCTTAAGCCATTTCTACTCCTTTTCACCCCTTCTTATTCCCCAAAATAGTTCCCAAGACAAAGGCAGTACGGACCCCAAAGGAGAGCAAAGAGAACTGGTCAGATGAATAAGTGTGTTCAAGTTGGGGAGTGACAGTCCTTAACAAAATCCACCAGAAAAATTCAAATGAAAGATGGAAAAGGCAAAGGTTTTTCTTTACGTCTATATAAACACTTTCTATTTTGAATATTATTTCCCCATAACAATTTTGTTATTAATAACACAATTTAATAATTAAAGTCAAGGACCCAAAGAACTAATAAAGTGCCCAAGGACTCAACTGTATTATAGCCAAAAGAATCTGTTGGCTAAACACCTTACCTGAACAGGACTGAACTTCCAAACTGTAGGAAAATAACAAAATGCAAACTGAATTCTCAGGATAAAAATCACCCAAGCAATAACTTGACTCACCCCGGGTATAAAAAATTCTCAAAACACCAAGTGACCGTGTACTTTCCCCGAGAAGAGTTATGTGTATGCGAAGTCTTGGTTCTAACCCAATCAGGATCACAGAAGGGATACAGAAAGATCTCAAAAGACATCTAAATGGTTATTTCTAGTACTACTGGTTCCCTATTCACAGCACCAAAGCTAGCAGCACAGCACATCATGAAGTCAGCGACCACATCAGCTTCCACAAGTCTTCATCATCTTCTGAGCCTGTCTGAGCCTGACCCTGTCTGAGCCTCTCAGAAAGGCAGCTAGTGGCCTGCATCACGCAGCCCGAAGTTTAAAGGATAGACACTGCTATGTGTGAATTTCATCTTTTCCCCTCCAGTAAGATGAGAATGCTTCACTGGAGTCGAGTTTAGGACCACCAAAAAAAATTAGGGGCCCCTGACAGTGGCTCTTGGTACCAAGGTACTAACATGTTTAAAAGTAAGAGACTACATGAGAAATAACGCGACTTATCTTAATCAGGATATCACCAATGAAGTTTAAAAGTGCTTCATCGTTACATGATGGTGGCAGGAGGGGAAAAAGAAAGCTATCAGGGAAAAAAAAAAAGCCCTACGTCACACAACCACCTGAAAAAGAAACAGTCAACAGACAGGTTAAAACACGTTTGCATTTGCCAACACGTAGCAGTTACCACACCATATATTTGTCAGATTTCCCAACGCGCAAAACAAAAGGCAGCCACCCCTTTATGAAGCACCTATCTGCTGACTTCTACAAAGAAATTACTTTTCTAGAATGGGGGCAATTTAACTTCCTGTGACTTTGACTTTCAAAATCTTTAAACCTTCAGCAAATTGAGATTCGCCTCAATTTTAAGGCTTTCCATGTTAAGTTAAATAAAAGTTGTATATCTTTAATATTGACAAACTACAAGATCACTTTTCTATTTGAAAACCATATCCACATTTTTGCCAGAATTGAGAATACTTTTAAAAGGCTAAATATAAAGTTTGCAAAAACAAATAATACAGTAGACATGGCAGGCATTCAACAAGTTTATTTATCACTAGAATTCCTAAAGTAAAAGCTTGAAAAAATTTATGCGATAAATTCCTAGTAGTGCTACTGGAGAGACAATGTTACTAATATGGAAATTGAGAAATATTCAAAATATTCTGAAAACAGTATCTCCTTCTAAAAATAAAGCGGAAAAGCATTTGCCAACACAGAAACTATTGGTTCTTAAAAATGATAATCACATGGGAGTCACTTCTATAAATACTTTAGTTGTGAATTGCAATAACCCTAACCTTTCAAAGTACGTTTTGGTCATGCCTTACCACTAACAAGCGACTTTTTGGTGCCATTATATTGATACAAAGGACTCTGCTAATTTGCTTCTACTGCAAACTGTTGGTTTACACAAAGATCTCCCAACCAAACTGCAACATAAGTCACTTTCAATCTTTAAAATACAAACCAACAAGCAAGCATCTGTCATAGATAAGGCCCCAAGAATTTTCTAATAAATTTACAATAACACGCCGCACGTTCTGGTTCTCACGCTAAATGTGCTCGGCAATCTACTTGGATTCATATTCTACACATTTACTTAGGTTGGAAAGAGGGAAACCTCAGAAAATAAGCAACCGGCGATTACACCATTCTATTTTAAGTTACTTAGGAAGCCCACAGTTCAAGAACTTTTGGGGAAGAGGACGTGTTGAAGACCTTCCAGGCGGTGAAGAAGAATCTGTGTTTCATACTAGCGACAGCCCTAACAACCTTCAGAGCACGTTACGGTGGGGCGGAAGTGAAAATGATGGGAGGGAAAAAACCCGACTTGCCACCCGACAGGCAGGCAGATTTACAAACCTTCAATTAAAGAAATTTCGCGATTAACTTCTCTTCTACGCCCTCCCTCGCTCCCCACCCGCTTCCTCCTCTCCTCGGGGAGGTCTCGGTAATGTGACTCATGACAAATTTTTTAAAAAATAAATAAATCAGAGACACACCCTCTGGGGCGAACTGACATAATCGCCCCCACCCCAGGCTCGCCGACACACAGCCCGCCGCTCGTCTCCCTTCGGCCGCTCCTCCCCGCGCTTCCCGCTCCCCTCGCTCCCCGTCCCAGAGCCGCGTCCCGGGAGAGGCGGCGGGCGGCTCTCCGGGACAGAAGCCCGGCGAGGGGAGGCGGCCGGCAGGGGGGCGCGGGGCTCCCTCGCCCGTTTCCTCGCTCCCCTTCGGTCGGCTTCCCCCACCACAGCCACTTCCTGTATCGCAGCCCGAAACCCTCGCCCGGCCGCTCGCTCTCTCCCCGGCTGCGCTTTGGGGTTGCGCTGGGGTTGGGTTGGGGCTGAGGCGGCCGCTGAGGTTAGGGCAGCTCCCCACCCCGCCCAGTGGGCTGTCGCTCGGCGGCCGGCGGCGGGGTCCTCGGCCCGGCCCGGCCCGCGCCCGCCCGCCCGCGCCTCACCTGTATGTAGTTGTTCTCACAGTAGTCGGCCACCCGGGTCAGGTTCTGGTAACTCTCTATCAGCGCCCTCTTGCCAGACGGGATCTCCTCCTCTAGTAACATCTGCAGCTCTGCCATTTTCCACCCCTCCGCATCGCTTCCTCTCGCGTTAAAGAGACAGAGGCAGCAAGGTCCGCGGAGCCTCGGAGCACCTCACAGCCCGGATACAAACCGCCTACTCGCCCTCCCGCCTGGTATTGTGGGACGGCACCTCCTCCTCTTCCTCCTCGCTCTCTCCACCCCGCCTCCACCCGCTGCGCGCAGCCGCCTCAATCTCGTTCTCTCGCGAGCCTTCAGGTCTTTCCCTCCCCCTCCCCTCGACCACAAGATTCCGCCCCTCCGCCCCAGGCATGGTCTTCTGGGAATTGTAGTCTCTCACAAGTCTAGGCTTGCCACCAAAAGCGCATGCGTGTAGGGAGAGTCCGAAAAAAGAACGTCGACCGAGGATGCGGGTTTAAGTCTGGAGTTTCCCGACAGCTCCGGGAGATGGCGCCACAGGGTGATTCTAAAGAATAAAACCGTTTCCCCGCACCAAGAAGGCTGTGAAACTTGGTGAATTAGGAAATGTCAGTGAATCAGAGATATCAACTCTGATAAGGATTAAAAAGGGCTAGAATATGGAAAACTTCAAATTTTTACTTCCTCAAGCTTCTTAGAGATAGCGCCACGCAGGCTTTACTTTCTAAACTTCCGCCACCCTCAATTCATATAAAATTTAACAAATATTTATTATTGCCAGCTCTGTACCAAGTAATGCAGTAAACATTGGGGGTGTAAGTTAAGTAAGGATACTCTGTACTCTTAAAGACTCACAATTTAAAAATAAACACACAATTTTTAGTGCTATCCTGTCAATCTTTCTTTGAGCCTTCTTTGCATGTTTCCACCTGCATTTTTGAAGTTATGTATACGTTGTTTATCTATGTTGTGCAAAATTGTTTTTTCTTTTATCATCAACTGCTTTGGAATAGTCTAAAAGGCCCTGTATTTCAAGCATTTCGTTTCAACAGAAACATTAAATGCTTTTGATATAGTGGGCTACGGAAGTGTTGTCCAAAGGTCGAAAAGGAAACTAATTTAAAGATCATTTAAATGTCCATATTTTCATCTGTCCATGAAGTCATTTAGAATCACAGGTATAGGAATAATAACATGACTCAACCAAATTTTAAAAGTTGATCCATCAATAAGTATTTATTGAATATTGCCTTTACTAGGGGCCATAAAATGTTCAACCTCTACAGGGAAAAACTTAACACTCCTACCTGAAAGAGATAATCACCCCCAGCCAACAGATTCCCAGTCAAGGAATCTAAGCTCCCTAAATCAATAAAGGACTTGCGTTCAATAATTATCTGGAATATACACAATAGTCTTTCTTTAATATTTATCATTAATCCTATGATGATTTAATCCAAGTTATTGAAATTTGATGTACTCTTCAACTTCGTCCCTACATGAGCCAGATTTAACTATGTATATCACTAAACCCGTTTATATCCATATGTTGATACTTTTCAACAACACTGAGGGAGTGATCAGACAGGTGATGCTGCTTTACCATTTTCAAAGTCATATCAAATTTCTTTAATGCTCACAACTCTGAGAGATAAATGACCTAAAGATTCTTTTCTACTTTACCAAATAAGAAAATTTAAGCTTAGACAAGTTAAGACAGGTTAGCTAAGGGCACTGAAAATAGTAGTAAAGTTCTCTGACTTCTAAATCATTGGTCTTTCCAAATGTAAAAGGTAAAGCAATAAAGCTTCTGCAAGAAAATATAGAATAATTTCATAAGCTTGTGGTAGACAAAGATTTCTTAACCAAGATACAATAAACACTAACAAAAAGGAAAAAAAAGATTTGCTTTTTAATAAAATGAAAAGTAAGCTATTTTACTTGTTTCCTGTGCTGCTGCAAGAGATTACAACAAATTTAGTGACTTAAAACAACACTAATTTATTTATGTGACAGCTCTGGAGATCAGAAGTCTCGCTGGCTAAAATTAAGGTGTCCACAGGCTTTGTTCCTTCCGGAGATTCTAACGGCAAATGTTTCCTTGCTTTTTCCAGTCTCTAGAAGCCACCTGCATCCTTTGGCTCGTGGGCCCTTCTTCCATCTTAAGTCAGCAGCAGAGCATCTTCAAATCTCTCTCTGACTCTGCTTCTGCCGTCACACCTCCTTCTCTCTGACTCCGACCACCATCACTCTCTCTTATAAGGATCATGTGACTACATAGGTCCCACCTGGATAATCCAGGGTAATCTCCCCATCTCAAGATCCTTAACTTGGTTACATCTGCAAAGTCCCTTTTGCCATGTAAGGTAAGATATTCATAGTTTCCAGGGATTAGGACGTGGACATCTTTGGGGGGCCATTAGTCAGCCTACTGTAGCCATCATTAAAATTAAAACACTCTGTTCGTTAAAAGACACTATTAAGAAAGTGAAAAGATAAGCCACAACACATACATTTGACAAAGGACTCAGGTCCAGAATATATATATTTTTAAAAACTACTCCAAGTCATTAAAAAAAAAGACAGACGATCCAATAAAAAAACAGACAAAAGAAGACAACTGCACTTCACAAAAGGCCAATAAATATATAAAAAGGCACTCAATTCACTCTTCATCAAGGAAATGCAAATTAAAGCCATAATAAGATAACACTACACTCTACCAGGATATAGTATAAAATTAAATAGACTCCACCACACACCCACTAGAATGGCTAAAATAAAAAAATCCTGACAATAGCAAGTGGCAGTGAGAATGTGGAGTAACTGGACTCTCATACTTTACTGGCTGCAAACTGCTACAGCCACATTGGAAAATAGTTTAGTAGTTTCTTATAAAACCAAACATATACTTAATATAAAACCTAGCAATCCTACTCCTAGCTACTTACCCAGGAGAAATGGAAATTTATGGTCACACAAAAACCACTATGTGAACGTTTATAGTAGCTTTATTCATAACCACTAAAAGCTGGGAGCAACTCAAATGTCCTTCAGCCAGTTACTGGATGAATAAACTGGTACATCCAAACAATAGAGTACTATTCAGCAATAAAATTAATGAACTCTATATAAACACAAAGTCATGGCTGAATCTCAAATGCATTTTGCTAAGTGAAAGAAGCCAGCCAGACCCCTCCTCCCAAAAGACCAAAAATACCCAGTGTTGGAAAAAATGTAGTGCATCTGGCACACACACACACATGAGTGTGTATATATATGAGTATGCAATTATAAAAGGGCACAATCACCTTGGAAAACTGTTTGGCAATACCTGTTAAAGCCGAATATACACCTCATTACAGCCTAACAATTTGTGCCTAGGTATTTGTTCAAGAAAAATAAACATATGTGTCCACTAAAGGGTATGCACAAGAATGTTCTTAGCATCTTTATTCATAATAGCCAAAAAATGGGAACTACCTGAAAGCCTGTCGACAAGAGAAAGGATAAATAAACTGTGATATATTCATATGATGGGATACCACACAACAGTAAAAAGAATGGACTACTGATAGATGCAACGACATGAATGAATCCATTGCTAAAAGCACTTTCATGGATAAAAGATGTTTTACTGAGTGAAATTAGTCAGAAATGAAAAAATACGTACTATATCATTCCATTTCTATGAAGTTAAAAAACAGGATAAAGTAATCAATGGTGACAAAATCCAGAATAGAGGTTAACTACTGTAAGGGATAAATTGGGAAACAACATAAGAGAATCTTCTGGGGCACTAGAAATATTCTATATCTTTATATGGTTGGTGGTTACAAAGGTGTTATGTAAATAAAAAATCGTCAAATTGTACACTTAAAAGTAGTGTACTTTACCCAATTTACTCTATGTAGGCCATATATACATTTATTCAATTTAAAAAGTAATAAAGAAAAAATAATATTTTTTAGAAGTTCACCTATAAAAAGGAAAAGAACAACAGACAATAGCAAGAATAAACTTATACATCTTGGAAAATTTAATGAACTTTAAAGATAAAAAATAAAGGAATCTTCTATAGAAAAAGCAGGTTATCTTCAACAGAAAAAATATCAAGCCAGTGTTTTCCTTTGCAAAAGATGTCAAAAAACAATAGAAGAAAGTTTATAAAATCCTGAAATGAAATTAATGTGATTCAATTATTCTTTACCCAGAGTGGAAGATGAAAACATCTAAATGCAAAATTAAATATAGTTAAACATAAAAGTAAGTCTGAAGTGAATTAACATAAAAAACTGGTTATTAGAATATCAAGGATAGAATGAAAAATCTTAAAAACTATCAGAGAAAATGGATTTTTCTACCAAGGAATGATAATTAGTAGAGATCTTATCAACAGTAAGAGATACCAAAGATAAGGAAGTCATATTTTGAGAGCACTGAAGGAAAATAACTCTCAAAATAGAATTTAAACCCAACTAAATGTCATTACAGGACGATATGGTTCAGACATAGAGGAGAGTTTACCACCCAGAAACCTTCAAGCAGAGGCAAAGTGTGGATTAAAAGAAACGATGAAAGTGAAATGCATTGATGAACTTGATTACCTGCAGCTTAACAAAATAACACATTTTTTCAAGTTAAAAAAGTTAACTGAGATTTTTCATATGGTATTTTAAAAGAAAAAAGTCCAGCTATATATTGCTTACAAGAGACATCTAAAAAACGAAGCCATATCGAAATAAAGGGATGGAAAAATATTTACCAGGTAAATATTTACTTAAAGAAAACTGTTATAGCAATAATAACGTCAAAGTAATTACAATCGAGGACAAAAAATATTGCAAAGGATAAAGAGGCTATTGGATAATAACAAAAGGAACAATTCATCAAGAAGATATAGTAACCGTAACTTCTTAGCAGCAATTCTACCTGTATCTCCTTCAGTTTAACTGGTTGGGAGGAAGAGGGTAGAGACAAATTGTGTGAACCAGTTATTATTCTTTGTTTGTGCAGAGATGTGGGTTTCAAATTATTTTCTAAAAGATATTTCAGTTTGAGATTCAAAATCCCTTGCTTCACTGAAATGGGTCACAGACCTAAATGGAAGGGATAAAACTATAAATTTTCTGTAATAAAATTTAGGAGAAAATCTTAGTGCCATCTTTCAAGCAAAAACTAAAAAGGACATTAAAACATGAAATATGAAATGAAAAATGGAAAATTGTATTTCATAAAATTAAAAACATTTACTCCTCAAAAGACATCATTAAGAAAATGAAGTACAGCATTAACTCTAGTTAATAATACTGTGTTGCATATTTGAAAGTTGGTAAGAAACTAAAAGTCCTTATCACAAGAAAAAAAATTTTGTGACTATGTATGGTGACAGATGTTAACTAGACATTGTGGTGATCATTTTACAATATCTACAAATACTGAATCATTATGTTGTACACCTGAAACTAATATCTCATATGTCAATTGTACCTAAATAAATAAATAAGAACATGAAAAGTCAAACCACAAACTGGGAGAAAATATTTGCAAAACAAATATCTAATAAAGAACTTGTATCAATAATATGTAAAGAACTCTTACAACTCAATAATAGGGTGAGAAATAAACCAATTTCTTTTCAAGACCAAAAGATTTGAAGAGATGCTTTATCAAAGAAAATATACGATGGTGAATAAATACAAAAAAAGATGTTCAATACTATTAGTCATTAAGTAAACGAAAATTTAAACCACAATAATGTACCACTACATGGGGCCGGCCCCATGGCCGAGGTTAAGTTGGCACACTCAGCTTTGGCGGCCCAGGGTTTTGCTGGTTTGGTTTGGATCCTGGGCACGGACCTAGCACTGCTCATCAAGCCATGCTGAGGCAGCGTCCCACATAGCAGAACTAGAAGGACCTACAGCAAGAATATGCAACTACGTAATGGGGGGCTTTGGGGAGAAGAAAAAAAAAGATTGGCAATAGATGTTAGCTCAGGGACAATCTTCTAAAAAAAGAGGAGAGAGATACGACTACACAACCAATAGGATGACTAAAATTTAGATGATTGATAATACCAGTGTTGTTGAGAATGTGGAGCAAGTGCAACTCTCATACACTACTGATGAGAATGAAAAATGGTAAGACCAGTTTGGAAAAAAGCTATGTCGTTTCTCAAAAAGGTAAAACACACTTATCTTATGACCCTTCAATTCCACTCCCAGGTATTTACCAAAAAAAGGGAAAACACATGTCCACACGAAAATTTATAAGCAAATGTTAGAAACAGCCCAAATCAGAAAAAAACAATTTATGTCCTTGTGGATAAACTAATTATAACATATCTATATAATGGAATATTACTGAGCACTAAAAGTGGAACAAACTGATACACAAAACAACATGGATGAATCTCAAAAGCATTATGCTAAGTGAAAGAAGTTAGACACATAAAAGACTACACACTGTATGATCACATTTGTATGAAATTTTAGAAAAGGCAAAACTACAGTGATAGAGATCAGATCAGACTTTGCCAGAGACCTGAATTGGGGAAGGCGGGAGTGACTCCAAAGAGACACAAGTAAACTTTAGGAGGTGACAGAAATATTCTAGATCATTATTGTAGTGGGGGTTACGTGACTATATGCATTTCTCAACCTCATAGAATTGTACACTTAAAATCTGTGAGTTTTATTGTAACTAAATTAGATCTCACTGAAGCTGACCCAAAAAAGTACACGCAAGAGAAAAATCTCTTGGTTCAAATATTAAAGAATAGGGAAAAAATTACACATTTTCCGTGCCTTTGACATATGATGAAAAGTCGTACAATCCAAAAAAGTAGGAGACAACTTGCTCTTTCGAGTAATAAAGGTGACTAAATGGTCAAGAGTTAACATTAAGAATTGCAGGTAGACATTGTGACATTAAATTATATGCATCAGGCTAACTTTCAGAGTCCAATTTCTTTCCCATACTGTGCACTTCTATACTATTTATTCATTTAATATTTTTCTGTGGGTTTTGTGCAAATAAATTATAATGAAATGCCTTTAAAAGAAATCCAAACAGAATAAAGAATAATAAGTGTTTGTATTAAACTAGATGTATTCCTTGGGCTCAAGCTGAGAATTAGACCCTGTATATTTCATTTCATGGATGTCTAGTCAAGCTAAACAATTGGATCATGAAAAACAGTTTGTAACTGCAAATTCTGCACGTGTGCATGGAGGGAAATTGAAATTTCATGTATTCTGCTTTGAAATAGCAGATGGCTAACAATCATAAAGAACTTATTTCGGGGGTTAAAAGCTGTGCTGGACAAAATCATAATTTGGACCATCTTGGAACATAATTGCTTATCTTGTTATCTGGCACACAAGGAGTGAGACTTCACACTTAGTGGACCTCAGACTTCTGCAAAGGTCATTCACAATATTGCATCACAGGACACTAAATTGGAAGTAGATGGTCAACAAATCAGGATGGAGAGTAGCAATGTGGTAGAGTGGAGTGGAGTGGTTACCAGGAGTCAGGTAACCAGGGTTCTCCATCCGCCACTACTATGCGACATGGTCATGTTCTCTACCAAAAAAAGGGAGAGAGGAGTGAGTGTATTAGTCTGCTCAGGCTGCCATAACAAAAATACCATAGACTGGGTGGCTTAAGAACAACAGAAATTTGTTTTCTCACAGTCCTGGAGGCTGGTAGTCCAAGATCAAGGTGTCAGCTGGTTTGGTTTCTCTTGAGGCTTCTCTCCTTGGCTTGAAGATGGCTATCTTCTCAGTGTGTCTTCGTGTGGCCTTTTCCGTGGTGTCTCTGTGTGTCCTAATCTTGTCTTTGGATAAGGACTCCAGTCATACTGGATATGACCTCATTTAACCTTAATAACCTATTTACAAGTCCTATATACAAATACATTACATTCTAAGTACTTGGGGTTAGGACTTGAGCATATGAATTTGCCAGGGGGAGGAGGGGTACACAATTCAGTCCATTACAGGGAGTTAACTGACATTCTAGGATTCTACAACCCTCAATTATTTCCTCTATTTGCTTCTTTTCAAATTAACAATAGCATCCAGGAATCCCCAGAAAGGAGGGAGAGTTGACAGAACACTATTCGAATGGTTTAGCAAGGCCCACACAAGATAAGAGGATTTCAGGAGACAGAATGAATTGTGAACTCTCCTTCAAATTTTATTATAATTGATCATGGAAGTCCTTTTATGCAGCGTCATGATATTTGTAGCAGGCCAAGACCCAAAGACCAGCTTTCAGACAAGTCTGGTTATTCATTTAACAGGGGAGAAAAGATCTTTCTTAGACACACTAAGACAAGCCACTGCAGAATGCCAGCATTATTTTAGTCTGGAGCAAGCTGTTATTATGAAATAATTAAAAATTAGCAATGGCTAAAAACGCGAGGTGCCTGGAGTCCTGGAGGGAAAAATATAGGAATTAAGTGAAATCTCATGTGGTTTTTTCTTCTTTCCAGAAGCTGCAATATCTCCAGTATGGTTTGAGTGAGTTAAGCACTTGTTAATTTTGGAAGCTGCTGAATCAACACATCCTCCTCCACCTCCCTTTCTCAACTTCAGCAAGATGCTTCAGGCGTAGGTGACAATCGGAGCAGTTTCTGGAGCAGATGACCTCGCCAGCAATAATGAGTATCTCATTCTCTGAACCTAGTGGTAAACTGGCTGCTGGAGATGGCCCCTCCCTGAACTTTGTCCCTCCAACAGCTTTATAAATCCCTTGCTGCTGGAAATATCTAGAATTTTCTTGACTAATACAACTGAACAAAATAACATCTAAAAGTTCTAAAGACAAATGACAATCCATGTAGAGTTAGTATTTCTTTAGCTGGAAGTTACAGAAAATAAAGTAGCATAAAAAAGAAAAAGAAAAAAGAAAAATAAAGAACAAGTAAAAAATTATGAAAATTCAGGCTTACTCACAGAATTCAAAAATACAAATGCAATCATCCTGAGAAAGTTCTAGTGCAAGTCATTTGGAAGGCTGGCAGGAATCCAGGCAATATTCTTATTTGGTGTCTTGTTTCTTTGCCAACGGTTTTTTTTTTTTTTTTTGCTACCCTTTCTAAATGGTGGGGAGCACAACAAATTTGGCTCCCAAGTTTTTCGTCTCCTCCATTCAAGAAGCCCAACCTGAGTTCGAAATCCCTCAGTTCCAAACCAGCATTTCTCAAAAAGAAAATATGATTAGTCCACTTTGAATTGGCTCTTCTTTCCAAGCGTCGACTTTGGCAATGGAGATATTTTCAATCAGCAGTAGCATTGTTACTTGAACCACCCTAAGGTTGGTGTGGCAATGTTCCAGAGAGAGTAGATAATCAAAGAAAACAATAGTGTCAGCTATCTACTACAACTCAGAAAAATTTTGCAATACATATACAGGTGGCTTGGGTGCTATCCAGGACTACCACGTACAATTGTGCAAGTTACTCACACACAAGGGCATCTGGCTGAATGTTAAATAGGGGCTAAAATCCCATAAGTCCAATATCTGGACTTCCTTGGGGACAGTTTCTATCCATTGCTCTTTTTTTCTGTACTTTCTTTATTGCTCTTTGTCCTTTTTTTGACCGTCTACCAGCTGTGAGACGCTGGGCAAGTTATATAAAACTTGCTAATTCCTATGTCTTGAGAATAATAAATGAGATTAACCATAAACTACTGAGCACAATGCCAGTTTAAAAGTGAGTGTTCAGGAGAGGATTCTGGGAAGATGGTGGAGTGGGAAGCACCAGGAATCTGTCTTCCCACTTGGACAAAAATTGCACTAGATGGATCTGCCTGATGTAACTGTTTTGAAACTTTGGAATCTGTTGATAGCTTGCGACTTCCTGGAAAAGATGAAGAAGGAAAATTGCATAATTTTGGTCAATTTCAGGTCTTAGCACATTAGCAGATACCCATCTGCCACTCTCAGCCACGTGGCAGGCAGGTGTGTATGTGTTCCTAGAGCAGCTTGAACACAGCTTGCAGGTGCTTGGGTGGGCAAAAAGAATGCTGTCCTCCAAATATTGGGGATCTGGGATCTGATCGCTGATTGCTACTTCTAATTACAGAGGTGTCAACAAAAAAGCAAGCAGTCATTGTTGCATCTCTCTCTTCTGCTGCAAGCCCCTCCTCCTCTGGCTGAAGTAATTTCCAGGGGATTTGAAGGGCCAGCATCTTTTCCCCCGCCCCTCCTTCATGTTTGTTTTTCTCCCCTTTTGAGGACCAGACATTAAAGACTAGGACATTCAAAAACACTACAAACACAGAGAACATTAGAAGTGACTGCACATGCCCATGGAAAGGCTCAGAGGAGACGTTTAGTTTACGTTGAGAAGATGTTTAGTTTACACCTTAGGTGTTTAGTCTTACGCTTACATCAGTGAAGAGACAGCCTACAGCAATCAAAAAACAATAACAAAAACCAGGAAACCCTGGGGAAGGGGAAGAATCTGATATTCAGAGTTACCACAATATTTTATTCAAATGCCCAGTGTTCAACAACAAAAAAATCACAAGGCATACAAAAAGGAAAAAAACAAGTCAATAGAAAATGTTGCTCATAAAGACCTAATGTCGGATGTACTAGACAAAGACTTTAAAACAACTGTCTTAAAGATCCTCAAAGAACTAAAGGAAGATATGAAAAAAGTCAAGGAAACAATGTGTGAACAAAAATGGAAATATCAATAAAGAGAAAATCTAAAAAGAAACCACAAAGAAATTCTGGAAACTGAAAACTACAATAATTGAAATGAATAGTTCACTAGAGAGATTCAAAGGCAGATTTGAGCAGGCAGAAGAAAGAATCAGCAAACTTAAAGATAAGACAATGGAAATTATTGAGCCTGAGGAATAGAAAGAAAAAAGATTGAAGAAAAGTGAACAGAGCTTAAAGGACCTGTGGAACACCATCAAGTGGACATATATACACATCATGGAAGACCCAGAAGGAGTAGAAAGAGAATATTTGAAGACATAATGCCTGAAAAATTCCCAAATTTGATGGAAGACATGAATATCCAAGAACCTTAATGAATTCCAAGTAAGGTAAACTAAAAGAGACCCATACTAAGACACATCATAGCCAAATTTTTAAAAGACAAAGACAAAGAGAATCTTGAAAGCAGCAAGAGAGAAGGAAATCATCACATACAAGGGATCCTCAATAAAACCATAAGCATATTTCTCATTAGAAACTTTGAAGATCAACAGACAGTGGGCCAAAATATTTAAAGTGCTAAAAGAAGAAACTTATCAACCAAGAATCATATATCTGGCAAAATCATCTTTCAAAAGTGAGGGAGAAGTTAAGATATTCCCAGGTAAACAAAAGGTGAGGGAGTCAAGACTACTAGACCTGCCCTGCAAGAAATGCTCAAGGGAGTCCTGTAAGGTGAAATGAAAAGACACTAGACAGTAAATCAAGGCTACATAGAGAAATAAAGATCTCAATAAAAGGAAATCCATGGCAGTTATCAAATCTAATATTATTGTAACAATGGTTTGTACCTGTAATTTTTGTTTTCTACATGATTTAAGACACTAATGTATTTACAGAAAAAAGAGTAATTATTAGTGTTAAATCTAGTATTATTGTAACTTTGAATTATAACTCTAAATCTTGCTTTCTACATAATTTGAGACTAAAGCATTTATTTACTTCTTCTTATTATTTTTTTTTAAAGATTAGCACCTGAGCTAACATCTGTTGCTAATCTTCTTCTTCTTTTTTTTCTTCTCTTCAAAGCCCTCCAGTACATAGTTGTATATTCTAGCTGTAGGTCCTTCTGGTTGTGCTATGTGAGATGCTGCTTCACCATCACTTGATGAGCCACGCTAGGTCCATGCCCAGGATACAAACCGGAGAAACTCCAGGTCACTGACACAGAGTGCACAAACTTAACCATTTGGCCATGGGGCTGACACTGAGGCTAATGCACTTAAAAGAATTATTAGTTTGTGTTTTGGGGCACACAATGAATAAAGATGTAATTTTGTAACATCAGCGACTGAAAGGGGTGAGGATAGAGCCATAAAGGAGGAGACTTTTTGTAAGTTATTGAAGTTAAACTAGTATAAATTCAAATTAGAGTGTAATAACTTTAAGATGTTAAATGAATCCTCATGATAACCACAAGGAAAATAGTTATAGAATATCCACAAAAGGAAATGAGAAAGAAATTTAAACATTTCACTACCAAAAAATCAACTGAACACAAAAGAAAATAGTAATGCAGGAAATGGGGGACAAAAGAACTACAAGGCATATAGAAAACGAATAGCACAACGACATAAGTAAGATCTTCTTTATCAATTATTACTTCAAATGTAGGTGGTTTAATCTCTAATCAAAAGACATAGGTTGATGTGTTAATCAATTCAATGGGAGGAATCCTTTCACAATGTATATATATATCAAATCATTACTATACCAAGTCATCACGTTGTTTGCTTACAACATATATTACAATAATATCTTTCAATTTTGTGTGTCAAGTGTACCACAGTAAAGCTGAAAAAAAAAACACATGATTGGCAGAAAGGATAAAAACACACAATCCAGGGCCTGGCCCCATGGCCGAGTGGTTAAGTTCACGCGCTCTGCTGCAGGCAGCCCAGTGTTTCATTGGTTCGAATCCTGGGCGCAGACATGGCACTGCTCATCAAACCACACTGCAGCAGCATCCCACATGCCACAACTAGAAGGACCCACAACGAAGAATATACAACTATGTACTGGGGGGCTTTGGGGAGAAAAAGGAAAAAAATAAAATCTTTAAAAAAAAACAAAAAGCACACAATCCAAATATGCTGTCTACAAGACACTCACTTAAGATCCAAAGATACAAACAAGTTGAAAGTGAAAGGATGGAAAAACATGTTCCATGCAAATAGTAACCAAAAGAGAACAGGGAGGGGTATATAAATATCAGACAAAATAGATGTTAAATCAAAAAAGGTTACAAGAGAAAAGAAGGAAAGCATATTTTAATAAAAAGTTCACTACAGTGGTAAGATATAACAATTATAAACATTTATACACCTAATGACAGATCATCAAAATATATGGAGCAAAAACGGACAGAATTCAAAGGAAAAATAGACTGTTCTACAATAATAGTGGAGAATTCAATACTCTACTCACAATAATGGATAGAAAAACCAAACAGAAGATAAGTAAGGAAATAGAGGACTTACAATAAATTAAGAGACAATATATAGAACACTCTACCCAAAAACAATAGAAAACTTGTTCTTCTCAAGTGAAGATGGGACATGTTCTGGGATATACCATGTGTTAGGTCATAAATTAAATCTCAACAGATTTAAAAAGGTAGATATCATGTAAAGTATCTTCTCTGACCACAACAAGATGAAGTTAGAAATCAAAAAGAAAAAGAAAACTGGAAAATTCGAAAAATTGTGGGGAAAAAAGACAGCTAAACAACCAATTGATCAAAGAAAAAAATCACAAGGGAAATTAGAAAATAATTAGAGACAAATGAAAGTAAAAACACTACATACCAAAACATAGGGGATGCAGGTAAAGCAGTATTAATGGGGAAATTTATAGCTATAAATGCTTACACTAAAAAACAAGAAAAATATCAAACAAGAACCTAACTTTAAAACTTAAGGAACCTTGAGCCAACACTGATGGCATAGCAGTTAAATTTCAATGTGCTCCACTTTGGCAGCCTGGGTTCAGTTCCCGGGCACAGAACCACACCACTTGTCTGTCAGTAGCCACACTGTGGTGGTGACTCACATAGACAAACCAGAAGAACTTAAAACTATACACAACTACATCCTGGGATTTCATGGGGGAAAAGAAGTAAAAAGCAGGAAACTTTGAAACAGATGTTAGCTTAGGGCGAATCTTCTCCTAAAAAAAACAACCACTTCAGGAACTATAAAAAGAAGAACAAACTAAACCCAAAGATAGCAGAAGGAAAGAAATAATAAAGATTAGAGCAGAGATAAATGAAATATAGAGAAAGAATAGAGAACATCAACAAAACCAAAAGTTGGTTTTGGGAGGAGTGACGTTAGACTCTCCCCACTAAGATACAATGAAAAGGACATTCATGAACCAACGGAAGACAGTCACACAACACAAAAGAGATCTGAGAGACCAACGCAGTCACGTCCAGAGCTGAAGGTGCTGGACTCCCCAGGAGGAAGTGGAAGGAAGTAAGGGGATCTCCTTTCCTTTGCCAGCAGCAACCTAGGGCACAGGACTGAGTGCGGCCCTAAGAGCAGAGGGGTGAGGGGCAGCTCTCCATAGGAATACCTTCGTGTTCTGAATTGCCTCACAGCCATGGAAAAGCTCCACAAAGAGGATGCTAAGCTATTGCGGGGGTGACTTCATCAAGCCAGCAACCCAGGACAGCAGATAGTGATGGTAGAGCTAGAATGGCCCTGGGATAACACATGTGAAAGAAAGTGCCACACCCCCTGCCTGGTGCATCAGCTTGGCCAGTCAGCCAGAGCAAGGGACCCCCACCAGAGCACCTGTGAATATGTTAGCAAAGAAGTAGCTGCAAGCAGGCAGTTTCAGATGGGCCCTGTCAGCTTAGATTCCAACAGACAGATGCAGACTCCAGAGATCATGGGGGGCTCAGAATACACAGCTCCTGTCCCCCTCCCAGTGGCAGCAGGTGGAATCTGTGACCAGATACTACCAATATGCGAAGGTACAAATCCACCCCATCAAATAATATGAAGAGGTAAATTAATACTCCAGACAAGAAGGAAAATCACAACCACCCAAAAATAAATCCTGAAGGCAAAAAAATTTACAATCTAAAATACAGAGAGGGGCAGTTCCCATGGCTGAGTGGTAAAGTTAGCAGACTCCACTTCAGTGGCCTGGGGTTCACCAGTTCAGATCCTGGGCCCAAAACCACACACTGCTCATCAGGCCATACTGTGGTGGATTTCACATAGTAGAAGTAGAATGACCTACAACTAGGATATACAACTATGTACTGGGGCTTTGGGGAGGAAAAAAAGTTAAAAAAAATTTAAAAATATATGACACAGAATTCAAAATAGCTATCCTTAAAAAAGTCAAGGAGATACAAGAAGATTCAGACAGACAGTTCAATGAAATGAGGAATAAAATTAATAACCAGAGGGAATTCTTCACAAAGAGATTTAAACTATAAAGAAAAATCAATCAGAAATGTTTGAGATGAAAAGACAATGAATGAGATAAGGAAAAATCTGGAGTCTTTGAACTATAGAGGACATAATTAGCAATCTGGAGGACAGAAATATAGAAATGCTTCAGATAGAGGAGGAGAGAAGACTAAGACCAAAAAGAAATGAAGGGGGGCCAGCCCGATAGCTGAGTAGTCAAGTTCACATGCTCCGCTTTGGTGGCCCAGGGTTTCACCAGTTCGAATCCGGGTGCAGATACGGCACTGCTCATCAGGCCACGTTGAGGTGGCCTCACACATGCCACAACTAGAAGGACCCATGACTAAAATATGCAACTATGTACTGGAGGGGTTTGGGGAGAAAAAGCAGAAAAAAAAAGAAGATTGGCAACAGTTGTTAGCTCAGGTACCAATGTTAAAAAAAAAAAAAGAAATGAAGAAATTCTCCAAGAAATATCTGACTAAATTAGGAAATGCAGCATAACGATTATGGGTATTCTGGAGGGAGAGGAAAGGGAGAAAGGAGCAGAAAGCTTATTCAAAGAAATAATAGCTGAGAAGTTCCCAAACCTGGGGGAAAAGCTGGAAGTACAAGTAAAAGAAGCTAATATAACTCCTAATTACATCAATGTAAAAAGACCTTCTCCAAGGTGTATAGTACTAAAAGGGCAAAAGTCAATGACAAGGAAAAAATATTAAGAGCAGCAAGGGATAAAAAATAATTTAGAAAGGAACCTCTATCAGGCTTTCAGGGATTTCTCAACAGAAACCTTACAGGTTAGGAGAGAGTGGAATGATAAATTCAAAATTCTGAAAGACAAAAACTTTCAGTGAAGAATACTCTATCCCGTGAAAATATCCTTCAGATATGATGGAGAAATAAAAACTTCCCCAGATAAACAAAAGCTGAGGGATTCATCATGACAAGAAGCCCCCTACAGGAAATGATCAAGAAGGCCCTCACATCTGAAAAAAAAAAAAAAAAGAAAGGGTTTACAAAGCCTTGAGCAAGGAGATAAATAGACAAAATCAGAAAATTGCAGCTATCAGAACTGGTTAGCAAATACTTAATTATAACATTAAGATAAAGGGAAGGAAGACATAAAAATAACTATAATCTCATCATTTTAACCACATATTCACAACACAAAATGGAATAAGTTGTGATAACAATAACCTAGAAGTGAAAGAGGAAAGAGATGGAACCTGCTTAGACTAAAGAAGTAAGAGGCTATCAGAAAACAGACTATCACATCTACAAGATATTTTATAAAAACCTCATGGTAACCACTAAACAAATAATCTCAACAGAGAAACAAATGATAAACAAAGAGAAAACTGAGAAAACCATCACAGAGAACTGCCCAACTGAACTGGCAGTCCAAAATTCAAGGAGGGAGAAACAAGGGAAATATAGAACTGGAAAAAAAGTGATAAAATGGCAGCATTCAGTCTTCATATATCAATAATTACTCTAAATGTAAATGGATTGAATTGTCTAATCAAAGACACAGAGTGGAGGGATGGATTAAAAAACAGGAGGCAACAATATGCTGCATCCAGGAAACACATCTCAGCTCTAAAGACAAACATAGGCTCAGAGTGAAGGGGTGGAAGACAATATTCCAAGCTAATGGCAAACAAAAGAAAGCAGGTGTTGTCATACATCACACAAAGTAGTCTTCAAGATAAAAAAGGCAATGACAGACAAAGAGGGGCAGTAAATAATGATAAAAGAGACACACCACCAAGAATACATAACACTTATAAATATATATGCACCCAACACAGGAGCACCAAATTACACAAAGCAATTATTAAGAAATCTAAAAGGATATATTAATAACAACACAATAATAGTAGGGGACCTTAACAGCCCATTTACAAGAATGGATACATCATCCAGACAGAAAGTCAACAAGGAAATAGCAGATTTAAATGAAAAACTAGACCAGATGGACTTAATAGATATATATAGAACACTCCATACAAAAAGAGCAAAATACACATTCTTCTCAAGCGCACATGGAACATTCTCAAGCACAGACCATATGGAGGGAAAGAAGGCAAGACTTACTAAACTTAAGAAGATTGAAATCATATCTGGCATCTTTTCTGATCATAATGCTATGAAACTAGAAATCAATGACAAGGAAAAAGCTGGGAAAGTGACAAATATGTGGAGACTAAACAACATGTTCCTGAACAATGAATGAATCATTGGAGAAATTAAAGGAGAAATAAAAAATATCTGGAGTCAAATGAAAATTAAAAAACACCATACAAACTCATATGGGATGCAGCAAAAGTGATCGTAAGAGGAAAATTCATAGCAATTCAGGCCCACCTTAACAAACAAAAAAAACTCTCAAATAAGCAATCTTAAACTACATCTAAGAGAATCTGAAAAAGAATGAATAAAAGCCCATATTAGAGCAGAAATAAATGAAATGGAAACAAACAAACAAAAAACAGTAGAAAGGATCAATGAAACAAAGAGCTGTTTCTTTGTGAAGATAAATAAAATTGACAAACTCTTAGCCAGACTTACCAAGAAAAAAAAAAGGATCAAAGGATCAAATAAATAAAATCAAAAATGAAAGAGGAGAAGTTACAACAGATATCACAGAAATACAAAGGAATAAAAGAGAATACTATGAAAAACTATATGCCAACAAACTGGACAATCTAGAAGGAACAGATAAATTCTTAGACTCATACAACCTCCAAAAACTGAACCAAGAAGAAATACAGAATCGGAATAGATCCATCACAAGTAAAGAGGTTGAAACAGTAATCAAAAACCTCCCAAAAAATAAAAGTTGAGGACCAGATGGCTTCTCTGGAAAATTCTACCAAACATTCCAAGAAGATTGAATACCTATCCTCCTCAAACTATTCAAAAAAATTGAAGAAGATGGAACACTTCCTACCACATTTTATGAGTTGAATATCACCCTGATCCTCAAACCAGACAAGGACAACACAAAGAAGGGAAACTACAGTCCAATATTGCTGATGGAAACACTGCAAAAATCCTCAACTAAATATTGGCAAACTAAATACAGCAATACATCAAAAGGATCATACACCATGATCAAGTGGAATTTAAACTAGAGATGCAGGGATGGTTCAACATCCACAAATGAATCCATGTGATATACCACATTAACAAAATGAGGAATAAAAACCACATGATCATCTCAATAAATGCTGAGAAGCACTTGACAAGATCCAATATGCATTTATGATAAAAAGTCTCAATAAAATGGGTATAGAAGGAAAGTACCTCAACATAATAAAGGCTGCACATGACAAACCCATAGCCAACATCATACTCAACAGGGAAAAACTGAATGCCACCCTTCTGAGAACAGGAACAAGACAAGGGTGCCCACTCTCACCACTCTTATTCAATATAGTACTGGAGGTTTTGGCCAGAGCAATTAGGCAAGGAAAAGAAATAAAAGGTATCCAAATTGGCAATGAAGAGGTGAAACTCTCACTGATTGCAGACAACATCATTTTATATACAAAAAAATCCTAAAAAAAAAAAATCCATCAGAAAACAATTAGAGGGGCCGGCCCCGTGGCCAAGTGGTTAGGTTCATTTGCTCTGCTTCAGCTGCCCAGGGTTTTGCCAGTTCGAATCCTGGGAGCGGACATGGCACTGCTCATCAAGCCATGCTGAGGCAGCATCCCACATGCCACAACTAGAAGGATCCACAACTAAAAATACACAACTATGTACCAGGGGGCTTTGGGAGAGAAAGGAAAAATAATGTCTTTAAAAAAAAGAAAAGAGAAAAACATTAGAAATAATCAACAACTACAGCAAAGCTGTAGGGTACAAAATCAACTTACAAAATCCAGTTGCATTTCTATACTTTAATAAATAACAGAAAGAGAACTCAGGAATATAATCTGATGTACAATCGCAACAAAAATAATAAACTATCTAGGGATAAATTTAACCAAGGAAGTGAAAGACTCATACAATGAAAACTATAAGACATTATTGAGTGAAATCCATGATGACATAAAGAAATGGAAAGATAATCCATGAAAATGGGTTGGAAGAACAAATATAGTTAAAGTGTCCATACTACCTAAAGCAATTTACAGATTCAATGCAATTGCAATCAGAATGCCAATGACACTCTTCTCGGAAATGGAGAAAAGAATCCTAAAATTCATGTGCAGCAAGAAAAGACCCCAAATAGCTAAAGCAATCCTGAGAAAAAAGAACAAAGCTGGAGGCATGACATCCCTGACTTCAAAATATACTACTAAGCTATAGTAATCAAAACAGCATGGTACAGGTACAAAAACAGACACACGGATCAAGGGAACAGAAGTGGAAGCCCAGTAATAAAACCATATATCTACGGAAGCTAATCTTCAACAAAGGAGCTAAGAACATACAACGGAAAAATGAAAGTCTCTCCAATGAATATTGTTGGGAAAACTGGACAGCCACATGCAAAAGAAGGAAGGTAGAACAATATCTTCCACCACACACAAAGATTAACTCAAAATGGATCAAAGATGTGAAGGTAGGACGTCAAGCCATAAAATTCCTAGAAGAAAATATAGGCAGTACACTCTTTGACATCAGTCTTTGAAGGATATTTTCAAATACCACGCCTATTCGAACAAGGGAAACAAAAGAAAAAATAAACAAGTGGAACTTCATCAGACTGAAGAGCTTCTGAAAGGTAAAGGAAACCAGGAATAAAACAAAGAGGCAACCTACCAACTGGGAGAAAATATTTGCAAATCATATATCCAACAAGAGGTTAACCTCCAAAATATATAAAGAACTCACACAACTCAACAACCAAAAAACAAACAACCCAATCAAAAAATGGGCAGAGGATCTGAACAGATATTTTTCCAAAGAAGTTATACAGATGGCCAGCAGGTACTTGAAAAGATGTTCAACATCACTAATCATCAGGGAAACGAAAGTCAAAGCTACAATGAGATATCATCTTACTCCCACTAGAATGGCTATAATTACCAAGACAAAAAATAATGAACGTTGGAGAGGATGTGGAGAAAAGAGAACCCTCATACATTGCTGGTGGCAATGTAAACTGGTGCAGCCACTATGGAAAACAGTACGGAGATTTCTCAAAAAATTAAATATTGAAATACCATGCAACCCAGGTATTCCACTACTGGGTATTTATCCAAAGAACTTGAAATCAACAATTCGAAGAGACTTCTGCACCCCTGTGTTCACTGCAGCATTATTCACAATAGCTAAGAAATGGCAGCAACACAAGTGCCCATTAACTGATGATTGGATGAAGATTTGGTAAATATATACAATGGAATACTACTCGGCCATAAAAAAGACAAAATCGTCCCATCTGCAACAATATGGATGGACCTTCAGGGTATTATGTTGAGCAAAATAAGCCAGACAAAGACAAACACCTTATGATTTCACTCATATGTGGACAATAAATTAACACATGGACAAAGACAACAGATTGGTAGTTACCAGACAGGAAGGGGGTTGGAGTGTGGGCATAAGGGGTAAAGTGGCACATTTATATGGTGACTGACAAATAATAACATACAACTGAAATTTCACAATTTTGTAAACTATTATGATCTCAATAAAAAACGTTGGTTTTGGTTTTTCGAAAAGATCAACAAAATTGACAAACCTTTATCTAGACAGACTAAGGAAAAAAGAGAGAAGACTCAAATTACTAAAATCAGAAATGAAAGTGGGAACATTACTACTTATTCTACTGAAATAAAAAGGATTATAAGAGAGTACTGTGAACAATTAATTGTACGCTGACAAAATGGATAACCTAAGTGAAATGGAAAATTCCTAGAAACACAAAACCTACCAAGACTGAGTCAGGAGGAAATAGAAAATCTGAATAGACCTACAACCAGTAGAGATTGAATCAGTAATCAAAAATCTCTTGACAAAGAAAAAACTTGGACCTGTGGTGCATTCTACAAAACATTTAATGAGAGCTAATATCAATCCTCCTGAAACTTTCCCAGAAAATTGAAGAGGAAGGAACACTTCCTACCTTATTCTATGAGGTCAGCATTACCCTGATACCAAGGCCAGAAAAAGACACAACAAGAAAAGAAAACAACAGAACAATATCCCTTATGAACATTAATGCAAAAATTCTCAGCAAAATACTAGGAAACAGAATTCAGCAGCATATTAAAAGGATGATGCACCATGAACAAGTGAGATTTATTCTTGGAATGCAAGGATTTTTCAACATACAAAAATCAATCAGTGTAATATGCCATATCAACAGAAAGAAGAAAAAAAACACTTGTGATCATCTCAATTGATGCAGAAAAATCATTTGATAAAATTCAATACCCGTTCAAGATAAAAATGCTTAATAAAGTAGGAATAGAAGGAAATTCTCTCAACATAATAAAAGCCATATATGAAAAATTCACAGCGAACATGATACCCAATGGAAAAGCGTGAAAATGTTTTCTCTAAGATCAGGAACAAGACAAGGATGCCTACTTTTACCACTTCTATTCAGCAAGTACTGGATATTCTAGCCAGAGCAATTAGACAAGAAAAAGAAATAAAAGGCACAGAAATTGGAAAGGAAGAAGTAAAAAAAAAAAATTATCTTCACAGATAATATGATCTTGTATGTGGAAAACCCTAAAGCTTCCATACACACAAAAATCTGTTAGAATAAATAAATGAATTCAGCAAAGTAATAAGATACAAAGTCAATGTACAAACATCAGTTGCATTTCCATACACAATTAATAATCTGAAAAGTAAATTACAAAAATAACTCCATTGACAATAGCATCAAAAAGAATAAAATACATAGGAATTAACTAAGGAGGTGAAAGACTTTTACAATGAGAAAACATTGCTGGAAGAAATTAAAGACATAAATGAATTGAAACATCCCATGTTCATGAATTGGAAGACTTAATATTGTTAAAATGTCAATACTACCCAAGGCGATCTACAAATTCAATGCAATCCCTATCAAAATCCCAATGATAGGGCCGGCCCGGTCAGTGTATGAGGGTACCCTTTTCTCCACATCCTCTCCAACATTCGTTATTTTTTGTCTTGGTAATTATAGCCATTCTAATGGGAGTAAGATGACACCTCATTGTAGTTTTGATTTGCATTTCCCTGATGATTAGTGATGTTGAACATCTTTTCATGTGCCTATTGGCCATCTGTATATCTTCTTTGGAAAAGTATCTGTTCAGATCCTCTGCCCATTTTTTGATGAGGTTGTATGTTTTTTGGTTGTTAAGTTGTGTGAATTCTTTACATACTTTGGAGATTAACCTCTTGTTGGATATATGATTTGCAAATATTTTCTCCCAGTTGGTAGTTGTCTGTTTTGTTCCTGGTTTCCTTTGCCTTGCAGCAGCTCTTTAGTCTGATAAAGTCCTATTTGTTTATTTTTTCTTTTGTCTCCCTCGCTTGAGTAGATATGGTATTCAAAAATATCCTTCAAAGACTGATGTCAAAGAGTGTACTGCCTATAATTTCTTCTAGAAGTTTTATGCTTTCATGTCTACCTTCAAGTCCCTTATCTATTTTGAGTTAATTTTTGTGTATGGTGAAAGATAATGCTCTAATTTCATTCTTTTGCATGTGGCTGTCCAGTTTCTCCAACATTCATTGAAGAGACTTTCCTTTCTGCTTTTGTATGTTCTTGGCTCCTTTGTCAAAGATTAGCTGTCTGTAGTGTGCGGTTTTATTTCTGGGCTTTCAATTCTGTTCCCTTGATCTGTGTGTCTGTTTTTGTCCCTGTGCCATGCTGTTTTGATTACTATAGCTTTGTAGTATATTTTGAAGTCAGGGATTGTGATACCTCCAGCTTTGTTCTTTTTTCTCAGGATTGCTTTAGCTATTCGGGGTCTTTTGTTGCCCCATATGAATTTTAGAATTCTTTGTTTCTATTTCCGTAAAGAATGTCATTGGGATTCTGATTGGGATTGCATTGAATCTGTAGATTGCTGTAGGTAGTATGGACATTTTAACTACGTTTATTCTTCCAATCCATGTGCATGGAATCTCTTTCCATTTCTTTATGTCTTATATAATTTCTTTCAATAATATCTTATAGTTTTCATTGTACAGGTCTTTCACCTCCTTGGTTAAATTTATTCCTAAGTATTTTATTCTTTTTCTTGTGATTGTAAATGTGATTGTATTCTTGAGTTCTCTTTCTGTTAGTTTGTTATTACAGTATAGAAAGGCAATTGAATATTGTGAGATGATTTTGTACCCTTCAACTTTGCTGTAGTTGTTGATTATTTCTAATAGGTTTCCAATGCATTTTTTAGGATTTTCTATATATAAAAAGATGTCTTTTGCAAACAGAGAGTTTCACTTCTTCATTGCCAATTTGGACACCTTTCATTTCTTTTCCTTGCCCAATTGCTCTGGCTAAAACCTCCAGTGCTATGTTGAATAAGAGTGGCAAGAGTGGGCACTTTGGCTTGCTCCTGTTCTCAGAGGGATGGCATTCAGTTTTTCCCTGTTGAATATTTATGTTGGCTGAGGGTTTGTCATATATGGCCTTTATTATGTTGAGGTAAGTTTATTCCATACCCATTTCATTGAGAGTTTTTAAAATCATAAGTGGATGTTAGATCTTGTCAAATTCTTTCTCAGCATCTAGTGAGATGATCATGTGGTTTTTATTCCTCATTTTGTTAATGTGGTGTATCACCTGGTTTGATCTGTGGATGTTGAAACATCCCTGTGCCTCTGGTTTAAATCCCACTTGATCATGGTGTATGATCCTTTTGATGTATTGCTGTATTTAGTTTGCCAATACTTAGTTGAGGACTTTTGCATCTACATTCATCAGCAATATTGGCCTGTGGTTTTCCTTCTTTGTGTTGTCCTTTTTTGGCTTTGAGATCAGGGTGATGTTCAACTCATAAAATGTGGTAGGAAGTGTTCCATCTTCTTCAATTTTTTGGAATAGTTTGAAAAGGATAGGTATTCAATCATCTTTGAATGTTTGGTAGAATTTTCCAGAGAAGCCATCTGGTCCTCAACTTTTATTTTTTGGGAGGTTTTTAATTACTGTTTCAATCTCTTTACTTGTGATGGGTCTATTCCAATTCTGTATTTCTTCTTGGTTCAGTTTTTGGAGGTTGTATGAGTCTAAGAATTTATCCATTTCTTCTAGATTGTCCAATTTTTTGGCAAATAGTTTTTCATAGTATTCTCTTATAATCCTTCATATTTCTATGATGTCCATTGTAATTTCTCCCTTTAAATTTCTAATTTTATTTTATTGAGGCTTCTTTCTTTTTCTTCTAGTGATTCTAAGTGTTTGTGAATTTTGTTTATCTTCTCAAAGGATCAGCTCTTTGTTTCATTAATCTTTTCTACTGTTTTTTTGGTTTCTAGTTCATTTATTTCTGCTCTAATTTTTATTATTTCCCTCCTTGTGCTGACTTTGGGCTTTGTTTGTTCTTCTTTTTCAAATTCTACTAGGTGTAGTTTAAGATTGGTTATTTGAGATTTTTCTTGTTTGTTAAGGTCGGTCTGTATTGCTATGAATTTCCCTCTTAGGACCAATTTTGCTGCATCCCATATGAGTTAGTATGGTGTATTTTCATTTTCATTCTTCTCCAGATATTCTTTGATTTTTCCTTTAATTTCTTAAATGATACATTGTTTGTTCAGGAGCATGTTGTTTAGTCTCCACATATTTGTCCCTTTCTCAGCTTTTTTCTTGTAGTTGATTTCTAGTTTCATGGCATTATGGTCAGAAAATGCTTGATATGATTTCAGTCTTCTTAAATTTATTGAGGCTTGCCTTGTTTCCTAATGTATGGTCTATCTTTGATAATGTTCCATGTACACTTGAGAAGAATGTGTATTCTGCTGATTTTGGATGGAATGTTCTACATGTATCTAGTAAGTCCATCTGGTCTAGTGTTTGATTTAAGGCCACTGTTTCCTCGTTGACTTTCTGTCCGGATGATCTATCCATTGGTATAGGAGGGTTGTTGAGGTCCCCTACTATTATTGCGTTGCTTATTTCTCCCTTTAGGTCTGTTGATAGTTGCTTTATGTAATTTGGTGCTCCTGTTTTGGGTGCTTATATATATGTGTGTTATATTCTCTTGGTGGAGTGTCCCCTTTATCATTATATACTGCCCTCTTTGTCTCTCACTGCCTTTTTTATCTTGAAGACCACTTCATGTGATGTAAATATGGCAACACCTGCTTTCTTTTGTTTGCCATTTGCTTGGAGTATCATCTTCCACCCCTTCACTCTGAGCCTGTGTTTGTCTTTAGAGGTGAGATATGTTTCCTGGAGGAAGCATACTGGTGGGTACTGTTTTTTAATCCATCCAGACCCTCTGTGTATTTTGATTGGAGAATTCAACCCATTTACATTTAGAATGATTATTGATATATGAGGACTTAATGCTGCCATTTTATCACTTGTTTTCCAGTTTTTCTGTATTTCCCTTGTTTGTTATCCTGTGTATTTTGACTGCAAATTCAGTTTGCTGGCTCTCTCTGATGGTTTTCTCTTTTGGATTATTTGTTTAGTGGTTACCATGAGGTTTGTATAAAAGATCTTGTAGATGAGATAGTCCATTCTCTGATAGCCTCTTTTTATTTTGGTCTAAGCAGCTTTCATCCCTCTCCTCTTCCCCTTCTAAGTTGTTTTCATAGCTTATTTCATTATGTGTTGAAAATTTGTGGTTAAAGTGAAGTGATTATTTTTATTTTTGATGTTTTCCTTCCCTGTATCTTTAGAGTTATAATTGACTATTTGCTGCTTTGTTCTGATAAAATTGCAATTTTCTGATTTTGTCTGCCTATTTATCTCCTTGCTCAAGGCTTTGTAAACCCTTTCTTCTTTCTGGTATGAGGGCCTTCTTGATCATTTCTTGTGTGTGTGTGGGGAGGGGGGGGTCTTGTGGTGATGGACTTCCTCAGCTTTTGTTTATCTGATGAAGTTTTTATTTCTCCATCATATCTGAAGGATATTTTCACTGGATAAAGTATTATTGGCTGAAAATTTCTGCTGAGAGCCTGATAAGAGTTCCTTTGTAGGTTATTCTCTTCTGCCTTACTGCCCTTAATATTTTTTGTCATTGACTTTTGCCAGCTTTGCTAATATACATCTTGGAGGTCTTTTTACATTGTTGTAATTAGGTGTCCTATTGGCTTCATTTACATGTAGTTCCAGCTCCTTCTCCAGGCTAGGGAAGTTCTCAGTTATTATTTCTTTGAACAAGCTCTCTGCTGAGCTCTCCCTCTCTTCCCCTTCTGGAATACCTATAATCCTTATGTTGCATTTTCTAATTGAGTCAGATATTTCTTGGAGAATTTCTTCATTTCTTTTTAGTGTCATTTCTCTCTCCTCATCCATGTGGAGCATTTCTGGGTTCCTAACCTCTAGACTGCTAATTCTACCCTCCATAATATCAGCTCAGTTATGTAAGGACTCCAGATTTTTCTTTATCTCACTCATTGTGTTTTTCATCTCCAACCTTTCTGACTGGTTTTTCTTTATAGTTTTGATCTCCTTTGTGAAGAATTTCCTCTGTTCATTAATTTTGTTCCTGATTTCATTCAACTGCCTTTCTGAATTCTCTTGTAACTCATTGAGTTTTTCTATGATGGCTATTTTGAATTCTCTGTCATTTAGATTGTAGATTTCTTTGCTTTCAGTATTTATTTCTGGGTGTTTATCTTTTCCCTTCTGGCCTGGAATATTAATATATTTCTTCATACCCTTTGATGGAGTGGATTTGTGTCATTGCATAGTGATAGTATTTGGTTGCAGGTTCCACCTGCTGCAACTGTGGAGCAGGGCAGGAGCTGTGTAATCTGAGCCCACCATGATCCTTTTCAGCTGTGCCTGTCTGAGCCTGGGCCACTTCTTGGGATTGCAGTGGCGCTGTAGGGTCTCCCACTGAATGGGAAAGCAATCATGCAGGGCCTCAGGGCTGCTGCCCCCTGCTCTTACAGTCCTACCAAGATGTGCTTCCTGCTTTGGGGCTACACTCTTAGTATGGGTGTTCATGTCAGCCAGGAGCTCATTTGCCTGGGCCACAGACATGCCACTATCTGCTCCTAGGTCACACCAGCTCTTGTGTTTGGTGAGTTTCACCTCCCCACTGAGTTAGAGCAAGAGCCACTCCCTGGGACTGGGGCAGGACTGTGGGCTCTCCGACTGGACCAGAGAATGATCATGCATGGGCTCAGGGCTGCTGCTGCCTGCTCCCACAGTACTGTCAAGTTGTGCCCCCTCCTTCAGGGCCACAGTGGTACTATGGGAGTTCGAGGCAGCTGGGAGCTTGTTTGCCGTGGCTCGCAGGCCCACCGCCATCTGCTCCTAGGTTGCTCCAGCCTTTGTGCTTGGTGGGTAGGACCTCCCCACTGGGTCCAAGCCTGAGCCATTCCCTGTGGACTGTGCAGCCCTGTGGACTCTCCCACTACACAGGGAAGCAATCAAATGGGGCTCAAGTCTGCCATTAACTGTTTCCACATTTGCACTGGGGAGCGCTCCCACCTTTGGAGCTGCAGTGGTGCTCTGAGTGCTCTAGCTGGGAGAGCAGTTGCGCAAGTGTACTGGGCTGCCTGGGGGTCAGAGAGTGTTCACCTATCTCCACCACCTCCTCAGGGGTAGTGCCTCCACCTTCAGACGTATAGCTGTGTGGTCTCTCAGGTGTCCTGATGCTCTCTGTGGGCATCCTCTGCTGATCAATGAATGTCCATTTAGTCGTAGTTTGAAGGGGGAGAGACAAAGGGAACAGTTCACTCCACCATGCTGCTGACATCACTCCCGTATTGTTTTTAAGGCAGTTCCATTTACTCTGTTTGGAACACACTAGCCTATTGCAGGCAGGAAAGATATTCACTCTCTGAAGAAAAACAGTCCAACCTTTTAGTTCCGATTAATCTTGGATGAAAATAGTTGATGGATTTGGCTTTAGTGAAATAAATATAAAGGCGTGAGTTATCAAAAAAAATAAAGATTTGCATTGCAAAGTTAATTTTTGTGTAATAAGATTTCTCCATTTTCCTACTGCTTCCAGATTTTCCAAAGGCATATAATTTATAAACTTGACTTTCTAATGGTGATAAAATATACATAACAAAAATGTTACCATTTTAACCATTTTTAAGTGTACAGTTCAGTACTGTTAAATACTTTCATAATGATATGCAATCATCACCATCCTCCATCTCCAGAACTTTTTCTTCTTCCCAAAGTGAAATTTCATACCCATTAAATAATTCCCCATTCACCCCTCCACCCAGCCCCTGGCAACCACCATTCCACTTTCTGTCTGTACGAATTTAACTACTCTAGATACGTCATGGAATCTTGCGATATTTCTCCTTTGTCACTGGCTTATCTCACTTAGCATAATATCTTCAAGGTTTATCCATGTTGCAGCATGTGTCAGAATTTCCTTCATTTTTAAGGCTGAATCATATTCCATTGTATTTATATACCACATCTAGTTTATCCATTCAGCTGTTCACGGACACTTGGGTTACTTCCACCTTTCAGCTATTGTGAATATTGCTGCTATGAACATGGTCGTACAAACATATGTCTGAGTCTCTGCTCTCAATGTTTTTGGATATATATTAGGGAGGAAATTGCTGGGTCATATGATAATTCTATTTCTAAAATATGTTGAAGAACTGCCATTCTGCTTTCCAGAGCAGCTGTACCATTTTATGTTCCCACCAGCAATGAATAATGGTTTCAATTTCTCTGCATCCTTGCCAACACTGTGATTTTCTGTTTTTTTCAAAGCAGCCATCCTAATGAATGTGAAGTGGCATTTAACTGTGGTTTTGATTTGCATTTCTCTATTGATTAGTCATGTTGAGCATCATTTCATGTGATTATTGGCCATTTGCATATCATCTTTGCAGAAATATCTATTCAAATTCTTTGCCCATTTAAAAATCCAGGTTTTTGTTTGTTTATTTGTTTGTTTTACTGAGTTGTGGGAACTAGTATTTAAAAGGTAGCATTTCAAATCAGGGGAGAAACAATGGATTATTCAATAAGCAATGTGGGGCAATTGGGTAAAGTTCTATAAAAAATTGAAAACTGTTACTTTTTCATATTTTCTTTTTAAAGGGAAATAAAATATTCAGATAAAAATGTAGACCATTTATGCACCATAAGCAGTCCCTTCACCCAAGGCAATCTCTAGCATGAATTTAGTGTTTATCATTCTATCTATTGAAAAAATAATTTTCTATAGTGTTTGTATAAACAACTTATAGTTCTGTTTTGTGCTTTATATATGCTACAAATTGATTTTTTCACTTAACATATATTCTTTAGATTCATATAGCATAGTATAGTCTATTCCTTTTCATTGCTGTATAGTATTTCATTGTTCAAATGTTCCACATTTTATTATCTATTCTCCATTTGAAGATGTTTTGGTTATTTCAAACTGCTTACTATTACACAAAGCTCTCTGATGGACATCTTTATACCTGTCTCCATGTACACATGGGTGAGAGTTTTACAGAATATATGCTAGAAAAGGAGATTGCTTCATTAGTGGGTCTGTATACTTTCATTTTTGGTAGAAAATACCAAATTTATCTCTAGTAGGTTGTATCAATTTATGAGAGTTCCATATGTTCATATTACCACTAGCATCTTATACTGTCAGACATAAAACTACTACCAAGACTGATGAAGAAAAAATGGTATATCCTTGTTTTAATTTGTGTTTCTCTGATTACTACTGAGATTGAGTATCTTCTCATTTGTGTTTTTGGCCATTTATTTTTCCTCTTCTGTTACGTGCCAGAGCTTTTCCTTTAGCCATTTTTCCATTGAATTTTTGTCTTTTAGTTTTAGTTAAAGAGCTCTTTATTTCTTCTGTGCAAAAATCTTTTGTCTGTTACAGATTGTTTCAGTTATAAATTCCATTTTTCTTCAAGCAACAAAAAACCTTGAGAAAGACAGATGTTTATGTTTTTCTTGGATCAAGAGATTTGGACATGCACTGTATGAGGCTTGTGCAGATGTTCATGATGTCATCAAGAACCCAGGCTCCTCTTCTCTTTCTGTTTTCACCCCTCTGGTATATGTTTTTGTCATTATGGGGCAAGACAGCTGCTATACCTCTATCCATTTTAACAACCTTTCAGGAAGAAGAAGGATGAGGGTAAAAGGCAAAAGCCAAAAAGGGGAAAGGGGTGTGCCAGCTAAATCTTTACATGTAAAAATCCTTCACATAAGCACTATCCAGCAACTTCCACTCTAATCATAAACCAGAACAGCGACACATGGCTACCTTTAGCTGTAAGAGGGGCTCGGAAATTGAGGTTTTAGCTTTTCATAATCTCTGTAGAGACAAGGGAGAAAGGAGTTGTAATTGGAGACTGTATCAATCAATATATGTGTTGAAAGTATTTTTTCCAAATCTGTGGCATGCTTTTCATTTCATATTACGTATCTTCTTTCATACTAAAGTTTTTAATTTGGATGTAGTCAAATGTATTGTTATGGACTGAACATTTGTGTCTACTCCAAATTCATCTCCTGAAACTCTAATCCTCAATGTGATGCTTTTTGGAGGTGGGGCCTTGGGGAGGTAATTAGGGTTAGATTAGTTTAGGAGGGTAGGACTCTCATGACGGGATCAGTGTCCTTATAAGAAGATGAAGAGAAAGAGATCTTTCCCTCTCAATGAGTACATATGGTACTGGGGAAAGGGTATGTGAGGATACAGCAAGGCAGCCATTTGCAAGCCAGGGAGGGGACCCCCACTAAGAACCCCATCCAACTAGGACCCTGATCTTGGACTTCACAGGCTCCAGAATTGTGAGAAACAAATGTCTGTTGTTTAAGTCACCCAGTCTGTGTTTATTTATTGCAGCCTAAGCTGACTAAGACATTCATCCATATTTTCTTTTTGTAATTCTATTTTTGGGGCTTGTTAAGTAAACCTTTCATTAACACTTAACCATAAACAAGACCACTGGGCTGCACAACTTCAGGGAGCACCAATTAACATAGATTATAACACAAATGGTGTCCCCCAGTGTTGTGCAATGAAGCCGCTATTCTATTTTTCTTGTAATGATTTTAAAGACATATTTTACACAGTAGATCCTTAATCTGTGTGGAATTTATTATGTGTATGTCTGAGGTAAGGATCTTATTATCTTTGTTTTCTATGTGGAATTGGTCCATTGCTATTCATTAAATAGTTCATCCTTTCTCCACTAATTTTTAATGCCTATCTCTAGGTTCTCTCCTCTGTCCCATTAAACTAAGTAGCTTTTCTTCAGTCGCTATCACACTCATTAATTACCAATGGTCCCTAAGTATGCTACTTGGCAGGGCCAATCCTTTGTGGTAGAGATTGCTACTTGTTCACCAAGTCCAGTTTTCTTTTTCTCTAGAAATTTAGCTAGACTAAAATTTTTCAGTCTTGCTTGAAGTTAAGTGGGACCAATGAAATGTTGGTGGAAAGTGATATTTGCCACTTCCAGATGCGGCTCCTTAAAATTTCCATTGAGATTCTCTCTGCCTTCTCTCTGACCTCCTCTTCTGGCTGGACGCAGCAGATCCAGCAGAGGAATGTGAGGTCCTCCAGGATGATGGAGCCACTAGACAGAAGCATATTGCATTCCGATGACTCAATGGAGCAGAGCTCACCCATCCCTTGCTCTTCTTCTACTGACTAGCATTGGACTGTGACATGTGTAACAGATGAATTTTACTGTGTTAAGTCTCCGAGATACTGCAGTTGTTGATGGTAGCAGCTACCCCACCCTGACTAACATAAAATGTTCTTCCTGGAGTCATCTTGCCTGCTCTGAGTCTTTCCGTAAGGTTTTTAGTCAGCTTATAAAGTTCCTCAGAGTCCTGTAGGGATTATAAGTGGAGTTACATTGCATTTATGAGTTAATTTGGGAAAAATTTTCCCCTTTATAACTTTGGACATAACTATTATATGTCCATTTATTCAGGTCTTTCATGTCCATTGGTAAATTTTACAATTTTTCTCCACGAAAGTATTACACATTTTTTATTTGTTTCTAGTACTTTGGAAGTTATTGTTACTGTGAATATGATTTTTTCTGTTACATTTTCTAATTGATTACTGTTGGTTTGAAGGATCACTATTGATTGAGCTTATGTTCAACAACCTTGCTAAAACCTTTCTTAGTTGTAATAATTGTAGCTTCCCTTAAATTTTCTATGTGGACAACATCTGCAAATAATGAAATGTTTACTTTTTCTTTCCTGATTCTTACATTTCATTCATATTCTTTTGTCTTGCTTGCATTAGCTAAGGCTTTCTTATGTTCTACAAGTTTGTACTTTTGTTTTTTACATTTAAGTTTTTAATCTATCTAGGTTTGATTTTTGTATTTCAATATTCTAATAGGAAACTATAGATTTTGTATGTTTACCTTAAGTTATTCACCTTCTTGGACTCATATTAATTTCAATAGTATTTTAGTTTATTCAACGTTATTTTTTCTAGATAGACAATATTATCTAAAAATAATCATTTTGACTCTTCCTTTCTTATGTTTATGCCTCATTTCTTTTTCCTGTTTCATTTCATTGGCTATGACTGCCAGAAGTATGACTGGTGTCTGCTTCCATAACAAAATACTACAAACTGGGTGGCTTAAACAACAGAAATTTATATCTCATGGTTCTGGAGGCTTGGAAGTCCATGATCAAGGTGCCAGCTGATTTGGTTTCTGGTGAGAGCTGTTTTCCTGGCTTGCTGCCTTCTTGGTGTGTCCTCATATAGTGGAGAGAAAGAGCTCTGGTCTCTCTTCCCCTTCTTCTGAGCGGACCAGCCCTACTGGATTAGAGTCTCGCCCTTATGACCTCATTTAACCTTGATCAACAGGCCCAGTCTCCAAATATAGTCACACTTGGGGTTAGAGCTTCAACATGTGAATTTTGGACACACAAATATTCAGTCCATAAGAGATGGTATTTCTGAATAACCACCAAGGGTTCCCCCCCACCATTTTCTCTTTTTATCTATGTTAGTAGATTTTTAAAGAAGTTTACCTTTCTATGTATTCCTGGAATAAACTTTGTTTGGCCACTCTAAAAGTAACAATTAGAATAATTGTGGTAAATTTGCATTGAGTCATTATTCTTAGAGAAGCTGGACCTATATCTCCCAGAATTCCCTTCCCTGTATTGTTCCAACTTTGGGTTGCCATAAGAATTTATGTGAGATTTGGGAGGTAGAAGTGAAGCAGCTCTGAAAGGTGCCAGGCATGGAGTAGCAGCTTGACCCACAGTTTCTCTTGAGTCTTAGCTCAGGCATGAGTTCAGCTCCATGGAGACTGGTTCCTTTTTGTTCTGAAGGTCATCTACGTCATTGAGTTTAGAGGCAGTGAGAGAAAATACAGGATTCAATTTGTCCTCATTGGTTCTGCTTTGTCCGTAGGGGTTTCGATTTGTCTTTGCTCTTCCCTACTTCACACCAGTTCCTGACTATAGGACATGCTGACCTAGAGTAATTTTAGGCCCGCCTCCAGACACAGAGGCAATAGTCTTCCACAGGCCTCTTGACCAGCTCCCATAATTCTATAAAGTCTAATCCCTGTAATTAATCTCATGCCACACCAATCACAGTGGTTCTACTTTCCTGATCAAATTCTAGCTGAATCAAAATATTTCATCTTTATGGATTTATAAATAAAGTACAAACTCCTTTGCAGGGCATATATGACCTTAAGTCGGCCTCAATCAGCTTTTCATCCAATACCTTGTCCCACCTTCCCTCACATCTTTGATCCCAACACATGAACAAATTTCCTGCTTATCACATATGGTATGATGTTTTAGCTTTTACATCTTTCCCAGAATGACTCTCTCTCATCATCTCTGCTTGTAAATAACATCTCATCCCAGAAGAATCAGGTGAAATGTTGCTTCCTCTATGACATCTTCCTCATCTGTGTCACATACATTTAATTACTCTCTTGTTCCCATGGCACTTAAAAAAATATTAACGTAAATTTCAATTGAAGCATGACATAAACAAAAATGAACAAATCTTAGTTACACATTCAATTGAGTTTCACAAAGTGAACATACTCATGTAACAAGCACCAAATTCAACAAATAGAACATTACCATAACCCCATAATTCCCACATTCCATTTCCAGACACTCTATCTCCAGCCTGAATTTGAACATAGGCTGGTTTTGCCTGTTTTTGAACTTTATATAAATGGAATCATACAATATGTTCTCTTTTGAATCTATATTCTTTTTCTCCACATTACGTCTGAGATTCATAGAAGATGTTGAACAGGTGTAGTTCATTTGTTCTCACTGCTCTTCAGTAGTCCCTATTTACCCAGTCTACTGCTGATGGTCACTGAGTCGTTTCCAGGTTGGGCTATTACCAAATAGCGTTGTTATTAACATTTTTGTAGTTGTCTTTTGATGCACATAATGTAGCATTTTTTACATCCTTTAATTTCAACACTTTTGCATTGTGTTGCAATTCCTATATTACATATCTGTTGACCACACTAGACTGAGTTCCCCGAGGGGCTTTGTAAACCTCAGTGTCAACTACATCACATGGGACACAGTAGGGGTTTAAAAATGTTTGTAAAGGAAAGAGCATCTTGAAGAAGCCTTTTTTAGTTATTTCAATATATATTCCTTTATGTTTCTTAAGATCCATAAGCTAATTATTTTATCTTTCTTATAGTCATGTGTAAGAATGGGCCTCTTATTAATTAAAACATCTCTAGAAATACATGATCAAGAATGCTTATTATGGTGATCATTCCACAATATATACAAATATTGAATCATTATGTTGTACACCTGAGCTAATATGAAGTTATATGTCAATTATATTTCAATTAAAAAAAAGCTTCATATTGGGCACTGTACTGTAAGTACTGAAAGACATTAACTAGTGTTCCAAGACATATATTTTAGGTAAAATTACAGTTTCACAAAATTGGAAGGCACCTTGGGAACTGATTCAATCCATCATATTCATCATTAGGTTTCAGCAGGAGTTACCACACCTAAACGAGCCCAGCGATGTGAAAGAGCTACTTTTTAAATACTTTTACCTGAATAACCTCAAGTTCCTTTCTCCTTATGCTATTCACCTTTATTGGAAATCCAGACTACCAGCAAATGGAAATTCAACAGAAATTATTGGCACAAAACTCTTACTCATCATTATCTAAAGATCAACATACTGTAAATTAGTTTATTACATAAGCTCAACGAACAGTTGTCAAAATGAAGTCCTGGATTAGGGAAAAAATACCCAAGTCCTTTTATAAGTATGCGTGACCGAGTAGACTGGAACTGAAAAGCATATCATCAAAGAGCAAGAAAAAAGAGTAGAGGAAGCAGTAGATATTAAACACACAAAGTCTTCCTAGTTTGAGTAAATTAGAAAAATTGTTAGTCTCTTACAATTTGGTATCATGGAAAAAGGCTAAGACTTAAGTAAGAGTTTTTTTGGATTGACTGACTCCTGGTTCTCCTACTTACTAAATTGTAGGACCTCGGGCAAATCAGATAAGATGAGTCTTAAAGTCCTCATCCCCAAAGACCCTACAAAAGTTTCTGGAATACGTGTCATCTGCTTGGCAGAAACCCGGCACTCAGTAAGCAGTAGCCTTCATTACCTGAATGGCCCTCTTTGCTTTCATATACGCAACCTCAAAGTCAGTAAGGATCAAGAGCAAGAAATTGGAGCCCAGTTCTCCGATTCAAGTGCGTCCCTTTTGCTGGAAGCTGATGTGGTAGGTATTTTGAATTGGTACAGAGCGACGCAGTAGAAAAGACGGATTTCTGCCGCCAGGCTCGAGCGTCTGCGGGGCCGAGCAACCGAACCGGAACGGGTGGGAGGAAGCTCCCGCCCGAGGGGGCTGTCCTGAAGCTCCGCGGAGGGGGGACTACATTTCCCACAAGTCCGCGAGGCAGGGCGAGGGGCGGGCGTCGGGGACATTACCGGACAGGCCTTGCCCGGCAGTACCAAGGTAAATGCCGGCACTGCGGCTCGGAGAGAAAAGTAACTTATAGTCTGCGTCTAGCTTTGTACTAGTAACCCTCCTAACCCATCCCGAACTGACAAAAGCGACCTGGCGACTTTGGGATTTCCGGGCTGCAGGACTCCACCCCAACAACCATGTCAGTCCCCCCTCGATGGGCCTGGGGCGCTTTCTAGAGGCCTGAGGACGCGGGGCGTTGTGCTAGAAAGGTTCAGGCCCAGGGTACCCATTTTTAGGGTTGATCCATGCTGGTTCATCGTTCGCCCCTCCCCCACGCCCTGTCGCCTATTAAATCGGGCTGGAGCTGGGCTGGGCCGGGCCCGGCTCCCCGGGCTCGCTGTTAGGGGTGGTGCCCGGGAAGGTGCCCTCTCTCCCCCGGCCCAGTCTAGTAGCTGGCGACCTCCCCTGTCCTTTCGGTGTTGCTCGGACGTCCCTGTCTCAAAGAGCTGCGAGCCAAGCACTGCTAAGCACCCCTATCCAACATCCCTAATCCTTTCATCTGCCCTTTAGGGTGGTACAAAGACTGCCACCGGAGAGGCTAAAGTAACTTGCTCTAGGTCACAGAACGTCAATGGCAGAACTTAAGGTTTCACCGAGCCTTCCGGAGCTAAAGCCCTTTGCTTAGTCCCATCACGTTCCTGAAATCTTAACCAGAGAGGGCAGGCTCTGGGCACCGCAGAGGCATTTTTCCGCCCAGCGGTGCCGACGAGCACAACTTTGGGCCCGGGCGCGCTCCGCCGGTGCAGCTGCGCGGGCGGACACGTGGGTCCACCCCGCTCAAACAGCGGGCAGCGGGTCCTCCGCGGCCCCATCGCACTCCTCTTCCTTTCCTCCTTCCCGGGCCCTTCTCGGGGCTCCGACGGACAGCGCGCGTCGCCGCCGCCTCCGCGGGGCGGGTGGGTGGAGTTTGCTGCGAGCCGGCGGCGCGAGCTAGTGGGTCCTGGGGTGGCTCCGGGGCGTGGCTGTGGGGAGGGCGCGGACCGACAGACCGACCCCGCCGGGATGGGGGGTGTGGCTGCTCCGCCAGGGTCCTACGGGTGGGAGAGCGGCTCCGCGACCACCAGTGGCGGGAGCCCCTTCGCCTTCTGCTAGAGATGCTCTTCCTCTCGGTGAGTTGTTTTTCTGTCTTCGCGGGCCTGCTGCTCGGCCTTGGTCACGCCCCGGGGAGGAGGAAGGAGCCGGGCCACGACGGTCGGTGTGGCCTGGATAGGGCAGGGCAACGGGGAACTGACCAGCTGCGCTCCCGGCCTCCTCCCTCTGGGCATGTTGATCCGCGGCTGCGCTCCATGTTCCAGTTTCATGCAGGCTCCTGGGAAAGCTGGTGCTGCTGCTGCCTGATTCCAGCCGACACACCTGGGGACCGGGGCCGGCGCTGGCGGCTGGAGATGGCGGACACGAGATCCGTGCATGAAACCAGGTTTGAGGCGGCGGTGAAGGTGATCCAGAGTTTGCCGAAAAATGGTACGTGCACCGGGTCCCCGCTGCAGAAGCCTCTTGCAGAGGCCTGAGGCCCCGGTCCCTGAACCTCAGCTCCTTTAAACCTCCCTTCTGCTTCCAGTCTTGCTTATTTAACCTACTTCTTTTCTGCGTTTAAAAGGAATGTAATTGAAGGGGACGTAGCGAATGTGAATTAATTACCTGCTGATCTTTCAAGCCAGAGACAAGTATATTATCCAGATTTTAAGTAGTTTATGTTGTTGAAAACAGAAGTCTTGTCTCGTAATGACTGCGGATTTGGGTATGTTTAAAAAAAAAATGGCATGGAGATGGTTGGTACCGCATACTCATAAAGTCTACTATTTAAGCCTTTTTGGAAACTTTCAATATGAAAAGAGAGAAAGGAAAGAACAATTATGTTCTTTGGTAAAACGATTTCTTTTATTTTAATAAATATATATACTATACCACTTTATTTTTTGCTATTTTACTGTAACAGTGTTCGCTTTTTTATACTCATATTGGACCTTCTTTGCAGCTTGGGAGAAAAGTCGTTCGAGTTGCTGTTCTCTTGTATTTAATGTGTCACTTCTCTGGCTGTTTTCAAGATTTTTCTCTTCTCTTTGTCGTTGGTTTTCAGCAATTTGAGTATGATGTATCTGGGTGTGGTTTTCTTCATATTTATGCTCGTTGGGGTTTGTAGAGCTTTTTGAATTTGTGATTTTATGTTTTTGACCAATATTGGGAAGTTTAAGGCCGTTGTTCAGATACTTTTTTCTGTTGGGAAGCTTGGAGAGGGGGACTTCTGCTTTTTACTTCATCTCCTTTTGCATTAGATGAATTATTTTTCACAATAAACGTGTATTTCGGGGGGCCGGCAGGGTGGCACAGCGGTTAAGTGCGCATGTTCCGCTTCGGCCGCCCGGGGTACGCCAGTTCGGATCCCTGGTGCGGACATGGCACCGTTTGGCAAGCCATGCTATGGTAGGCGTCCCACCCGTAAAGTACAGGAAGGTGGGCACGGATGTTAGCTCAGGGCCAGTCTTCCTCAGGAAAAAGAGGAGGATTGGCAGCCGATGTTAGCTCAGGCCTAATCTTCCTCAAAACAAAAACAAAACGTATTTTTTAATGATGCATTTTAGTACTTTTATTGTGCAAGAGTGTAAAACTAAATGTAACATTAATACATTACTATAGTTTTTAATCATGTCTGTTTTCATTAATCATCATTTAGCTAAGTAACGAATATTCAATACCATTCAATAAAAATTAATTAAGTGCAGATTCAAAAGGTTTTAAAAAAGAAATATGCAGTACACAAAATAGTATTCCTTTTGTAATCTCAAACGTCAAATTGGAGGAAGACATATCGCGGGTTGAAAGATAAGAGCACCTGAACAAAATGTAAAGAAATAATATAGGAACTTATTTAGATATTGATTTTTTTAAATACCTGATTAAGAGGGTTTGTAGAAAGGCATGATTCTGAGAGTTTTATGTAAGTCATACCTTTATCCTTTCTACACACATTTTAATATCTTTTTGGAAATTGATAAAGTTAGACTTGGTGTCTCCAGTGTACTATCTTTGACGTTCTATATCACTTATTAAGAAACCCTTGTAAGTGTAAATACAGTTTGTATTTACATGACATTTAAGAAGATATTGCAAAGTTAAGATACCAAAGGGCACCTGTGGTGGACAGTATTCAGTATACTGTTACCTCCAGAAACTATGTTGATGTTAATTGAAGCACAAATATTGTTATAATGAATTATTCAATGTTTGTATAATAATACTTTAAAATTGTTTGATCTGCCTGGGCTATTTTGCAGAGAGTAAGATCTTACAATTTTTTGCTCCTTGTTACTTAATCTTTCTGTTCCTTGTTACTTAATCTTTATGTAAGGCCTAAGGTTATAATGAGTCTTGTGGCAACTATGTTTGGTATGCCTTTGGCCTTTAGAATTTTAAATTCGTAGATAATCTGGTAAACACATATATCAAATATATCATGTGATTTATCAATATATCACCTTGAGGACAGAGATCATACTTTATCCAGTGTCTTACACACAGAGTACACTCAATATATGTTAGCAGTTTTTGCTATAACTTACTTTAATGTATGTATCATTCACCTTAACCAATAGACTTCTAAATCTTACTTGATTGACTTATGAAGATATTATGAGATGAGGCTTTTGATGTTTTAAATTTAGGTTTGTGTTATTTAAATAGGCAACAGTTTTTAACTGTAGTTTCTCCATTTTTTTCCCTCTGCTATATAAAGGAGGACTAACTATATCATTGAAACACCATATGTAATAGATACTCCTATATGAACTAATGTAGATAATTATTATTGTGATTTTGAAATTAATTACGTACTCTTGGCCAAACCTGAAATACCAGCTCTCAGCTTGGCTGTATTGTAATTTTCACCGCATTTAGAAACTGTTAGCTTTTGATTACTACATGTTATCTGTTTAAAGTTTTTAAAATATCTTTTTACAGTTTTAATTTTTATTTTTATAATAATTTTTGGTATAAAAGTAATACACACTGAATGTAAAATGTTTTAAACACAAATAAGCAAAAAGGACAATAAAAATAATTTGTATGCCTGCTATCCAGAGATATCCTTTTCTTAACGTTTTGATGTGTTTCCTTCCACTCTACTCTTTATGTACATGAATACTTATTTTGCAAAAATGGATTATGCTGGATATGCTGTTTTTAAACTGCTATTTTTTTCTCATTTTATAGTAGATCATGAAACTTTTCTCATGTCATTATATTTTTCTACAATCTAATTTTTAAGGGCTGTAGTTATAAATTATCCAGTTGTATATGTGTATCATAATTATTTAGCCACTTATTTATTATAAAACACTTACATTCCAAATTTTCCCTGTTATTAAGAGTATTGCAACTTATAGCACTTGTTCATACAGCTTGAAAATTTTAAACATTAAAAAGGTTGTAGAGGGGCCGGCTGGGTGTCGCAGCGGTTAAGTGCACACGTTCCGCTTTGGTGGCCCAGGGTTCACCGGTTCTGATCCCGGGTGCAGACGTGATACTGCTTGGCAAGCCATGCTGCGGTAGGCATCCCATGTGTAAAGTCGAGGAAGATGGGCATGGATGTTAGCTCAGGGCCAGTCTTCCTCAGCGAAAAAGAGGAGGATTGGCAGCAGTTAGCTCAGGGCTAATCTTCCTCAAAAAATAAAAAAATTAAAAAAATTAAGAAAAAAGGTTGTAGATGTGCTAGAAATGTATATGAAGACTGATCTTCAAAAAAACTGATGTGTCCAAAATTATAGAGGTAGGAATTGAGAAATCTATTTTATCTTGGATTATTTTTCTACCACAATACACACTGGTTGGCTTTAGCGAAAGTTCCTTATCCGTTGAGAAATTGAAATTTGGCCAAGAGGAGTTCAATTTCTTAATATTGGAGTTTTATTAAACAGAGTATACATTTAACTTTTTCATTTATGCTAGTCAGTTTTAGTTTGTCACAATCTTTGAATAAAAATACTTTATTACAGTTGCATAATAGTCTATATTTTAATAAATTTAGTTTTTAAATGATATTTGCCAGATATTTTGGTTACACCTACAGCAGGTTGTTCATTTATTTTTTAATTTATTGATCTGTTTTAGGTGTTGCTATTAAAGTGTAAAATCAGAGGGGTTTTTTTATATTAAAGGAGTAAAGCAACTAATAGAGCCATAATTTTTGTTTCTATAAGATAGAAGTAAATAAATAGTTGTCTGAAGTATTAATGAAATATTTAAAAATCATTATTAGTATAGCTCAGCTAATTTGTAGCCTTAGCGTACGAATTGTATTCTCCAGGAGATCTGTGTGTAATGTATGTTTCTCATAGGTTCGTTTCAGCCAACGCATGAAATGATGCTCAAGTTCTACAGCTTCTATAAGCAGGCGACTGAAGGACCCTGCACACTTTCGAGGCCTGGATTCTGGGACCCTGTTGGAAGATATAAATGGTAATTTTGTATAGAAAGCTATGAAAGAATTTTTAGTTTAATGACATAATTATCATCTGACTGTTGTATATGTGGTTATGCATTATTCTGTGCATAAAGGATTCTGGGTACTGGATACAATTTTTATCCTCCAGGTGCTCTTAACACAATTTCACTCAAATAGAAACTTGGGCAAGAGAGGAAAACAATAAAACCAAAAAGGATAGGTGTCTCAAAGATAAAAAAAGCATTCTTAGTTAGGCTTCCTTTTTATGTAGTTTTTTCTTTTTATCATGCCAAGACCAACTCCCAGACTAAGTTAAATAAATAAACAAACTCTTCTGCCTGTTTTACCTGCAAAGAAAAATAATGACTTTTGCTTGTCGAGTGACAGTGTTTGCTTTGAGCCTTTAAGATAATAAGTAACTAGGAACATGACTCAGATGCTGCCATGCTAACTTTTTATCTAGGCCTCACTCCTGTCCCACTGTATTTCAATAGAAATTTGATTTTTAATATACTTAAAAGAATCATAAAATATCCAGAGATAGCTCTAGAATTTTTCCAGTTGACTAACATTTAATGTTCTTAAATATTATTGAAGACTTTACAGACATGTAACAAAACGTCTAATGTAGCCTAATGTAGACTATACATTCCGAGCAGGATTTGGTAACTGGTGAAGCATGTCTCAAGAGCCACGCATTTTGATGGCTAAATTTCTTTACCTTGAATTGAAAGTCCTTTGACTCCTTTGAGGATTTCTTAGTACTGTAGTTTCCTCTAAAATCTTTGTGAATGCTCATAAAATAATAGGTTAAACATAATAGCAATATGTTATTTAATCTATTTTAAGAAAATTTGTTTATTTATGATTTTTCTCAGTATTGACCTTTGGCGGAGTTAAACTGCTTCTGGAAAAGTATAAAAAGAGAGATTTTCATGTTAGGCAAAAATTTCAAGAGATTATTCTTGCTATCTAGGGGTTAAAATTTTTTTGTCCCTCACATTTTCATTTTTTTTAGAAGTAAGAAACTCCTTCCATTTTTCAGGGGTATAATTTGGACTCTTGTTTAAGTTAATGGAAACTACTAACCAAAACTTCTCTTCGTTTAAAACATGGCTGTGACAGTTCATGCAGTCTTCTAAAATGCTCATTTCTGTCACTGTTCTCTATAATGCTATCAAAACTTTTAAAGAGTTCTTAGCAAATATTTATGAACGGTCTATAGTCTATATAATATAGTCTCTATACTCACCAGACTATAGTTTATCGTCTGTAGGTGGGTTATATACTTAGTTTTAAATACTATTAAATTTGCCAGTTTATTCACTGTAATATTTTTCTTCGAGGTGGTACATTTAAAGAGGTCCTTTGGAAACATAATATGGCTTTAAGTAGAGCCTGTTTTAAGTTAATGACACTATAGCATCAACTATAAATTGTATTCTTAGCAATTGACAATCAAATGTCTTTTGTTGTTATTTGGGTATTTTCGTTTCTAGGGATGCTTGGAGTGCATTGGGGGATATGACCAAAGAGGAAGCCATGATTGCATATGTTGAAGAAATGAAAAAGGTAGGGAAAATAATTCACAGTAGAAAATAAAAATATTCAGAGCCACTCTGATTTAATTTTGTCAGGCAAATTAGCTGCTTTGTTTTAAGGAACAGGGAGATTGTAATATGTTAGAGAATCTAGATTATTCAACGTATTAGGGCTTTATCTGTCTCATCAAAGTTTATCTTAAGGTGTTTTTTCCTTAGGATATATCACATTGTGGTAATATCTTGATTTTTTTTGTTTTTCATCTTCCCTGTCTTTCTCTATAGTCAACTTCTGCAAAAGTGTAGAAATAAGAATCTTTTAAAAGATTGATGTCCCTTACTCAGGAGTCTGGGAATTACCTGGGCTGTCTTGATAGTATTTCTGCTTTGGAACTTTTTATTGAGGAGAAATAGTTAACAAGAATGCCCAACAATGTTCTCACACAAGTTTTGACTCCTAAACTGAGATAGTCCCATCCCTGGGCTTCTCAGTAACAAGCCTTTTTCTGTGAGTGTGAAGATCCTTCAGAAGCAGAACGTGATAAGGATACTGTTAGTTTCTGTGGGAACTACTAAGGAGTGCATTCCTTATTAATTAGGTCTTTTAAGTCTTTTCAAGGGGTCGTTTAGAGGAGCAAATTTATGAAGAAATCATAAATTTTAAAGATTATTTTAGTGCCTTTTTATAAAGGACCATTTTTATGTTGGAGATGGGTCAGAAGTTGTGAGCTCTAGGTCTGTTTGATAATCTTAAATAAATTATCTTTGAACATAAAGAAAATCTATAAAAAGGGATAGTTTTTATGCTGGACGGTTTGACAATATTAGTCTCTGTAGTAATTTTTATTCGGTAGATTCAACCTAGGTTTTTTTTTTTTTTGACTCTAATCTCTTCTATACTGCTCAAAGTTGTGCCCTTTGTTACATTCTCCCGATTTTTTTTAGTGGACCTTGTTTATTTACAACAGAGGGCAGAGTTTAGTTCTTTTGGCTGTTAACTATGTCAGTAACAGCAACAAAGGAACCTTTCTAAAGCAGAGAGAGAGAGAGACAGTCTAAAGCCTTTTTGGTTTGATATCTGTTCCTTTTTCTTTACCTTAAATATCGTCATCACTTTTAGGACACACTTGTGTAATGTAAAGTTGAAGTGACACATTAAATAAAATTTACCCATTTTTCCTATCCAATTTTGTTAATTAATGATGTAGCCACAGTTTAAAGTGAGAAGGGAAGGAAACAATGTGTGTTCTTTTTTTATTTTTCCTCAGGAGAGATTAAAACTATGCTTCTGCCTTTTAGCTGTTTTAAAATACTTCTGCTGTGCCTGTAAATTTCTGTAACTACTCTAATTAAAAGAATCCACCAACTATTTTCATTCAGACTTTTAAAATTTCTTTTAATCACTGTGACTATAATAAGTTTATGGTAAACTTTTAGAGATACATCTAAAATTAGGGTATTTGTAGATTGAAAATTTGATTAGTCTTTTATTTTTAGAGTTTAGCTTTGTGGATATGGATAGATAAAATTCTGTATTTCTAGATAATCATGTGGGATAGTACATCATCCCAAAGACTTGATTACTCAATTCGGGACTTTTTCTTTATTAAGCTTTTTTTTTTAAAAGATTTTATTTTTCCTTTTCCTCCCCAAAGCCCCCTGGTACATAGTTGTGTATATATATATATATATATATTTTTTTTTTTTTAGTTGTGGGTCCTTCTAGTTGTGGCATGTGGGACACCACCTCAGTGTCGCTTGATGAGTGGTGCCACGTCCACGCCCAGGATCCAAACCAGTGAAACCGTGGGCCTCGGAAGCCGAGCGTGGGAGCTTAACCACTTGGCCACGGGGCTGGCCCAAGGGACTTTTTCTAATTGAAATAATTTACTAGCTGAAGCAGCCATCAAATTATGTTTTTACACATAATTTGTTCACAAATATAGTTCACAAATCACCGTACTATTGCTCTTTAGAATTACTCTTGTATTATAAATTTCATTCTGTGGCTTTGCAGTCAAGGGTTTAAGGAACCTTATTAAATTTATATGTTACAACAATGTTTTATAGAAAATCACTTTTCATAATTTGTAAACTGTCCAGTGAAATATCACTGAAAAAGTTGCTGGAATCAAAAATTCTTTTAAAATAATTTAATAGGATTTTAGCTTTGAGGGAATAGAGTAACTAATGTGGTTTGGGATGTAATACATGTTTCTTTAAATAAAGTTTATTTTGATTCATAATCAGCAGAAAATGTAAAATTCTATTTTCTGTACAAATTGTATAGGCTATGTTATGGGGATTTCCAGAAAATTCAGCCAGTACTTGAATAATGTGCATTATGTCTGTTGAATTTAAAGAGAGATCAGTGTACTCGACTCTGTGACTGCACATTAGAGTCACCTGGGGACCTTGTAAAAGAGGACTACAAATGCCCCAGCACACCCCAGACTGACTACTTCAGGATTTCTGAGAGGATGGGGTAATCACTGTACTAAGATGGAGGATCAGAACAGAGTCTCCAGGGATGGGGCCTGGAAGTTATCGTGGCCAAGGGTCTGGTCTGTAGCCCTACAAGTCTAGAACTTTAGCCTTCTCTGAGTACTGAAGGTTGATTTGCTTTTTAAGGCTTGACTCATGATAAACATCTTTTGGAGATTAGGGAAAAACCAGAATTCTGATTTCTTAACTTACAGTGAGCGATACACTTTTCTAGTGATCAGCTTACTCAGGATTGAGATATAGGACACTCCTCAAAGTGTCAGAGGCACTTGAGAAACTGGATTAGTGTTGCTAAGATTGTCTGTTGAACAGGGAGTAGAGCGCTGGGATTTGGATGGCTGTAAGAGATATGTTCATCTGGCAAAACAGCCCGAGGCGTGTAGTCTTTGCATTACAGTGCAGTGTACCTCCACCTTTCCAGTATGTTTTCATCTTATGGAAATGATGTCTCTCACTGGGGAAAAGTGTTTGATAAACCTAGAAAAATTACTGTGCTGTGGATGCTGCTTTTCTAGAGTCCATGCAGCTTACCAGATTTTTCTGTTAAAACATTCCTCATTAGGATGTTACAATCCAATTGAGTTAAGTTAATTACCTTACACTTTAAATAAAATCTTCTCTGAGGATAAGTAGTAGTTACCTAGACTGAGATTTTCCTCTGTCAGCTTGTCTGTCTGTGTCTCTCTCTATCTCTGCCTACATCTTGTGTGTGTGTGTATGTGTGTTTGCGTGTGTGCCATTTCTTTCATTTCACCATTGGAGTGTGGGAGAGAATTTTGCAAAGGGCTAAGATCATTCTTGGTTTTATGTTTTGAAAGTTTCTTCTTCAGAGAATAACCTCTTAAATTCTGGCGTATCTTGCTGTGGCCATTTGTCCTGACTGTCTTGACCACTGAAATTCTAGGTTACTGAAAGAAAAATTACTCTGCTTATTTTTGCTTAGCACCAGCACATACTCCATTTATTTAGTTCTGGCATTTCAAGTCCATAATTCACTGTCTTACCTTAGGGGGTATGAGAAACTCAACACTGAATCAGTTGGCCTACTTTAGTCTTTAATTGAGAGAGAACCAAAAGAGATCTGGTTTGGAGGAGGATCAAAGGAGGTATTGGGTGGAGGTCAGGATGGGGTCTGTGGTGGGCTTACCAGATACTGCTCAGTCAAGTCTTTATATACACTATTCCAGTGTATGTGTTTGACTTGTGTTTGAATCCTCTCTCTGCCGTTTATTAGCTGTGTCTTTCGTCATGTCAAAGTAAACATTACCTTATAGTTTCAGTTTTTGGTTTGAATCTAATTCTTGGAATTATTATTATAATCCAAATATATTATAAATCATATATCTGACATAAGCTATAAAAATGCTCTCCCTAATGGCCCCAACCTTACAATAACAAATATTATCTTTAGCAAAAAGATATTTAATGATTAAAGCATTCTTTTCACTCCCATTGGTTGGTAGAAGCAGCAATTAGCGTGATAAACAGCATAGGAAAGAGCACGATAATTTACTAAGAGCTGTGAAATTAAATTATAATCAGTAAAACCAGATATTGTTAACATAGTTCATTCTATATAATCTCTCTCAACAAACCGCCCCCCCCTACTCCCCCCCTGCCACACAGGATGGTGCTGTTGATGGGGGTATCTCAGCTCAAAATCATATCAGATTTGCTGATTACTGTAGACTACTTATGGTCTTTCCTGTATCTAGTTTAAAAATAAAAGCATGTTGTTTGAACAGAAATTGAGAATTCTAACTGGAAATACAGGAGTGATCAAAAACAGACGAAGGCCCTTTTTCACTGAGCTTACATTCTATTGTGAAAGATGGGCAGTGAACGCACTCGTATGTGGAAGATAAACAAACACATGGATAAAGGGAGAACAGATTAGTGGTTATTAGAGGGGAAAGGGGTGGGGAGGTGGGCAAAAGGGGTAGAGGGGCACAGATATATGATGACAGATGAAAACTAGACTATTGGTGGTGAGCACGATGCGTTCTATACAGAAACTGATATATAATAATTTACACCTGAAACTACACAATGTTATAAACCAATATGACCTCAGTAAAATAATTTTTAAAAAATGATAGGCAGTGAATGAACAGTAAATCTGGGAGAATGAGTCCAAGGTTGTTAATTTTAAAGATATAAATGGCCACTTTAAAACTGCATATAAGCTGAAAAATATGCAAGAATGACATATATGTCTTCTGAATCAATCTACAAAATACAGTTAAAAGTAATTACAACTAAAGAGTTAAAATGGAGGGAATGAGGAAGACTTATTTTTCAGTTTATACTTCTTTTGATGTTTGGGTTTTTTAATGTACATATCTTTTATTATTAAAGAGAGACAAGACTAATAATGGTATCATATTAAACACTGTGTGGCCACTGGCTTTTTGCATGTAAAAAGAAATTATAGATATTTTTCCAATTAGCACACACGAAGCTAACCTTAGTCTTATTAATATCTGCACAATATTCCATATGTGGAAATACTGTCATTTCTTTTACCAGTCACCAGTTGATAGCTATTTATTTGAATGCCTTTTCAGTTAATTTACCCTGCTCTTTAGATTTGATGATTCGAAATTGGCCCATAGTTATGAAGGTGTCTGAAAGTGGTTATCATTTCCTACTTTACTTTTGTGCCCTTTTAGAAATTTACCTTAGTGTTAAAGAACAGATGTAAAAATTTTATACTAACCCCAGTTTTGTATTTTATTTAACATAATGCATAATTTATTGATTATTGTGTAAAACTTTACATGAAGCTTATGTAAAGTAGCCTTCAAAATGAGAACAATTTTAAATCTTTAATATTCTTGAAACTTTTCTAGGTGGGTATATATATTAAGTATGTAATTAATATAGATACTTTGGGAGTCTATAAATGAAATTAAAGTCTCAAAATTATCAATCAGTAAATTGTAAATATCAGATTATTTGATGCTAGTGTAGGTCAGATTGTTTGTTGTTTCACACGATTTGTTTCTTTCAATTACAGATTCTTGAAACTATGCCCATGACTGAGAAAGTTGAAGAATTGCTACAAGTTATAGGTCCATTTTATGAAATTGTAGAGGACAAAAAGAGTGGCAGAAGTTCTGATTTAACCTCAGGTTGGACTGTTTTACCTAGTTTTTAATTCCGTAACTGACACATTATGCATGCATTAATATTTATATGACTAATTGTTTTTTTACTTTCACATGCCAGTCCGACTGGAGAAAATCTCTAAATACTTAGAAGGTAGGAATAATGAAATCCATGTAAAAATTTTCTTTAAAATTTACATGCCAAAGAATTCTGCACAAATTTATGTAATTTATAAGCTTCTTGCTCAAGAGTTTTCATTCCAAGCAAACACATTACATAAAGTTTGAAAATACTATAAACCTTTAAGTTTTTTTTTTTTGCATGAGGAAGATTAGCCCTGAGCTAACATCTGTGCCAGTCTTCCTCTGTTTTGTATGTGGGTCGCTGCCACAGCATGGCTTGACAAGTGGTATAGGTCCATGCCCAAGATCCGAACCTGCAAACCCGGGCCACAGATGCAGAGCGTGTTGGACTTAACCACTATACCCTGGGGCCAGCTCCATAAACCCTTGAGTTTTAACTCTTAAGTTATTAAAAGATGACAGGTGGTTCACTTAGTATATACAAAATTGTAACACAATTCATAGTTTTATTTTGACGATCATATTTTCTATTTTGCTTTATGAATTATATTAGCAATACTGTCGCTGAAATGATTTCTAGCTAACTTTAAAGTAGATATGTTTACGGTATGGTTTAACTAAAGCATAGCAAGCTAAAATTCTCAGTGAAGAATTGAAAGGCTTAGGTTTTACGTACTAGCAGGAGTTGAATAGTATGCAGATATACTGGTGTTGACTGTAAACATTTGCTCTTTAAAGTTTTTTAGAAAGCAGAATGGACTGAGCCCATTAGAGTCATTTTAGATGAAAATCCTATATATGGTATCCGTTTTTTTCCTGGCATCCCTATTTACAAGGCATCTTTTACTAATTGATGGAAATTACAGTGTTTCAGAACAGTCATCGTCTCATCCAGTCATAAGGCCTAGAGCCTGTGTGGACTGTAGTAACTCATCGTGACTGCTTCCTGGGCATAACCTTGTACCACACCCTCTATATCTGATTTGCCTAGAGGAGTCAAATATTAACAGACAATCTTCCTTATCTATGCTTATTCAATTCAGAAAAAATAGTAAGCATTTTCTCTGTGTAAAGCATGTTGTTAGGATGCAGAAGGGAGTAAATCTGGACCTGCTAATAGTGTCCAGTATGCTGGCCAGAGGCAGAGATGTTTAAACAACTAATTATAAAAACAAAGAAGAGATAATAATAATAATAATAATAATAGTAATAATGAAGGCTGAGGTCCACAATCCGTTAGCTATAATTTAATAATTCAAAAAGTTTGATAAAGGTTTTTTTGTTGTTCATTTGGCAGCAAAACCTATGCTGACATGAACTAATGGAGGAGCAAACCCTGACCTAAAATGACTTGAGCCTATTTTAAGTCTTTATTTATCCTATTTAGTGAGACTATTCATATGTTTTACTGCGAAAATCTTTTTTTTTTTTTTTTTATATTTTTAAAGATTTTTTTTTACTTTTTCATTTTTCTCCCCAACGCCCCCCGGTACATAGTTGTGTATTCTTCGTTGTGGGTTCTTCTAGTTGTGGCATGTGGGACGCTGCCTCAGCGTGGTCTGATGAGCAGTGCCATGTCCGCGCGCAGGATTCGAACCAACGAAACACTGGGCCGCCTGCAGCGGAGCGCGCGAACTTAACCACTCGGCCACGGGGCCAGCCCCTTACTGCGAAAATCTTAATCTTTTTTTGGTAAGAGCAGCCTAGACCCTGTCGAAGGTGTTACATAATATACAGTATATTTAGTATATGCAAAAATCTTAATTTTTTTTCGTGAAAGCTGCCTAGACTCTGTTGAAGGTGTTGTGTAATATACAGTATATATGGTGTATGACCTTTGCAAAATTAGAAAAGTCTAGATTTCGAATCATATCTGGATCTAAGGGTGGTAAGGGACGTGGACCGCCACCGTAATTTATTTAATGTGTACCTTTCTAACGGACATTTAGATTGCTTCCTCTTCTGATCTTTAAAAAATGCTGCTGAAAGTAACCATGTACAAATGTCATTTTATGTATGTGGAAGTCTATCTGTAAGAAATAATGTTAGAAGTGTAATTGCTGGATCAAAGGATATGGGTATTTGATGGGTGTTTGCAATTTTATAAGATATTGCCAGATTGCAAGACAGTTTGCAATCTTGACTTTTTTTTGTTTTAGCAAAGAATCTTGTTAAAAGTAGCCATTTAGGTCCAGTAGAACAGATGTATCTGTGTCGCATGGGCTTTTTCATCATATACATACATAGTAAGTTTCGAAATCAGGAAGTATGAGCTATCCAACTTTGTTCTTTTTCAAGATTGTTTTGACTATTCTGGATCCCTCACATTTCCATATACATTTTAGAAATCAGCTTGTCAATTTTTGCCAAAAAAGCCAATTGAGATTTTGATAGGGATTGCGAAGAATCATAGATCATTTTGGGGAATATTGTCATCTCAACAATATTGTCTTCCAATCCGTTTATTTAGATCTTTAATTTCTTTCGACAGTATTTTGTCTTTTGCAGTGTGTAATTCCTCCACCTTCTTTTGTCAAATGTATTCTTAAGTATTTCATTCTTTTGGGGGCTATGTAAATTGAATTGTTTTCTAATTTCATTTTTAAGTTGTTTATCATTAGCTTATAGAAATACAATTGATTTTTGTATAATTATCTTGTATCCTGCAGCCTCACTACTCTGTATATTAGTTCTGAAGGTTTTTTGTAGATTCCTTAGGATTTTCTACATGTAAGAGCATGTCATCTGCAAACAGAGATCATTTTATTTCTTTATTTCCACTCTGGATGCATTTTATTTGTTTTTCTTGCGTAACTGCCCTGGCTGGAACTTCTAGTACAGTATTTAATAGAGATGGCAAAAACAGACATCTTTGTCTTGTTCCTTATTTTAGGAGCACAGCATTCAGTCTTTTTACATAAAGAATGATGCTTGTTGTGAGTTTTCTTAGATGCCCTTTATCAGTTTGAGGAAATTCTTTTGTATTCTTAATTTCTTCAGCATTATTATCATGAAAGAATGTTGGTTTTTTTAAAAAAGATATTAATTATTTTTTATTTTTCCTTCTCCTCCAAGCCTCCCAGTCCATAGTTGTATATTTTAGTTGTGGGTCCTTCTAGTGGTGGCATGTGGGATGCCGCCTCAGCATGGCTTGATGAGTGGTGCTAGGTCCGTGCCCAGGATCCGAACTGGGGATACCCTGGGCCATGGCAGCCCAGCACATGACCTTAACCTTTTGGCCATGGGGCTGGCCCCGAGAATGTTGGGTTTTGTTAAGTACTTTTTCTGCATCTATTGTGATAATCACGTGGCTTTTGTCTTTCGTCTGTTAATAGGATGTATTGCATTCATTGATTTTTAGATATTGAGTAGAGCTCATTAGTAATTCTCTGTGCTTTCTGTAACTCTCATCACAGAACTGCTATGATGCTGCTTTTGCTGCTGTCAATTAGTTTTGCTACAACCATCCATCTGATAGGGGTTTTGGGGTTTCCCTGTACTTAGTTTTGTTGAAGATGTCCGTGGGTGGTGGGTGTTTTTGTCTTTTTGTTAATTGTTGTTGTTCTTGCTTTTTCTGGTTGTCTGCGAGAGTAAGGGAGATTCAAAACTATGCTGCTACCATGATTCTCTAAGAGAGAATAGAACACAATGCCTATGATAGAGCTGAATTTTTACTCATTTGTTCTGTTGCTTCGGTAGACTTAAATAAGAACATAGGCTTGACTGTTTAAGGTGTACGGAGATTTTGAAATTTAATATATTATTTGGGATGCAGGGAAGCATCCAAAATGCATTTTGTATAAGTGAAAATAAAGCCCAAAAGTTTATGGAGGAAGACCACTGTTTTGGCCAGTAGCCACTTGGGAGGCTTTTTTGTCTTAAAGAATTGGTGGAAATGTAATACCCTATATCTCAAGATGTGGTCCAGTAACCAGCCGCATTGGCATCATAGGGGAGCTTTATGGAAATGGAGAACCTTAGGTCACCCCAGACTTATTGATTCAGAGTCTGCGTGGTAACTAGCTCTCAAGTGATTCCTGTGCACATTTACGTTTGAGAAACCCTGTTATATTTACTCTAAGATATGACTTAGGGCAGTAGGACAATTTGCCTTTTTAAGTGATTGATCACATTTATTGATGCTTTAAAAAAAGAGTTTAAGTATAAAGACATAATAATGTAAGTTGTGCACCTGAAACCCTAGAGGTAATAAAAGGATAAAAAATTTTTTAGATGTAGTCCAACTATAATATTGATAATATTGTTGTTAGGCCCAATAATATTATATTTATGTTTTCAGCATGCTAGCATGTAGCGACTGTCTCTTCATGTACCATCTATAAAGAAGATCATTCATCTCTAACTTTACCATTTTGATTGATGTTAACTTAAAAATAATTTATCCTCTGCCTTGTTCAGGAATGATTTAAGACAGCTTTATCATTTTTGTTGTAAACTGATAATTGAAGGAATTTGTCTATTTATGTAATGTATGTATATTTATAGTCAAAAGAATACTATTAATTACATATCAAAATTCTAACTTTTTACTTCAAAATCATTTTTTTAGTTATTTGTAAGTTACAGTATTATTTGTAAATTGCAGCAGTGTCATGTTACAGCATTAGAGATTAAGTGGTCATTTTTGTATTTTAGATCTTGGTAATGTTCTAACTTCTACTCCAAATGCCAAAACTATTAATGGTAAAGCTGAAAGCAGTGATAGTGGAGCTGAGTCTGAGGAAGAAGAGGCCCAAGAAGAAGTAAAAGGAGCAGAACAAAGTGATAATGGTAATCTTTGAACGATGGGCTAATAATTTTACATTAGATAAGATAAAAGGACGTGGAGAAGTTTGGGCTGATTTGACGTGTGTTATGCGTATGGTGGGAAATGGGCTGTTGACCCTCCAAGCAGGTTTGCTGTGGACCAGAAGCTCTGCTGCAGAGTGTAGGGTTAGCCAGCCTTATGCTCAGATGGAACAGATGTCTGTTGAAGGCCAGCGAGAATAGGCCATCCTCCCAATGTCATACCTGAAATGCTGCATTAGAAATATATTCATTTAAGGTATTGTTTCCAATATGAATATGCATGTGTTACCAAGGAGAGGAGAGAAGTTAAACTTTCCATATCTTGTCAAGAATAAAATGGAATCCAGAGAATAGGATATAGGCAGAAGTTTTGATAAAGAGGGAACATTGGAATCATGGGGTACTGCATTAGAGGGCCTTGTTAGTAAGAATACCAGTAATTCTTGGGAAGACTGTCTTAGAAAGGGGAGGAAGAAAGACACTAAAACAAACCACACAGCTTAACTTTACCTTCACTTTCCAGTAAGGTATGGTGAATAGAACCTTCTTTGAAAGATCTTTTTTTGGCTATTTGGACCCCTTTGTACTGCTGGGTACATAGAACAATTTGCCTATGCTGAGGGAGTGTGAAGACCTTGAGAGATTATCTCTTAGAAGGGGTTCTAGAAAATTCACAGGGAACTGCAGCAGTTTTGAAACCAACACAGTTTGGGTGAGCTCTCAGCGTGTAATAAACCCCTTTACAGGGAGCACACCATCTCTCTGATCCAAGTAGGAAACCCTTCAAAGGGATTATGGTGGGTTGGGGAAATGACTACTTGGTGTTAGAACACAGTATACAGAAGTTGACCTACTGTGAACTTTTATGAATCTCTCCATTTTCACCTAAAAGATAAGAAAATGATGAAGAAATCCTCAGACCATAAGAATTTGGAAATTGTCGTCACTAACGGCTATGAGAAAGACAACCTTGTTCAGGACGTACAGAATGATATTCATGCCCCTTCTTCCCTGAACGGCAGAAGCGCTGAAGAAGTGCAACCTGTAGATCCAAACTTGGAGCCAACGGGGGAAACCACTGTCTGCGTTCATCAAGGTATGGTCCCATGATAGTGATTTCTCCAGTCTCTTTCCGAGGAATAAAATATTCTTGTAATAATTTTAGAATATTTAGGAGCAATTTAGAATTTAAGAAACCTCTTATTCAGTAATATCTTAGGGCTTTTTAATATTATAATTCTTTATATCTTTGAAAGACAGTGAATTAGGGCCAGGGCTTTTATACTTTTAAGTCTTTTTTTATTGTGTTTTTGCATGGGATTTTAAAATAAAATTTTGAAAATTTTGCTTTTATTCCTGACTTTTCTTTTAAGTGAAACCTCTGATTATATAATACTTTGTTCTCCAATCGGAAAGATAAGTTATAGTCTTTTCATATCCTAGGGCTTTAGGGGTAAGCCTATGGTGTGTATTTGGTGAATTATTAACACTGATGCAATTCAGTCGAGAAACCAAGAAATACCATTTCTTAATGTAGCAACACACTTGCATCATTGCATCCAAATTGAGTCCTCGTAGCTGATAATTAGTTTTCTCTTATAAGGTTATTAAGTTCTGTTAAGGTTTGATCTGGACAGTGTGTTTGTATAAATCCTTGATGAGATACTTTTTAATCTTTTCCAGTAAAAATTATCAGTTAAATTTGAAGTTTCAGTAAGTTAAAAGAAAAAAGTGTGGCTCAGTAAATCAAATTTGTCTCCTAGTATGAAAATAATTTAGAGCTGATACATTTTGAAAATGGAATAAATGCATTTTTCTTCAATTAGAGAATAATTACTCTACCTGGATGTTTCTTCATGTTTAGATATAAACGATGAGCACATTGAAGATGTTTCAGGGATTCAGCATTTGACGAGTGATTCAGACAGTGAGGTTTACTGTGATTCGATGGAGCAATTTGGACAAGAAGAGGTAAAAATGATATTTTTTGATTGGTAAGTTTTCAAAGTGGTATATCAGAATTGAGTATATAATTTCTGTTTATAGGAGATGTGCGTGCTCTTCATCACTTTGAAAACATACCTCTAAAATGTTTAAACATTTATATTTTAAATTATTTATTGTGAACTTAAAAGTATATAAAATTCTTGTATATTCAAAATAATAATATTTAAACATTATAATTTATAATATATTTGTAAATATTCTGAGAGAGGTGGGATGGAGAGGCTTAGGATAAACTTACACTAGTTCCTATGTTTGAAACATTGATTCACATTCAAGAAAATTGAATAGTTTTCAAACAAATCAGTTCTTCACATTGACTGTAATGTGTTGAACTGAGATTTTGAGTGGAAATACTTTTCAAATTTCAGTTAATTAAGACGTAGTATTGGAAGCTAACATTTGAAAAAAATTATTAAAAATATATGAATATTTTTGTTCTCTGTGACACCTCTTTCTGATAATGACTACGGTGGTTTTGACAGCTGTATTTATGTTCGTGTTTTTGCATCCTCCCCCGCTCTCTCCCCACTCCTGTTCTAACACAGTTCAAGTGAGTCTTATAGAAAACCATTTATCTTTCGCCTCCCTAAAGTAATGATTTTAACTGTTTCTCTTTGTGTTTTCCCCTTTTTTTCCATTTCATAATGCAATTAAACTTACCTCTTGGCTTTCTCAAATTTTAAAAACACATGCACAAAATACTTTTTAACTAAGGTCAAACACAAATGAGTAGCAGAGATGGTCTTCAATGGTAAGGAGGTCAAACTGAGAATGAGCTGGAATTAGTGAAAAATGAAAAGTGATAAAAATCCAGATTCCCTTTTATTTTCTCTTAAAAAGATTGTTTAAGGAAGGTTAGTGAAAAAAAGACCAGATGAGGACTGATCTTAGTAAATATCTGGCTACTAAATTCTAGGTTTGCTCCTATTTTCTCTCTAAATCAGTTCATGGACTAAAATGCCTCCTGCGGCCCTGCCTGATCTGACTCCTGCTTTCCTTCTCGGTCTCTAACACCACCCTCCTGTTTGGGCTTTGCTCGGCACCCACCCTGGTTGCCTTCTCTGTTCCTCTAATATGTCACGTCCCTTCCCCTTTTCTCCTCCAGCATCAGCATCTTTGCATTCATTTTGCTGGAATGCACCTCCTCCCCTTTCACCGAGTGAACTTCTGCACATCCTTTAAACCCTGATTCAGATGTCCCTTCCTGAAGGAATCCTTAGATATGATACAGCCTCACCTCATCACCACGCTCACCAAATCTAGGTTAATTATAGATTGTCATCCACAAATTTCCTAGGTGGGTTCTTTTAAAAATGTATTTAATCTCTACTATCAATTTTGAATTCCTTGAGAATCAAGGTGCTTTTCAAGTTCTTTTTGTGGACAGCTGATGTCACATTTATTGTTTGTCTATTGTGATTTGAACATTTTCCTTTTCTTCTTAATTTTCACTTATAAAAGTATTTTTAAAAATTTATAATAGCCTCTTGAAGGTATCAGTTAAGCATAGCACCACACCCCCATACACATACACACACGGAGTAAGCAATATTTTTTTAATCTTTGATTTATTTATCTTGTTGCAGTGAAGTGTTTAGCCTGATAATATGATGTCTAGGATTTGCTTCAGAGTAATTCACTGGGGATGGGCGTGGGAGTAATGGATGAAACAGGAGTGGCCCTGCAGTGGTGATTGCTGAGGCTGGGGGATTGATGTTCTACTCTAGTAGGTTTGAAATTGTCCATAATACATTTTAAAATGAGCATTATAGTTGTCTGGAATATTTCTTTTTACTTGTATTTTATGTTCCAACTAATGTTGCCTGTGTAATAGTTTTCTTTTCTTTTTTCTTCTTCCATGAGAATGTTGAATTTAATTATGTTCTCCGTACAATTGCACCGTCTCCTGCCTTATGACTTCTTTTATTACCTGTTCTAAATAGCCACTATGTACTTTGTCCCCAAGCTTCATCTCTGGATCTTATCCATTGAGGTATTAGCCAGTCTGCTAGTATAATTAAAATCTTGTTTTATTGTTACCTGACCTATTGTTAATCTAAGCTCAGTCTTAAATAATATTACTTTCAACTTCTTTATCCATGACAGATGATCTGTAACAAATCATTTTTTTTTAAAGTGTAAGTATTGGAATTTTATTTTCAGGATTTCAGTAATGCTTTTTGAATATAGTAATGGTTTTACCTTGCTGTATACAATACTTTCTTGGTTTCTGTCCTTTCCTTCGGGTTTATGGTCTGAAAGCACTGCGTCCCATTGGTTTTGCTAAATCTCTGAGTTCATGGAGGAGCTCCTGCTTTCAAGGGCCTCATCTCACTTAAACAATTATTGTTGAAAAGAAAGTCAGTTTTCTTTATTTCACACTTTTTGTTTTAAGTCCACTTTAAATAAAGTTGAGTAGCTTATAGATCCCTTTCTAAAAAGTTGAAATTTTGAAAGATTGAATTATTAGCTATTACTGCTTTGCAGAAGCTAAAAACAAACCATGTTCTAGAATAATCATTTAGTGGAACAGATAATGGTTTGGAAGTACCGTTCTGAAACTGAAATAGAGACTTGGAGGTTGTTTATATATACACATATATATCTGATGCCCGTTTACCAAAGCGTACTGGTGCACTTGGAATTTTGTCAGGTGTGTTAGATTTCTAAGATAAGAGAATAAGAAAAAGAAACATTTTAGCTTTTTTTCCCCCTTTGTCTTACACATTCTTCTTATCTCTTAAGCAGCACTTCTCAAACTTTAATTGGGAGCTTGTTATAGCAGATTCTTGGGCCTCAATGCCAGAGTTGCCAATTTAGCAGGTCTGCGGTAGGACCCATGAATTTGCATTTCTAACAAGCTCCCAGTTGATGCCAGTGCTGCTTGTCTGCAGACCACACTTTGAGCAGCACCTAAAGCATAAGAAGCTAGGGTTCTGACAGACTGGTGATGTGGGTAGGGCATTGATACTCATTCGTCCCATCCCACCTTTTCCTTGCTTTCATCAAATAATTTTGTTTTCTGCTTCACTGAGAAGATAGAAGCCATTAGGTTGTTACTCCTTCAGCCTTGTGCCTTGCCACTTGCTTCTTTACCTTCCTGACTGTAAGCTGCACCCATTCAGTCCTTGGCACCTTTCTTCCCCCCTCAGAGAAAGACATGTTGTCCCATCCAAGGCCAGTTTCTCTCCTTTGTAGCAGATTCCTCCCACCTCTTTGGAGACATTCGTCTTTCATACCCTCTAGACCGTTGCCACCCATTGTCCCTTTTCTAGTTCTTTCTTCTTAGCTGTACACATATACATATCCCTTCCATCTTTGAAAGAAAATGCTCCCTCAGCCTTGTGATACCCCCTAACGTGTCTCTCTCCTTCCCTTCATGGCCAGGCTTTCTCTTGGTTGTGTTCATTCATTGTATTTGTTCCCTTCAGATACGTGCCAACATGCCTTTGTTTCTAACGTGCATGGATGCTTTACAGTTCCTATCTCACTTGAATATCATTAAATAATATTAGCTACTCTCTCCTTGAAAATATTCCTTTGGCTTCCATCACACCATTCTTTTAAGAGTTTCCTAAACTCTTAGGTGGACCTCTTAGGCCCCTTGTGGGCTTCCTCTGTGAGTTTTTCTTCCTCTGTTGACCGCTTAAATTTGGTGTTCTTCAGGCATATATCCTGGTTACTACTCCCGTGGTTTCAATCACCACTCACATGCTAATGACTCTCAAGGTGATGTCTCCAACCTAGATCTCTCTTCTGAGTTCTAACTGCCCTGTTAGACATCTTGCCTAGGAACCTCAGTTTTCACTTACCTGTAACTATACCATTGTCTCTGTCTCCCTGAAACCTCCTTATCCTCTGTATTTCTTATCTTCGTGAGTGTTACAAACCCATCTAGGCTTTCCTTCCCTTTACTCCCCACATTCAGTCTTTAAGTCCTGTTGATTCTGTAATCTCAAAGTTCTCAAATCATCCTCTATCCTGCTCCTACTCTATTGGTTCATGCTGTTATCATTACCAGAACTTTCACTTGGCTTATACTCATTTGTTCAAGACTTAGTTCATATCATTTCTTCCAGGAAGCATGTTCTGACCAAGCCTCCATCCAACCCCAGGGTGAGTTAGTCACCCCTCCTGTGAGCTCCTGTAGCACTGTTTGTATATCTTTGTACCTCTTATCTATGTTATAATCTTACTTCTCTTGACTCCCTTACTAAGCCTTGAAGCTTCTTGCAGGCAAGGATTCTATCTCTTTCTTCATAGTATCCCTAGAGGTAAGCATAGTAACCAGGAAAAGAGTGGACATTTGAATGTTTGTTGGATGAATGACTGACTCACAAGAACAATTCACTGCCAGAACTTCTCAATTCTTTGCTCATGGATGAATCATTCCTATCCCATTTCTTCCCTACATATAGGATGCAGAATATGCATTGAAAAAATTTTTTAGAAGAAGAATATTTCCTATAATAACATGAAAAACACTTTAGAAAAACAGTAATTCTTCTATTATCATAAAAATACATGGTGTATAATTTATGTTTATGGCTTTTAACTAAGTGTTGTTTTCAATTTGTAGTCTTTAGATAGCATTACATCAAACAATGGACCATTTCGGTATTACTTGGGTGGTGATCCCAATCATCCCTTGGAAAATTCTGGTTTTCCGGAAGCTGTTCAAATATCTCCTGGAAATGGCAACGTTGGGGATGTGCAGGTGGCAGCAGTCGAAGGAAAAGGTGAAGTAAAGCATGGAGGAGAAGATGGCGGAAGTAACACTGGGGCACCACACCGTGAGAAACGGGGTGGAGAAAATGAGGAATTCTCTAATGTCAGAAGAGGGAGAGGTGTGTATTACTTCTTTTTTGTTCTCACTGACTATCTGTCTAAACTAATTAGTGAAATGGGAAGGTTCTAGATAGAAGCAGCATTAGAACTATCATTCTGCAAAGGGAATGTTAAAAGTTATCCTTCCATAACATCTGACCATTTTTCTTTTTGTCTAGTTCTGTCCTTTGACTCCACAGACATAATAGTGTGTTCTCTGAAGGTATGGGGGAAAACATTTTTTTTTTCTTTTTCTGCTTTTTCTCCCCAAATCGCCCCAGTACATAGTTGTATATTTTAGTTGTGGGTCCTTCTAGTTGTGGCATGTGGGATGTCCCCTCAGCATGGCCTGATGAGCAGTGCCATGTCCGCACCCAGGATCCAGACCCCTGGGCCGCTGAAGCGGAGTGTGCGCGAACTTAACCACTTAGCCACAGGGCCAGCCCCAACATTTCTATTTCTACATCTTTTATGCAGTTTTTTCAAGTAGCTTAATTTATATTCTGTCACTCCCCTGAACAGTCGCTTACTGGTTGCTCCAACTGGGCTGCTACTTCTTTTTCCTACTATAGGTAAAAATTTGAATTCTTTGTCTTTTCCACATTTCCCCACTTAAGTCAAAAGACATCATTTAAAGCTGACAAGTCAAGTAATAGAGATAAAAGAATATTTGACAATAAAAAGTAAATGTTAAGAATAGTAATGTGATCGAGTAATAGAGAGTTGAGTGGGGAAGGAAAGTAAATATATTAATTTATGACTGTTCACAGTAAGGAATGAATAGATACTGTCAAAAAGGAGAATTAATAGAAAGACAAATACCATATGATCTCACTTATATGTGGAATCTGAAAAAAAAAAAAAAAAAGACAAGCTCATGGATACAGATTGGTGGTTGCCAGAGGCAAAAGTGGAGTTGGGTGTGGGGCGAGGGGGCGCAAAATGGGTAAAGGGGGTCAAAAGGTACAGACTTTCAGTTATAAAATAAGTCATGTGATGTACAGCATGGCGACTATAGTTATTTATACTGTTTTGCATATTTTAAAGTTGCTAAGACAGTGAATCTTAAAAGTTCTCATCACAAGAAATAAAAATCTGTAACTGTATGGTGATGGATCTTAACTAGTCTTATTTGGTGATTATTTCTCAATATATACAACTATTGAATCATTACGTTGTACAGCTGGAAAAAAAAAGGAAAGTCCCCATATAATTTCATGAGGTCATAAAAAGTTAAAGGATTATCTGTATATCTGGTTGAAAAAAATCTACATAAAATAAAACAAATGAAGATGTGGCAGGAAAAAAAAAGAATCAATAGTATTAAAATTATAGTTTAAAAAATAGCCATTTGAATACATACAAAATTGTGAATATTCACCTAAGAAAAGAAGGATCACAGCATATTACTAGAGCCTTCGATTCAGCTCCCTTTCTCGAGGCAATTTACCAAAATGGTTTATAAAAAGGCTTCGTATTTACAACCTGGCTTCACCCCACCTGCACCGTGCTGCAGCTGCCAGCAGTCACAGGGGCCTGTCCACGTGGCAGACTCTGAAGTCAGGCTTCCCAAGCTTCATAGTAAATCTGCCGCAGCATCGTACAAATATTAGGAAGCATCTGTTGTTTGTCGGGCTCTGTTTGGGGTCCAGGTATGCTGTAGAGAATGAGACAAAGTCCCTCCTTCCCTGGAGCGTACCTTCTAGGGAAGGGAAGCTGACAGTGAACAAGGAAATCATTCGGATATGTTGCAAATGGTGATGTGTGCTCCGAAGGAAAAAACTAGGGTAATTGGACGGAGTGACTGGAGGTGGGATTACCATGCCATGACAATGGTCTGCTTAATCCTGTCTTTGTGAAGGCTGGTTTGAAAGCTGAATATTACACAGGATATAGTAAAGTGAGCAGAGATGCGAGTACTTCCTTAGCATGAAGATTCCTTCGTGAAGGATCACTTCAGAGTTTGCTTCCTTCTGGTGCAAGAGGAGAAGTCATCTTGGAAACAGCATCAAGCCCTTCACTGTAGTCTCTGGGTCTAACTTGGCAAACAGCTCCAATTCCATTGCTCTTAAAACCCAAACTCTGTCTGATGCAAGTTCAGCTTTGGGAATGCTACTGCTCTAGGGTTCCAGGACACCAAAGAGCAATGAGGTATAAAATTTCCTGTTTATTATTTAAAACAAAACAAACACCACTTACCCGTTATATTAGCAAGCATGTAAAAACTTGTAATATTCCATTTCTGCAAGGGTAGGGTAACATGGTAGTACTTTTTATACACTGCAATATAAAGCTGTTTCAGCCTTTCTGAAAAATAACTTGGCAACACTCAGTAAGAACCTCTACAAAGTTGTTATCCTTTAACCCAGTAATTCTTCTCTTTGAATTGGTCTGTTCTAAAGAAATAAGCAGAAATTTGGACAAGACTTTATATACAAAAACATTCATTGCAATGTTATTTGGAATTGTCTTAACTATCCGAAGGTGGAGAATAATTGAGTAAATTATTACTTCATGGTCTTAATAGGGAATTTATGTAGCCATTTCAGTGTTTTTGGAATAAAATTTAATGAGACAGATAAATATAATATTTTTTAAAAGTAGAATACAAAATCATGTACAAGGGGTAAGGCCAATTCTGTAAATATACGCATAGAAAAAAGAATGGATGGGGGCTGGCCCCGTGGCCGAGTGGTTAAGTTCACGCGCTCCGCTGCAGGCGGCCCAGTGTTTCGTTGGTTCGAATCCTGGGTGCGGACATGGCACTGCTCGTCAGACCACGCTGAGGTAGCGTCCCACATGCCACAACCAGAAGGACCCACAACGAAGAATAGACAACTATGTACTGGGAGGCTTTGGGGAGAAAAAGGAAAAAAATAAAAATCTTTAAAAAAAAAAAAAGAAAAAAGAATGGATGGATATAACAAAATCTTAGTAGTAGTGAGATTTCAGTATCTTTATACTATAATGGAATTTATAATTAAAAAGCACATTTAAAAACATTTTAGGAGGCTTACAATGTGATGAAACCAAAAATGACCAAAAAGGAAAACATAGCTATTTAGTGTAGCTTTTAGTACTCTAAAGAAGCAGTCTTCAAATGTTTTCAATCTTGTTACCTCATTGGTAAAGAATTTTTGAGAATGCACCGCAAATATCTATATTATTTGTGAATTATATGCATTTAGTTCTGTCCTAGTATATTAAGTGCATTATAAAGCCTTAGCAAGAAAAAATTTAGAATATATCAATATAAATAGAAGCTTATATATCTGCTTCTTTGATCCCAATAATTTTTGTATTTCCTGATTGCTTCCACTCCACTTTGGAGATTTAGATAGCAAAGAAATAACAGAGGGAAATGAATAAAGCACGCTGTTTCTGCTTTTATAAGAATTATTTAAAACTAACTTATTTGCTCTCTTAAAATAGGGCATAGGATGCAACATTTGAGCGAAGGAGCCAAGGGTCGGCAAGTGGGAAGTGGAGGTGATGGAGAACGCTGGGGTTCAGACAGAGGGTCAAGAGGCACCCTCAATGAGCAGATCGCTCTCGTGCTCATGCGACTGCAGGAGGACATGCAGAATGTCCTTCAGAGACTTCATAAACTGGAAACACTGACGGCTTCGCAAGTAAGCTTCTGAATTTGTCTTATCTCCTCCTTCCGCTAGTGATCCTGTGAAACAGCATGTAATTGTCTTCTGTCTTGATCAGATTTACACAAATCAATGTAATTTAGTGATTTTTTAAAAAATAAAGGAAGATCTTTTAGAAAATTTTTAGAGTAAAGTTAGTTGTACCATTTTGGAGGCAGGAGTAGGGTGTTTGGTATTAAAAGAAAAAGAGCTGGTAAGTAGTGCAGTTTGAGGAACTAACAAAGAGACATAACTAATGCCCTGGAGTTCATCATTGAAGAGTCATTCCTTTGTAGTAAGCATTGTCCTCTATCTTGACGTCTTTTTAAAATGTTGTAGAGATAATATATTGTTATTAATTCTTTAGTGTAAATTAGTTTTAGGATCAAAACTTCAAAGCCAGAGAGGAATGTAGAGTTATAATTTGACCTCCACTGTTGTTTTGACCGTGAAAATCAAGGGTGTTAGACCTTTGAAAAGGCAGTACTGCTGTTCAGTTGCAGAAACTCAAGCAGAACCCAGACATCTGGTTTCCCAGGGCAGTGCTGTTTCTGCTATGGCAGATTGCTGTCCCGTGCTGAATAAAGCTAGGCTGCTGAATATGGAGGAGTTACTAAAAGAAGGGAATATGGATCATAGGCAGGGACAGTTGGACTTGGTTCTTAGTCTTGACCGGGCTGTGATAGTCCCTGGACTCAGATGCAGCACTTTCACACGGCTGCTAGTGTTCTGCCCCTAGTAGGTGTCCCCTGACTAGTTCCTCCTTTAGTAACATTGGTTGGAGAAAAGAAAGAGGCAACTAGCCTGGCTGTCTGACCTAGCTTCAAACATTACACAACGTTGAAGCATCCTATTGTAACAGATGTTAAGAAGAATTTGTAGGGATTAATCAAACAAAATGTGCTTCCATTGCAAGATGAACACATTAAATGTAGATCTATGTAAAGAAACTAATACTGTAGGCTTTCTAAACAACCTTTGTGAATATCTTACCCTTTACCTAATAAGTGACTTACTCAAATTCTCACAAGGTTTCTCAATTATATGTACCTCAATGATCCTTGATTACATTTTATCTTACATAGATTATGAATCTGTAGACTTTTCTTAGTCTATGAACATCCTAAAATAATATGCAAAGTTTTGTTTGATTTTGCATTTTTGAGGAGAGAGGGTTTATTGCCTTCCATCAGATTCTCAGCAGGGTCTATGATGATAAAAAAGAATAGTGCCTTAAATAAGTGACATCTCGTTTGTGGAGGTAAGTGTAGGTTGTTGATATCAAACCATTTGATTTGTATCTTTCATTAATAAGAAAATTCTACTGGGGCTGGCCCAGTGGTTAAGTTCAGCATGCTCCACTTCAGCAGCCTAGGTTTGCAGGTTCCGATCCTGGGTGTGGACATACACCACTCGTCAGCCATGCTGTGGCAGTGACCCACATGCAAAAGAGGGGAAGACTGGCACAGATGTTAGCTCAGGGCTGATCTCCCTCAAGCAAAAGAAGAGGAAGATTGGCAACAGATGTTAGCTCAGTGTGAATCTTACTTAGCGGAAAAAAAAAAATTCTACTTTTCTATATTAGCTTGAGAAATAAAATGTATTTAAGGCCTAAGAATCCCATCAAACTATCCCTAGGTTAGTACAGAACTACCTTAAAGGAAGCAAAAAAGAGCTAACATGGGTAGGAAACCTCATTTGTTAATTTAGTACTATTGAGCATTATTTTTACAGTAGTCTGTATTTTCTTGTTCTGTGATTTTTTAAAAGAATATTTTGTATTTGTTTAATGTCTTCAATGGTATTGAGATTCTGCTAAAAATTCTTTTGCTGTTTCTTTTCAGAAGTGTTCTTTTTCATTCATGTCTTCCATAAAAGCAAACTTAAAGATTCTGACATGTTAAGGACTTTTCCCCTTAAAGTTTGCATAATTCGTCTGGATGAAGAAAAGAAATAAATTGATGGTAGAATAGTAGTAGACTGTAGAACTGAAAGAAAGTTAGTTCAGTTCCCTTAGTTCAGCAGACAAGGAAGCTGAGTGGCAGAGCCAGATCTGTAACTAGTTTCCTGATTTCTCACGTGATGTACTTTTCACCTCAATAAACTGCCTGAGATATATTATTTTTTTTGTAAAATAGTTCCCTAGATTCATTCACTCAATAAATATTTGTTGAATGGCCGTGTTCCAGATACTTTTCTAGGCAATGGACTCAAAAATGAAAAGAGAGAGAGCACAGTGTCTCAGACCCTGAAGCAAACTACTGGGTTCAACTCCTGGCTCTACCACTTACTGTGTGATATTGGGTCAGGTTACTTCACTACTCTGTGCCTCAGTTTCCTTATCTATAAAATGGAAGTATTAATAATGCCTACCTCATAGGCTTATTCAGAGGATGAAATAGGATGCTTGGTAGAGTGCCTGGAACCTATTAAGCTCTTAAGTATTGTCACATGAGATGAAGATGATGACAACAACAATAGTAAGACAGCTTGGTTTCTCCTCTCAGGAAGTTCACAGCCTTACAGAGGACCTAACTTATATTTTCTTTATATTTTGTATTTTCTTTGCAACAGTTACTATTGTATGAGATTTTTCCTTTCAAAATGATTTTCAAAAAAATTTAGTAGTCCTTATTTTAACCTAGCTATAAAATGATAGATAGAATTTCTAAATATGTAAAAGCTACATAAAAGCTACTTGATATTGACAAAGATTTGTTGCTTGACCAGACTTCAGCTGAACCTTCTCTGAGGCCCATCTGTTCACTTCTTCCTTATGAAATCCAGCTTTAGGAGCCCTGCTAATAAGTCAGTTTATCCAGAACCGCCCACCCTTGATGTCTGATGGGGCTCCTCATGCTCCACGTCCTCCAGATAGTATGTGATCACCCTGGCCTGTCTTCTGCCATGAATCCTCTTGGGTCGGTGCAGCCAGAATCTCCCTCCCCCTTGATGGCTCCTCTGAGCAATTTCCCTTCCGCTGATCCCCACCCTGCTCCTCCTGTATGTTCCCACTTGCCTGTGCTCTATTGGGAATTGATCCCCATCTCTCTGGCCCACTGCAGTGGTCCCTACACCTATAGTAATAGCCCCTTCTCCCTTGAATAAAGTCTGCCTAATTGTGCTTTAACAAGTGTCATTGAAATTTTTTTCACAATAGGTAAGCATAAATATCGTTAAAGCAACAAGTCACAAGGCTTATTTTACAGGTAGTGCTTGTCACTTCTTAGCTGTAAGCAGGGGTCTTTAGGAATCTTCCTTTGCCTTTTCAAGCCATTTATTACTGAGAAAAAAATCCATTCGTAGTTCCATTGAATAGTTCTGATTCACGCTTAGTATGTATCAGTAGTTGTAGCTTTAATGGAGAATAGTTGTGTCGTCACATTGGGATTCCATCACCTCGAGATCTGTTCTAAATCACACTGACGAGTGTGACCTTGGGTAAGTCATCAGATACCTCGGAGCCCAGTTTTGTAATTCTACGCTTTATTCCTTGAAGTCTGGAGAATCTCTTAGTTAAATATTGTTATGCCTACAAGGTACTATTACAACTAATACCATAAAAATGATTACCTTCTCAAGATTCTTTGAGCATTTGCAACTTGAGTATCCTGGAATTGGAACTATTTAACACCTAATGGTCTGTAAGGACTAATGCAACATCCAGAGGCAACTAATTTAGTTTTCCCTGTAAGGTATAGTCATACCAGAGTCCTTGAAATCATATTACCCCTAACCAGGACATTTAAAAGCCTGCCTCCTCACCCTCCCCCACCCCACTCACATGCACACTTCCTGCTGTTCCTACTCTACTTCAGCACACTGGCTGCCTGGCTGTCCTTGATCTTGCAGCAGGATCCCTCCCACCCTGGTCTTTGCACTTGCCAGTCCCTCTGTACAGAAGGCTGTTCCTCCACTTAGCCACAGAGCTTACTATTTTCTTTTGTTTCAATCTTTGCTCAAATGTCAGCAGAGCCTTCCCTGACCACTATTTAAAATTACTCCCAAATCTCCCCTCATCCAACATGTCCCATCTCCCTTCTGTTTTATTTGCATTTATCACTACCTGACATACTGTATATTTTATCGGCCTATTTGTTATCTGAATCCCTCCACTAGAGTGTAAGCTGTATTAGGGCAGCAATTTTTATCATTTGCTCCCAGCTTTATCTCTAATGCCTAGAATGGTGACTAGTATGGAATAGATGCTCAATAAATGTTTGCTAAATAAGTGAATGAATGATCTCATTAATCTTCACACCATTTCTCTAAAGTTATAATAAATGGAGAAACTGGAGTAATAAGTTTCTAACAACTAGCCTAAGTAAACTTGTGTGTGGGATGAGCCAAATAAGAATGTAAGTTTCCTTAATTGGTTTGAAATTTTTCTGCTTAGTTTATACTTTTCATTTAAAAACTCACAGTACTCACCACAGAAAAAACAAAACACAGAGGTAACTGTGTGAAGTGAGGGATGTGTTAACTTGATGATGGCCATCATTTCACAATATATACAGAAATCATCATGTTGTACACTTCACATATATCAATTTTGTCAATTATACCTCAGTAAAGCTGGAAAAAAGTAAAATAAAAAAATAAAAACCTACAACAGTCGTGGTTCATTTCTCATAGCTATTGTATACCTCCTCTGCTCTGTCTTACCATGAATTTCCAAAACAGATCTTTGGATATTGTTTACATAATTGTTACAATTTTAATAATCAAGGCTGCAGTTCTTAAATGTGTTTGTAAATTGTTAGTTTGTATGGAAATAAGGAGTTAATAAGAAAAGTTGAGTAGGCAATTTAATAGGAATATAAAAGAAGTAATGGTTCAGATCAATTTGAGGTTTTATTTTGATAATTTTTTATTATTTGGACTCTAAAATATAAACTGTCAAAGATACTTATTTGGCTGGAAGTTTTAGGAACCTTGTCATTTGGTCAGTCCATACTGTATATTATTGTATATTATACTGTATATTATATATATTTCATACTGTATATTATATATATTTCAGTATAGTCAAAGTATAGTTAGTAGAAAAATACAGAATAAACTAATGTTAATTTCAGCCTTTTTTTAAAAAATAGGAAATAGAAAAATTAGTATATGTATTTTTTCATTTTGTCAGAGCTAAATTGCTTTCATTTATATTTCTAGGCAAAATCTTCAACATTACAAACTAGGAAACAGCCCCCTTCACAGGTAAGAAATTCTTTTCTTAAATCTAAGTGCCAGGGTTTCAAATAAGTTACAGTAAACTTAGAATATGAGGTCTTTAAAGTATTCCAAATGAAATATACCCTTTAGAACTTTGAAGTTAAAAATATATTTGTTTTGTGTTTGTTTAAGTCTGAAGTACTCCTCAGAATCTACTTACTGAATTATGCTTTGCAATATAGACTGTCTCCCTCCCTTTAGCCAGGAGTGAGATGTGTTATTAGTTATATATTTTCAAAGTTATGAATTAGGTGTGTTTTTAAGTTTACACATGCAATTTGTAATAGCTGGGTGACCAGCGTATTTTATTTTCTCAGAGACCATCTTGGTGGCCCTTTGAGATGTCTCCGGGTACACTGGCTTTTGCTATCATCTGGCCGTTCATTGCCCAGTGGTTGGTGCATCTCTATTATCAAAGAAGGAGAAGGTAACGCTGGCTTTACAGGTTGGAGTGGTGTTTAGACTCGTGATCTGAGCAGACAGAGCCTTCCGCAGCAGTTAAGGGGACCGATTGTTTTATAGATAGATCGTCACGCTGAACGTTCTGTACTGATCCTGAGACTGAAACTGCCTTGGAAATGATATCTGGTGGATTTCTAGGTACTTGTTAGACTTAAAACATTTTTACTTGAGAGCATCTGATGGATTCGTACACCTTTGATTTGGGCAACAAAAAGAAAATGATTACAGGCTTAAGTTTTGTGGCTTCTGAGGAAACAGTGTTCTTAAAGTCCAGTGTTTATTTTAGGCCCTTTGCTAGTAGTAAAGGACAATGGGTAGGTAAACAGTGCCTTTGTGCTCCCTATACCTTTGAAATATAGGTATGGACGTTTAGGACATTTTCACTCTAGTGGTTGACTGTCTCTAGAAATAGGGACTATTCTAATTTGGGGGCCAGAATTTCAATTGGGGATGCCAGGAGATAACTCGAGTAAGTCTGAAAATAATAGATTGGAATCCTTGAAAGTGCTCTGAGATTGACTAGGTTAGGAATAGCCTGAGGCCAAAACTCTTGGGTTCAAGAAAATCCGTAAAGCATTGTTTTGGACACTATGTAAACTGACTGACTTTCCATGGATGGACAGATAGACAGTTGTTTACCTCACCGGTGGCCTCATGATTATGTTTTCTGTATTTAGTCACCATTTCCCATTAAGTTCTGACGAATGGAGAAAAGAAATAGGGTAGTTAATAAGAAGACTTTGAGCACTCTCTTAAATATGTGCAGTAAGACACATTTTTAAAAATCTAGAAGTTTAAATAATTATGGGTATGTTGTTCCAGTACCAAAGAACCCAAGTTTCTACTTACTACACTTGATAACAAAAGCAAAACCAAACATGTCCCCTTTTCTCGTATAAAAAGGATACAAAGCACATTAGTGTAAGTGCTCCAATTAGAATACTTTACAGGAGAGAAACTGAAATGCTGGTGACACTGGGTGAATGTTTCAGTCTTCCTTGTTCTCCGATTATGTTAAGACAGTTTGATTTACGTTCATAGTGAACTAAATAAGTTTTCTGGTACATTAATGTTCTTGGAATACACCTTCCCACTTGAAAACACTTCAGTAGGATTTCAGAATCATAAATTGCTTTCTTAGCATTATTTACCCCCTTTCTAATCCATTTGTGTATCGTTTCAGCTTTTAAAGATACGGACTTTAAGTCCTTTCTTTTCTTCTTTCACACATCTTACTTTTCTCCTATGATGGTTGGGTTTAGTGCTGTACAGTGGTTTCAATTCAGGTTTCCCTGATAACAGGAGGGAAAAACAACCAAACCTTTTTTTAATACGTAGTAATGCTAGATTTAAGCCAAGGGAACAGTGGCACCCAAGGTAGGTGTTGACACATGTTGCAGTGCATTTCAAAGTTTCTTCTCGTGTTTACTTGTAGGAAGTTGGGGGTTGGAGAGTAGACACATTTGGCCTAGGGCAAAAAGGCTAAAGCTTACTTTGGTTAATAATTTATTTTCTACTTAAGGTTGAAGCAGCTTGTCACTTCAGTAAAGACTGAAAAAACAAACTACACTTTGCTTTAGCAGTCACTGAAAATTGCAGTTTTCTAAAATGGTTTTTAAAAGTGTTCCTTACTACGGGGCTGGCCCTGTGGCCAAGTGGTTAGGTTCGCACGCTCTGCTGCAATCGGCCCAGTGTTTCGTTGGTTCGAATCCTGGGCGCGGACATGGCACTGCTTATCAGGCCACGCTGAAGCAGCATCCCACATACCACAACTAGAAGGACCCACAACGAAGAATATACAACTATGTACCGGGGGGCTTTGGGGAGAAAAAGGAAAAAAAAAAATCTTAAAAAAAAAAAAGTGTTCCTTACTAGTAGAAGTACACACCGTTTCTCCTAAGTGCCCCTTTCACTTGTTCCCAGGTGTCTCTGAATAGAGAAACTCTTCCCTATTTTAATTTTCTACTTTGTTATTATGGACCCTTTGTCAGGTTTTCCACTGTATGTTAGTCCTTCCAAATGGCAAATTATTTAGCACTGCACAACTGCATTTTGATGAGATACAGTGTTTTTATTTATATATGTAACAAATTAACTGGGATTGGCGATAGAGCCATGTTTGGCCCTGAGGGGATTTAGGCCTCTTTTAATCTGGCAGTGTTTAACAGTTCTTAATCTGATAGTTACAGGAATGAAGATTTAGAAAGCAGTGTGTGGTGTAGGGGAGACAGATCTGTGTTAGAGATGAAGAGAAAGATAAAGAAATCTATTGGGATGGGAAAAGTGTGGGCTGGAGAGGGTATACCCTTCTTACAATAGGGACCATCCTATACCTCACCCCCTCTTACAGTGTCTGGCATGTCATAGGATTTCAGTAAATATGTGCTGAGTTTATGACTGAATGCCCACTCTTGGCAGGATGGCAGACTGAGGTACCATATGACTTGGAAAAGCCTCTATTTTATTTAATAAATACAATCTGGACACAGACACACTGAGATAGTCTTATATGTAGGTAAAATAAGTGGCCATCTGTGGTAAGCTTAAAAAAATTTTTTTTAACATTAAAAGTAGTACTTAAGGTCCACTGCTTGATTTTTTTTTTTTCTAGTATAGAAGAGTGTAAATATAAAAGTAACAAGAGATTTCTCACATTGCTCTGTAGTGGATAAGAAGAACATTCTTTGTGTGAAACTCTGCAGAGAGCAACACCTGCAGACCTGTTCAAAAATAGGCCTGAACAGCCTCCGGTGGTACCACCTCTCCCATTACTTACCCTGATAATGCTACTATTAGAGTGATCCAGGAGTTCAATGCTGGAGCAGACCCGTTCAGTCTAAAAGACTACTCTTAATCTGTCACTTTGAAGGAAAGGATGTCCCAAACCACTTTTCTTTATCACCCTGCCCAGATTCATAAATTTGCTGTCACGTAGTTTCCTTGGAAACACTGAGCTTTCATTAGAGAGTAATCAATAAAAACTGGGTAGGGGGGTGGGCCTGGTGGCACAGCAGTTAAGTTCGCACATTCCGCTTTGGCGGCCTGGGGTTCGCCGATTCAGATCCTGGGTGCGGACATGGCACCGCTCATGAAGCTATGCTGTGGTAGGCGTCCCACATATAAAGTAGAGGGAGATGGGCATGGAGGTTAGCTCAGGGCCAGTCTTCCTCAGAAAAAAGAGGAAGATTGGCAGCAGTTAGCTCACGGCTAATCTTCCTCAAAAAAAAAAAACAAAAAACTGGGTAGGGTGGGGAGGATCTTGGGAGAAACATTCTTCAGATGGAGACTGGGGAAGATGGCACTGGCCCAAAATGTCAGGCCCAGGCTTCTGAGGAGGGGAAAGATTCTGAGCAGTGCAGCCAGAGCAGAGAGTTTAATGGCTAGGCAGGGGAAAGGCAGAATGTTTATTCCTGGTCCTTTATCTGCTGTTTCTTGTAACTTTTCTCGTCTTATCACACCACACCCTACATTTTGCAAGTTAATTTAAAAAAAAAAAAAGGAGAAAAAGATCTCATTAAGAGCCTGAAAAACATTCTCAAGTTCTGAAGATAGTGATAGGCATTTATGTCTACTGTGTTTCCCTGTTACGGTAGCTAGAAGATTGGGAGTTCATAAACCAAGTTGTGGGCTTTTTTGGTAAATCTGCCAAGGACCTTGTATAGTAATCTGTGTCACGAGGGTCCTTGGTAAGTGTTGCTAACTGTTCAGCACCTCCCAGCTAACATTTCTGCTAAACCTGGCTGGCACTTGGTCTTTAGAACCACCCACAATGCTGTTCCTCCAGGGGCCTCTTTTCTTCATGCCGTGACGGATCTTCTGTAATGTGAAAATTGATCAGATTACGTAAAATGTCACTCCTGCCGAGGGGGTTGCATAAGAGCATTTCTACAGAGGAGAGGCATGAACCTGTAGCGAGAGAGTTTCAGGCATTGTGGCATCTTGAGTGCTGGGGAGGGTGGAGATTTTACAGCTGTAAGACCTCTGCCAGAACTCAGATCAGATGTGATTGTTGTGTCTTGGCTGACAAACCCACCCTTCTCTAATAGCTAATTCACTCTGCTGTCGTTAAAACAGACACATTATACATACCTGGGTTGTTGGTTTGTATGTCGGCCCACCCTGCCTCCACTACACTGAGAGCTCTTTTGAGGGCTGAGCGCCTGCCTCGTTTATGTTTGAATCCCCAGTGCCTGGAAAGTAACAGATAACATAATATTTGTTGATTAAATGAATAGTCCTGGTTGTATATCTATCAGCCTTTTGTAGTTTTATTAAGCTTTTTGTTTCACGTTTCCATTTTGATAAAATTGTGAAATAATTTGCAAGAATCTGAATGGTATAATAGCCAACTAGAAAAGGATGAGAATCTACAAGCTAGGAGAGGAGAAATGTACACTTTATTTATTGGAAACTGTTTGGTAATGTGAACACTCACAATCGGATCTTTTGTGTCAAGCTATAAGTCACATGAAGTAAGTTCAGAGAAGGATCATTTGTAATTTTATGGTTTTATTTTGAATTTAAATATTATCGTTATGTTATCCTTCAGGGAATTCTTGGTATGGATGTGTTTCATATTCAGGTTGCATTTATATTCATAGGAAATTGGTTTTTACTTTCTTTTTAAAGAAAACTGAACTGAAGAAATGGTGTTTTACTTAAGAAGACTTCTGGGCCTGATGACCTCGGAATGGAATGGATTGTGGAGCTCACGAGAAAATCTTAGTTTGTGATGATTACACTTCTTTCTGTTGTCCAGTAGTTTGGTTTGTGTACATATATACATATATATATTTTGCACTACACAAATGATAACATTTTAAGGACTAATATTGTTAATACTTGAATAATCAATCTCAACTAGGTTATAAATGGCATACATAGATTTACCCTTGAACTCGAAGGACATTAAATTATTAATTATTGTTTGGTAACCTGTTTACCTGATTATCTCCCATAGAGAAATATAAGCAGCTTTTCCAAGCTACTGTTGTAATAATGAGATCAGATTTATAACCGGGTATTTTTAATTTTCTAAATTAAATATGAGCAAGAATGCAAACCAGGAGTGAATTTCAAATGAGGTTAAATGGACTTTACATCTTAGTCACTGCATTGCCATGCCAAGGAGTAGAAGACTGCGGGAAGAAAAGTCTCCACGTGCTCTTGGTGGGCGGTCCGTGATCTTGGACACGCACAGCGCAGACATACTGTTCAGGCATCTTCGTTACAAAGCAGAGTCCTGTGTACTAGGCTTAGTTTTTACAGGTGATTCACAGAATAGACATAACCTGCTGATGGAAATGATGACACATGGGCTTAAAGTAGGTTTGAAATGTATTCTGAGCCTGCAGATCATTAATAAGATTTTTATTCAGTCATATCCATTTATTCCTTTGTAATCATTTCTCTTTAACTGAGGATATCTTGTTTCTGCTTCATAGGGTGCTTTGAAATATAAAATGAAAACTTATTTATACTGTTTTTACAAACGGCAAAAAGGAAACACATGAAAATCACTTTTCTGCAACTGGTAAACTACACAGCCTGGACTCTTAACCTCTTAGTGCCTCAGTTTCTCCTTCGGTGTATAATATCTGACATGAAGCTGTTTCACAGGGGGATTGGAAGGGTTTGCAAGCCAGCAGGCCATATGCTTCTGTATGAAGAGGGCATCCCCAGCTAATGTCAGTGTGTGTCTCTCTGCCCCACCTCCTGTGTTTAGATGAAGACGACGACTGTAATTTAGATCCTTGAAGGCTTCGTTTGGGATTATTCTTCCTGTATATCTTCCAAAACTCCCTGCTTATTTAGATGTACCTTGTACTTTAAAGATTTTTCTGATTCAAAGGTTTAGTAGCAAATAATTTTTAAGCATTCTTGGTATGTATGATGTTGGATTTAGCATCATGTGTTCAGAGTTTTCAAGAAGAGAGAAGGTAATCTATTCCTAGTATAGAGCATGGGTCTTTCTTTGGCTGAAGAACAAAGTGTAAGAATACAATTGGCTTTTCCCAAGACTCTTTTTTCTGTATTTTTTTCCTTTCATGTAACGTGATGTTTTTTATTTTTTGATCCCATCTTGATTAAAATGTGTCTGTCTAAAGGGATCTACTAATATTTGCTTTTAAAAAACTGTCCTCTATTTATTTAGGAAAAAAATGAAGCAAGTAACTGAATTATTCGTAAAAGTAAAGTTTAGACCTGTGGATCAGGGATTATTTTCAAAAATTAGATATCACTCTGGTATCAGGAAATGGTGGCTTTTCTCTTAGGATGTAAATAAAATGCAAATTAAGAATGTAAGCATTTATGATTCATTACAAGCAGTCGGGGTTAACTAATTCCTGGGAATAACCATTTGTATCCTGTTCCAAAGTCTTATTTTATAGTTTGAAAAGCACTTTGCACACCGTTCTTGTATATAGAAGTAAAGATGTAATTATAAGATATAGTGTTAATGCTTTGTTTAATAAGAACCTCATTTAAAATTTTAAATTGACAGCAATGGTATTTTTTTAATGATCTACTTCTTTTCTGTTTCTTTGTTGTAAAACTAAGTTAAAAATAAAAGGTTAATGAGAAAGATATGGTACTTATTACTTGTTACTGCTAAAAGTTCACTGACTATATATTAAGGATTAAATGAGAATAAATAGTAGGAATTCATGGAAAGCAGTCATGCCTCTTTCGAAATAAAGCTGTGCTATTACATATAATTTTATAAAAATCAGAAACTGGGATAAAGTTTAACTCATTTAGTCATTTGGTTGAGAATGTTTTTGATTTAGTCAAAATCTTAGTTTCAGTTCTTATACCAAATAGATAGCTTCCCACAGCCACTCAGTGCCCCCTTAATCAGCCATCTTAAATACATACAGTTGGTCTTAGGTGGAAAACGGTAAGAGGGTTTTGTGTTTTTAATACAAATCTACACCTTGTACTTCTACAGATAGTGACAAAGTGACGTTAGCTGTTTGGATCATTTAAGATGTCAGTGTAATAGAAACCTAACTACAGTGGCTTGGCCAAATAGGTTTTGGGCCTTTTTCTCATACGAGAAGTCCGGAGGTAGGAAGTCCAGGGCGGGTAAGGTTGCTTCTACGATGCCATTAGGGACACAGCTTCCTTCCGTCTTTCTGTTCTGCCATCTTTAGTGTGTGGGTTTTGTCTTCACGCTTGCCAGATGGCTGCTGTGCATCTAGGTCTAATGTCTCCCTTGCAGACAGGCAAGATTTAGCTGATCAGGCATCAGTCACTTTCTTGGAAGTCTCACACAGGTCACTCCCTCTCCATCTCATTGGCTAAAACTGGGTCTCAGAGTTATGTCTTTGTCTATAAAAAATATTGTTTAAAGAATAAAATTATTCCGGTTTATAGAGATTTAATTTATATATTTAATTTTGCCCATACATGATAGTAAAGGCCATGTCTTTTGGCCTGTAATGCCCCCCCTTCAGTTCTCTCCTTTCTCTATTTCTTTTTCCTTTCTGTTCTCAACCTTTATTTTCCTGCTGACTTTCTCTCCATCAATCTTCTTTCCCAGTGGTACCACACTTTATAAGCTGGAAAGTGATAAATGTCCTTTTTCTTTTTAAAACAAAAGAGAACTTTAAAAAAATTATTTTGTTGAGGTCATTTTAGATTACAACATTGTGTAAAATTCAGGTGTACATCACTCCATTTCCCTTACAGTATAGACTGCATCGTGTTCACTGCCAACAGTCTAGTTTTTACACATCACCATACATATGTGCCCCTTAGAACTCTTAAATACATACATAATACAGGTGAGGATGTAGCCATTGTTACATTTTTATTCTGTGTAGCACCCTTTCCTCCTCCTTTTGATAACGGCACCACTCTCTGTCCCTCCCTTTGGAGAGTGCTTCTTCCTCCACTCTTAAATCAGGTGATTCCGGTGACACTGCTAAATGGGACACCCAACTCTGCGCATTCTTGCACCACCGCAAGCCACAGTAATGGACATGTGACTCAAACCTGGCCAGTGTATATCCCATTCTCCTGAACACAGTCCCAGTCCCAGGGGTGGGCATATGACCATCAGTGAGGCAGTCAGAGTTATTCTCTGGATTTATTTCACGAAGCTAGGAGAGAGAGCATTTTGCCTTTTCCAGAACGTTACGTAGTTGGAATCATACAGAATGCAGCCATTTCAGATTGGCTTCTTTCACTTAGCAGTATGCATTTAAGTTTCCTCCATATAATTTCTGGTTTCATAGCTCATTTCTTTTTATATTTTTTATGGCTCTGTTTCAATAAAACTTTATTTGCAAAACAAGCAGGGGGCCAGATTTGGCCCGTGGGCTGTAGTTTGCTGACTGTTGATTTAGATAGCTCATTTCTTTTTAGCACTGAATAGTATTTAATTGTATGGATATACCACAGTTTATTTATCCATTCACCTATTGAAGGACATCTTGGTTGCTTCCAAATTTTAGCAATTATGAATACAGCTGCTATAAACGTGTGTGCAGGTTTTTGTGTGGTCATGTTTTCAACTCATTTGAGTAAATACCAAGGGATGTGATTGCTGGGTCATATGGTAAAGGTATGTTTAGTTTTATAAGAAACTGCCAAACGGTCTTCCCAAATGGCTGTACTATTTTGCATTCCCACCAGTAGTGAATGAGAGTTCTTGTTCCACATCTGTGCCCAGCATTTGATGGTTGTCAATGTTGTGGATTTTAGTTATTCTCATAGGTGTTTAGTGGTATCTCGTTGTTGTTACACGCTCCTTCTCTTTGAATTATAGCATGTAGGGTTTTTACCCTAGCGTTTCTGGGGCCGTATATCTTGCCACTTGGAGGAGCTTTGATAATAAGGCCAACATCTAGACCTGGGAACTTAGACAAGAGTCAGAAACAGTGAATTCAAGTCCCTTAATCCTGTTATCTCTGAAAACACTACCCCTCTCTTCATACAACTTATTTACATGAGTTAATAAGTTTCCGTTCTTACTTAGTTTAAATTAGGTTTCTGACACTTGCCACTGGTGTAGTAGAGGTAGCTCTTGATTCTCAGGACCGACTGTGGGTTCTGGAGCCAGACTGTCTAGGTTCGAATTCTGTGCAATCATGGGAAAGCCACTTAACTTGTGTTTCAGTTTCCTCATCTATAAAATTTGGATAGAAATATCTCATAGGGTTAATACTTGTAAAATGCATACAACAGTGCTCAGGATACAGTAAGTACTTAGTAACTGATAGCTCTTTGTGATGGTAATAATCATTTTATTATTTCACACTCAGTACTTTTACAGAAGCAGGACAAGAAGACATAAAATCCAGCTCCCTTTTGCAGGTTTTGAAAGTGCTATGAAGAGACAGATACTGGGAACTGGTGCAACGGTACAGATATCTTTTTTTTTTAAAACAAGAGCCAGTCTCTTTCACATATCTTCTGGATATTATCTCTTTTCTCAAGGATTTTGCTGCAATTTTCTTCCCCAGATTCAAATACTTTTATCACTTTTGGCTGATTATTTTGGTACTTTACCTCCAAGGTCCTAAATAATATGTTTGAACTGCTACTTTTTGGTATTTCTGTTTTAGGAATTATCTGTTTACTTCCTCTTACCGGAATGGAAGATTTCATTGTTTTTCCTTCCTTTACGTTCGCTGCTCATGTGTATCCCTTTCATTTCCCCACTTTGAAATACAGTTTGTCAAGAACTGTGAAGAGTTTGTTACACATAGCAATATTAGGAGCCAGAGGATCAGCATTTTTATACTCATGCTCCAAGCTCCAGTTCCCAAGGGTGGTGCAGAGAGGCCAGATGACCCCCGCACATGCAGCGGGGTGCATTACAGGACAGGGGCTCTGACCTTAGGGAACCTGAATCTTTTATAGTGGGTAGGAAGCAGGCCTGAACTCTACTCCAGAGAGAGACCTGAATCTTTATTCTCTTGGTAAGTATCCTACCATTTACTGCAATCTCTATCTTCCATGGCTGTTCACTGTACACACATCTTTGAAAAGATGGTCCAGGATGAAGGGCAGTCAGTGCCTCACTTGCAGGACATGCAGAAATGCAAGAGAGCCTTCGAGAATTTTCTCCCAGCACATCCGTATTATAATTATGGTTAGATCAGTATTCAGGGTTCACATTATTAGGACCATGAAAACACTGTTCACAACTGAGCAATTCCTAACCTATGATTGTTTTCTCTTTCCCACACAGCTTTTTATTATTGCTGGAGTTAACTGTCTTATTTTTCATTTGCTTAGCTTTCTTTATACTTATCAATAATTCAATCCTTAATTCTCCCTCAGTTGTCTAAATAACCTATCAAGACATTCAGATACGCCAGATTCTCTGTCAATTTCAGATACTGATGAGGTGTCCTGGAGGTTTTTGACCTGCTCTGAACTTGCTGCTCTTGATGCCTGGCACATAGTCCTTATCCTAAGTTCCAACTTGACATCAGCCTTGGGGTTCTTTTTACCTCCCTCCTGTTAAGTAGTCTGCTTTGTTTATTCAATGTATTCTTCTTCCTTTGGTTTACTCTCTTATTTTGAAGGAAGATGATTTCCAGGGTCTTTCAGAGAGAGAGTGTGTAGGAAGTAAATATTTTGGGACTTGGCATGTGTGAAAATGTCTTTATTCTTCCTCTCGTAAGTTTGAAGACGTCGCCCTGTTGCTTATTTTTTTGTAGTTATAACTGTTAAAAGGTTTGAAGACATGTCAGATGCTTGGTTGTACAGAAAAAACTCGCTTGTTTTTCCTTTACTCTCACACTGTTCACATTCACACTTCAGACACCAGATGTGGGTTTTTCCCCCACACCAAGCAATTCTGCAACACCAGGTGGGTGTCCTACAATTTATCTTAATTCTGACACTAGCGACCTGGAGATGGTGTCAGATCCCAGAGGTTAAGGGCTCAGTCCCACAAGACTGTGCCCCGTCCCCACTTCAGACTTCAGTCACGAGCCCAGTTTGTTACCTGTGCTTCTGACCATTCAGCTGTAAGTCAGAGGTTCCCATAGCCCCCTCCTTGGGGTCAATTAGTTTACTAGAATGGCTCACAGAACTCAGGAAAACAGTTTACTTACTGTTTACCAGTTTATTATAAAGGACATGGTAGCGGATACAGATGAGCGTTGAGATGGAAGACACGCGCAGCACAAGGTACGTGGGAAGGGGCGCAGGGCTTCCACGCCCTCTGGGCACAGCTGCTCTCCCAGCACCTCCACACTTGCACCAGCCCAGAAGCTCTTCAAACCCAGTACTTGTGGGATTTTTATGGAAGCTTCATCACATAGGCATGATCGATCATCAACTCCATTTCCAGCCCCTCTCCCCTCTCTGGAGAATGGGGCGTGCGACTGGAAATTCCAAACGTCTAATCATGGCTTGGTCTCTCTGGTGCCCAGCCTCCATCCAGGAGCCCACCAAGAGTCGCCCCATTAGAACAAAAGACACTTCTGTCACCCAGGAAATTCCAAGGGATTTAGGAGCAAGAAGTGGGGTGAAAGAGCAAATATTAGAACAAACAATGCTCTTACCACTTAGAAAATTATAAGGGTTTTAGGAACTCTGTGCCACAAACCAGAGAGGCAATATATATATATTTTCTATTATCGCACACCAGTCTTTTTTCTTCCTCTTTGAATGCTTGTAGGAAGGATCTTCTCTTTGCCCCAATGTCTAAAATTTCACTGTGTTATAACTTGGTATGTATAGAAAAGATATTTGCTGCAATGATGGATGGTATGTAACAAATGACCTCAAAATGCAATAGTTTAGAAGCATTTGTCCCTTGCTCCTGGGTCTCTGGGTAAGCTGTGCCTGTGCTGGACTCAGCTAGGTTTGGCAAAGGTAGGCTGTGGTTTAAGTTCAGTTCTGCTCCACATGCCTCCTCTTCCTCCTTGGACCAGCATGCTTAGTGTCTACTAACCTTCCATTGACCAAAGCTAGTCATGTGACCAAGTTCAAGATCAATGGGATGCGGACACATTCCAACTACTAGTCTGTTGGAAATGCTGCACTGTTCCATGACAAGGGTGTGGAGTGGATTGGGAACAAGAATCCAATCTACCCCAGTATTGTTCTCTTTTCATGCTGAGCATTTGGCTCTTGCAGTCTGCAAATGTATGTCCTTCAGTGCTGAACATGTTCTTGATTGATTTTATTCATAATTTCTTTTCCATTTCTCCTTTCCTTCTGTCTGGAGCTCCTGTTATTTGGATATTGAACCACCCGAACATATCCTTGAAATTGATCTTTTCTCTCCTGTTTTCCATCTTTGTCTTTTTATTCTGCTTTGTGGGAAATTTCTTCAACTTTGAATCTTTGTATTTAGTTTTCATTTCTACTATCATATTCTTGAGAACTCTTGAAATTTTTTTGAGTATTCTTTTCTTTATTCTATACCGGCAGTCCCATTAAGGAACTGGCTTGTTCCTTATTATTAACCTGCACTGTACAGGTGGACAATCAGCAGCGTAGAGGTTAAGCTGCCCAGGGTCTTTTAATGTGGCAGAACAAGGGCTTTAACCATTTGTACTCGATTCCAAAGCCCACTGTTCTTTCCATTACTTGAAAAAACCATAAAAGGGTGATCAATATTCCTGTGCTTTTCCCTAATTTAAGGGAAGGATGTAATTTATATTGAAAAAGTTCGAACAACTGTATTTCGAACATTTTACTAGAAGAGGTGACTATTAGGAGCATTAAATCTAAGTAGTCAATACTAAGACAAACTCAGGAAAACCATTAAACCATGGATTCAGTTATAGAGCTCTGGTTATAATGGTCTTTCATGGTAACAGTTTTAAACTCATATTATCTTTATCAACTACATTAATAACAGGGCTCTTACTGGGCTAGTAATGCAAAGTAAAAACACTAAAGCCAGTGTGCAAAAGGAACAACAGTGTTTAATAGATTAGCAGAAAATTTATATATGGTATGTTTAAATTTGAACTTTGCTCTTTTGGGGGGTAAGAATGCTGAAAGCCTCAATGAATTTAAGATATGACTTGTGAAGCTGAATCTTAGTGCATATATATATATATATTTAAAAGAATGATATTGATGTATTGAAGTATGTTACAATTACATTTATTAAGCAAATTATTTTTTGTTCTTTTTTAAGGATCAGGCTGCTGCTGATAATGCTGCATACGTTTTAAATTATTTTAAGACGTAAACCATCACGTGTTTTATTAAGGTTGAACAAGTTGTTAAAATTGCTGCAGGGTATCAAGCACCCCTAAGCTTTCCAGTACTATTTTAAACAAACATATATTGTAGAGAAAGCACCAAAGCAGTCAAGGCAGCAAAACTGTATTCACAGTGAAGTAAGCTAAACCTCAGTCCTTTTGTTTATTCCTCATTGTCCAAAGGAGTCACACTACTGAGTCAAGGAATTTTCCAGCTGCATTTTTGGAGTCACAATTGCAGGCTTGAATGATTGCCCTTGAGACCACAGCTTTTGCAGGCAGTCATGTACAAAACATTACATTAAAATAAAACTATATGATGTTTGTGATATTTTAATACCAAACTGAATGGTGGACGGAAATAAGAGATGAGAAGGAAAATCAAGCTCGAGGCTCACTCTTTCTCTAGAGTGTTAGTGTCTTTTAGTTTTATTGATGCATTAATTTTCATAAAGTGCAGTAACAAAATAAATAGGATGAAAAAAGCGTTGAGGATCTATATACAACTCTGAGATTAAGAAAAGTTACTGAGTATATTCTTGTCAGCCTTTTAACTCTGTGGAAGCTGTAACATACATTAAAAGCTCATTGATCCAGGTAAAATAATGATTTTTTTCCCCTTAGATCAATCTGGCATTTAGGAGTACATAATTACGCTATCTTATTCCATAAGACAAGGTTAAAGAGAAAATGTATGTGCTATAGACTAAATCCAGAGACCGTCAGGTGCTGAGCATTATTTCTGGCTTCAAAATAAGATGTATCTGTTTCATCATCTGGTTGAGGTATGAAAGGCATCGTTTGATGCTGGAGATTTTCCCAGTCCACATCGCTGAAGAGAGGATGATGTTTCAGCTCTTAGGAAAAATATCACACAGACAGAATATTATGACACCATTACCTAAGTAAGCACTGTTTTACAGGAATTATGAAGAGAATGTGTCACGTACATCTTGCCCTACTTTATTATGCCAATTTCATGGACTTTTGTTTAATGTTTGTCTCTCTATTCAACCACGTACTTCACGACGCCACACCCTGTGTCAATCTGTTTATCACTTGACATATGACAGATGCCTGGTCTGTATTTGTCAAATGAGTGAATGATTTGCCTTAACAGAAGCCTGTCTTTCTTACAGCCTGCATCTTATCACATAATCCCTGACTCAGTGAGAGATGAGAGGCTGGCCTACGTGCTGCTACCCTGTGCAGCTTCCGCACCACTGATCTTCCGCCCCATTTCTCATTCCAAGTCCTCGCCACCTGTTTATGTCTCTGCAGTCCTTAGCACTGTCTATTGCCCTGGATATCTTTGGCAAGAAGCTCATCCTCTGCTCCTGTTCTTCCTTCCCTGTGCTTCATCCTTACGCTTCATGGTGATTTCAAAATATACATGGATGACACATTCTCTTCCTGGTTCTTTGACTTCTTTAGTTTCACTGACTTGCATCTCCACACGCAACCATCTAGCACTACAGCCACATCCTGAATCTTGACTGCTTCCACCTCCACTTACTGCTCCCACAAAATCTCAACTTTGCTCAGCTTTTTAACTACATTTTCAGTACCTGTCATCTTTCCTATTTCTTCTACCTACTAAAATGAAAATATGCTCTTTTGACCACACTCTGCTATTTGGTTGCTAGGCATAACCTCCCCTCTCAACTATTTACTTTATAAGGCAACAATAAAGATGTTGGCAAAAATGAAGTGACAATTAAGGTAGTAAACAGTTAAAAAAGCCCATTCAAATTTAAGGAAAATATTGGGAGAAGAGGACACAGACAGGAAAGAATCATGTGTCTGTATTGGGGGTGATGTGTTAGGAAATTAATGTGTCTACAAGTAGCTTTCCCTAAACTAAAAGACTGGGAGGAAGAGGGATAAAATAGCAAAAATAATTCACATTTAGAGAATTTGTCTCTCAATTGTTCAAAATAATTAGCTGAGCATGGATTGCTTTAGTTACCTGTAGCAGTAACTCTTAAACTGGGATATCTGGATGTGATGTGGTGCTTTATGACCCTCTCATCATAACTATTTATTTACACTGAATCCACAAAGGAATTCTGACCTAGGTTAAGATTAACTAAACAAACAGCTGTTGAAGCAACTGTTTTTTAACTGAAGAATAGCCCGATCATCTAGTTCACTATGTAAACTGTTCATTAAACAAAAGAACAGAAATCTGAAGTCACTGGTAAGAATGCTTTTCTTCTGTCTCCACTTATTTTGAGCAAATTACAGTACATTATAGCCATTTTCTAAACAACAGTTTCTCAACTTGAGCACAATTGACATTTGGGACTGGATAATACTTTGTTGTGGGGACTGTCCTGTGCAGTGTAGGATGTTGAGCAGAATCCCTGGCCTCTACTAGATGCCCCCACAGCTGTGACAACGAGAGATGTCTCTAGACAAGGCCAAATGTCCTTTGGGGAGCAAAATTACCCTTGTTGAGATCTGCTGCCCTAAGTAATTATTTTATTTTATTTTATTTTTGTGAGGAAGATTGGCCCTGAGCTAACATCCATTGCCAATCTTCCTCTTTTGATTTGAGGAAGATTGTCACTGAGCTAACATCTGTGCCAGTTTTCCTCTATTTTATATGGGATGCCTCCACAGCTTGGCCTGACGAGCGTGGCTAGGTCCACCCCTGGGATCCAAACTGGTGAAGCCCAGGCTGCCAAAGCAGAGTGCACGAACTTAACTGCTATGCCACTGGGCTGGCCCCCAAGTAAATTTTAGAGCTGAGTTTTCAAATGTCTGTGCACTCGCTTTACACAGGTCTTTGCTCAAATTCCACTATTCACAGAGTCCTTCCTGCTCTATGAAAAGAAAATCTCCTGCCATCACTTGTATGGCTCACCCTGCTGTATCGTTGTTTCATAATGCTCACCGCTAGAGGGCACTGTGTTAGGGCTGTATTCGCTTACTTTCTGTCTTTCCACTAGAACCTAAGTTCTACCAGCATAGGGATGTCAGCCTGGTTCGTCCTGCACGTTCCTCCAGTGCCCGCAGCAACACTGCCTGGCACCTAGAAGTCACTCTATAGGATCTGTTAAATAAATACATAAACTGTTGATCTTACTAGAGAGAATACCTAGAAGCTGATGCAAATGACACATTACTAAAGCTCATTTTTCTAACTATACCCTACTTCACATGGAAATGCATTTTAGGACATAATGCTTATTTCTCTCCCTCTCTCTCTTTTTTTTTGCTGAGGAAGATTCACCCTGAGCTAACATCTATGCCAATCTTCCTCTATTTTATATGTGGGTCGCTGCCACAGCATGGCCACTGATGAGTGGTACAGGTCTGTGCCTGGGGAACTGAACCTGGGCCACCGAAGCAGAGCATTCTGAACTTAACCACTAGGCTGTGGGGTCTGCTCCATTTGTCTCTTTATATACCTTGTTACGAAAAAGATTTTAAGGCAGCTGCTAATGAGATTTACTAGACTCAAAACTGGAGATTAACATATCCCTTGCTCTGGAAAAAAAAAAATCACCGAATGGGTCACAATGTACCAAATTTGTCTTATTTGAGGCAACCCAGCACCTGATACATTTCTCAATAATGGTTTCAGAAATGAAGCAGAAGAAATTACAGAATAGAAAATTTTGATAAAAAACTTTTCCGGTACGTTGATGGTTAACTTTATTAGGCTTTGAAAAATGTAAGACACTGACAAGATAAGATTGTTTCAGGTATCGGCTTGAGATTAATAGAATTCAGTGAGTGAATAATAAAATTCAGTGAGTGAATATAGCAAACTGACCACATTAAATTTTAATGTGGAATAAGGACAAATACATCAATGCAAAACCAGAGAGCAGAAATAAATTTTTTTAAACCAATTTAGCAGTCAGATCATCTGTAGTATTGTACAAGAACTTGATATCATTATTAACATGCACCACCTGAAACAAACCAAGAGTAAAGAATTTATTAGCACAAAACCTTACCTTTCATTCCAGCTCTCTTTGTATCATCAATGGTTAAAAGTATTTCTACTGCACTTTGAGCATTATCAGATAACTTTTCTTCACCTTCAGGCCAAGGGATATCTACATATACAGATAAGCTTGTTAATCGTTGCTCAAGATAATAATATGCAGAGATAAATGAACTATCTTAGCAGAAAAAGAATCACCTCTTTTCAGAATATTCTGAAATACTTGTTGCGGTGTTTCATCATTGAAGGGGGGAATTCCTGTTAGAAACTCAAACAAGCAAACTCCAAGGGCCCACCAGTCCACTGCAGGACCTGGAATTTAAGAGGAAGTAGCTGAACTTGCAGGCATTTTGTGCAAATGCTTGATCAACTAAAACATTAGTACATGGGTGTTTGGGCACAATCGAGGCATTCAAGGCTTCCTTGTAGTTTCTTGAGGTGTAAAAACCCAAATTACCTTCATTTACACAATGTGGCAATTACTTTTCTTCTCTGTTTTCCAAGAAGTTTAGTTTAGCAATTAACACAGCTAGTTAAAGAAAAGTTAAAGCTATCTTTTGTCTCTTACTGTTAACCTCTGATATTCTGGATTCTTATTTGTTCTAAATCCTAAAACACAATCAAGGAATGCATTTAATCTAAAGATTATTCTCTAAAATACAATACTTCTCAATTTCAAATCTGGCAACAATAACATTCAGATGATTCTGTATCCCACTCGTCTCATAAAGATAAGAGATGAGGTGGCAACATTTAAACTAACCGAGGATAGCCTGGTAAGTGGGGGAAACCTGACAGAGGGTTTTAATGTGGCTTTATTCCTTTTAGGAACACAGAGGGACAAATTAGATGAACAAAAAATATTCACTTAAACTATGGCTTGAGGAGGTAAGTGGAGATAAGTCTTAATAAATAGGTCAAACTGATTTCTAAATAAAATCTCTATTGGAAGCATCATTTATATACAAAAATGTTTTAAACGATTATCTTAAACATGACCCTATAATCTGGTTTATAGTTTTGTTTAGTTCTGTCTATGAATAAAGTGTTTCCTAAGCAAAGGTTAATTTCAGTCTAAAAATGGTTAACTGTGATATACGTTTAGAAGAGGAATTCTAGTCTGTACTAAATTTGCCTGAAAATTACTCGTTAAAATCAATTTCACAAAATTCATTACTGTGGTTAAGCAACTGCCACCATTCCATTTTAAAACAAGTAGGAAAGCACTGTGGAATGTGCCATGAGGAATAATCGCATGCATTAGAGGGCCTTCTCATCACCCCAGGAGCACAGGATGCAGTCGACAAGCTTCTATTTCTACAGTAATCACTGTAAAAAGGTACAACCACCTCAGTTAGTAGAACTTTCAAGCAGCACTGAGAAAGATTTATTCCAACAAATTAGACAATATAACCAAGTAACAGAAAAGTAGGGGGAAATCAGGAAAAAAACATACATTTTTATTTATTTTACTTAGGTTAGAAATTAGGACCCTTTTCCCAGCTCAGCCAAAATGAACTCATGTCAAAAATGTACAGGATTTCCCCATGGATATGTTACACATATCCATATAGTTGAGTCAAAGTCTAATAAGATCACATATTGTGATAAATCTCAGCAATTATAACATATATTATTAGCCAGAGAAATAGGACAAATTTGTTTTCTACTACCGGCTTTCTAATTCAAAACATCCTTCTGTAATTTATAGAGATAAATTGGTCCTGTTATACCTTTCTAGTTTCTAATAATAATAGAATTAAATGGTTTAGAAAATTCAAGCTTTCTGTAGCAGCTGCTTTTAATATTTTTATCAAGCCTCTTTCCTCAGTTGCAATAAAAATGGCTGTATCTTCACACTCTGCTACTTTTAAAAGTTATTAAAAATGCCACCAGCGTACATTCGTTTTCACAGAGAAGAACAACTTCTCTGGATGTCTTCCTGCTCAGAAGACAGAGACAGCTCATTCGTGTATTTCTTAAGTGAGCTGAAAGGAAAAAAGATTTTTTAATGCGATGTGATCTAATTATACTTTGACTGTTCAGTTTAATGTGCTTTGCTATATTACTTTACAGAGAAACTCACTCACCCGAAGTCAGAAATCCTGCATGTAAGAAAACAGTAGTTAGGTACATTGTATTAAAATTATGAGTTCATCCTCATCTCATCCATTGAACTAGATACCAGGTATTGTGCCAGATATATGGGATACAAAGACTAATAAGAAAAAGGGCTTTGCAGGGCCAGCCCGGTGGCACAGCGGTTAAGTTTACGTGCTCGGCTTCGGTGGCCTGGGGTTTGCCAGTTCAGATCCCGGGTGTGGACCTACCCACCACTTGTCAAGCCATGCTGTGGTAGGAGAGAAAATAGAGGAAGATGGGCACAGATGTTAGCTCAGGGCCAATCTTCCTCAAAAAAAAAAAGAGAGCTTTGTCCAAGGAGAAAACAGCCTAGCTGGGAGACACAATACAGATAATTTTAACACGATGTTAAGAGAACTGAAACAAAAATATGCACAAGAAGCTATGGGAAACTCAGGCCAGAGTTTCTAAGTCCCTCTGCTGAGGGGGAAGACCACGGAGCGGGCCCCAGGAGTCTTAGCTGTGCCACAGCGTGATGTTTAGAAACAGAGAGGTCAATGCAGGAAGAAACAAAGAGCTGAAGTCACTGCCCCTGGGTCCTGGGATTCGGGGGAAGAGGTAGAAAGCAGGGAATTGTTGGGGCTTTTTAAAAATTATAAATTGCTTTGTACTATTTGTTGTTTTAAAAACTATGTATCCAATTACTTTTATAGAAAACACAAATTTAAAGATATATCACTAGACGGCTGCAGTAACGAGATGCCCCGCTACAACAGTGGCAGGAGCTCATAAAGTCAGTCTTTAAATTGGAAGCTTTCACCCTGTATCCTAAGTTCGTAAAATTGTAAATTATAACTTAGGAAATGGGCTAGCAAATCTGCGACTTAGCGAGCCAGGCACTGTACACAAATCAGTGACGTGCCCAGAGGAAGTCAGCCGCTTCGGCTCATAAGGAAGGGGAACATTAAGTGTGTCCACTTTCAACACTGTAGAGATCATTGACAACGGTTAGTGAGTGCTGCCAAGGAATTATCCCGGAGTGCGACGGAGAAGGGAAACTCAGACTCGAGTCTTAAGAAATTTTCTTAAGCTTTTGTAGTGGAGACAAACATAATAACTAATGATGACATAGGTAGAATGACATAAGTTTTAAACAGTTTCTAATAAAGTGATATTGGAGTTAATAACTAATCCCCTTAACTGACCCAGGATGCTTTATGGAAGAGATGACATTTCAAGTGGTGGTGACATGAGAAGCAATTTGACAGGAAGATGACTGGAACTGGCTTTTCTAAACGAAGGCAAAATACTTATGCAAAATAAGGAAAACTTGAAACTAAATGGTGTCTAAGAAGTGGAATAAGAACATAAAGCCTACAAAGAAATTCTTTGAGAGATGAGGCTAGAATGAGAGCTTCGAGCTACAAATGCCACGCCCAGAACTGTGGATTTTATGTTGCAGGTAGGAAGGAGCCACTGTAGTCTTTCCAAGAGAGAAGCAGTGTGAGTCACGTTATGTTTTAAGAGGGAAAATCCGGTGGCAATGATCACAGACAACAGAATGAAGTCGAGGAGACCAGAAAGAAAGCTATTAATGAAAGGGAAAGATGAGGTTCTTACACAGAATAGTGGCAGAGGTGAAAAGGTGAGAATACTGCAGAGACAGAATTAACCGGTGAAATGCCTGAATGCAGGGACAATGTCTGTGTCACTACAAAGATGGTGAAATTGAGATGGGGAGGAGAGGAAGAGCAAGCTGGACAACACACAGCATTTGAATGACCAGTAGAATACTGAACAGGTACTCTGGCCATGTGTCTGCTGCCTAAAGAAAGTCAGGATTAGAGATGGGTATTTGGGGAACATCAACATAGATGTGACGGCTGAAGTCATGGATGGGAGTGATAAGATTAACAGGGAGCAGGTCTAGGGAAAAAAGAGGAAAGGGCAGAATCTTGAAGAACTTCCATATCTTTGGAAGAGCGAAGGAAAGAACTGAGGGGTAGCAATAGAGGTAAGAGGAATGAGACTGAGGAAAGGCTGGTAGATTTGACAATAATGACATAACTGGTTATTTAATAAAAAAGTTTCAGTTAAATGGTAGGGATAACAATCCAATTGCCAGAGCAGAAACAATCAGGCAAAGAAAAGAGGCAACCTTTGAGAATACGTGGTAAGGCGAAGACAAGGGTGGAAACTTATTTTCAGGCCAAGGAGAAAAGTCAGCAAAGACATAAAAATAGAAGGAGGTGTGTGTGGTGTGTGGGGGGGTGGGGGGTGGCAGGGTGGGGAAGAGGAGACAGATGATCATCAAAGGAGCCCAAAGAAAAGGGAAATCATTAACAGCAACATGTAGAAGGGGTTCACGTTATGGGCTGAATTATGTCCCCCTGAACAAAGATACGGTGAGGTCCTAACCCTTGAGGTCTCTTGAATGTGACATTTGGAAGTCAGGTCCTTGCAGTTGTAATTAGTTAGGTTAAGATGAGGTTATACTGGAGTAGGGTAGGACCCCTAGTCCAACATGACTGGTATCCTCATAAGCACACAGCCATGTGACCACAGAGACACAGGGAGAACACTATACGAAGAGGAAGGATCGGAGTGAGGTGTCTGCAAGCCAAGACCAGACTGCCAGCATCCCACTGGAAGCTGCGAAGAGGCAAGGAACGGTGCCCCTACAGGTTTCAGAGGGAGCACGGTCCTGTCCACACCTTGATTTCAGACGTCCAGCTTCCAAACCTCAGCAATACATTTCCGTTGTTTTGAACCACCCAGTTTGTGGTACGTTGTTACAGCAGCCCTAGCAAATTGATGCAGTTCATTTCAGAATGTAGGAAGGGAAAACACTTCAGAGAGCAAAAGGGAAAAAAAAAGGAGACGGGTGAAAACGCCATCCTTTTACTCCTCTGTTGCACTGTGAAGGCTTGTTTCTGGCCTGACCCTTCTGGTGAGGAAATAAGTGACGGTAAGCTCTGAACCGAACTAGGCTTCTGCAGACTGAACAGAAGTGTAGGCCCAGCTTTGCATTCCTGAGCCCAAACTAGAACAGACCTGAGGAGGCAGAACAAAGATAACAGAGGGGGTGGAGGTGGGGCTTGTCTGGATCACTGAGAATGAACCAGAAGGCAAAGAACAGATGGCTGCATGTCTTCTTTTCCTACAATAAATGCATATAGATGAGAAAAGAGTATTGGATGAGTTCATTTCTTTTACTTTAGGTAATCTAAGTACCAAAGAAATTTAAAACAATTTACCGCGGAAGAAAATGTAGTGATAGATAACACTTCAAAAACTCCAGATATGTATGCCTTACCGTGGGCCCTGCCTAACAACAGCTCAGGTGCGAGGTAGTCTGGGGTTCCAAGAATTCGCCCATCATCTACTGGGGCTGCCCCTCTTCTCACACTCTTTGGAGTTCGGAATGGAGTTCCTGACTTGATGTGATTTGGGGTCTGCTGATTTACAAAGAGTTTAAGAGACAATAAGTATCTTAATTCCTTTTACAGTGAACAGAAATGCTAAAACAAAAGCTAGGCTGCTGGGCATAAAAGACATACAGAAGTTCTTGATCAGTTTTGAAAATGGCCTCATAACTAATGATGACTATGAGAAGTCCTGATATTCAGTGAAATTCAATAGCTTAGATAACAACAATTCTTTCAGTAAGATCTGGATATACCAGAAAAAATGAAAAAATCCACAAGAAAAACTTCTTGATGGCATGGATTAATACAAGCTCAAGAACCGTCACTGAGGGAGGCTGTCACTGACAAATGATTGAACTATTGGGACAATACCTAAGACAGAACTAAATATAAATAACCTCTTGTGCCGACTGGCATTCGAGTGTTTAAGATATTCTCGTCTCACACGACTCTGCGAGACCAGCAGGACGGGTATCTTTATGTTTTTCAGACTGACAGGACAGAGGCTCGGAGGCTGAGCGCCTTCTGAGTCACTTAGTGACGTCTGAATAGAGAACCCAGGTCTTGTATAACCCTAAATCAAGCGTTTACACTTTCTATATTAGGGTGTCTCTCCAAAGAAAGAAAAAAATGAAACTTTGAGTTCATAAAGGTTTGGAAAATAAAAACAAAATAAGATTTGAAATATATATTTTTCAACTTTTTTCGGTAAAGAAAAGAGATCATCTAAATATGTCCTTAGAAGGCAGGAAGGTGGCATGGACTTTAATTTTGTATCTCACAGGGTTGCCATGATCAAGTGAAAATATGTGACTGTAAATATGTAAACATGATTGAAAATGTGTGGAAGTATATAGAGCAACACCAATGAAGGAGGTATTGGAGTTCAGAATAATCAACATTACTACCAGCTTTGCCTTCCTGCATTAAAACCTCCAACGATGCACAGGTTCCCGACAAGCAGAACAAAACTATATGATTTATATCATATCGTCTAGCTGAGAGACCAAGTAGTTCTGGCCTTAACAGTTTATTTTTCCAAAATCTAAAGAACAAAGTGTTAGAAATTATCACATACCTCATACGGCATATGGGATCTTCTTTTTTGAGTGGGAGTGACAGCCATGGGATATGAACCACTATAAGCGCACGAAATATCCATTGCATCTAAAGAAGTAATGCTCATTTTGGATGGTTCTGAGTTATTGGATGCATTAATATGACTGTTAAAGCTTCGAAAAGCTACAGCATTTCTTTTGGAGAAGGTTGATGTTTTCAACACCTCCAAAGAGGGAGCTAACATGTTCTGGTTATGGTCTTGGACAGCAGGATTCTCATCGCCTTTGGGCAAGGTATTTTCTTGGCAGCTGGGTGATACAGTAAGCAGGTCTTCAATATTTGATTCTTCCAAAAAGGATTTTTTGATGCTTTTATCTGGATCTAAGGACTGCCTTTCTAATGGACTTTCCATTATAGAAAGTCCAGGAAAAGATGAATCAGAGTCCATACAAATACTTTTAGAAGCTCTATCATCATCAGAACATAGAAAACTAGAACTTAAGTAGTCTTTCTTGTTATTCTTGTCACAATCTTCATCCAGTTCACACATGAGGTTTTTTGCTATCATCGGGATAGGTGATGTTTCTGGTGTTTGTTGTTTATCAGTAAGAGAACTGACCACGTTCTCCTTATTAGCACCGTCATTTTGCTGACTTCTATCTACTGACAGCTTAAGGTCCTGGACTTCAGCTGTTAAGCCTGTACTTTGATTTGTACAACAATCTCTCGTTTCATTACTATGCCTATACTCTATACAACTTTTTTTATTCTGTATAATTTCCTGACAAGGACTGGAGTCAACCAACTCAAAATTTCTTTTAAAACTTCTTTTCCCAAGGTGCTCTTCAGTCATACCACCAGAATCCACAGCGCACTGATTTGACTGATGTAAACCAGACCGTCTTGTGTCAGTGGCCATATTAATATTATTTATATCCAGTTCTCTTGCTTCCCAAGAAACTTCCCCAGAGAAGCATTTTTTACCAAGGTTTACACAAGAGCTTCCAGTGGCAGGAATGACCCCGCTGTTATGAATGGGAGAAAGGGCTAACTCAAGATCCTTGTTATTGCAACTTTTGGTCTCGATGGCATTTGTAGACTTTGTACATAAGGGCTTTTCAATTGTATTCCAGCTCATCATTGCAGAGCCCAGTGCTTCGTCACTTTCCTAAGAGAGGGGAAAAAAACCCTTTTTTTTTTAGTTATACAAAGCTGAGACCCTTTAACCTTTTAAACCTCTGTCCACTTAGGTAGGATAAATGAGCCCAGAAACTACTATGCTCCCTATTCCCACTTTCCAATGGAACAAAAGAACAATGATGACAGAGAATCAAAAAGCAATATAAACAATTATAGTATATGTTTATATACATTGAGTGAAACACTGGTCTAAAATGTAAATCAACTATTCTATAATACGTATTTGATAGTGTATTACATGTTATTTAAATAAGACAAATAACATTCAACATATTCAGGGAAAACTGGGGGTAATGCTACATATGTAGATATCTGCTATGCAACAGGGGTATGGACAATTCTATTTTGAATTGCAAAATGCACAAGGCTTGAAATATAGTTAATGGAAAGTTATAGACAACAAAAATATTGCTGAAGTAATCGTCTATCACTTCACACAAGTATAATAAAACCAAACTGATGAGGAATGAAGCTAAACTAATGGTAATTTATAATTAAAAACCAAAAATAACAAGAATTAAAATCCATTGTCCACAAGATGAACTGAGGATGCATTGATAACAAAATGCTTTTCTTGAAAACTGTTTGAATGCTAACTATCTGCAGGTGCTCATGTGATCAGAGCATTGTACATAACATCACAACTTGGTGCATGGTAATCAGGAATTTTACAAGATGAGTCAATTAGAGTGAATCTTCAGTAAATGCTAATAGTGACTATTTTTGATATGTGAAAAAATCAAACTTTATCAACTTACTTAGTAATAGTAAGGGGTGCTTAGTCATGAACAAAAAGAAAATTCCTAAGTCACAACTCACTGATCTGCAAGCACAGAAAACTGTGCCTTTGGGAGTTAGCATAAGGTTTATCAGGGGTCCCTTGTGGTCCACTGTCACTCCTCTCATCATACTTGAGAAGCACTACTACAGTCCAATCATTGCATTCCTCAGGGGTGCAGAAGTGGGAGGGAGACGGTAAAGCTGTGTATAGTTTGCAATATTATACAATATGCTTTCTTGATGAAAATCAAAGTGAAATAATAGGACTAGGAGTGCAATGCCGGTTTATCCTGCAGTATATATTGCCCATAGAGCAGCCTACAAGGAGAAGAGGAAAAAGACTGAGAAACCCTGCCTGAACTGAACAATAATGTGACCTTACTCCTAAAATACAAATATCCAACAACGGTGAAGAAAATCATATTACTAACAATAAGAGCAAATACAATCCAAACTATTTTATCAAAATGAAAGTTTATTCTTTGTGCATTACCATATTCTAATCTAACATTATTTTATCAGCATTCTCTGAAAGTTTACTATAATGTAAAATTTTAGTTCCTCTCAGTTTTAATATTTATTAGCTTCTGTAGCTTTTTTAAAAGGCAAAAACAGAATATATACATTAAATAATTTTAGGTAAACCCATTCACTTAGCAAGCAATCTTCCTAGACTAGATACTTTTAAAGGTACACTTACATTACCTTTGAGGTCTAAAAGTTATTTCTGATCCAGAAGAGTTACCATTTCATTAAATGAGAAACTGGCAGAAAACAGTATAGAAGGAGGTAGTATAAATTTTAAAATAAGATATAGGTAAAAAACACTCAACAAGCTAATGTCTGTGTCATGGCAGGGAATTAAAAACAAATGTCCATCTAGATGCCTAGAAGCCAAATGTTTACCATCAATTTACTGCAAAAATTAAAAAATTTGGAATCTCATTATATATCAAGCAAGAATAATTTCACTCTTGAATGAGAAATAAAATATTTCAAAAGAATTTGACAGAATATACAGGAAAATGAAGAACATCTTGACTGCCATTCGTGTAACAGTTTCATTTCCTTACAGAATATATATGAAAAGGTATAAAGTGTTTCTGTCATTAATTTGACATAGTAATTGGTTTTAATGAAGAAAACTTTCACTCTCACCTGGCAATCCTTTTCCCACCTGGGACTGCTGTGGCATTCAGACTCCACACTGGACGCGAAGGTGTGGGACTGACTGCTGGCACTGGACGTGGCCAGCCTCTTCCTAGACTGGAGGAGATTCGAAGTCAGACACTTCACGGGCATCCCGGGGTTGGAGGCAACTGTTTCAAGGCCTGTAGGCGGCAGAAAATATCGAGGCTTATGTCACATCTTTCTTAGTTCCTCACTGAACCTGAATCTTTACAGATAGTTAGGCGAAGTATTAAGTATTGCATCTGAGAACTATTTCTGTGTATGTTTTTTTCCCTATGTAAACATTATCCAATCCACAAGGAGGGCGTCAGCTGTTTTGGCATACAAGTACTGCTGTGAAAGTTAAAAAAAACCCACAACTCTCAACATTTGTAAAGCAAAAACCAGGACAAGGGAACTAATTAATAATTAGGAGGAAATCCATTTTGAATATCTTTTATTCAATTTGAAACTCTTCTTGATAAAGGAGCATTATTGATGTGCTATATCCAGATGTGATGTAAGGTTGGAATGTGACTAAATTTACTGAGTTCAATTTGTATTTAATCAAAACTACAGCTTTATTTTAATATTGAGGTTTACATGCGTACAAGTGTGAATTATACACACCCATAAGGGATTTTTTTAATACTATTGAGTAAAGCAAATGAGTGAACTGGCTAAGAGCCAGTCAGTACAAGAAAGCAGCATCATCTACATGATACATTTTCCTTTATCATAAAAATAAATGATGCTAAATATTGTTTCTCCTGAACTTAAAACACAACAATCATACTTTTACTAAAGATCATAATATGTGCATAGAAAGAGTTTGTACATATATAAAAAGATATGTATATTTTTTTCTCTTTCCCAAAAAGGGTGAACATAACTTTAATCCCAAGTAAATTCTTAGTCTTACAGTTTTTTAATTTAATAAATCTTAGAACTTTAAAACTGGAAGGGGAATTTCAAAGTCCATCTAAAACAACTTTCTTTCTTTCTTTTTTGCTGAGGAAGATTTGCCCTGAGCTAACACCCACTGCCAATCTTCCTTTTTTTGTACATGAGCTGCCGTCACAGCATGGCCACTAGCAGACGAGCGGTGTAGGTCTGTACCCAGGAACTGAACCTGGGCAGCCAAAGCAGAGTGTGCCAAACTTAATCACTAGACCACTAGGGCTGGCCCTAAACCAACTTTCTTTTTGGTACACAAATCCTCTCAATGGAATTCCTGAAACTCACTGGCCACTTGACTAAATTGCTCAGCTGCCTTTTCCCAGTAATATGGGAACTTGTGTCTAATCTAATGCCATGTGATGCTGTATATTTGCTAATGAGTTCTTTCTGAATCACTGATATGATCAGACCATGCCCTACTTTGGACTTTTGATGGCTCCCCTTTCTCTACACTTAAATTCAAGCTCCCTGTCATGACACTTGATCTTTCTCCATCTACCTGCTAGGCTGCCTCTTCTATTGCACGTGCTTCCCAGCCTCACATAACACGTTTAGTCCCTACGTCTGAAGATGGAATATACTTTCATGTGTCCATGCCTTTGCTTATGCCTCTATCTGAAACGCCCTTTTCCAATATACTTGGAGCTGTTAAATTCCTCCTTCTCTTTCTAGGCCCAGCTTGGCTGTTGCCATATCTTTATTTAGAACCATTCCTGATTTTTCCATTTAGCATTTATCACTTTGTATCATAGTATCCCTTGTAAAAATTTGGCTTCAAGTTTCGATTGGATCTTTATTTTATAGGATTCTTGTTCTTCTCCCTTCATACCTGTAATCAGCACAAAATTACAAGCTCTTCTGAGGCAAGAACCTCTCTTAATCATTTTCATATTCACTCAAGCGACCAGCACTGTGCCCTGCACCCATCTAGTTCTGACTAGACTAAAAAATGACCGAGGTGATACAATAAGGCTATACATAACATCTGCATATTCCATATTTTAACAGTTTTCTCTTTATCACAGCTATATATATTTTTTCAGTCATTTTGATTTTCACAGAAGTGATTTTGGCAGAAGAAACAAGACTCATTGAATTAGGAGGAAAGGGTCAGTGGATAGACATTGTATCTGCAATCTCTACTTGACTTACCCACTAATAGTTTAACTAAACATTTTCAAATATTGGTTTTCTCATTTGTAAAAGGGATCTATCTATCTATCTATAGATAGATATCTCCTAAATATGTATAGATTTGAGGACCAAATTCAAAATGAGGTAACATCTCTGATAACTAACACCAATTATTCTTTACAGCATCATTATTCACATTCCCAAGAGGAAGAACCTGAGTGCAGAGAACGAATTTGTCCGCTGCTGTTAACTGATAAAGGGTGAAGTGAAGCACTACACGAATCTTCCACTCACTCTCCTCCTCTACTTCGTTTCTGTCTTTTATTGTGTGCTAATTTAAAAAACCGTATCTTTACTTCAACTATTTTCTTTGAAAATCTTTTGGAAGTAATTTTATAAAGATACACAATATTATGGGTACTACATCTTCTCTATATAAGAATTCCATAGAAAAATATAGTGTATTTTGACATATACTACCAGAATAGTGAAATTTACCCAATGATCATTCCAATATTATAGCTAATTGGAGAATGTCTCCTTAGTTAGGCATTTTATTCTGTTGACTTCAAGATCTGCAACAACTCCAGTCAGAATGGCACTCACGTGATGAAATATAGGAACGCCATAGACTGTTCAAATAGCTGCATTTCAAAATTATTAACTTGATATTAGAGATTTAAAAATTCAAAAACATTTTGTTCCTGAAGAGACACACTTAATGGAATAAGCTACCTTTTCTTTTATACTCACATGATTTTAATAGTTTGCTAGAATAAGGAGTAGTGTCCTTTTGATCTATCGACATAGGACAAGTCAGTCCTTGAGAAAGCTGCAATGTTTCAGATACATGGGTTGAAAAAATATTTGCAGAGTCTTGATTTTTTTCTGCAACTGGTGTGTACTATTAAAAAGAGAAAGACAAACACAAACGCTAAGATTTACCTTCACAAAAATACCACCTAAGTGCACAGAGTGCTATACCACCTGAGTAGATAAACTGTTAAAGTAACTCAACATGCTTGACATGTAAATTTATTTTGTTCATTTATTGAAAAAGAAAAGAATTTTAAGTTTTAAGTGGCAGTCATGAAAGGGCATGTCATGTGAGTCTTTCCTTATCAAGTACTTACAAATCCCAAAGAGCTGATGAGAGATAATACTTGTCCTGGGGTTCTTGAATAATCTTGTCTAGGTTTAGCCATTGATGGTGTTGTAAGGATATCCATCATATTGATATCTATGTACGAAAGAAAAGTATATGAAATTCTTTAAAAACTCCAACAGTCATTGACTAAGTCAATAATGATCTATTCTGAACTTGGCCCCTCTTTCCACATTATCTACAAAATTAGCTTGTGTAAGACGAATATACCGAGGGAAGCCACCATGCCACAGAGTAAACAAATACAACCAAGCAGACAGAGAATGACAAATACTGTATGATCTCTCTCATATATGGACTCTAAAAAACAAAACAAAGCAAAACAAAGCCAAGCTCATAGATACAAAGAACAGATTGGTGGTTGCCAGAGGTGAGGGTGGACAGTGGGAAATGGGTGAAAAGGGTCAAAAAGTAAAAAAGTTAAAATTAAAAAAAAATTTCCCTATAAAAAAAAAGCAATGATTGAAATCATTAAAGTTTGATAGAACTGAGTCTTGCTCTGGAATGAATAGAACACAGTATAATGACCCAAAGTCTTAGCTTTTTATGGAGTACTCAGTCACTAAACAAGACTGTTATCTGACTGGCAACAAGATAATTCTCGGCAAATCAAATATCAGAAAAGGAGGTGGTAAGAAAAACTAAGAAAGGAATCAAGATATTAGGCACAGAAATTAAACTTCAATATCTGAATCTATTTAAGAAATTAATACAAATTATAGGCCCCTCATGTTAATTAACTTGTGCAAGTGTAGGTCAAGATAGAAACTGACACAGATTTTTATCAGGTTTCAGTGCATAACATTGTCAAATAATTCAACAATAGTAATATCATACTATTGTCGTCAGATATCAAAAATGGTAAGAGAAGTGTAGTACTTTGTATGTGGTATAAGACTTTCACCTTATAAGAGTACCTTTTAAAGGCAGACTGAAAGTTTGAATGTAACAAATTTCATTTATACCTACCTCACATTGATGAAGCAATAAGGACCAATAGGATACAGTAAACATCTTAGAGAATATTTTACAATTTAAATGTTAAAAAATACTATGGCAATGATTCCTTGGATTTGACTCCAAAAGCACAGGCAAAAAGCAAAAATAGACAAATGGGACTATATCAAACTTAAAAACTTGTGCACATCAAAAGAAACAATCAACAGAATGAAAAGATGACCTACAGAACGGGAGAAAATATTGGCAAGTGGTTTATCTGATAAGGTGTTAATATACAGACTATATAAAGAACCACAATTCAACAACAACAAAAACCAGATAATCTAATTAAAAAGGACTTGGATAGACATTTCTCCAAAGAAGATATACAAATGACCAACATGCTTATGAAAAGATGCTCAATATTAGTAATCAATAGAAAAATGCAAATCAAAACTACAATGAAATATTACCTTACATCCATTAGGATGGCCACTATCAAAAAACAGAAAATAAGAAGTGTTGGCAAGGATGTAGAGAAATTGGAACCCTCGTGCATTGCTGGTAGGAATGTGAGATAGTGTAGCCACTACGGAAAAAACAAGGAAGTTTCCTCAAAAAATTAAAAACAGAATTACTGTATGATCTAGCAATTCCACTGCGAGGTGGAATTGAAAGCAGGGTTTCTTAGAGAGATTTACACACTCATGTTCATTGCAGCATCATTCACAATAGCCAAGAAGTATAAGCAACCCAAATGTCTATTGACAGGTGAATGGATAAAGAAAATGTTGCATGTATACATAATAGAATATTATTTGGCCTTAAAAAAGTAGGAAATCTTGTCATATGCTACAATATGGATGAATCTTGAGGACATTATGCTAAGGATATGTCAGTCACAGAAAGACAAATATTGTATGATTCTACTTATATGAAGTATCTAAAGTAATCAAGCTCACAGACACAGAAAGTAGCATTGTGGTTGCCAGGGCTAGGGGGAGGGAAAGATGGGATACAGAGATTCAGTTGCACATGGTGAAAAAGTTCTAGAGACCTGTTGCACAGCAATGTGAATGTGGTTAATACTAGTGAACTGTACACTTAAAAATGCTCAAGAAGGTAAATTTTATGAGTTTTTTATGACTCATAGAAAGTTATGAGTTTTTACCAGAATCAAAGAAGAAAGAAAGAAAGAAACCAAATTCAGAAAGAGCTGTATGCTCAAAGATGTTTATCATAATATTATTTATATTAACCTAAGTGTACAATTTTTGAGAGTCATCTCTAAACTTAATCATGAGATATGAAAAAAATAAAAACTATTAAACTGTTATAAAAATAACTTAAATTCATCAATAATATCACCCTAATACAAAATGTTTCTCATTTGTGATTTTTTCCAATATCTTATCTGGAGATAGATTTGCCTCACAATTAAAAAATGTTTCAATTTTAGGGTCTGGCCTGGTGGCATAGTGGTTAAATTTGCATGCTCTGCTTTGGTGGCCCTGGGTTCGTAGGTTTGGATCCCAGGCGCAGACCTACCACCACTCATCAAACCATGCTGCGGCAGCATCTCACATAAAATAGAGGAAGATTGGCACAGATGTTAACTCAGCGATAATCTTCCTCAAGCAAAAAGAAGAGGAGTGGCAACAGATGTTAGCTCAGGGCCAATCTTCCTCACCAAAAAAGAAAAAAACCCCACAAAAACAAAAAAACCACAGTTTAGATTTTAGAAAGGTTATGTGATAAATAGTATGGAACATCTCTAGTAGCATCTCATCCAGCAACCTGTACTCAAATATTATTACAGCTGTGGAAAGTATGAGTAGTTACGTGAAGTAGGATTAATAAAAACTATAAACAGCACACATCAGCTCAGGTCAGATTTTACCAAACATATGAAAAACCTTTAGGTATTCAAAACTTTCTGAAACTTGTATTCATTTTCAAATAATTATAATCCCATGGTTTATAACTTATAAGCCAAATTTTGGGTTCTACTGTTCATTTATTTCCATCCTCTACCATTTTAATAGATAATACAATATGCTACCAAGTCACTAAGCTATCATTTACCCATGTTTCTATGACAAACACAACTAATTTCTAATTTCTCCCTATTAGAAACAATGCTGCTACAAATAATTTTATTCATATATTTTGTTCTTTTGAACCATTCCTTTAGAATAAATTCCAAGACACAAGTCACTAAGTCAAAGAGAATTAAAACCTTTTGTTTGTTAAATACATCGGTAGATTTTGTTTGGAAAGCACTGTGCTAATTTACAGAGTCCCCAGAAAAACTGACCATGCTTTTTGCAGTCTCATCAATACTGGATCTTTGTTCTCTCTCTTTTTTTGGCTAGCTTAGTAGTGTAAAAATGATTCATATATTATTTTTTAAATTAGCATTTCTTTCATTACTACTAGTGAAATTAACATACTTCCATATATATGTATGTGTGAAGTATGTGTACATTTTCTTTGCCCCTTATTTATCAAGGTCTTGGTGGTGGTCACGTACATTTGAATAAGTGCTTTAGGTATTAATTGTTTATCAAATTATAGTTATTTTAGTTATTTTACTGAGTTTAATTGGTCAGAACAAGTTTCAGTAGGGAAAAAAAGCCAGAAGAATGGAAATTGTGAGTTCTTTGAAGATCCAAAGATCTTCAAGGATCTTTGAGGATTTAAGAATAATTATTCCCATTTTTCATCTTTAATGGAAAGAAAATACCATTATACCTTTCTAGTCTATTTTGGAACACAGGATCATCAAATTTTCTTCATTATAAACTAACAAAAAAACCGGTATAAGTTAATGAAATGTAGTCTCTAAAATTTGTTGGATATTTAAAAAGGCACTTACCCATTATTTTTCTTACCTCTATTCAAAGTAACTTTGGAAAGGCCAAAATCTGTTAGTTTAATATGACCTTCATTGGAAATAAGCATATTGTCTGGTTTCAAATCCCTGCACATACAAAGACAAATAGCTGATAACCAAAAAAGAGCTAGTGTTGATGTTAGAATTACCAGGGAAAAAACCCAGAAAGTTACAGAAGAATCAAATCCTATTTATTTTCTGTAAAATAAGGCACTCATTGGTGGCTATGAAGTGCAGAAAACAACTCTCAAGAGAAAACCATCTTTTATATATAGAATTTACAAGAAAGTTAATTGGTTTAATGCTAGATTATCTTTGACATTATTTATTAGATATTCCATTAAAATAAATAAACCTCATTACATAAAATAAATCTCAAGCCAGGTCAAATCATATTTCCCTTTTACAAGTAGGGTAAGGTTAAGACTTTAATAGAGAAGATCCCCTTAACCTGACTTTCTTTGCACAGAGCAAAATGTTGTAAATCAGCTGGGATTATACAATTCAGCACTTTTGTATGATGGTAAAAGAGTAGGAAAAAAATTCAATATTCTTCACAATAAAATGGTATACCCATGGTCAAAGCAACATATTCAAAACACACAGGGAGACAAAAGAAGAGTTGATGGAATTTCTAAACTCACACAAGCTACTACTAAATTTTGGATAACCTGGATATGTGGGCAAGTGGTTACGGAAATATTTAAGACTCAAATATTTAATACATAATTTGATTATTTATATTTTTAAGTAATAGTTTTCAGAAAAGTCAGTCTTTACCTGTGGATGATTCTATGTCTGTGAAGATAGTCTAGAGCCAATGCTACTTCAGAAATATATTTCACAGCCATCTCTTCATCAAAATAACCATATATATGTAGGAGAGACTTGACATCTCCACCAATAAGATATTCCATTACCTATCAAAAAATACAAATGGTGCAAAATAAACTAATACGATTACTTTAAAAATACACTATTTGAGCATTACAGTTAAACATTTTTAGCATGGTTCTGTAACAGGCACGTTTTCTTGGTATCATTCAGTACACATTAATACCTGGTTTGCTCATGTTGCCATATAGTTTTTTAAGTTTAAATTAAACTGCTTAGTCTGAACAAACATGCAGACTTACAGAAACAGTGTAAGAATAATGGAATGATTTCCCATATAATCTTCAGTAGATTCACCGATTGTTAGCATTTTGCCACATTTGCTTTCCTCTCCACAAATATGAACAAAAAATAAATAATATTTGTTAATCGTTAGCATAATTGTTACATAATAACATAACACAGTTATTAAAATCATTAATATAAATATCTTATACACATGCATTTCTGTTCAGACTACACAGTGTAATTTAAAAAATAGGCCAACATTGGTAACTGGTATTGTATAACTTTCAAATTTTTGCTGAGTAATTTGAGAATAAAGTTGGAGAGATCATGACCTATCATCACTAAATTCTTCATCATGTGTTGCCTAACAAGGACATTCTTACATAACTACAGCATAATAAAACTCAAGGATTTTAAAGCAAATATCACATTACCATCTAAAGTACAGTCCACATTCCGATTTCTCTGAAAATCTCAGTATTGTCCCTGATAGCATCCCTACTCATTCCCCACGCATGGATCATGCACGGCATTTAGCTGTCACGTCTCTTAAGTCTTCTTCAACCTGGAATAGTATTTTGCCTTTTTTGGGGGGGCAGGGGGTGCAGTGGGAGCAGTCTTTCATGACCCAGTCTTGACATCTGATTGTTTCCTCAGGGTTCAATTCAGGTTATGAATTTTTGGCAGGACACTACATAAGTGCTGTTGAGTCCTTCTTAGTGATTCCCCCAGATGAGACACCTAACATCAGTGTGTTCCATTACTGGTAATGCTAACTCTGATCACTTAGTTAAGGTGGTGACTTTCAGATTTCTTCACTGAAGAAGTGCTTTTTTTCCCATTTGTAATTAATAAGTAATCTGGGGGAAGATACCTTGAAACTATGTGAACAACAACAAAAAAAACCAACAACCCAATTAAAAAATGGGAAAGAGATCTGAACAGAGATTTCTCCAAAGAAGATATACGGATGGCCAACAGGCATATGAAAAAATGCTCAACATCATTAGCTATCAGGGAAATGCAAATCAAAACTACAATGAGGTATCACCTCACTCCGGTCAGAATGGCTATAATTAAAAGACAGGAAACAGCAAGTGTTGGAGAGAATGTGGAGAGAAGGGAACCCTTGTTCACGGCTGGTGGGAGTGCAAACTGGTGCAGCCACTATGGAAAGCAGTATGGAGTATCCTCAGAAAATTAAGAATAGATCTACCATATGATCCAGCTATTCCAGTGCTGGGTATTTATCCAAAGAATTTGAAAACACAAAGGCATAAAGATACACGCACTCCTATGTTCATTGTAGCAGTATACACAATAGCCAAGACTTGGAAGCAACCTAGCTGCCCATCAAGGGACGAATGGATAAAGAAGATGTGGTATTTATACACAATGTAATACTACTCAGCCATAAGAAATGAGGAAATCCGGCCATTTGTGACATGGACGGTCCTAGAGGGTATTATGCTGAGTGAAATTAGTCAGAGGGAGAAAGTCAAATACGTATGATCTCACTCATAAGTAAAAGATAAAAACAACGACAAACACATAGCAATGGAGATTGGATTGGTGGTTACCATAGGGGAAAGGGGGGGAGGGCAAAAGGGGTGATTAGGCTCACATGTGAGGGGATGGACTAAAATTAGTTTTTGGGTGGTGAACATGATGTAATCTACACAGAATTCGAAATATATTACGATGTACATCTGAAAGCTAAATAATGTTATAACTCAATGTTACTTCAATTAAAAAATTAATTAAATAAAACAAAAGTAGAGGTAGATGGGCACGGATGTTAGCTTAGGGCCAGTCTTCCTCAGCAAAAAAAGGTTTGGCAGCAGATGTTAGCTCAGGGCTCAACTTCCTCAAAAAAAAAAAAAAAAATCTGTCTTCTCTTAAGTCAGAACATTCAAGATATTTACAAAAATATAAAATATGACATTATTCTCACTATTTTTTGGACAATATAGCTATTTTTAATTAAAAATGTGTTATAACATGTAAAAATAAATAAATAATAAATAATAAAACAACAACAAACAAACAAAAAAGGAACTATGTAAATGACCTGTCCCATAAACTTTCAAGCAATGACTTTAGCATCATGTGACTATAGATGATTCTTGCCTGAATCCATTACTGCTATGTGGTTGCAAAGCTAGTCATTATTCTCAAAATTTTCTATAGTCTTAATACCGTTTAGTGAAATACTGCCTAAGAACTTAACAAGGTCATTTCTTTCCTGTTTAGGTCAGTAGTTTCCCTGGTACATAGAGATTAGTTAATATTTGTTGATGAGGTCAATCATTAAATATTTACTAAACAGAAAATCTGTGCTTCATACTGTGCTAGCACTGGGAAAATAAGCATGAATAAAATGTAGTCACTGTACTTAAAGAGTTTATAATCCAGCGCAGGGAAATAAGTAAACAGATACTGTATTTGAGCTTATGAGAATACTTATTTTCTTTACATCCTCATCAACGATTATCAATCTTTTTTATCTTTGCCAAACTAAAGAAGAAAAAATGGAGTTGTTTAAATGCTTACGTTACTTACATTTACGGAGATTTAGCATCTTTACACTGTTTCTGGTTTTTTATATTTCTTCTGTGAACAACTTATTCTATTTTTTGCCCATTTTTCTACTGGGGTGTTTATCCTTTCTTACTGATTGGTAAAATCGATTTACACAGTAGTAAAATTAGCCCTTTGTCTGTCTTCTGGACACTGTTTCCCCAAACTTGTCATGTGACTATGTATATAGTATTTTGTGTCAACATAGGCTTTATTTTCTACTTAGTAAGACCTGCACCATTCTATGATTATAAAAATATTCACATAAGCTTTCTTCTGGTACTAGCATGAATTCCCTTTTTCATGTAGAAATCTCTGATATTAAAGGGGAACAAATAAACCTAGCACTAGATCAAGTTTCATAACCACACAGAGAATTATTTCAAGTGACTTCAAAAAACAGAATCCTGACAGTACATCCCAAGGACAAAAAGAACTGCAAAAAAATCCTAAATTGAATCCAGTTATTTTAGTGTTAGTAAAACAATATTGGTCTTGTTATTTTGAAAATATTAGATATACATATGCTGTAAGTTAAAGCAAATAAGTAGTTATGTTAATGTTTTTAGGAACCCAGATTCTCAGGGTAAAAGAATACAAATGGGGGCCGGCCCGGTGGCATAGTGGTTAAGTTTGTGTGCTCTACTTCAGCGGCCTGGGGTTCACAGGTTCGGATGCCAGGCATGGACCCAGCACAGCTCGTCAAGCCATGGCATCGCACAAAAAATAGAAGACTGGTACAGATGTTAGCTCAGCGACAATCTTCCTCAAGCAAAAAGAGGAAGATTGGCAACAGATGTTAGCTCAGGGCCAATCACCAGCATTAAAAAAAATACAAATGTTTTTTTCAAAATATTTTTATATTTTATACATTTTTCAAAGATATTAAGTAAAAATTCTATCATCAGCGTGAACTCATGATAAATCACGTACTTTCTATAAAAATATGTACTTCCTAGTCTGTCCACTAAAAGGAATGACAACCCATTGAACCTAAAGTTCACTGCTAAAAGCAATGAACTTTACTAATCACTACCACCTAGATTGTGGTCTCTAAACACTATTTCCCAATAAAATGAGAAGCTACACCTCCTTGCCCATGCCTAGTACATTTACAAAATGAGCCTTAAATATCTGGTCATTCCAGAAAGCAAGAAAGCTATCAGAACACTAGGATAGTAGAAAAAGACAAAGATATGAACTGAAGGGGCTCCCAATCACTAAAGATGGGACAATTTAAACACAGAAAATAATGACTGCAGTGGGTTAAAACACATCAAACCTATAAAATTCCATGGATTCATAAAGACACTAAAAAAACACACTTATTTGGAGGTTGCTCTTCTGAAAACTGGTGATGAAAGGAAAAGAATCAACCATTATTTATTCTGCCTTCCTCATCCAAGCTGTATTTCAGAGTGATGAATTACACGATAAGGGAAAGTTCTTTATAGAAGAATTCTAGTTAATAAAAGCTAAAGGAATAATAGGATTTGAAAACTCATCATTTTGCAAACTTTAATAAATAAAGAATCCAGGCAATGAATTAAAGGATGCCAAAACCATTACATGAAAGGTTGACGGGGGGGGTAGGAAATAGATGAAACAAATTTGGCAAAATATTGGTAACTGTTGAACTTAGGTGATAGACACATGTGGGTTCATTACATTAATCTTTCCATTTTCGTGTATGTTTGAATGTTTCCATAATAAACATTTTCATCTTTATGCTCCTTGTACCTAGCATGGTACCTGGCACATAGTAGCCAATTATTTGTTGTTATTGTGGCTGTGTTCAGTCATACCTTCTCTCTCTGCCTCAAACTAGCTTCCTATTTCTAGGAAATATTTGTTTTGTCTAAAGCAGTGCTTCTAACACTTTAACGTGCCTGGGATCTCATGAAAATTCTGATTCCGGTTCAGCAGATTTGGTGTGGGGTCTGAGATTCTGCATTTCTAATAAGCTCGCAGATGATGCTGACACTACCTAGCTGTGGACTACACTTTGAGTGTCAAGGATGTAGACCAGTGATGAAGTTGGAAGATAAGATATGGTCCCCTACCCAATTTCAGGAAAAGGAAATCAAAAATACTATAGCTGTTTACTTATTCCACTAATTCTGGGACAGAAGCACTGAAAAAAACTACCAAGTTGAGCATTTTGACTCAGTCCTTCAACCACCACTGTTAGACCAGGGTTGGGGAAACTCCCGCTGCCACAAGGCTAAGCCAGGGTTGATGCCAGAGCCAGTCATGGCACTGGGGAAGGCAACACCCTGCATACGAAACAGTATGTGGTAAAGGCATTAGAGATGCCAGGAAGAAGTGAAGGATTAAACAGTCCCCCCACTTCTTTGGAAATGAGATAAAAGAATGTTTCCTTCTTTTTCTGTAAAGAGCCAGATAGTAAACATTTTAGGCTTCGTGAGCCATATGATCTGTGTTGCAATGACTTCACTCTTCGTGTAGCTCAAGAGCAGCCATAGATAATATATAAACAAAAGGATGTGGCTGTGTTCCACTAGAACTTTATTTATTCACTGAAATTCAAATTTCATACAATTTTCATGTATCGCAAAATATTATTCTTCTTTTGGTTTGTCCAATGTTTTCAAACTGCAAAAACTATTCTGAGCTCACAGGCTGTACAGAAACAGTGGGCCAGATGTGGCTCATGGGCTAGTTTGCCAATCACTGGCTTAAGAGATGGAAAGTCAGTTATTCTTATAGTATTTGGTTTTTATCTTCTTACTGATACTATATATATTTTTTTGACTCACTCAGACAGTGAATCATCCTAAAAAGTAGAAACCTATCTTGTGCTTGCTCAGAACCTAGGGATCTCCTGAGGGGCTGTCTTTAAATCCACTCTGATACAAATTTGTATCTTTACTCCAACATCTTTCCCCCTAGCATTACCAGGTCTTATCTCCCACAGAGAAGGTCATTACAACAAGGTACTGCAATTCATGCTAAGGTCTTCATTGGAGTATAGTTTAGAACAGTAACAAAACTAAGCAGTTAAAAACACCCCAAACCAACTCATCAAAAGAGTTTACATTAGAGAAATTATAAAATTCATAAATAAATCTATGTAATTCTCTGCAGTCATTAAAAAGGATGAAGTCACCACTAAGTGGGAAAAAATAGGTAGAAGAATAATATTTACAATATGATCGCATTTCATGCATTCCTTTAAACAACTGTGGTTTGTAAGAAACTGATATTTATCCTAAACTAGCCCTAATGCAAAAAAGGTAGTCACTATTGTCCTTAAGAAACTTTTTACTCTCTGAAGGTTTCTGGCCTTCCCATTAAATCTTTGCAACCACTTTCAACATCAGTCTAAGAATACTCACAGATTTACTGAAAGACTAGAAATGGATTTCACCATCAGGTGCCAAAACACTCTTAGACTAGACTCTATTTTTATAAACTATCCTGAACTTTTAGGTCTTTAGCTTGAAGCTGGATATCATATTCTTCCATATTAGAAGTCTATTCAGTTTCAAGCTTTTGGTGTAGCAAAAAGTTGAAGAGTGGCATAGTTATGTTCCAGAGTTGCAAGAGAGCTTTAGCATATCGAGGATAAAGGGTTGCCCTCCTGAAGGTAGTCAAATTATGAAAGGAGTAAGGCTCCTGCTGATAAACATACAAATCTCACGTCTAAAATCAACATCCTAAAGACTGATTCATTCACAGAAAACCCTTTGTACATACTAAACAGAAGCTATTGGAGTTACAAACATTTAACCCACAGACCATCTCTGAAATCAGAAGACTCTCTAGAATTTACAGGTAAAATATCCTCACCTATTCCTGGCCCCCTCAAATTGCTCATTAGAATTAAGAGTGTAAGCTGCTGCTTTAAATGAAAATCAAGCAACTCTCAAAGTCCACACACCCCAAATCCACCACTTTCTAATATCTTTCCTTATTATACATCAAACTTTACATAATATTTCTATCATATGTCCTTTACTTACCAAATATTTTTAGCACTATGTGCCAGACACTGTTGTACATGCTTTATATTAACCTACTGAAATTTTGTAACAACCTTTGAGACAGGTAATATTATCTCCATTTTGCAGATGAAGAAACTGAGGTGTGATGGTTAATTTTGTCTCAACTTGGCTAAGCAATGGTACCTAGATATTTGGTGAAACATCAATCTAAATGTTGCATGAAGATATTTTTCAGATGAGATTAACATTTAAATTAGTAGACTTTGGCTAAAAGCTGATTATCCTCCATAATGTGGGTGGGTCTTATCCAATCAGTTGAAGGCCTTAAAAGAAAAAAGATTGAGGTGTTGCCCTCTGTGCCCTCACCACCTCCCCCACCAAGAAGAGGGATTTCCGCCTCTACTCTGCCTTTGGACTTGAGCTGCAACATCAACTCTTTCCTGGGTCGACAGCCAGCTGGCCTACCCTGCAAAGTCCAGACTTGCCAGCCCCCACAATCATATAGGGCAACTCCTTAAAATAAATCCCCCTCCCTCTACACACACACACCCTATTAGTTATTTTTCTCTGGAGAACCCTGACTAATAAAACAGGCAAGATAATTTGGCCAAGGTCATACAGCAAGTAAGTGCAAGAGCTGGAATTGAAACCCAGGTACTCTGAACCCAGAGACTGTATTCTTAAGCCACTGGGTTCAGCGATGGCTGAATGAAGAAAAACATGTGAAATTATTTACTCACCAAGTAGACATTGTTTGCTGACTGCAGTGAATAGTACAAATGGACAATGAAAGGACTTTTGCTTAGTGCCAGGGCATCCCTCTCCGCCTGCACCTGATGAGTCATGTTTTTGTTGATCATGTCTGCTTTCTTGACAACCTGTAGTAGAAACACAGAACGTGATAACATGACACATTCATTTCATTTTTTATTACTAAAGGTTCTCAGGTTTCAAAGTTGCCATCATGAAGACAACCAGAGAGAGGAAACATAAAGGTCATTTGGATTTCACATTGCCATCAGGAAACTGCCAGAAAAACAGCTAATATGGTGAAGACAAAAACAAACTTTCTTCAACATAGAACTACTTATCTTGGTATCAAGCAGCAAAAGTATCACATCCCTTTTGAGAAGGAAAAAGAAGTAAACAAATGCTCCCTGACTGCCCTACATATTTGTATAAAAAAAATTCTGTTCTGCTGTCCTTATAACCAAGACAAAAGATAGGAATGTTCCTAATCAGCCCCCAGATCATCAGCAACGTCAGCCCAGGGAAATAGCAGCTGGTAAATTTTTTTCACTTCTGATTCTTTGATGCATGGGAATAGATTCAGAAAGAGAAGGCTGTAGAAAGTTTGTTTGCCTAGGAAAAAAAAATCTTAAGAATGGTTAGAACTACTGAAACTTAACAGTCTCAAATGCTGTCCTATAGAAAATACTAATACTAATATTATATAACTAATACTAATTATACTAATTATACTAATACTAGTTATATAAATATAACTAATATTAGTTATTATTAAATAACTAATTACTCTTTTCAAGGTTCAAGGTAATCGGTATGGAAGCAGAACTATATAATCTACAGCAAAACTGGAGCACTAAACCAAATAGCCAGTAACACTGAGATCAATTCTCAGGATGATTACAAGAAAAAAAAAGTCATATTTTTTCCAAAGATTCATTAGAGTATTTAATAGAATCGTTAATGCACTGTAAATTCTAGCCTTACATCCTTTCCATAAGAAAACCGAGGGAAATTGACAAAGCCAGTCTGGAGCCTGATGTCACCCGTATTCCACCAGACTGAAAGCTTTATGAGGCCATGTTTGTTTTGTTCACCAGTGTACTCGAGATCCTACACACAAAGGGGATGCTCAACAAATATTTATCGAAAAAATGAATTGGTGTTTTCATTTCAACAACTGATAATGACATTAGTAAGTAAAGTAGAAGGAAAAGCAAAAAATCTTGGGAACATATGAAGCAAGGCAGAATTAACTTCAGTGGGGTAGGTCTGAAAGGTCAGGGAAGGTGTGAAGGCGAGCTAAGATGAACCTTAATACATAAACAGCATAGGTGGAGAAGAGCAGAGAAGGGCAGAAGAAAAGCACTTAAGGAGGAACCAGCATAAACATAAGCTCAGAAGCAAGACAATACGTGGCATTGGATTAGCCAATTGTCTGGAGTGGCTAGAACATAGGACATGTGGAAGAGAGAGTGGAAGTTTAGAACCAGACCTTGGAGAATGACTGCTTTTCCAAGGAGTTTGGACTTTAGCTTGCATATCACAGTCTAAGGAATGGATGGAAAAATATGTAGCGATTCCATTTAGGGGCCTATTCCAATAGACTAGGTATGGAAATGAAGGCATAATGAATGTCAAAAACATCATGTCAAGTGAAAAAAGCCAGATGCAAAAGACCACATATTGCATGATTCTATCTATATGCAATGTCCAGAAAAGGAAAACCTAGAGATAAAAAGTAGACTGGTGGTTACTCGGGGCTAGAGGTGTTAAGGGAGGAGGCACTGCAGATGGGCAGGAGAGGTCTTCTCACGGTGATGGAAAGGCTGGCTTGTGGTGATGGTCACTCAATCTTTAATTTACTAAAAACTGAACTGTAAAAGAAAGAAGGAAGGGAGGGAGGGAGGGAAGGGGGAAGGAGGGAAGGAGGCAAGGAAGGACAGAAGAAAGGAAGGAAGGAAGGGAGAAAGGAAGGGAGAAAAAACAAAGTCCCATACTTGGGCAGATTTTGGAATAGAATGGAGGAGGTAATAAGAATGAATATGAGACAGAATTGACAGGATTAGTTGAGAGGATATACACAGGAAGCAGAGGAAAGTTAAAATGACTCAAGTGTCTAGCCTGAATGGCCAGGACAAAGGTGGTGTCATTAAATGTAGAGAGGGAACACGGGAGGTTCGGAGTTTAGGCAGTTAGGTGGAAAGGACCGTTTAAAGTTAGGTAAGTACAACTTTGAGGTGCCTGCTAGAGATTCACATAGTAATGTCCCTCAGGAAAGTGAAACTGCATCGGCACTCAGACTGGTTTCTTTTCTTCATCAAGTTCGCTCAGGGCTGGAATGTGAGTCACCTGAAACTATGCGAGTGGATGAGAAGCAAGAGAGGCCAGAACAGCTTCAAATACATTGGAAGCTCTTGAATGCTTGTGGAATGATATATACTGCTCCAGGGCTAAAGGAGTGATTTAGGACATCTTTCAGCTTAGTCTTTAAATAAAAGTACATTCTAGATTTATAATGAAAGGTTTGAAGAGAAAAAAATGGGGTTTGTTTAATGAGATCTTTCGGTTATATAGTAGGTCCGGAATTAATCTATATCATTGCGTGGTGACTACAGTTAATAATACCACATTGTATATTTGGAAGTTGCTAAGAGAGTAGATCTTAAAAGTTCTCACCACAACAAAAAATATTTGTAACTGTGTCCTGATGGATGTTGACTGGACTTACTGTGATCATTATGTTGTACACCTGAAACTCATGTTATTGTCCATTCTATCCCAATAAAAGAGGAAACTAATCTATTATCAAACTGACAGAATTAAAATATAATTTGGAAATAGCTATTTCAAATTTAAAGTTTCAAACTTAATCGTGGTAAAGGCCAAGTCAGTAGAAAGGATTCAGAAGTTCTGGTGTCTCTCAAGCACTCGCGGTGCGAGCAGAAGGGCGGGGCAGCGGCGGGACTCCGGAGAGCCCGGCTGATGTCACCCCAAGGGGAAGTCAGCTCGCGGGGCTCTGGGGCCTTAGTAAGCCGGGCCACCGCCTAGGTGCTCCAGCGGCCTGCCCAATTCAGCGGGCAGGAAGGGGGGCTGAAGGGCCGGGCTCTTTGCCTTTCTTTACTCCTTGACCTCTTACCTTCACCGCATACAACTTGTCGCCTTTCTGCCCCAGATACACCTTCCCGAAGGCGCCCCGGCTAATGGGCTTCACTATCGTGAATTCCTCAATGGAGGGAGGTCTCGGCAGCGGGATCCTATACACGCACTCCACCGTCGCCGCGCCTGCTCCACCATCCTCCTCGCTGCCCGCAGCGGCCTCCATCGCAGGCCAGCCCGGACCGAACCCGCGGCCGGCGCCAAGGTCCCTTTCCAAGCCACCAGTCCCGCCAACCGGGTTCAAAGTTAGGCTCCGCCCACGCCGCACGCCGGCCGTGACGTCACGCCGTCGCCGCGCGGAGCCCCGCGCAGCCCCGCCCCGCTACCCCCTGTAGTTGACGCGGAAAGAAGCATGGGGCGTGGAGGCGGGGCGCTGGGCAATCGTCTAGCCAGCCACAGGCTCTTCGGGGGCAGTGCCCGCGGCCCGCTTGCTTCGTTTGTCACGACCGGGGAGGTGCAAACAGTTCCTGCCTGACGGAAAAAGGAACGACGGGGACTTGAATCTGCATGGCGGGATTTGAGTTTTCTCCCGACCTCCTATCGTGGCTGCTGGCACCCTGCTTCCACTATTTTTTGTTTTTAAATTACTCCTTCGCGACCTCTCACCCCCGGGAGGAATGTAAACCAGTTTGGTCTGTTCAGGAAAGCGATGGCCAGTGAAGCCACAGAATGTGGAGAATCTGGATGAGCAGGAAGCGCTGGCTGGCCCTGTAATCTGACATTTTAACACGATGTAACGTACCTGACTGAAACAGATTAGAACCAACAGGAAGAATTTTCTGGTTGATTGTGGGGGCGATGGCACTAAACCATAGCGAAAGGCCTTACAACTCGAGGCCCAGTCGGAAGCGAATGCGTTGGACGATTTGACAAGGAAGCTGTAGAAAGTCAGGTTTCACAGTGGGGACGCCGGTCCCCCTTAAGAAAAGGAAACCTACAGCCAGAGAGCTTTGGGGAGCCAGGGCGTGTATTATTCCACGTGAACATCAACTACTTCGGGGGGGTGGGGGGCGGGCAGTGGCCCTAAAAGGGCGGAGCCCTGACGTCTGTCCCCGGAAGGTGGCACTCACCTGCCCCGGAAGTACTGTTGCTTTAGAGGCTTGTCTTCCGGGGCAGGTTGTCTGTCGCAGCAGCTGTAGGAAAGGGAGGCCATTTTCCGTTTCTAGCAAGAGTAGGGGGTAAGGGGAGGAAGAGAAAGAAAAGGAAGAAAGGGCTCAGCGCCTCCCCGCCGGGCCGTGGACAGTGGGGCAGTTTCGGCAGGCGGGTGAGGTGGCTGAGGGCCCGGAGGAGATGTTTTCCCTGTCGAGCACGGTGCAGCCCCAGGTGAGTCCGCCGTCCAGTCCATTTTTCTCCCCCGCGGCCCGCGGCTGTTTGCCGTTTGCGTTGGGTGGAAGCGGTTAACCCGACGTGCGTCCGCAGGTTTAGTGGATCAGGGGCAACGCTGAGGGTCGGGCCTGAGACTTATTAAAGCGCCGACGATGAAGCAGAGGCATGATGTGAGCGTGATGGAGACCTTGGCTTTTCGAGTTGATTGCGTGGAATTTTTTGCTAGAGAGTCCACCAGGCATTGTTCAACGCCGGACATTCTGGGGTGGGCGGGGGGAGATCGTTGCTGTAGATGTAAAGGCAGCGGGTAATGTTCCCTTTCCTCCTTTTTGCCTCTTCAAAGACTTTAGTATTCATAACGCCGATCCCCTAATCTCTTTGCCTTTAAAGGGCATTTAACCCAAACTTGCTATAATAATTTCAATAATCTACCACGAATCCTTTCTTTTTATTGACCATAAGTGACTGATACATATATATATTTCAAGTTATTGAGTACTTGTAGTTAAAATTTTGAGTCGGCTTCCTCCCCATCTGTTTATAAAGCAAAAAGAGGGCGGAGAAAAATGTTTCCAAGGGTTTTTAATTATGTTTCAGGAGTAATCGCTGTGACAAAAAATCTTTTTTCACGGTAACCTTTAGATAGTTTTTTGGAGGGAGAGTTCTCAGTTTTGCATGTAAAAGGTTTTTGAAAACATTCAGACTTAAAAGTGTTTTGACACAGTTTTGTAGTTTAAACATATAATTATGTTCCTTTGTGTAATCCCCTCTCACTTGGTTTTTTTCCCCTTCTAGTACTGACTAGATAGTAGAAAATAAAAAGGTTAGTCATTTATTGGACATCAGTAATATGCCAGGTGAATAAAGCAAATCTTTGGTGATTTGGTGAAATCTTAACGGTGACATGAAGACAAAGATGAGTAAGAGCCAAGTGAGGAGTGAAGGGAAGTGAACAAGTATCCTAGGCAGACGGAAGGATATCTGGAGTTCCAGCATAGGGAAGAGTTTAGCCGATTGGAGGAACAAAAATAAGGCCAGTGTGGCGAGAGGGTAGTGATTACAGGGCGCAATGACAGAAATGAGGTTGGAGAGAAACCTTGACGCGGATCTTACAGGGAGTTATCATAAGGGATTTTGGTCTTAATTTTAAGTATGTTGGGAACCGCTGAATTCCTTTTAAGCATGGAGTAACATGACCAGATTTACATTTTTTAAAGATCACTCTGGCTTCTTGCTGTGTAGAGAATGTGGAAGGGTAAGTAAGAGTGGAAGTGTTTTCAGTTAAGGTTGCTATTGCACGTTCAGGAGAGGGGTAATGCACCGCTAAAGTGGTCGCAATGGTTGTGGAAAGAAGAGGACGAGATTTATTTTGAAGAAAGATTTGGAATTTCATAAGAGATTGGATATGAAGGATGATGGAAAGAGATGTTTCTGGTTTGACCAGCTGGTTGCATGAAGGTGTTACCAAAATGAGTGTCTGGAGGAGTCCTAGCAAGTGTTTGAAAAGAAGTCTGACTTGGCCTGTTGAGTATAGTATTAAACCTTTTGAAACTGAACTTCTGGAAGTTCACATCAAGAAAACCTCATTTTAGGAGACTGTATTATCAACTGGGTGGAGAGTTAGTGGTAGATGATTTTGGTAGAGATGGTGAAGGGGTTTCGTGTAGTACAGGCAGTCTTAACTGGGCTCATATAGGATCCTTATGCATTTTATGCTGTGAAACATGGTAAACACATTTGTTATTCCTGGTTGCTTAATTGGTTGAATACAGGTGTTTAAATTGTAAAATTAGGAAAGACAAAAGTTGAGTATTTTCATTGAGAGGAGATTAAACTATCTTTTAGCATTTAAATACTTTTTGAATGAGAAGAGATAACTGATTAAAATAAAACTTTTCAAAGGAATAGACAGAAAATATGTATCTTAAAATAAATTTGAATTACTTCTCCGCCTTTCGGCTTAAGATCAAGGATAGTATCTGTTCTTATCAGTTTAATATCTGATATGTCGCCTATCCTAGGACAATTTATTTTTTTTTGGTGAGGAAGATTGGCCCTGAGCTAACATCTGTGCCAGTCTTCCTTTTATTTTGTATGGAGGACGCCACCACAGCATGGCTTGTTGAGCAGTTTGTAGGTCCCAGCCCGGGATCGAACCAGCGAACATAGCCGCTACACCATTGGCTGCCCCTGAACCCCCAGGACAATATATTAAATTTAAAAACTGAGCTCATAGATACAGAGAACAGATTGGTGATTGCCAGAGGTTACGGTGAGGGGTTGGTGAAATAGTTGAAGAGGGTCAAAAGGTACAAACTTCTAGTTATAAAATAAATAGGTCATGGGGGGGCTGGCCCCGTGGCCGAGTGGTTAAGTTCGCGCGCTCCTCTGCAGGTGGCCCAGTGTTTCCTTGGTTCGAATCCTGGGCGCAGACGTGGCACTGCTCATCAAACCACCCTGAGGCAGCGTCCCACATACCACAACTAGAAGGACCCACGACGAAGAATATACAGCTATGTACCAGGGGGCTTTGGGGAGAAAAAGGAAAAAATAAAATCTTAAAAAAAATAAATAAATAAAAATTAAAAAAATAAATAGGTCATGGGGATGTAATGTACAGCATGGTGACTATAATTAGTAACCGTCACTCATTGCTTAACGACGGGGACACTTCTGAGAAATGCATTGTTAGGCAATTTGGTCGTTCTGTGAACATCACAGAGTGTTATTTACACAACCTAGATGGTATAGTCCACTGCACACCTAGGCTATATGGTGCTAATCTTATAGAACCACCTTCCTAGATGGAGTCCATTGTTGACTAAAACATTATGCGGTGCTTGACTGTATTGTATATTTGAAATTTGCCAAGAGAGTAGATCTAAAAATTCTCATCACAGGAAAAAGAAATTATGTAACTGTGGTGATGGATGTTAAGTAGACTGATTGTGATCATTTCCCAATAAGCAAATATCCAATCATTATGTTGTACACCTGAAACTTATATGTTATATTAGTTGGATCTCAATAAAAAAAATTCGCTCCTATAGTTTTAAAAGAGCTTATTGTTTCTGGCTCTAAAAGTAATACATACTCATTGCCAAAAATGCTGAAAAGAAAAATATAAATAAGAAAATTAAGTTACCTATAATCTCATTACCTAGAGAGATCACATTTTAGAATAAATTCTTTCATACATTTTATCTCTACACAAATATGTGTATGCATACTTTAAAAAAAGATGTTATAGATAATTTTATAGACTGCTTGTTTTCATTTAACAACATATCATGAATTTACTTCTATATCAATAACTATAGGATGAAAAGTCTTCAACTGGAATCTTAAGTTATCTGGGTTGGAATCCTTGCTCCTATTCTTACTAGCTGTGTGACTTTGAACATGCCACTAAACCTATCTAAATCTTTGTTGTCCTCATCAGTTAAATAGGAGGATTATAGTAACTCATTTTTATAACTGTTATGAGTATTAAATGAGATAATATAAGTAAGGCACATAGTACAAAATCCAGCATATAGGAGGAAGCCATTAATTTGTTCATTTACTGAACAGATGTTTATTTAGTATCTACTGTGTGCATTGTTGTTGCACTGGGATACAGTATTGAATAAAATAGAGAAAAGGAGAAAAAATAAAATAATACAAAATATGTAAATTACGTAAGCATTATGTAAAAACATTTTGTATTAATTATATAAGTAATATAAAATAAAATAGAGAAAAATAAAATAAAGAAAGAAAAAAATCCCTTGCCACATGGAACTTATATTTGAGTGGGAGAGTGAGGTATAAATAAAAAATAAGTATTTGGTCTGTGTTTCCAGTTCTTGGCACAGAGCTTCTAAAACCCTTGGAATTTCCTGAGTGATGAGAGTCTTGTTATTTACAAGGCATCCCTTTGGATCACGCCTAAATTTATGTGAATGGGGTGACTTAAGTAGGGTCTCAGGATTGAGCTGGTCACCAGAAAGACCTGGTGGTTAGAACGTGGGAATTCTCAGCCCTGACCCCCCCAGCCTCGTGGGCTGGGGAGCTGCCTGGAGATGGAGCTCTGTAAAAACTCTTAAACAGTGAGATTCAGTGCAGACATTCACAGTGCAGGAGGATGGTGCACTCCACATCCAGGGGGAATATGAGCTCCTGTGCTTGGGACCCTTCTGGACCTTGCCCTACCTCTCTCTTCATCTCGCTGTTCATTTCTTTCTTTTATGATAGACTGGTAAATGTAGATCAAGTTTTTTTTCCCCCCACTTGCATTGCTCAGCACATGCCTGGCATTTAATGTGTTCAGTGCTTGCTACTAGTTACTATAATTTTATTTTTATTGATTTTAATAGTGTGTCATTTTTTATGTTTACATGAATTTCTGTGGGATGAATTCTTGTGAGTGAGACTCCTGGGTCAAAGGGGAAATACATTTGTAATTTTGATAGGTGTTACCATATTGCCCTTTAGAAAGGATATACTACTTTTTGTTTGTTTGTTTTTGTTTTTTTCTACTCCCAATTCATTTTATTGAGTCGGTTTAGAAGACTGGTTGAGATTACGAATTTGAGAATCAGGCATCCCTGATTTTGCATCCTGACTCCACTGATTATTAGTTGTGTGACCATGGCAAGTCACTAAACCTCTCAGAGCCTTCTTAGTCTTCTCATCTGTAATAAAATAATAATAATAATAATAAACTACTTCAAAGTACTGTAGGGAATAATAGGTGAGTAGAAACTAGTTAACACAGTGTCTCATCCAGTGCTCGATGCCAAAATAATCATCTTATATAGCATATTTATTTTTTAGCACCTACTGTGTGGCACCTTTTTTTTAAGAGGTGACTAAACTTTAATGCACAAGTTGAAGTGTTTTATTTATTTTTTAAAATTTTATTTATTTTTTACCTTTTGACCCCCTTATTTCTCCCACTCTCCACTGCCCCCGCCTCTGGCAACCACTAATCTGTTTGCTGTATCTATGAGCTTTTTTGTTATTGTTTTTTGAGATTTCACGTATAAGAGAGAACATATGGTATTAGTGTTTCTCTGTCTGATATATTTCACTTAGCATAATGTTCTTGAGGTCCATCCATGTTGTTGCACATGGCAAGGTTTCATACTTTTTTATGGCTGGACAATATTCCATTGTGTGTGTATACCAGATTTTCTTTATCCATTCATCCATCGATTGATGCTTAGGTTGTTTCCATATCTTGGCTATTGTAAATAATGCTGCAACGAACATGGGGATGCATATATCTTTTCAAGTTAATGTTTTTGGGTTTTTTTGGGGGTAAAGACCTAAAAGTGGAATTCCTGAATCATATGACAGTTCTATTTTTAATTTTTTGAGGAATTTCCATACTGTTTTCCATAGTGACTACACCAGTTTACCTTCCCACCAACAGTACACTAGGGTTCCGTTTTCTTAACATCCTTGCCAACACTTATTATTTCTCATCTTTTTGGTAATAGCCAGCCTAACAGATGTAAGATGATAGCTCATTTTGGGTTTTGATTCACATTTCCCTGATAATTAATGATGTTGAACATCTTTTCATGAACATTTTGGCCATTTTGTATGTCTTTGGAAAATTATCTGTTCAGATTTTCTGCCTGTTTTTTAATGAGACTTTTTTTTTTTTTTGTCATTGAGTTGTATGAGTTCTTTATATATTCTGGATGTGAGCCTGTTATCAGATATATGATTTACAAATATTTTCTCCCGTTTAGTAAGTTGCCTTTTCGTTTTGTTGGTGGTGGCCTTTGCTGTGCAGAAGCTTTTTAGTATTGTATAATCCCACGTCTTTATTTTTACTTTTGTTGCTTTTGCTTTTGGTGTCAAGATTCAAAAAATCTTGCCGAGACACATGTCAAGGAGCTTACTGCCTGTGTTTTCTTCTAGGAGTTTTATGGTTTTAGGTCTTATGTTCAAGTCTGTAATCCTTTTTTTTTTTTTTTTTTTGCTGAGGAAGATTTTGCCGTGAGCTGCCAATCTTCCTCTTTTTGCTTGAGGAAGATTGTCCCTGCAGTAACTAACATCTGTGCCACTCTTCCTCTCTTTTGTATGTGGGTTGCCACCACAGCATGGCTGCTACTAGTAGTATAGGTCCGGCCCAGGAACTGAACCTGGGCAAGGGAAGTGGGTCATGCTGAACTTAACCACTAGGCCATGGGGCCGGCCTCATCTTTAATCCATTTTGAGTTAATTTTTGTGTATGGTCTAAAATAGTGCTTGAGTTTCATTCTTTTGCATGTGGCTGTCCAGTTTTCTCAACGTCATTTAAGGACAGAGACTGTCCTTTCCCCGGTGTATATTCTTGGCTCTTTTGTTGTAAATGAATTGACCATATATGTGTGGGTTTATTTCTGGGCTCTCTATTCTGTTCCATTGCCATATGTTTTAATTACTGCAGCTTTGTAGTAGAGTTTGAAATCAGGGAGTGTGATGCTTTCAGTTTTGTTCTTCTTTCTCAAGGTTGCTTTGGCTATTTGCGGTTTTTTGTGATTCCACACAAATTTTAGGATTATTTGTTCTATTTCTTTGAAAAATGCCATTGGAATTTAGATAGGGATTGCGTTGAAGCGATAATGGCTTTGAGTAGTATGGATATTTGAACAATAGTGATTCTTCTAATCTATGAGCACGGAATATCTTTCCAATTATTTGTGTCTTCAATTTCTTTCATTAATGTCTTGTAGTTTTTAGTACACAGGTCTTTCATCTCCTGTCTTAAATTTACTCCTAGGTATTTTATTCTTTTTGATGCAATTGTAAATGGGGTTTTCTTTTATTTCTCTTTCTGATATTTTGTCGTTAGCATATAGAAACACAACAGATTTTTGTGTATTGATTTTGTATCCTACAGCTTTACTGAATTTGTTTATTAGTTCTTACAGTTTTTGATGGCTTCTTCAGGGTGTTCTATGTATAATATCATGTCATCTACAAATAGTGACAGTTTTACTTTTTCCTTTCCAATATGGATGCGTTTTATTTTTTTTCTTACCTAATTGCTCTGGTTAGGACTTCAAATACTGTGTTGAATGAAAGTGTCAAGATTGCCTTGTTCCTGATCTTAGAGGAAAAGCTTTTGGCTTTTTAGCTTTTCACCACTGAGTATGATGTTCGCTGTGTCGTATATGGCCTTATTATGCTGAGGCATATGTTCCCTTAAGTAAAGTATTTTCCTTAATTCTTTTAGCTGTTCTAGCAAATTATTGAACCTTAGGAGGAGGTTGTAGGAAACCCTGATTTATATCTGTCTGGTAGATTAGAAGTATGGGTGGCCTGGGACTTTTGTATGGCATCTGAAATGGGATCAGGCTTGTGAGGCTGAGCTCTTAGCCTCTGGGTACTTGGTGTCAATTGAATTGAACTTTTGGACACCCAGTTGGCGTCACAAAATGGGATGAGAGAGACAGATGACAATACATAGATAAATAAGTAAATATATAAAGTGTATTAGATAGTCAAAGTGTCAAGAAAAAAATAGAGCAGAGGGGCCAGCCCGGTGGCCAAGTGGTTGAGTTCGCATGCTCCACTTTGGCCGCCCAGGGTTTCACGGGTTTGGATCCTGGGCATGGACGTGGCACCGCTTGTCGGGCCATGCTGGGATGGTGTCCCACATGCCACAACTAGAATATACAACTATGTACTGGGGGGATTTGGGAATAATAATAATTAAAAAAATTGGCAACAGTTGTTAGCTTACGTGCCAATCTTTAAGAAAATAGAGCAGAAAAGGGGGATAAGGAATATTTTTTAGAGGAGGGTTGTTGAAAAATGAAATAGGGTGGCTAGGGAAAAGACTCATGAAAAGATGACTTTTAAGTTAAGAACTGAAGGGAGTTTGAAAGCAGGCTGTGTTACTAACTGGGCGAGAGGGAATCAACGGCAGTCCCAAGGCCTTGAGGTGAGGGCCTGCCAGGTGTGTTCCAGGAGCAGCAAGGAGATCAGTGGGGCCAGAGCGGAGAGAATGAAGGGGAGTGTAGTGGTGGATAGATTAGGAGGTGGAGTAAAGAGCCACGGAGGGCTTTCTCTGTCCTGGTTGTTAGGACTTCGGCTTTTACTGTGAGTGGGAAGAGAAGCCGTTGAAGGGTTTTGAGCAGAGGAGTGATGTCATTGGACTTTGGTTTTAATGGCGCAGGCGCAGGGAGAATAGTCAGGAGGCTGTTGCAAAAATCCACATATAGATTAGATGGCGGTGACTTAGAACAGGATGGTGCAGTGGGGAGGCTAAGTCTAAGGTTCTGGATATATGCTTACTTTTTTAAAAAGTCTGTGAGATATTTCATTTTGTGGTGGTATCATTTATTTAGCCACTCCTCTAACGGTGGACATTTCTAGCTTTCCACTAATTGTAAAATGTTTTGATAAAAATTGTCATCTACGTGTAGGCAAGCACTTAATCAGGTTACTTCCTTAGAATAAATTCCTAGAAATTAGATTGCTGGGACAACGAAATATGTATACAGTCATGTGTCACTTAACAAGGATACTGTCTGAGAAATGCATTGTTAGGTGATTTCGTCATTGTGCAAACATCATAGAGTGACTTACACAAACCTAGATAGTACAGCCTGCTACACACCTAGGCTATATGGTACTAATCTTCTGGGACTACCATGGTATATGTGGTCCATCCTCCACGAAACGTCATCATTCAGCGCATGACTGTATTCTTAATACTTTTGATTCATATAGCCAGAATACTATCCTGAAAGAATATACCCGGTTGTCTTCCTGCCAGCAATAAATCTGAGTATTTACAATTTTTAATATATAGTTTTGATATACAGTGTATGTAACTTTTTAAACATCCCAAATCCTGACAAAAAAATTTTTTTCTGTTGTTTTTTTTTAAATACACTCTTAATTTCAACTTTTATCTTCTTCTAGGTTACAGTTCCTCTGAGTCATCTCATCAATGCCTTTCAGTCACCTAAAACCACGTTTATTTCTCTCAGTGCATCCGTTTCACAAAACCATCATCGAGATGCAGTTCCTGAGCGTGAGGCTCCCAGCAGTGAGGTAATAGCTTTTCCCCTGGTTGTGTGACAAACCCTTTTTGATTTAGTACATCGTAAACATGTTTGAAAGATCTTTCTGTGTTTAGCTATTTGGAACAAGGTGATTTCGGTCTTTAGCTTAGTTTGTTACATTATTAAAGATGTCTAATTCTGGCTTTATTTTACATATAGAAAAGTTAGTTTTTAAAAAAAAATTTTATTGAGGTCATACTGGTTTATAACATTGTGAAATTTCAGTTGTACATTATTATTTGCCAGTCATCATATAAATGTGTCCCTTTACCCCTTATGCCCACCCCCTAACCCCCTTCCCCTCTGGTAACCACGAGACTATTCTCTTTGTGCATGTGTTAGTTTATCTTCTACGTATGAATGAAATCATACAGTGTTTGTCTTTCTCCGTCTGGGTTATGTTGCTTAACACAATACCCTCAGAGTCCAGCCGTGTGGTTGTGAATGGGACCATTTCATCTTTTTTTTATGGCTGAATAGTATTCCATTGTGTATATATACCACATCTTCTTTATCCATTCATCAGTCAGTGGGCACTTGGGTTGCTTCCACGTCTTGGCTGTTGTGAATAATGCTGCAATGGGCGTAGGAGTACCTAAGTCTCTTTGAATTGTTGATTTCAAGTTCTTTGGATAAATACCCAGTAATAAGATAGCTTGGTTGTATGGTATTTCTATGTTTAATTTTTTGAGACATCTCCATACTGTTTCCAGTAGTGGCTCCACCAGTTTCATTCCCACCAGTAGTGTATGAGGGTTCCCTTTTCTCCACATCCTCTCCAACATTTGTTATTTTTTTTGTCTTGTTGATTATAGCCATTCTGATGGGGGTAAGGTGATAAAAGTTGGTTTTATTCTTTAACATTTAATCTATAAAAATTTTCATGTGGCGGTATATTTGGTATTCACTTCCTAGATTACTACTCGAATGATACCACTTAGATACTCTTTCGTGTTCATCTCACAGTAGCAGTGAACCCGCAGTTAATGACCAAGATTGCCTTCCCAGTCTCAGGGAAGATAGAAAAGTAAGAAGTTGTCATCTACCACCTTATGGGAGCTTTCACTGTAGCTGAACAATTAGCACATAGGAACCGGAAAGTGAAATGTCTAAGCTATGAAAATATACTTTCGGTACTCAGAGAATTCTAAAATCAGTGTTGCCTAGGATAGTAGGGAATTCCCAGCCTAGGAGCCTTTGTGTTTATACAGTTCCTTAATAAGATAGTTGCTTGTAGCTCAGAAGACATTTTTCATAGAAAACATCATAATCTATAGTTAAGTTTCCCCAAAGCCTCTTTAGCCCATAAGTAGTTTATATTGTTAGTCCTGACATCAGGGGCTATAGCAAAGGAGAGTGGAGGAGTTGGACAAAAGTTCACTTTGGGGGCGGGTTTGTGGGGGCTGTCTTAGGATAAAATTTTAACTAGCTGAAAGGTTTGTCTTTGTCATTTTTATGCTTCCTATTTATACTTTCTGCCCAGTTCCTGTTGCCTCTTTCTGTAGCCATTGTCTTTCTGCTGTCGTGACACCTTTCTCCGAAGTTACAAGTTACGGTCTAAGAGAGCTTTCCTCATGAAGAGAGCTTTCCTCATGAAAATGCTACATGTATCAAGATTGCTACATGCAGCAAAACTATGTACATGTTAGAAATTTTGGCAAGTATTATGTAGGTAGAAGAAATTCACCTGTGATCCTGTTTCTCAGGGATAATGCTATTAACCTTTGTATTTATATTTCATTTCTCTTTTTTCTCTTGTAGTTTTATATTTTATAATAATTGGATCATGCTCTATATGCTGATTTAGATTCTGCTTTGTTCATTTAAAAGTTTTGTGAACTTATGTCGTTTTCTATGTTTTTAATGACTTCAAAATGTTGGGTATGATGTCCCTTTCTTGGATATTGTTTCAATTTTTTGTTGCTATAGAGAGCACCACTTTTACCGTTTGTGTTGCTAAATCTTTAAAATTGCTGGGTCAGTAGTGAAGTACATTTTGGGGCTTGAAAAGTAGCTAAATTCTAGAAGCCTGTGTGAAGCATAAGAGTAATGGTCTCAAAGACAGAAGTGGTGTTCTTTACCTCTGATGTACCCTCACTAGCCTTACTCTTGTCTTCACTGACTGCTCGTTATTGCTTCACAAACATTTCACTCTCCTTAAGCATCCTACCTCATCTCTCCTCTCACTCCCTTTGCTGTGTGGCGACTTTGCTCTCATCAGGTCTTGCTCATTCAAACATCCGCTCCACAGTGCAAGTAAAAAATCTTCCTTTCAGCTTCCTTCAAGCTACTGACTTCTTTTCCCTTTGCTTTCAGAGTGCTTGAAAAAGATACTCTGAACTTAGAACTGTACCTGCAAAACTTTCGTTCACACTACATCCCATTGTAGTTTGGCTACTACTTTTACCATTTTACAGACTTATTTTGCTATATTTTGTTGATTTCCTTAATACTAAGTATAGGCCTTTTAAAAAATTCACGTCTTTTTTCAACTTTTCCTTAGCATTTGATCTTGCTGAACATCCACTACTTTCAAAATACTCTTAAGTTGAGTGAAGTTATATTGCTGATTTTTTTCTCTTTCTGTTTCGCTGGCCTTTTTTGTGGCCAACCCCTTAAATATTGAGTGTACTGTGCATTTATCCTTAATCTAATATTCGTTATGCACAGTCTCCCAGGTTATGTTACCCGTTTTCATATCTTCACATAACGTTTATATATCTTTGTTCTGCTAACTCCCAAATATATCTCAAACCTAAAGTCTCTCTAAAGTTTTAAAGTAATTTATCTAGTGGCTTGTTAAAATGTCCCTCTAGACAGGCTCCAGGGACCTCAAAATTAAGATGTCTGAAACTGAGCTACTCCCCCAGATTCCAGTATATTTAATCTTAAAGCGGTTTCAGCCCCTTTTTATTGGTCTGGGTCTAACTGGGAGAAAGAAACCGCATAGTTATTTGAACAATGAAAATTTAGTGTAAAAAATTAGTATAACTTTTTAGTTTATTATTTAAACAACTATATTTTTACAGAGGATTGGAATAAGTATAGATTGGCTAGTAATAAGTAAAGAAAACTCTAAAATTCATATAAGACGAGCAGATTCCAGGAACAGCTAATCCTCCTCAGACTGAGATGGAGCACCCCAGGAAGAGTTCTCCTCCCTCGGGCTGAGGTCCTGATCTTGTGGGGGAGGGCATGGCCTTGGCTCACTGAATGGCAGGGAAGTCACTGCTGGTGCCACGCCAGCTGAACTTGATGGAGATCTGCCCCCTCGGGTACCAGGGAAAGCTGTTCACGGGCGTGTGTCTTACTGGAAAAACTGCTCCAAAACTGCCCGGTGAAGGAGTGGTGCCATGGGAAGCTGCTGGGTACTGCCGGTCACTGCGCTGCAGGAGCCAGGCTTTGGAGAAGCTGCACAAGCTGCAGGAGCCAGATGCTGGAGAAACCCTGGGTGCTGCAGACAGGAGCTCGCTGAGTGAGCACTCTAGAACCAGGAACAAACCCTCTTTCCTCCTGCAGTGTCTCTCGAGTGCCCTCTACTGACACAGCTTGACATCGTGCCAGCTGGCAAAGGAAAAATACTTAAAGGGCCCACATCCGTGTTCATGGCAACAAGAGGGATGAATAGGAGCTGAGAGACAACAATCGAAAACCAGCACATCCATCCAGCACCCTTCTCCCTCCCATCTCTCTTACTCTGCCCGTTTCTTCAAATGTCTGCTGTCTGTGATTTGTTATTTCCATCCTTCTTAGTTAGGGTTTAGTTCAGCCTCAGACCATTTTTCTCTTCTTCTATCCAGCGTATCTTCTTTATCTTCTATTTTCTTTCTATCAAACAAAACTAATCTTATTAGCTCTAGAATTAAATTCAAACAGTGCTCTTCACAATTTGTCCATAGCCTGTCTTCCTAGTCCCTTCTTCCGTCACTAAACTTTTTACTACATCTCAAACATTCCCGGCCCTTTGATGACTTCTTCTTTGCCCCCTTCCACAAGGCTTCCTCCCCCAGCATTTTGCTAATTAGTTGTTACCTCAGTGAAGCCTCATCCTATTTAGGAAATTAGTTGCTCTGTGTTCCGTGTTTCTCTCACCACTTGTTTTTATGTCTCTGTAATGGTAGTTACCATGTAGTGTATTTACCATGCTTTTATGGTCCGAGGACCTGACACCCAATCAGTAAGGGGAGTCATTCTCTTTCTTAGTTAAGACTCTGTATTTCTCTTTTGAAGTCTATGTATTGTAAACAGACTTTTAGGTTTCCCATTTTAAAAGATAACTGTTGAAAAGTTGCTCTTGAATATTTCAGTCCTTCTGTTTCCATTATAATAATATCCTTTACACTGAATAATTTTTAGAAGTTTACAAAGCACTTTTAAGTATTTGCTTTCATCATGCCTCTAACTATCTCACTACATATGTTAGGATACACAGGTGAGGAAGGCATGATGTCTTCCGTTGACCCATACTATCTCGTTGTGAAATAGGCAGGGCGTATTTCGTCCTCATTTTACTGGTGAGGAAATGGATTCTAAGAATATGAATGACTTCTCACAAAGCTTAGGAAGTGACAAAACCCCTGAATGTCAATCCACAGCTATAAAATCTGTGGATGTAACTTTACATCCACCGTAAGAAGTTGTTACATTACTTAACTCTGTTTTTGCTCTCCTTGCTTCAAGTTCTAGCTGTTTGGGGCTTGTAATTGTTACCGGTCTTTAGTGTTTTCCTATCAGCTCATGTGGACAAGAAAATAACTCACCTCAATCCAATTTTAGTTACTTTAGAACTGTTTCAAGGTGAGTGCATTTTCTTGCCTGGTTTGCACACATTTTGACCTTGTTCAGTTTCCCTCCTTAGTTGAAGTTAGAGATAGGTAACTATAGAGCCTCTCAGTTCAAAGAAGGATCTCAACACTGAGGCCCGAAGAGTGAGATGTCCTGTGGTGACAGAGCATACCCTTTCTCTATCAAATGGGCTTCTGCCTATGGGCAGTAGGGACTGGAGGAAGCTTTAAATCTCCGTGGACTGGTGATACCATTGGGAATAGGATTTTTTCACCTTTGTCAAACCTCATATGACCAACCTCAGTAAAACTAGAATTATAAAAATATTTGTACCAACTTATTTTTTAAATATTAGAAAAGGGAAATCAGTACATTTGTTGGATTTTTAAAAATCCATATTGTTTCAACTGATGATAACTCTTTAAGTTAAATACCTTGATAAAACTGCTTACTTGGGCGGATTCTGTTACAGGCTGTAGTGAACTTGAGAGACCTTGGATTATCTGAGTTAAAAGTTGGACAGATTGATCAACTGGTAGACAGTCTACTTCCTGGATTTTGCAAAGGCAAAAACGTTTCTTCCCATTGGCATACGTCTCATGTCTCTGCACAGTCCTTCTTTGAAAATAAATATGGTAAGTCAATATATTTTTTCTTCCAATTAAAAATAAGCCATTTTAATGCTATTAATAATTCTGATAGATACCATTTATTAACATCTACTATGTGCCAGGTTCTTTTCTGAGTTCTTTTTGTTTTTGGGGTCACTGTTCATATTGGAAGAATTGTAGATTTACAGAGAAGTTGCAAAGGTAGTACAGAGAGTTCCTGTATACTCTTTGTCTGGCCTCCCCTAATGTTAACTACTTATAGAACCATGGTACATTTGTCAAAACTAAGAAATTAACATCGGTATAGTACTTTTAACTAAACTATAGACTTTATCTAGATTTTACAAAATAAAAGTTAATTTCTCCAAATCACTAGTTTTTCCGCTAGGGTCCATTTTCTGTTCCAGGATCTAGTACAGGATACTACATAGTGTTTAGAATAGGGAGTGTTGTGGGTTGTTGTTTTTTTTTTTAAATTTTAGATGACAAACATTTATTGGATTCCAGGTAACATACTAATCTCTAGGAATACATTGAAGAAACAGTCATAGTCCCTTATTTTATAGAATGTCTTTTCTTATTTGAATTTTCTTATTTGAATCTTATAATGATCTAGTATTATAATAAGTAGGCAGTTTGTTTGAAAGGAACGTCAGCTGCGTGAGTTTCTTTTTGGGTGGTACTTAAGGAATTTTAGAGGCTTATCAAAATACTTGTTTTATGCTGATGAAAGGAGAGATTTTTTTAATCAATGTAAGCTGTAGAAGCCCGGGAATAATAGAGCAAGTTTGAATAGTTTTGTGACAAAGGTTTGATTTGAAGCTGTACTTTGTATAAACTTAATTCATTTACTAATTCTTCATTCTTCTTTTGGATAAATAAAGAATTCAAGAGTGAGAAAAAAGTTTTTGAGCTTGGATTAAAAGTCTGCTTTCATTTTTTTTTTATTAAGATTATGATAGTTAACAACCTTGTGAAATTACAGTTGTACATCATTATTAGTCATGTTGTAGGTACACCACTTGACCCCTAGTGCCCTCCCCCAACCCTGGTAACCACTGATCAGTTCTCTTTGTCTATATGTTAACTACCACCTATGAGTGGAGTCATACAGAGTTCGTCTTTCTCGGTCTGGCTTATTTCACTCAACATAATACCCTCAAGGTCTGTCCATGTTGTTGTGAATGGGACGACTTTGTCCTTTTTTATGGCTGAGTAGTATTCCATTGTATATATGTACCCTATCTTCTTTATCCAGTCATCGGTTGCTGGGCACTTAGGTTTGTTCCATGATTTGGCTATTGTGAATAATGCTGCAATGAACATAGGGGTGCATGGGACTTTTGGAATTGCTGATTTCAGGTTCTTAGAGTAGATACCCAGTAGTGGGATGGATGGGTCATAAGGTATTTCTATTTTTAACTTTTTGAGAAATCTCCATACTGTTTTCCATAGTGGCTGCACCAGTTTGCATTCCCACCAACAGTGTATGAGGGTTCCTTTTTCTGCACAGCCTCTCCAACGTTTGTCACTCTTGGTTTTGGATATTTTTGCCATTCTAACAGGTGTAAGGTGATATCTTAGTGTAGTTTTTGATTTGCATTTCCCTCATGATTAGTGATGATGAGCATCTTTTCATGTGTCTATTGGCCATCGTATATCTTCTTTGGAGAAATATCTGTTCATGTCCCCTGCCCATTTTGTTTGATTTTTTTGTTTGGTTTGATTTTTTTGTTGTTGAGCTGTGTGAGTTCTTTATATATTATGGAGATTAACCCTTTGTCAGATAAATAACTTGTAAATATTTTTTCCCAATTAGTGGGCTATTTTTTTGTTTCAATCCTGTTTTCTCTTGCCTTGAAGAAGCTCTTTAGTCTGATGAAGTCCCATTTGTTTATTCTTTCTATTGTTTCCCTCATCTGAGGGGTTATGGTGTCTGAAAAGATTCTTTTGAAGCTGATGTCAAAGAGTGTACTGCCTATATTCTCTTCTAGAAAGACTTATTGTTTCAGGCCTAATCTTTAGGTCTTTGATCCATTTTGAGTTTATTTTACTGAATGGTGAAAAAGAATGGTTGACTTTCATTCTTTTACATGTGGCTGTCCAGTTTTCCCAGCACCACTTGTTGAAGAGACTTTCTTTTCTCCATTGTAGGCCCTCAGCTCCTTTCTCGAAGATTAGCTGTCCATAGATGTGTGGTTTTATTTCTGGGCTTTCAATTCTGTTCCATTGATCTGTGCATCTGTTTTTGTACCAGTACCATGCTGTTTTGATTACTGTAGCTTTGTAGTATGTTTTGAAGTCAGGGATTGTGATGCCTCCAGCTTTGTTCTTCTTTCTCAGGATTGCTTTAGCAATTTGGGGTCTTTTGTTGCCCCATATGAATTTTAGGATTCTTTGTTCAATTTCTGTAAAGAATGACGTTGGAATTCTGATTGGGATAGCGTTGAATCTGTAGATTGCTTTAGGTAGTATGGACATTTTAACTATGTTTATTCTTCCAGTCCATGTGCATGGAATGTCTTTCCATCTCTTTATGTCGTCATCGATTTGTTTCAAGAAAGTCTTGTAGTTTTCATCGTATAGATCTTTCACTTCCTTGGTTAAATTTATCCCAAGGTATTTTATCCTTTTCGTTGCAATTATGAATGGGATTGAGTTCTTGAGATCTTTTTCTGTTAGTTCATTGTTAGCGTATAGAAATGCTACTGATTTATGTATGTTGATTTTGTACCCTGCAACTTTGCTGTAGCTGTTGATTGTTTCTAACAGTTTTCCTAAGGATTCTTTGGGGTTTTCTATATATAAGATCATGTCGTCTGCAAACAGCGAGAGTTTTACTTCTTCGTTGCCTATTTGGATTCCTTTTACTTCTTTTTCCTGCCGAATTGCTCTGGCCAAAACCTCCAGTACTATGTTGAATAAGAGTGGTGAAAGTGGGCACCCTTGTCTTGTTCCTGTTCTGAGAGGGATGGGTTTCAGTTTTTGTCCGTTGAGTATGATGTTGGCTGTGGGTTTGCCATATATGGCCTTTATTATGTTGAGGTACTTTCCTTCTATACCTATTTTATTGAGGGTTTTTATCATAAATGGATGTTGGATCTTGTCGAGTGCTTTCTCTGCATCTATTGAGATGATCATGTGGTTTTTGTTTCTCATTTTGTTAATGTAGTGTATCACGTTGATTGACTTGCAGATGTTGAACCATCCCTGTGTCCCTGGTATAAATCCCACTTGATCATGGTGTATACTCTTTTTGATGTATTGCTGTATTCGGTTTGCCAAAATTTTGTTGAGGATTTTTGCATCTATGTTCATCAGTGATATTGGCCTGTAGTTTTCCTTCTTTGTGCTGTCCTTGTCAGGTTTGGAGATCAGGGTGATGTTGGCTTCATAGAATGTATTAGGGAGTGCCCATCTTCCTCTCTTTTCTGGAATAGTTTGAGAAGGATAGGTATTAAATCTTCTTTGAATGTTTGGTAGACTTCTCCAGAGAAGCCGTCTGGTCGTGGACTCTTATTTTGGGAGAGGTTTTTGATTACTGTTTCTATTTCTTTACTTGTGATTGGTCTATTCAGATTCTCTATTTCTTCTGATTCAGTTTGGGGAGGTTGTATGAGTCTAGGAATTTATCCATTTCTTCTAGGTTGTTCAATTTGTTGGCATATAGTTTTTCATAGTATTCTTTTATGATCCTTTGTATTTCTTTGGTATCTGTTGTGATTTCTCCTCTCTCATTTCTAATTTTAAAAATCTGCTTTCATTTTATTATTTTTTATGCTACGCTCCCTCCTTCCTGAGGGGAGCCCTTAGTGGTTTAGAGTGAGGAGGAGACTAGGACCAAACTCAGTCCTGCCCCCAGTGACTATGGGATTCACTTTCTTTCTCTAAATGGTTGTTTTCTCATGTGAAGTGTGGGGAGTAACTCCTTATCTCACGTTGGAGGATCAAATGAAATAGTCTAAGTAAAGTACGTGGTCCATAGTAAGTATTCAGGAGAGTAAAATTTTTGTTACTATCATTATTATTATAGTGTTATTATTACTATTGCTCTTCTGGGCTGCACATTACATTTTCTTTTAAGGTTGTTCCTCTTACTGCCAGCCGTTTTCTTGGCTTAGGCAGACAGAGATATTAAGAAGGGGCTTCTTGACTTGACCGTAAGGGTTCTTAGAAAAATCCCTGAATCCTAACTGTAATATAAGGATAGATGAGAACCAGTGTCTATTTTTGTTGCCTGCCTTTTCCCTGGGGTCACGGGTGTAACCTAAAATGGGGCCTATTAGTCAAGAGTGGGAATTAGGAAGGATTACTGAACTATTCGTGGCCTCCAGCTACGGAAGGAACGTTCTTTGTACCCAATGACTATGGAAGACCTCTGGTTTGCAGTGTTTTATCACATTGTTCATTAGAGTTTTTGAAATTGTCTCTAGGAAATAGCAATTCTTTTGTCTCTTTATGCTCTTAACTAAAAGTAACTTTAGCTAAACATATATATTTTTTACCTCTTAATTTGAATTTCATTTCCTTGTCAGCTATATTCGTATATCAGATAAAAGAGAGAATCTCACAAACAAGTGATAGACAGTAAAGTGATGAAGAACTGTAATTAGATTAGCAGTGTTTTTAGATATTTCTAAAAGCAGAGTCATATATGGACAAATAAGAGGCAAAACTTGTATTTTGTGTCTTTTTAATATTTGGTAAAATTGTTATATTCCATATGATTTCACCCACCCCACATTTGGTTTGGCCATTGGGAAATTCACTTTGTGCAATTTCTCTCCAGGTTACTTAGATATGTTTGGTACTTTACGTTCCTCTTGCTTGTATAGACAACATTCAAGAACTCTTAAAAGCATTTGTTCAGATCTTCAGTACTGGCCAGGTAAGAAACAAAAGCTGTTTATTTAAAAAAAAAATAATAGATTTATTTAATATGTTCTGGTTTGTCTTTCTTACTGATATTAATGATTATAAATATTCATTTGTAGCTTATAGTAGGACTTATAGAATATTAGGAACCCATTAGTTTGGGTATTGTGTAATTTTTAATTGGGAAACTATAAAATAGGAGCTGAATTTTGAGTGTGAGTGATAAGTGCCACAGTAAATCAGACTCTAGGGAGTGTATCTACACGTGCTTCAAAATAGTTAACTAAGCACATTTGCTTACTTCTCATTTTCAGAATCTCATTGCAATGACATAAAAATGATAAAGAAGGCAGAGCAGTAGCAGAGGTGCTTTATCAATGGACTAGAAATTTGAGGACTTTCCATAAATTCCATAAAGTCAGTGACATCAAATTGACAGCAAAATCAAATATGCATTCATTCATATTTATTTAATACCAGGCACTAATGATAGGTGTTAGGTGATACTGATATTATAAATGAAAAAGACAGGTGTCCCCTCCCTTCATTGGACTTATAGTAGTGTGACATGAAGGAGATGAGTACTGCTGTTTCCAGTAGAACGTCAGAAAAACCCAGAGTCCCAAGTCAGTAATAGTGGGCTCATAGTAAACAGTTGAAAGATTGCCAAAAGTGGGCCAATCACAGAACAGTTACGGCTTGTAACTCTTAGGCTACTATGGGCAGAAAACACCTTTGTAATAAGGCGTGTGTGTGATGAGAGGGTTCTGTATTTGAAGGCTCCTGGTTTGAGCACTGATGACAAAGAGAGCAAGACAGTACCCCAGCTTCCTTTGGACTTGACTCGTACACCAAAGGTCTCCTGCTCCTTCACCATAAGCCCATGTTTGTAGTCTAAACACATTTACTGCCTTAGTAGTTTAGAGGAAACCTATCTTCAGTTTGAACTGATCACTGTGTTCTTCTTTACAAATATGAATAGATTAGCAAGAATCTCCACGTATTTGAGGAAAACTTGTAGTGTGAAAGAGAAGCACGAAGTTGAGCAAAGAAATCGTAATCCTCTGAAGAAATGGTTAATGCAGAAGACATAAGAATGCTTAAGAAGGGTGATCTATTTTTAAATGTTCATGGAAGATTAATAAAAATTGAGCATGTATTAGGGTATGAAGAATATCTTAACATTCAAAATGTAATAATAACTAAGAGATTAGGTTCTGTGATCGCACAATAAAACTAAAATCACATTAACAGAAAAGATAGCTTAAAAATGTGGAAATTTGAGGTACTTTTCTAAGTGTCCTGTGGCTGAAGGGAGATCAAAACTGAAATTACAGTCACGAACCACAATGAAAATCTGCATATCAAAATCTTTGGTTTTAGGACAAAGTGATGCTGAAGGCATTGTATAATTAGAAAACAAGAAAAAGGGGAAATAAATTGATTAAACATTAGCTTTGAGAATTTTTTTTAAAGAATGGGAGAAAGTAATATGGATAGAATAGACATTAAATGAATATAAAAGCAAGAAACAGTTTTACTTGATTAAACCAAGAATAAGTTTAATTTGAAAAAACCAGTAAAATAGAACAAGTCTGATTAAGAAACAATGAGAAAATACAGACAAGTCTGATTAAGAAACAGTAAGACAATATGATGTTACAAGTGAAAAGTAGGAACTGCCACAGGTGATGAAAATTTTGAAATTATAAAATAGTGTGTATAATTTTATATTGTGAATAAAAATGTATTGAAAACAGACAGTGATCCAAGCTATAAATTTGCAAACTTGACCCAAGAAGAGATAAGACAATCATAAAATCTGAAAGATAATATTTTCCCAGTGTAATCCCTTTGCCCCAGAGGCGCTAGGCTCAGATGGTTTCATCGCTGTGTTCTGTTTCCAAAGAGCAGAAGTTTCCTGCTATTTCAAACATTTTTAATAAAGAAAAAGATAGAATAGGCTTCCCTGTTTATTCCATGAGATTGCTGATAATAAAATATTAACACAAAAAAAGAATGCAGGGGGCTGGCCTCATGGCTGAGTGGTTAAGTTCACGTGCTTGGCTTCGGCGGCCCAGAGTTTGCTGGTTCAGATCCCAGGCGTGGACATGGCACTGCTCATCAGGCCATGCTGAGGCGGCGTCCCACATGGCACAACCAGAGGCACTCACAACTAGAATATACAACTACGTACTAGGGGTCCTTTGGGGAGAAGAAGAAGAAAAAGAAGAAGATTGGCAACAGATGTTAGCTCAGGTGCCAATCTTTAAAAAAAACAAACAGCCTTTAAAAAAAAGTGCAATACATCAATTTCACTTTGTGATACAGATACAGAAATTGTAAATAAAGTCTGAAAAGTATAGAAATGTGCTAAAAAATATGATTAAGGAATATAGGAGTGATTTAACATTAGGTAGTATATTAATTTATTGTATTAATTGATAAGACAAGAAAAACAATATTGTTGCAATATGTGATTAAAAAGCATGTGATGTATTTTAATTGGTATGCTTCCTAAAAACTCTTAGAAAGCTGGAATAGAGTAGAATAGAATTTCTTAAGAATATCTATTATGATCTCATTAATATGAAAAGTAAGATGTCTAGTATCCTTTTTGTTCAGTAATTTGGAGGTTCTGAACAATGTGATTAAATGAATTTTCTAAAATAGGTTCTTCCTTTATTGTTTTTTTTCAAATTAAACTTATTCTTGGTTTAATTAAATAAAACTGTTTTTTGTTCTTATATTCACTTAATGTCTGTTTTATCCACATTAATTTTTCTTGTTCTTTAAAAAAATTTATATATAAATTAATATGAATTTTTAAAAATTTATCTATAAATTAGTGGAAGGGGCAGAATTCTAATTAGCAGGGGTATGATTATTTACCAGAAAATTCAAGAAAATCAACAGAAAGATTGCTCAGGTAGTAAGAATTCATTACATTGGTACCATATAAGATAAATGCATAAAAATCAATAGTTTCCTTAGATTGTAGCAATAGATTTTATTTAGAATTTCTTCAAAACCCGTTAAATCTTTTATCCTGACGAGAAATCTATAGCAGGATATATACGCAGACACACATGTGTGTACGTGCTTGAAACTTTACTGAAGGAAATAAAAGAAGACCTGACTGAAATAAAATGAGGGAATGCTGTACTGCTCTTTAGAAGGACTCGGCATTCTAATAGTGTCAATTTATGCCCAAATTTATTAATTCACTGCAGTTCCAATAGAAACCCTAAAGGCTTGTTAAGAAAAAAAAATAGATAAAGATGAAGGTCTGAAAAAAAAAAGTTAAAAGTATTAGATGAAGTGAGTAGATTGTCTTTAAAATCTTAATTTAGAGATGAGACTCTGTAATCAAAACACAACGCAGAAAACACTAAAGATTAAAAGATAGGGCTACATTAACCTTGTAAATTACTGTATCATGTAATTAAAAAGCCATATTAAGTATTATAAACATCAAAATAAATGTTTGAAATGTACGTAACTAAAGGTTAGTATGTATGACATCCATATTCTTCTACAAATGAGAATGGAAAAATGGGCAAGGGTCATGAGTAGTCACTTCACTAAAGAATAAAAAGCCAATAAAAATAAAAAATTTTTTCAAAATTTTTCCTTCTAATCTGAAATGCATGTTAAAACAAGGTCTCAGTTTTACCTCTCAGATTTGTACAAATTTGTATTTGTAACATCCGGTGTTTGCAACAGTATGGAGAAAAGGACATTCATATTCATTGGTGTTTGTAAAAATCGATAATAGCCTTTTAGACGGCAATTTCTCAGTGTCTAATAATTTGAACCTCACAGTTTCACTTTTAAGAATTAGTTCACATGTGCCGAAAGATAATATGTGCAAGAATGTGTACTGCAGTATTATTTTTAGCATTTAAACACAGGAAACAACTAATGTCCATAGTAGAGAAGAAGTTGAATAAATTGCCGTACTCTGATAAATTGGAAAACTATGAACAGCCGTTAAACCAAATGCACTATCTGACCTGTTCTGGAAAATGTCCATGATGTGTTGTTAAGTAAAGGAAGACAATTACAAAAAGTTACGTGCTATTTTTATAGAAAGAGCATGTGTTTCAGTGCATAGAAGTTTAGTCACAGAATGGTTAACAGGGTTACTTCTGGGGAGCAGGATGAGGGTTGGAGGAATTAGGAGATGCTGACTTTTATTTGATACTCATTTACTGTTTTTTTTTTTTTTAACATTTTAAATTACCAAGAAAATGTAAAGTTATTTGTATAGATTCAATCCATTTTGATGACTTTAATGATAAGTGTGTTGATGTGTCAGGCAATGAAGTGTTAAAAAATAAGATGATAGGGGCTGGCCCCGTGGCCGAGTGGTTAAGTTCGCGCGCTCTGCTGCAGGCGGGCCAGTGTTTCGTCAGTTCGAATCCTGGGCGCGGACATGGCACTGCTCATCAGACCACGCTGAGGCAGCGTCCCACATGCCACAACTAGAAGAACCCACAACGAAGAATACACAACTATGTACCGGGGGGCTTTGGGGAGAAAAAGGAAAAAATAAAATCTTTAAAAAAAAAAAAAAAAAATAAGATGATAAAGTAGGAAGTACAAGTATGGTGGCAGAGTGTTGAATCTTAGGCAATTTTCTTTTCTTATAGAAACTTACAATGAGAGGTAAATATGCTCCTGTTTTATTCAGTTTTCATACAGGCTCGGAGTTTTAAAACTTTGAAATCAAGGACACGACGTCTGCAGTCTACCTCTGAAAGATTAGCAGAAACACAGCATATAGCACCATCATTCGTGAAGGTAATTAGACCTTTTTTTGGTTCGAAAAAGCAGTAATTTTCGAGTTATTAAAATGAGAACCTTCAATATCTGATTTCTTTTGTTGGCTGATTGGTTTTCTGCCATCTTTCCACTTACGAAAAAGGACGAATAACCTGTGTGATCTTTACACCTACAGCTCTTCTGGGTACCAGGCTTTTCTCTCCACTTGCCTATTAGATGTCTCCCTCCTGATTTTTTTCCCCTGCCAGCCTACACCTGCATGTGTGTTCTCTGTGTTAATGAGTAGCATCCACTTCAGCTAGAAACCTGGGGACCAACCTTGATTTGTCCATCTTCTCCCACCTCCCACATCCATGAATTGGTTAAGTTCTATTGATCCAGCCTCTTAAATACTTTTTTATTTTTATTTATTTATTTTTTTTGAGTAAGATTAGCCCTGAGCTAACATCTGTGCCTGTCTTCCTCTGTTTTATATGTGGGATGCATACCACAGCATGGCTTGATAAGCGGTGCATAGGTCCGTGCCCGGGATCAGAACCGGTGAACCCCGGGCCACTGAAGCTGAGCGTGTGAACTTAACCACTTCACCACTGGGCCGACCCTTAAGTATTTCTTGAATCTCTCTCTCATAATCCCCAGTTCCACTGCATAGCTAGACTATAACCATTTCTTGCCTGGATTACTCTAATAAACATTCATTTAGTCTCCTTGCCTTTCGTTTTGCTACCTTCAGTCTAGCTTCTAGACTGCCACCACCAGTCTGTCTAACATGTATTAATGTAATAATTATATTCCTCTGCTTTATTGTCAGACTCCTGCCGTGGTGCACAGGCCATTGCATCATTTGGCCCCTGCCTACCATTTTTCTGTTCCCATCTTTCAATGTGCCACCCCCTTTGTCCCCCTACCCTCCTCCTCGCTTGGCATTTTGAAGTCCTGTCACAGAAGATTGCTTGCAGTTCTTGAGCACTAAAGTCTGCTGTTTCATGCCTCTGTCACATTGTTCATGTTGTTTGTTCCCTGTGGTTTAGATATCCAATCTCTTTAAGGCTTTTCCTGACTTCCTTAAGTAGCATTTATTTTACCACCATACCTAGCATTTCTAACAAAATATCAAAATGATTTTTTAGTTATTTATGCATCTCTCCCCTATAGACTGAAAACATTCAGATCATTAGTTATTTACTTGTGTCTTCAGAACTTACACAGGGCCAAATAGATGAAATGTGTTCAATAAACATTTAATATAGGAATGAGGATTTTCCTCTGGCAGAGATAAAGGAATGTGCCATCAACTGTTTCAGTAGTGTTCTTTCAGAGAGTTTCTTTATATTAAATGATCGATGCAGGTCTAGGGTCCAGTGTTAGTTTCCTAGCCATTGATTAAGAGATGTATTGCTGAATTTTAATCTAATTCCTCACATTGATAATAAAAATGGGAAATAGTAGAATTTTAATGAATTATTTTGTGAGTGGTCACAAGTCACAATATTTCTGGGGAGTGTCGTTATCTATATAGTCAACCAATACTGATGTGTTGTTTGTGTATTTAGGGATTTCTTTTGCGGGACAGAGGAACAGATGTTGAGAGTTTGGACAAACTCATGAAAACCAAAAACATACCTGAAGCTCATCAAGATGCTTTTAAAACTGGTTTTGCAGAGGGTTTTCTGAAAGCTCAAGCACTAACACAAAAAACCAATGGTACGTTGATTTGACACCATGTGTTTGAGAAGAATGTTGGAAAGGAAGTTGTAGTCCTACCTTCAAGTGATTGTAAATAACTTTTCTAACAATCATCCAACTTTCTCTTGGTTATATTCTACCATGTTTGTAACTTAAGCTGTGTAAAAATGGAAATACCTACTGGCACTTTCACTTTATCAAGTGAGAAACCAAAGGCAAGGATAGAAGCATGAGTGACTCCATGAAGTTTATGGTAAGAGGGTGCTGAAAGGAAATCCTGGCACTTCTGCAGAAGGATGCCAGGTTCCAAGATTGCATGTGATGAAATGGGATCATCATCAGTTTAGCCTGATGTTTGCGTCTCATTGAGCTGTCATTTCTCGTTGATGTCATTTGATTTAAGGCTTTTTCTTTCTCCTCCAGATTCTCTAAGACGAACCCGTCTGATTCTGTTTGTTCTGCTGCTATTTGGCATTTATGGACTCTTAAAAAACCCATTTTTATCTGGTAAAGGCTCTTTTTATTTATCTGACTTATTTAAAAAAATCTTTTAAATACTCATCTATTTTTCATAGTTAGTCTACCTAAGACTTAGAGAAAGAAAACATTAATGTTTATAGGTCTAGGCCTTCAATTCCTGAGTCAGGATTTCTCAGATTGGGTCACTTTGAGATTGCTTTTCGCTTGGAAGTAGAAAAGTTTTAATCTGTTGTGATTGTGTATGGTCTGCATCGTCTGAGGGCTTATTCATATCGCTTTGTGGATGACAAAGTTCCTTCAGACACTGTACAAATTCAAGTTTTCGAGATAGATGATTAATATTTTGTTAAAGTTCCCAGGATTATGTTAGAGTGAAAATGTTATTTCAAGTTCGAGTAATGGTTAGTGTCCCAGGTTTTTAGAAAATGATCCCTGTCCAATTAGAAAATTTTTTAAAATGTTGAAGAATTTATAATAGCAATACAAGATGAAATAGTCATCTGTTTCAAAGACAAATTAATAAATTGAATTTGTTTTAAAAATATATTAAGAATAAGACTTTAAATGAGTCCCGTTATTTTTTCAGTTTGCCAGTTTAATATAAAGTACTCATGTCAGGTGTAAGTGGTTCCACTTGCCTTTTCAACTGCTACTCAGTTTTCGCCCTGTGTTCTCTACTCTTTGTGATTGATTACCTTGAGAGCAAAAGCTAATGTCCAGTTAAGAACATCGATTGACCTGGATCAGGACTTCATCCCAGAACTTGCATGTAGCCCCATATGTTTTTAAAGTTTTTTGTGGCATCAAACCTGAGATTAGGTTTTGACATCCAGGAATAGCCTTTTTATACCTAGATTCACCTTCTCTTGTCTCCTTTTTTCCCAAAAAGAACCAGTATCAGGACAATAGGGTGAGATTGGTGGGGTAGTAGGAGGGTGGGATGAGTTCTGATTATTCTTTTATGTTTCTTAATTGATATATTAAGCAAAATATACCTTTGGGTAATTACTGTAAGTTTTTGTTACGTCCAGGTGGTTCTCCTGCAAATTTACTCACATTCCAATAACTATCTAGGTATTTAAATAATTTAGTAGGCTAAAACTGTTAGTTTCCATTCTAAAATTACTGTTGTAAATTTGGTCGCCTAACTTGTATGTTCTTACTATGTTAAGCATTTCTTGTTAACCCTGTACTTTTGCCTACATCATTCTAAATTTCAGTGTATCTTTTTTTTTCCTTTTTGGAGGAAGATTAGCCCTGAGCTAACACTTGCTGCCAATCCTCCTCTTTTTGCTGAGGAAGACTGACGCTGAGCTAAAATCCATGCCCATCTCCCTCTATTTTATCTGGGACACCTGCCACAGCGTGCCTTGACAAGCATTGTATAGGTCCGCACCCGGGATCTGAACCAGCAAACCCCCGGGCTGCTAAAGCAGACCATGTGAACCTAACCACTGCACCACCGGGCCAGCCCTAAATTTCAGTTTATCTTAAAGACAATATTTTTGGCTTCTTCTGAGGAAATTAGAAATTGCGCAGTTTACTCATTTATAGCTCCTTCTACTGTGGAAGTTTACTGAGGGAGGAGAGGTTTAAGAAAGCTTTCTAATAGTTTCCCCACAGTTGATCTCAAATATTTTATTATCCTACCAAACTGTTACTGTCTGTCTCGTACTGAATGATGTCATTACTGCTGTATCATCTAAGGGCAAGTATTATCAGTTGTCAAAGGGAGAAGCCTACATGAGCAGTGAAATAGTCTGTTAAGCTTCACCCTTTCTTTTTTTTAATGCCAGAACCACTTTTTTATGCTAGGTTCAAGGGGATGTATTTCAAAGTGTAGATCCACGATTAGTTGAATCAGGATAATTATGGATGATTATCAAAAATGCAAACTCTCCTGGGCTCTTTTCCTAAATTTACAAACCAGAAGGCCTGGGCCATGTGGCTTGGAAACCTGCATTAATACATTTCTCAAGTGATTTTTCTGCGTATTGGAGTTTGAAAACCATTGGATTAAGATTTCTGTTGTTAAATATTAGAAGGAGCAGAGGAAAATAATTCTTAGTTTTAACAGGCAAGTACAAAGATGCTGTTCTAATGTGAATCATCTCTCCCTTGAACATTGGCTAGCAATCCAGAAGACCTAGTTTCTACTCCTTACCCTGATTGAATGTATGTGGACTCAGATACTTAATTTTTCTGTGTTTTGCTTTCTTGCATCTGAAAAACAAGGTGGTTAGAATTTTCTGATTCTATGAAACGTATAAACATTTCTTTTCTTCCTGTTAGTTCGCTTCCGGACAACAACAGGGCTTGATTCTGCAGTTGATCCTGTCCAGATGAAAAATGTCACCTTTGAACATGTTAAAGGAGTAAGTTAAAAAGTTTACATTCCCCTCTTCAAACATTATATACTTGTATAAGACCAATATTTGATTGTAAAGGTGTGAAATAATAGAAAATAGGTACATTGGTCTCTGCCTCTGGTTCCTGACACAGAGCTTCTAAATCCCTTGGAGTTTCCTGGGTGTTTAGAGTATCTTTTGTTCTAATAAGGGGACTCTGAGTGGGCTCCTGGATGGCTTCAGGATGAGGGCTGCTCACCAGAAAGGCCAAGGCAAGGTTAAAAGCTTAGAACGTTTATCTCCATTCCGCATTCTCCAGAGAGGGGAGAGGGACTGGAAATGGAGTTAATAATTGGTCATGACTATGCGAGGAAGCCTCATAAAAATCCCAATAGTGGGGGTTCAGGAAGCTTCCGGGGTGGTGCACGTGTGGAGGTGCTGGGAGAGTGGCGCCCCCAGAGAGGGCCTGGGAGCCCTACACCCCTTCCTGTATACCTTGCCTTGTGCATGTGTTCCATCGGGCTGTTCCCGAGTTGTATCAACAGGAGCGTTTTCCTCTGACTGAGCAGGAAAGAAAGCGTAATGATAGTGTTTTACCGTTTAAACAGATTGTCTTGTAACTTAAAGACGTGTCGCTATTGAACATGTTCGAGCAGAGGCTGGGCATCGTCTTTGAGGAAGGTTTTGGAAGAAATTCTTCCTGCAGGAGGGGCTTGAAAGCCATGACTTCTGAGGACTCTTCCAACTCCGAAGAGGCTGCTTAGGTTGTTTCTGCTCCTCCTCTTTGCACACTCTGTTTTCTGTTGATGAGGGAACGTTTGTTTTCTGCCTTGGCTGTTGGGGAATACGGTGTTGCGAGTCATTACGGTAGTTTTTACACCAAGCGGTCCTTTTGTTCCTTTGCAGTTGAAGTAGCTGTGAACCCTGCTGGGATTGTGAAAAGTGAGCAGTAGAGGAAGAGGCTGGTGCAGTGACTATTTGAAAGCTAGACGCGTCAGTGCAGAGGGCCCTTCTCGTTCTGTCTGAGGGCTGCAGTCAGGGAGCCTGCTTACGTTGAGCTTGCACTAAGGCCGTGGTCAGCGAGGCGTCCTTACTCTCTCCCTGCGGTGTATGTACTTCATTACTCAGTACATCACATTTCTTTTCAGATGAGGCCATTTGAAGTGCAAAATTAGAGAAGATGTGTTGACACCCAAACATTAGGCAAGGGGGACATCACAAGGTGGATCCTCACAGTTTCCCGTGATAATATGAATAAATGTTATAATTGCTGTAAAATCTAAGTTTATGTGGAGCAAAGTATTTCAGTAGCATTTACCATAATAGTATGCCACTAGAAGTAGCTGTGATCACTTTCACCAGGTCTTAAAGAGCTTGTATAGGAATGTCATTTCCTTGCCCAGAATTCCTGAACATAAAGGGAAACATTCATAAGGGCTTTCATACCTTCATTCGCTGCCTTGATCCCCCAACCCTATTTTCCTCCATAGATTTCATCTTCCTCAAGGATTTCTGTTACCACAGAGGTTGGGGAGAGAAAGTGTATTTTGAATAGTAGATGATGTTTACTGTTTTCCTTTTTCCTCCAATTTAAAGTTAGCCATTACCTTGACTAAATGTATGTTGGTCTTCTTGTAGTATATAAATCTGTTTGAATATTTCAAGAAATTCTTTTGATAATTTAGCCAGATCTTTTTTAAACATAAATTTTATGCACAAACTCACACAAAAATGCACAAATCGTAAATGTACACCTCAATAAATTTTCGCACACCACTTTGAACACATCTATGTTGTCAGCACCCAGCTCAGGAAACAGAACGCCAGGGCCTGCCTAGTGCCTCTTTCCAGTGACCGTCTCTCCCCACTCCGAGGGTGAGCACTGTCCTGTCTAATACCGTAGGTTAGTTTGGGCGGTTTTTGAATTTTATATAAATGTGATACATGTAGTATGTACGACTTGTTTCGTCAACATGATGTTTGTGAGCTCCGTCCGTGGTGTTATATGGAGTGGTAGTTCATTCATCCTCATTGCATGGTGTTCTATTCCACGAAAACCACGATACTGTGTGTTTATTCCACGTTAGGTGGACATGTGGTTGTGTCTAGGTTTGGCTCAGATAGTCCTGCTGTGAATGTTGTTGTACAGATCTCTTGGTGAGCATATGAACACACTTCTCTTGTGCCTGGGAGTGGACAAAGCTTTGCTTTTAACCCTTGACTTTATAAACATTTTAGTAAATTTTAATAATCAGAATAACTCTGAAAACCATTTCAAGCCTAAAAAAACTTGTTTACTCTTTACCAATTGTACATTTCCTAGAAATAGTCCTGGGAAATCTAAGATAGTCATGAGTTTAATTTTAGATTATCAGAATGCCCTTTGGCCCAGAGATCTGTTTCATGTTTTACTGCACTCCTTCCCAGGTAGCTTTTTTAACGCTGCCCAATGTACTTCAGTTCTTTTTTGTCACTGAGAGCTATTTAAAGTTGTGTAATGTGAGGTTGCAAATTGACTGCCAGTGAGCTAAATTGGGTTAACAAATGTATTTGTTGGCCAGAGTAATTTAAGATAAATGAATGTAAATAAGTACATACGCAGACACTTTAAATTGGTAGCCAACATTTTTAAATTGGGAAGATTTCACCCACATAAAGATTTCTGGTTTTTTCCTTGGAAAATTAAAGTCTGGCGCACTAAGTCTCTGTTCCTTGGTAGAGCCAAGTTGTGGTGTTGCCCTCTTGAAGGGGCTATGGCTTTTCAGTTCAGCTTATTGCCACCACTGTTGTTTTACATCTGGCCTTCTGCACTCAATTTTTGGTTTCATTTGTGACTTCTAGTTGTAATCAACTAGGAAAATTGCTCACCATTTCTCATAGGCAGCTTGCTATATATAAGTATCAGAGTTTTTAGCTAGTGTTCTGCTTGCCATCTTTGTTGGCCAGATTGGGCTTTATTCTTGCTAAGGATTGCAGTTCTGCAAAATTTTATATTTTGGGAATTAAATCTTATGAACTTTTTTTTACCACAATCATTTACAAAACAGTATCAGTATACCATAGCTTAATTTTAGTCATTATCCTTTGGCATCTGTTAGGAACTGAATCATTTATAACCTACTAGTAATTCCTTATAATGAAAACAACCTCATAATTGCCATAATTAATCACAAATTAAAGTTATAAGTTAAACACAGACTCCCTTATTATTAATATATGCTAAGTCCACATAATTTGCCCTTGAAACTTATTACCAGGTCCAAAAAGTTAGGGATTTGAAACTTAGTTTCAACTCTTTGTGTTTGTATCAAATACCACTGACATAAATTAACTAGAATTTTGAATGTAATAGCCCTTGTTAATTGGAGGAAGCACTATTTCTTGAAAATATAAGTTAAAAATGGCTTTTGTTGGAATTTGTAAGAAGATTTTGCCTAATTGAAAATAAGGGTTAGGAGAAAGCCCTTTCTGTGTGCATTTTTCTCTTCTTCGTTTACTGAAACAAAGAGAAAGCCAAGTTAATTTCCAATTAAATTTACGATTTTCAAAGAGGGTGCCATGATAATCTCATCATTATTTTAAATTATTTTGTAAATTGTGTCACTTTAGGTGGAGGAAGCTAAACAAGAATTACAGGAAGTTGTTGAATTCTTGAAAAATCCACAAAAATTTACTGTGCTTGGAGGTAAACTTCCAAAAGGTAAGATATCTTCCTTTTACCATGACTTGACATCAAAAAGTACTGTAATATATTACTAATTTAATGTTTGTCAGATTTAATGATTAAAGTTTAGTTCTTAATTGCTGTTTTACAAGTAAGTTCTCATTTTGAACATAGCATTCTATAGCCTTTTTCTTTTTGATAGCTTAAAGCTTTGCTATAATTTCAAACTTTAAGTTGCAAGAATAGTACAGTGACATGTCACTGTGCTGTTAACTCAGACTCAACAGTTTTTTTAACATTTTCTCTCATTTATTGTTTCACTTTCTTTACATGCATCTAATTTTTTAACTGAGAATAAATTGTAGATATTTTGCTCCCTGACCCCAAAATACCTCATTGTGTATTTCCTAAGAATAAGGATAGTCTCTTTAAATAACTCCAGTACAATTATTAAAATCAATAGATTTAACATGGATCCAGAACTATTATCAAATTCACAGTCATATTCAAATACACTAGTGACCCCTTATCTGCAGTTTCTGTTACTGACGGTCTGAAAACATTAAATGGAACATTTCAGAAATAAACAGTTTATAAGTTTCAAATTGAATGGTGTTCTGAGTAGTGTGATGAAATCCTGCGCCATCTCGCTCCATCTGGCTGAGATGTGAATCATCCCGTTGCCTGGCATACCCACGCTGTACATGCCACCTGCCAGTTAGTCACTTAATAACCATCTCAGATCGGCTGTTAGTATCGTAGTGCTTGTGTTCAAGTAACCCTTGTTTTACTTAATTGTGGTCCCAAAGCGCAAGAGTAGTGATCCTGGCAGTTCAGATATGCCGAAGGGAAGACGTAAAGTGCTTCCTTTAAGTGAAACGGTTAAAGTTATTGACTTAAGGAAAGAAAAAAATTCGTATGCTGAGGTTTCTAAGATCTGTGATGAGAATGAATTTTCTATCTTTGAAAATGTGAAGAAGGAAAAGGAAATTCATGCTAGTTTTGCTGTCTCAGCTCAGACTACAAAAGTTATGGCCATACAGCATGACAAGTGTTTGGTATGGGAAAAACATAGTATATATAGGGTTCGGTAGTATCCATGGTTTCAGACACCCACTGGGGTCTTGGAACATTTTCCCCTCGAATAAGGGAGGACTACTGTATCAGCAGTTGTCCCAATAAAATCCTTTGTAGTGAGGTCTTCGCATCTCCCCCACCCACCCCAGCTTCAGGACCCAGTCTAGGTTCACACACAATATTTAGTTTTTTCTTTAGTATGAAAAAAATTCCTCAGCCTTTTTTAGGGGATCTTTTATGATCTTAATAGTTGTGTAGAGTATACACTACTTGTGGAATGTTTCTCAGTTTGGCTTTGTCTAATGTTTTCTCAGTTACTCAATGTGATTTTTAATGACTGTGATATTGTGCTTTATAGTAAGAAATATCTATTTGGTCTTTTTTCCCATTTTCTGGCACAGAACTCCTAAAACTCTTGGAATTTCATAAATGATGAGAGTGCTGAAGATGTCTTTTTATGTTACTGAGGTGACTTTTGGAACACACCTAAGGGTGGGGGCTGGTTGACAGGAGAACCAACCGTGTGATTGGAGGGTTGGAACTTTCAGCCCTGCCTAGGGGAGAGGGGCTGGAGATTGAGCTTAATCGCCAAATGGCCAGTGTTTTGATTAATCATTCCTAAGTAGTGAAGCCTCCATTAAACCCCAGAAGGATGGGATTCAGAGAGCTGCAGGGTTGGTAAACACGTGGAGATGTAGATGGAGTGGTGCCCCTGGAGAGGGCATGGAAGCTGCTCGTCCCTTTTCCCTGCCTTGCTCTGTGTATCTCTTACATCTATCTGGCTGTGCCAGAAACATTCTTTTATAATAAACTGCTAATCTAGTAAGTAAAATGTTTCTCTGAATTCTGTTAGCTGCTCTAGCAAATTAATTGTCCCCTGATCTATAGCCTCTGGTCAGATGGACAGGTAATAACCTGGACTTGCACCTGGTGGCTGAGGTGGGGGGCTGGGGCAGTCTTGTGGGACCCAGCCTTTAAGCTGTGAGATCTGATGCTATCTCCAGGCAGATAGTGTCAGAATTGAGTGGAATTGTAGGACACTCAGCTGGTTAATGATGTTATGGTGTCCTGCCACTATATGTTTTACTGTACTTTAACCATTTATATTGAACTTTTAAATTGTTTCTGAAGTTTTGCTACTAAAATTAGCTCTGTGATGATCACCTTAATATCTCAAAGCTTTGCCTACATGCCTACTTATTTCCTTAGAATAAATTTTAGGTGTATTTATATATTATTCTACGTTCTAATTCTAGAAATGGAATTGCTGAGTTAAAGGGGCACTCCTATTTAACGCTTGTTTTTATACTGCCCAGTATCTCTGCTTACAGTGTTCAGCAATATATAAAAATGTTTGCAAGAACCTTTGTTAATTTAGGGTTCTGATTTAAAGCAGTTCGGAATCAATAATGTGGCAATATTAGGAGAATATTAAGGATATTTAGGCGGGGTTTTATGAAAAACTTACTGTTATTTTGACATTTTTGAAACGTATGGAAAAGTTAGGAAGAGAGCTGTAGATATTAACTACTTTACATCTGAATATTTTGTTATGCATCACCTAAGGATAAGGACATTGTCTTAAATAAACACAATAATTTATCCTACCAAATAATAATTAAACACTGTTTCCTTAATATCAGTGCTCTCCCGTCTGTTTTCAATTTTTCACCAAATGTCCCTAGATTTTTTTTCAACTTTTTTTAATGGAAGAACATCAAGTCATTTGGTTGTTTACTCTCTTAATTTGTTTTTATGTGAATTTTTTTAATCTATTTAGTGATAAGTGTTCATATTCCTTTCCCCCAAGATTCTGTCTTGTCTGTGGCTGATGTGTAAAGAGTATTTAGATGATACGGGAAAGCCAGTTATGGAGAAGATCCTGAAGTCAGTCACTAGCAAAGACAGATAGGTTATGCTCTTTCACAATATTGGCCATTGATGTGTCTTGAACCTCAAAGCTATGTAAATTAATAATTATTTGTTTTATAGGTTCATATCAGAGTTTTTTTAATTTGAATCATTCTTTACATTTTCTCTTAGGAATTCTTTTGGTTGGACCACCAGGGACAGGAAAGACACTTCTTGCCCGAGCTGTGGCGGGAGAAGCCGATGTTCCTTTTTATTATGCTTCTGGATCAGAATTTGATGAGATGTTTGTGGGTGTGGGAGCCAGCCGTATAAGAAATCTTTTTAGTACGTTTTAATGTATCTTTCATACAATATGAAATTGTCTTAATTTTAGGGAAAGAGGGTTTCTTACCCTTTCTTTGCTTCTTTAATATGATTGATAGCTGAAATAGCCCTTGTCGGGTTCTGGGTTCGGGTAACTTTAACGTGTGAGCTAAAACGGAACTTGACTTCTTTCTTAAATAGTCCGAAGAGTTAGCAGAAGTGTAGATGAGGTTTAGGGCTGCTGAAAAGCTGTGTTTTCATTTTATTCATCAATGCTGCAGTATGTAATTAAAGAGTATTTAGCCTCAAACTTGATTGTATATGATATCTGTACAGCTAGGAAGAATGAATACTCAATTATTTTTTATTTTAGATCATTCTATGTTGTATAGTTGTTTTTGTTCTGAGGCTGTTGTTCTTAAAAATAGGTTTAAAAAAAGGGCTTTTGTGTATTTTGAGTACACAAAATGAGTGTCTTTTGTTGACTTTTGACAATCTTACAAGGTTTTAATATGTTTGACTTTGTTCAAAAACTGTTGATATCTTTAAACTTACGTGAATCTTTTCTGTTTTTGTAGGGGAAGCAAAAGCAAATGCTCCTTGTGTTATATTCATTGATGAATTAGATTCTGTTGGTGGCAAGCGAATTGAATCTCCAATGCATCCATATTCAAGGCAGACCATAAATCAACTTCTTGCTGAAATGGATGGGTAATGGAATCCTCCTCTGTCTGTGGGATATGGTGATGTTTTTGGTAACATTCTAGAGCTAGGAAAAGCATATTTAAAGGCAACAGAATAGTCCCTTGTGCAAGAAGTTAAGACAGGCTTTTCTAAGTGTTGTGTTGTTTCCGTTACTAATGGGATCATTCATGTATCAGCTCCTCTTCATTGTGATGCTTACGCCTTTTCTCATTTAATGTATCCTGCTTCCGACAGGAAAGCAGTGACTCCAGCTGTGACTAGTGGTCTGTTGGAGATGGAAAGGGGAGAGCATGCTGGTTCCCACAGAATCCGTGATAGCTTGAAGCGTTGTGGGAGATTAAAAAACTTGCATCAATTTTCCTAATATAAAAAGCAAGAGGTGGCTTTGCTTTAAGAGAAGTAAAAATGTCTCAAAGTCATACAAGACATTCTGGAAACAAATAGGAAGTCTAGAAGCAAATAATTTGAATTGGTAAATTTGAAAATAATTTTTCAAAAATTAGTCAGGTAACCAAGCTTTCTGTGTCAAGTTATCTCTTCCTAAGTAGAACAAATATTGTGAAGGTGTGTAATCACAGATGATTTGGGGATTTATTATTAGCAGTTTTATTAAAGTGTACTGGCTGAACATCTGTTCCTTTTAAAAAACAATTAGGGATTGTTTTATCATTATCATTATCATTATCATTATCATTTTGGGCATGAAAAAGATCCCTTTTCTTTGCTATTGTTAAGATTAATGATATAAACAGTTTTGTGTAGAATGTTTGTATATATGTGCTGTTTTAATTTTCAGTGAAAAACTGCTTTTTTAAAAAAATAGGTTTAAACCCAATGAAGGAGTTATCATCATAGGGGCCACAAACTTCCCAGAGGCATTAGACAAGTAAGTATTAAAAGAAAACTTTTGTGAAGTACTGATACATGTTAGAACATGGATGAACTTTAAAAACATTGTGCTAAAAGAAAAGTCCATCACAAAACATCACATATTATGTTACTCCATTTATCTGGAATGTGCAGAATAAGCAAATCCATAACAGTGGAAAGTAATTAGTGATTGCCGAAGGCTGGGGAGAATGGAGAATGACTGCTAGTGGATATGAGGTTCCTTTTTTGGGGGATGAACATATTCTAAAATTAGATTGTGGTGATGGTTGTATAACTTTGAATATTAAAAATCCCTGAATTATTCAGTTTAAATTCTGTGATCTGTGAATTCTGTCTCAATAAAGTTCTTAAAAGAATCTTTGCTTATAAAATTTTGGGTGATGGAGAATTTTTTTTTTTTTAATTTTATTGAGGTTATACTAGTTTATAACATTGTGACATTTCACTTGTACATTATTATTTGCCAGTCACCATATAAATGTGCCCCTTTACCCATTATACCCACACCTCCAGCCCCTTTCCCCTCTGGTAACTATTAATCTGTTCTCTTTGTCCATGTGTTAATTTGTCTTCCGCATATGAGTGAAATCATATGGTGTTTGTCTTTTCTGTCTGCCTTATTTCACTTAACATAATACTCTCAGGGTCCATCTGTGTTGTTGTGAGTGGGACGATTTTCGTTTTTTGTGGCTGAGTAGTATTCCATTGTGTATATATACACCACATCATCTTTATCCAGTTATCAGTTGATGGGCACTTGGGTTGCTGTGGAGAGCATTTTAAAGTAAAATTTACTGTAGTACTAGTTTGTTCATTTTATTATAGAAGTTATTCATATTTTCATTTGGTCTAATAGTTTTTCTTTGCCTGAGACTGTCACATTCTGTATTTTAGCAGTTAAGATGGGTGTGTAGCTCTCGTAATAGACTGCTGTAGGATTATTTGTTCTGGACTGACTGACTGGTGCGTTTGTTGCTGAGGGATGTGTGCCCTCTAGGTGCACATGTGTATCTATATGAACCTTTGTTCTGCCTTCTGGGTACTGAAACTGTCATTTGAGCCATATTTTACAAGCAACTATCTGATCATGTATGATCAACACTCCATCTTAACCTCTGGTTCCCATTGTCTTTCCGTCCCCTCCTTAGTGTGTCAGTCCTATTTAACTTGATGTTCAGCATAGTCAGCTTGTTCATTTATATGTTCTTTTTGTGTTCTCCTTTCAGCGCCTTAATACGTCCTGGTCGTTTTGACATGCAAGTTACAGTTCCAAGGCCGGATGTAAAAGGTCGAACAGAAATTTTAAAATGGTATCTCAATAAAATAAAGTTTGATCAGTGTAAGTCTAATTCCATAAAACAAACATCATTATCTTTATAAAATTATATCAAACTATGTTGTTTGTGGTCCTTACTTGATAAATGTTGTAAAAGACCAGTTCCTTTTTTTTTTTTGAGGAATATTAGCCCTGTGCTAACATCCGCCACCAATCCTCCTCTTTTTGCTGAGGAAGACTGGCCCTGAGCTAACATCTGTCCCATCTTCCTCTACTTTATATGTGGGACACCTGCCACAGCATGGCTTGACAAGGGGTGCGTAGGTCCCCACCTGGCATCCAAACTGGCGAACCCCTGGCTGCTGAAGCAGAACATGCGAACTTAACTGCTGTGACACTGGGCTGGCCCCGAGACCAGTTCCTTTATGTGTCTTTTTTAATCTTCATTTATACTTTTAAAAAAAGTCTATTCCTTAATTACTATGTATCCAGGAGATTCTGTCATTTTGAGTTGTGATTCTAAACAAAGTTTTCTTTAGAGTATTCAGATAGATGCTATTTGAAGATGAATATATGTATAAATGTTTTTTGAGATGAACGTAAAATAGAAAATAATAGAAAAAGCATCTGTATATCATGAGCACTGTACTTCATGATATAGTCACTTTGGGGCCAAAAGAGGAGAAAGCAAACTGTAAAACAAAACACATGGAAATATTATGGACCCACATGAGTAATAAAAGCAGCTGTTTAAGCTGCCATATTTTCAAAGATGGCTGAATCAGTTTATAAAACCAAATATAATTCTTATAGTAAGGGGAGCTTTTGTGTCCAAAGTATTTCAAGGTGAGATTGAGAAAACAAAGTATCTGTTGTTATCTGAGAGTCTGCTTTTTAAATTCGTGCTTAGGCTCATAACGATAGAGGTCATAATTGAAAGTTTATAAATCTTGTCTGGCAATGCTGCATTTCTTTGTTTTTCATAGTTGCCTAGGTTTAAGGACTTTTGTGATTTGTCCCACTGGCAATTCTAATGGCAGTTTTGGCGTTTTTCCCTTAGAATTTACTAATGTAAGTTTAATTTATAGTTTCATTAAGATAAATATTTTAAATTATAGTTTAGGACCTCAGTTTTCTTTTTTCTTTTTTTGGGGGTGAGGAATGTGATTTCTTTGTGAAGAGCTGGTTTTAGAATTTCAGTATCGTGTTCTGTCTACACAGCTGTTGATCCTGAAATCATAGCTCGAGGCACTGTTGGCTTTTCCGGGGCAGAGTTGGAGAATCTTGTGAACCAAGCTGCGTTAAAAGCAGCCGTTGATGGAAAAGAAATGGTTACCATGAAGGAGCTAGAGTTTTCCAAAGATAAAATTCTCATGGGTAGGTTTTTTTCTATCTTATACTATTCATTATGTTAGAGAGTACTTCTTTTTAAGAGAAAGGTTATGAAAAAGAAAGGTATAGGAACATGAAAATATGTACTCGAAACGAGCAACACAGTTTGGCCTCTTCCAGAACAAATATATTGTAGCTCATATGATTACATCATGTGGAGGCAAGGCAGCCCACATGTTTCCTTTTGTCTGATATTGCTGATAAAAGAATAGTTAATTTTACTTAGTCTCTGTATTTAATTTTGATTTGAAATCTTGAATTGACTTCAAAAAACAGGTTAGTTATGACGTTCTTGTTAGATTGGAAGTTTATTTTCTAGAAATAGAATTAAGCTTTCCCTCTTTATAAGAATTCAGATGATAGTTCTTACAGTTTTGGTTTTCAGTTGACAAATCATCGTGGTTTATGTGTTATAGGGTGAATTCTAACTTTTTAAACTTTTACTCTGTTTAAAATATTAAATCATGATATGTGTTATTCTAAGAATGACTTTAAGGCAAATATGTTTCATTCATTTAAATATACCTTCCTGTTGGGGAATTTTACTTAATTAAACTTTTGTCCTTAGGGCCTGAACGTAGAAGTGTGGAAATTGATAACAAAAACAAAACCATCACAGCGTATCACGAGTCTGGTCACGCTATTATTGCATATTACACTAAAGACGCGATGCCTATCAACAAGGCTACAATCATGCCACGAGGGCCAACACTTGGACATGTAAGCGTCTTGTAGTTTTTTCTTTTCTCTTAGACAGCACTCCCCAGAAGCTTAAGTAGGAAATGGCCATTGAAACATTAGAAAAAGAAAATTCGACTACTTCCTAAGTATATTAATACTTTCTTTAACTTCCTGAACCATCTTGAAATCAGAGATACTTGGGAAATTTGTCTGCTAATAAAGAATATTTTCTTAATATTTCAGATATTGTATATTTATATTATGAAATTTAATTCAGGAATGACAGCAGTCTATTTCTTAAATATGTAATTGTTCTTTTCCTGCTAAAAAGAAATTATGTTTTACAGTGACTGGTTCAGTAGTTCTAAGATTTTTCTCAATGATAGAAGTTTCATTCTCGTATCTTTCTAATTATAAACATTTTAAACATTTTTGTGCAACTAAAGATAAAGCAGTCCTATCATAATGTTATCTACCTCTTGTTTATAAAATGCACTTTTTCTGTATAAAAAATTTTTCTTATTTTATCAGTTGCTGGCTTTGTCATCAGTCACTGATGACCGTCTCTACTAAATGTCCTTGAGCTTTCAGCGTCATGGTGTTAAGTAAGGTTGTGAGAGAACAGTGATCATTCTGGTTATTAATATACATGTTTCAAACCTGTGTATGAGGTTTTTCTCTGTTTTTCAATTGTCTAGGTGTCCCTGCTGCCTGAGAATGACAGATGGAATGAGACTAGAGCTCAGCTGCTTGCACAAATGGATGTTAGTATGGGAGGAAGAGTGGCCGAGGAGCTTATATTTGGAACTGATCATATTACAACAGGTTGGCTGTAAAGCATGGCTTTCATTCAAATTGCATTGACTGGTTTAAAGATATTTTTAAAAATTGAGTTCTATGTATATTTTTATTTTATTTATTATTATTTTTATGATTGAAGTGTAGTTGGCATACAGTACTGTGTTAGTTTCAGGTATATGACATAGTGATTGGACGTTTATTTACATTACAAAATGATCACCCTGATAATACTAGTTATCATCTGTTGTTCTACAGTTATTGCAATATTGTTGACTCTATTCCCTGTGCTGTACATTACATTCTGCGTGTATTTGAAAATCTTAGGTGCTTCCAGTGATTTTGATAATGCAACCAAAATAGCAAAGCGAATGGTTACCAGATTTGGAATGAGTGAAAAGGTAATAGCTAATTTTAATCCTTCTTTATATATCACATGATGATGTGCCAAGTGTCTGTGAGAGAGGGGTCTCTTTATAAATTAATAACATTATTATCCCTCTCTCATTCCAAATAGATTTGACACAGCTTATTCTAAACTGAATGTAATCTTCTGAAATAAATGTAGTATTCTCTTTCCATTCTAGCTGCTTGAACAGTAACAGTTATTACTCTGTGAATTAACCAAATGATAAGATAAATTCTTGAGCCTTTTCTGTTCCTGTGACGTAAAAGGCTTGCTTGTTGAGCATGCTTCCTTTGCCCTTATTTCACCTTCCTACGCTGTGACTGTGGCTCCGTGAAGCAGTTCTAACACTCTGAATTGTAGATTTCTGAATTTGGAAAGCTGCCGACATTTTTAGGAAGGTACTCATAACCATACTTGAGGATGTAAAATTTTCTCTCTTGCTCACACTTTTAATTTCAGTACTATACTTTGAGAAGAATGATGAGATTTCTTTGCCCTCAAAGGCATTTTTACATGATTGCTTCTTTGCCTCCCATAATATTTATTTCCTTGTGTATGGGATAGTACTTCCTCTGTTACATTTATTAGTTGGGGTTTTTCTGTTCAATTTCTTTCTTCCCATTGGTTTTAGCTTGGAGTTATGACCTACAGTGATACAGGGAAACTGAGTCCAGAAACTCAATCTGCTATTGAACAAGAAATCAGAATCCTTCTAAGGGTAATGAACATATTTTTCTATGCTTATTTATCTCGTTAGTCATAATATTCTTAAACTGTTAGGTACTTAGAAAATAACTGAAAGGTCCAAATGTCGCTATATGTAATAAAGATAACAGGCGCACCACTGCAGCCATGATTTAAATATGTTGTTAGGGAACCTCTGGTCATAGACTGGATCTTTATTTTATTCTGGCTGTAGTCTAAGAACAGTTTATATCTGTGATTATAAATATTCCATTCTACTTTAGCTGTAGAACCGTAGTAAGTATTAGAATGGGGGATATTGATTATTGACTCTCTATTGCTTTCCCACTCTGACATATTTATTCAAAAAATAGTATTGCTTTGTGCCTAGCGGTGTCCAAGTGCTGAGAATGCAGAATAAGCCAAACACAGGTCTTTTTGACTTCAGTGTCCAGGAGAGATGAGGGTAAAGGAACGTGTAAGAGTAAAATCAGTGAGGTCAGTTAGTACTGTGGTAATCTAGTTGTGGTATAATGGACACTTGGATTAAGGTGGTGAAAGTAGAAATTGAAAAACGCGGGTTGGTTCAAGAAGTACTGATGTAATGAAATCAACATGCTTTTGTGATGTTTTGGCTGAGGGAGCAGCTAATATAAAGTTGGTAGATTTCTGCCTCATGCAAAATTTCTGAAAACTCAGAAAACAGAAGAGCAAAACTTGAATTCTTTCCTTCTGAAACAAGATAGATTTTGGAAAGACAGTAGGTACTCTTTCCACTAGATGGCAAACTTACATTGTTATTAAGGGGAAATGATTACTAGTAGCATAACAACCAAGTAGTCTTACGTGTTAGAAAGTTAGGGCTTCATTCCAGGAGAGTTTTAAAATTTATTACTAATTTATCCTTGATTTTTAGCTACAGATTTCCGTAATATATTTCTAATGTTTTATATATTTTCTTTAATTTATTTCACTAGAACATAAAGATTATGTTTAGAATGTCTAATGATTATGTTGTGTTTATATGACCTATGATTCTTGGTGTTGATCAATTAATTTTTACATTTTCCACTCAGTTTTATAAGGGCAAAAATGTGATTAAATATTAAAATGTTGGCATAGACATTGTACAGGCAAATGTTGTGACAGTGCCGAAAGTGAACTGTTATCAGTGCCATTATTCGTGAGCTGATAATCCAAACTCACCTTTGGAAAGACAATTGAAGAATTAAAAAAAAAAAATCAAATGTATGAAAATGAAGGATCATCTAATAGTACTGTGTTATACTTGTCACAAATTGACAAGTGAGTGTTGGGAAGTAAAAGAGTGTAAAAATATATCCTTTCTGGCCATTTTAGATTCAGTAAATAGGTAAAATCCCAAGAGGCAAAAGTAGCCAACTTTCTTTCCTTTTTAACATGTATGTTGAATAGAAAAATAGATTTCTGTGATCACAGACCTTATTTAAAAAGCAGTGTATATTTCTATTTTTGTGAGTACCTTTTTGTCTAAATAGTCTTCAGTTATCTAGCTGACAGATTGTGAGGTTAAAAATAGAGCATTTGGGGGGCCTGCCTGGTGGCACAGTGGTTAAGTTCACACGTTCCGCTTCAGTGGCCTGGGGTTCGCTGGTTCGGATCCTGAGTGCAGACCTACACACCATTCTTCAAGCCACACTGTGGCAGGTGTCCCACATATAAAGTAGAGGAAGATGGGCACATATAAAGTAGAGGAAGATGGATATTAGCTCAGGGCCAGTCTTCCTCAACAAAAAGAGGAGGATTGGTGGCGGATGTTAGCTCAGGGCTAGTCTTCCTCAAAAAAAAAAAAACAGAGCATCTGAAAGTATGAAAATATTTTCTTTGGGAACCAAGCTTTTAAATGTTTTTATCTTTTGTAAATAGGAATCAGTAGATTTCACATTTTTTAGGATATGTAAAAGTTCTTTTCTCATTTATGGTTTTTTCTTCTCCTAAATTTTCTGCCTCTTACATATCTACTATTTCAGGACTCATATGAACGAGCGAAACATATCTTGAAGACTCATGCAAAAGAGCATAAGAATCTAGCAGAAGCTTTGTTGACCTATGAGACTTTGGATGCCAAGGAGATTCAGATTGTTCTTGAGGGGAAGAAATTGGAAGTGAGATGATAGCTCTCTTGAAATGGAGGCATTGCTGGGTTTATTGCAAGAAGATAAGTAGCATTGCAGGAATCTCCTTTTGCAATGCTTTCCCTCCATTCTTGACTTGACGTCACTCAAGGGTGTGAAATACTTTGTCAGTCTTTTGTCACACTTATCTGATTTTGGTTATTCTCATGATGGACACGTACTGCAAAGAGCAAATAAAGAAAATAAAGAGCTATGAGGATTGAGAACAACTTGTTTGAGAAATGTCAATCAGTTATTAAGTTGAAAATAAGTAATGACTTTGTGCTTGGTTATTGTACTGGATGTGAATAAAAATTGTGCCTTTAGCTCCTGGGAAGTATTTTTAGTTAGCAAAGTAAAATTGTTGAAGGATTGTCCTTATTTCCAGATCGTACCATTCATCTTTGATAACAAAGTCATGCTATTTGGCTGTTGGTAAACCGTATTTCTACATACATCAGTGGAAACTTCATTAAAATGCAGTTACTCATGCTCCACATCGAACATATATAAAATGGTTTTTAAAAATCTAAGAGTAGAAAATTGTAAACGTACAGATACAATCAGAATTTAAATGATTATAACCTTTTAAAAATGCAGCTTGTATTTTCACAGTATTTCTTTTAAACATCACTATCACTCTGACTAATGACATTTATTTTATAGTAGTAGTATTATGTTAAATAAATGAGTGACACACTTCAAATTCTGAATTATATAATTATGCTTGGTATTGAAAGCAAAATAAAACCAAAAAGTCAGTCCACTTCATAGTGAACTTTTAAATTACCCTGTGTTAGAAATGGAAAGTTGTGTGTGCTTTTCGTTCAGATTTTGTGAATATGAATGTGTTGTTGCAGGATTTACAGATGAATTTATTTAACTCAGTAAAATAATTATTTTAGAGCACATTGTATTGGCTTTACAACCAAATTTATTCTTGAAGTGATTTTATTAAAATTACCTACAGTTTTCTAATAACTTTTATGCCTGATACGGTCTTCATTGAAGAAGTTGCTAGAGGGAGCTTGCTATGCAATATTCTTGCCCCCTTTTCTGGTAGTTTAAATTTCTTATGTACTTTGAAACTTAGAGAAGCGTTACCAGAATAATACAAGGCACTCCCCTATACCTTTGATCCAGATCCACGAATTATTTTCATTTGCCGCATTCTTTTAAATTGTGGCCCTTCCTTTCTCTTCTGCTCCCTCCATCCCTCTCCCTCTTTCTGTGTATATGTATGCGTATGTGTGTGTATACAGGTCTTTGTTGGCTGCATGTTTTCATTTCTCTTGGTTACTTCTAGAATTGAAATTGCTGAGTCATGTGATAAGTTTTGTCTAACTTTTTAAGAACCTGATGAACTGTTTTCAAAATAACTATACAGTTTTATGTTCCAACCACCAAAGTATCATTCTAGTTTCTCCACTTGTACAGTACTTCTTATAGTCTGTCTTTTTGATAAGGCTATTTTAATGGGTAGTGAAGTGGTGTCTCAGTGTGAATTTAATTTACTTTTCTCTAGGACTGGTGATATTGAACATCCTTTCTTGTGCAGTTATTGGCCATTTGTATATCTTTGGAGAAATGTATATTCAAATCTTTTACCCCATCCCCCCTTTTTTGGGTCATTGTCTTATGTGTTATAAGAGATCATGTATTCTGAATACAAGTCTTTTTATTAAATGGATCTTCCTTTTTTTATCCAGTCTGATAATCTCTGTTATTTGAGCGGGGTGTTTAGTTCATTCATATTTAATATACATATAGTTGTTTTTAGATCTGCTATTTTGCTCTGTTTTCTGTTTTTCTCATATCTAAAGTGATCCCTCTGTTCCTCCTTTTTTGCATTACATGAGTGGTCACTCTAGGGATGAAAGTACGCATCATAACTTTTCACAGAACTTCAAAATAATACAAATTTAATTCTGGTAAAATTTAGGAACTTTATTCCTGTGTATCTCCGTTTCTTCTCTTCTTTGTGCTCTTGTCATCATATGTTACAAATTAACAATACAGGGACGTTACTACTGCTTTATATAATCATGTCCTCAGTCTTTATCTGGGAATGTCTTTAATTTGCCTTGTTTTTAAGAATGTTTTGCTGGATATAGAGTGCATGGTTGACAGTTTCTTCTTTAATCACTTTGAATATGGTATCCCACAGACCCCTGACTGCCATTATTTTTCATGAGAAGTCAGCTATTCATAATTTTGGTCTCCTTTTGTGATAGGTTTTTTTTTCTTTGCTGCTTTCAAGATTTTTTTCTTCGCCTTGTCTTTTAAACAGTTTGACAGTAATGTGTTTATGTGTGGATCTCCACGTGATTTTCCTGCTTGGGATTGATTGAACTTCTTGGATCTGTGGATTAATGATTTTTGTCAAATTTGAGAAGCTTTGGCAATTATCTTTTCAAATATCTTTATCTGTCCTTTCTCTCTTCCTCTTCTGGGATTCTTGTTGTGCTTGGGTTAATAGATTTGATGTTGATCTGATGTCTGAGGCTTTGTTCATTTTCTTCATTGTTTTTTCTCCCTCTCCTCTTCAGATTGAATAATTTCTGTTGATGCTTCAAATTTACTGATTCTTTTGCCATCTCAAATCAACCAAATTTTTCATTTCAAATTTTCTGCTCTTCAGCTCCAGGTTTCTGTGTGTTCTTTCATATATTGTCTCTCTCTATTGAGATTCTTCATGCATTGCATTGTTTTCATTAGTTCTTTAAACATGACTTCCATTAGTTCTTTGAATATTTTCATAATAGCTGCTTTTAGGTCTTTGCTAAATCCAACATTTGGAGACACTCAGTTTCTATTTAATGCTTTTCTTCCTTAGGGTCACACTTGTTTCTTTGCTGTCTTGTTGAATTTCAGATAATGTAGCAATTAGGGATTCTGATTGTCTCCCCAGAGGGTTGTTCCTGTTTTGTTTAGTAACTTACCTTCAGTAAATTTGTGAAGTCTGTGTCTACTACAGTATGCAGCCACTGATGTCTCTGCTTATTTTTTAAAATGTTAAATCTTGCTTCTGTAGGGTTACTACTGTGTCTGCATAGCTTAGCATTATCCGAAGATTGAACAGAGGTTGTGTTCAATCCCCGTCAGCCAGGCCCTCCGTTCCGCTGATGGGTCTGTGTGTGGGCTGGCGAGTACGTTCAGTGTTCACGTCCTTTGCAAGTCTGTCCTGCTTTTTGCTTTCTAGTGGGCTGCTCTGCTTCTCCCTAGTGCACATCTTCAGACTTTGGCGCCCATGATGTGCAGCTTGAACCAGCTTGCGTTTCTGCTCTGCGTGCCTCTGGTAAATCTTGCGCATGTGGAGCACTTAGCAAACCCAGCTACTCCCAAACAGGACTGCAGCCTCAGGCTGGAGAACTTTGGTTACCACTGAGACCCCGCTTTACCTTCCGCATCAAGTCAAGCGAGTCCCTTCTGGCAGTGGCAGCAGCCTCTGGCATGGGATGTGAGAGCACACCACCACACACTCGTACCTGTTCTTACCTGGACTTCAATGGTTTTCAGGGATAAACACTTCTTAGTTTATTGTAGCTCTTCACTTGATTTCCAGAGTTTTTAAAGAATTTTATCCAACTTAATAGTTGCTCTTTTTAAAGTGGAGAGGATTTGTCAACTTCCTCACATCATCATGCTGAAAGTAAACCTCTCTGACTTATTTTGAATCACACTCCAACCAAAGCAGTTTAATAAGAGTGGACTTAGAGAGGACTTGTAAACTTTTCAAAGCCACTAGTCTGCCAGAGTTCACATGTAAGCTATATCTATTAAATTGATTGCTTTTGGTAATTGATACATTTTATTTTTAGACATTCTTTTTATTCTAGAAATGCTATGTTGTTTTCAGTCTTACATCATATAGTATTTTAATAGGTAACTAATTTATTAGGAATTTATGTGAATTTGAGAGTGTATTTTAGGAAAAAAAAAATTACAAAGCTGCCAAAAAAGGGAGGTAAGAGGGTGCTTATTTCTCATAAAACCGAGTTTGGAAAGCTTGATATGAATCTCCTACAGTTCTGGAAGCAGATATTTGACTCATATCCAGGAAACCTGGAACCTGAGAGGAACCTGGAACCTTTGGCTGATGAAGGGAGAAGAATTGCTAATATTGATACTAATTGCTAATATTGATTAATACTGTTGAGCCTGCTCTTCACTCTCAGCATTTGTTTTGACAAAAACTGCTTGAATGCTTATGAAGGTGTCCATCAAGCATGAAAGAGAGTGAGCCATTCTGGGAGATCCATTTTAGATACAGTGGCAAAAGGGCCACTTGGAGGTATGAAGAGACCTCAGAAGAGAATAATCCAAAATGGATCTCTGGATTCCTTAAAAGTGAAGAAGAAAGGGGGCTGGCCCCGTGGCCGAGTGGTTAAGTTAGCGCGCTCCGCTGCAGGCGGCCCAGTGTTTCGTTGGTTCGAATCCTGGGCGCGGACATGGCACTGCTCATCAGACCATGCTGAGGCAGCGTCCCACATGCCACAACTAGAAGAACCCACAACGAAGAATACACAACTATGTACCGGGGGGCATTGGAGAGAAAAAGGAAAAAATAAAATCTTAAAAAAAAAAAAAAAAGTGAAGAAAGAAAGGCCAACGTGGGGCCAGCCCCATGGCATAGTGGTTAAGTTTGGCATACTCAGCTTTGTGGGTTTGGATTCCAGGCGTGGACCTGTACCACTCGTCAGCCATACTGTGGCGGAGACCCACCTATAAAGTGGAGGAAGATTGGCACAGATTTTAGCTCAGGGCTAATTTTCCTCAAGCAAAAAAAAGCCAGTGAAATGGATTGCATTCATTCAGGTCAAGGGAGTTGCTTGTGACAACAGCTGTGAGTACAGTCACCTATAAGATAATTGCCAGATTCCAACTGCTCAAAACCATCTTACAGTAGTATGAGCCAGATAAATACTCAACCACCCCCTACAGTTTTGACCCTGGCAGGATCAAACTATAATTAGCCTGCTGAGGGAGGAGGGATGAAATTATGCAGGGAAGAAGAAAGGGACCATGCCTGCTTTCGACCCCTGCTGCAAGTGGTCAGCTTGGAGCCTGGCCTAGCTGGGTGACTGTGACTTGGCGTTTTTATAGTTAGAGGGGGCTGGCTGTTCAGTGCTTTGTGAGTTAAAGGAACTCTATGGACTGACTACTTGAGAGTAAGGTTTTTCTACCTGGGTTCAAGAAAAAATACCTGAATATTTAAAAAGGTAGTGGGAGATGATGTTGGCTTCTGATAATATCCCATGAGTCAAAAATAGTGGTTACATATATTTATTTGCAGGTTTTTGTTTGAACATTTTTTGGTGATATAATTCTATACATGTGATTTTTCAAAATCTGAAATATTTTTGTAATTTCTACCACAATCATGTATGGGATATGTGTGTGAATATATATGACCTTTATATTAACTTTTTAAACAAAATGTCTGTTGTCTTGGTATTCTTTATATGATGTTTGATTGTATTATATTATGGCTTAGTATTCTTTCCCCTTAAAATCCCTCTGAAATTTAGTGATGTTGTTTTCCTATAATTGTTGTCAAAATTAATACCAGAAGAGCTAATCCAAGGATTTAGTGGAATTACCTACTTGTGCTGTTGCTAAATTAATAATGGAGGCATTAGAAACCCTTTCTGATGACTGCGTTTAGTTGGTTACAGCTCTTTTCCCTTTATTCTATTGATAACTTTTCTATGATTATGTTAAAATTCGGGAATTGTCTTGTGGGATCCTTTATTCTTTGCTCGCCCTTTCATGTTGGTAAACTCTAAGATTAAGCCCTTGGTCCTTTTAGCTTTTCTCTGGATTCTTCTGTCATCTGTCTGCTGGTGACTTCTTAGTCTTTGTCTCCACTGCTTTTCTAGACAGGCTAAGTGTCCAGCTGCTTTCTTTGCTTTGCCGGAGCATTTGATTTGTACTTCTGTAATAAGCTGTTCTCTGTTATTTTTATGTTTGCCTTCTACCACCCGACAGTGAGTTCTAGGAAACAATCTTGACTACTTTTCTGTCCCTAGGAGTAAAGGGAGTGCTTTATAGGTAGTCAGCTCATACATTTTCAGTGAATGAAAGAATAGTAGGTATTCAGTAGGTTAACTGTCCTAATTCCTCACCAGCAGGCAGCAGAGCACTGGAATAGATGGATCAGACTCTCCATAGAGGATTAATGCTATAGAGAATATGAGTAGTAAGTGACTTTTTTGTCTCTGAAAACATCTCAGTGAGTATAACAGTAAAGGAGATATTCTTTAAACGACTGGAATGTCTTGTGGAGGAAAATCTGATATCTTTTTTAGAAGATAAAAAATGCAAGGTAGGATTATGTGCTTGGCTAACAGTATTTGTCATATGGAAGCATCTGTGAAGTGGATAAAAGGATTAGGACCTGTGACATGTGAACTTCTTTAACGTGTTCTGGATTATTTCAGACAAGATGTACTTCATCTTTGATCACTTGCTGCCTTTCAGGTTCTTAATTATATGTCTTATGTAACTTTATTACTAATGAAAACCCCTTAAAATTCAACCTCGGGGACAGAGTTTCATGAATGTTGCATGTATCTATTTTGTAATGCTGGGAGATTTCAGACTTGAGACTAGAAATAGATGTTGATAGACGTAGAGTGGGGCAGATGGAGAAGCAGTTAAATTGAACTCATATTTAAAGACTTCTAGTCATTAATCATGTCCATGTCAGGTTCTTTACTCACCAAGTTCACAGTATTAAAAGCTACAGGTTTCATTAATTGATAGGATCATGTAATTAAAGTGGGGTACTGTGTTCTTGCTTTTCCTTAGGAAAAATCTGGGTTTTGTTTACTGGACACCTATATTGGAGTGTTAAAGTTGAATTGATGTACCATTAGCAATCAGAAGCAGTCTTTTGTAGCTAATAATGAAATGGAATATTTCATGTTATGAAGAAGTGAAAAGTTTCATCTTTCCTGTTTTCCAGATTCCTTGTTTCTGTTTTTATATTGTCCTGTGAGCCTATCAAATCAGGATGTTTTTGTATTTGAGTAGATGGGCATTTACTGAGTAGGTCCTGGTTAAATAGGAGTGGTTACAGTGGGAAAAGTACATAGCACATGCACTCTACTAGTGAAGATCTATGTCTAAGTGGATATGTTTGACTTAAATGTGCTTATCTCTCATGTTTTCTCCTTTCTGCTCTGCAGAAATGATTTTAGGCTCTCCCCTCAAATTTTGCCTCTCTTCACAGTCTTGGGGCATGTTACCAACCAGTTCTTAAATTGGAGATGTTAGTTATGTATGTGTAACTGTCCTAGAAATTATGAACTAGGTAATGAAAGAGGCAGAGGTAGGAGAAAATGGAGGAAGAAGAGACAAGATATAGAGGCAATTGGAGAAGTTGGTTGCTAAAAGATTTCCAGGAAGAACAAAAGAGAGACTGTTTTTTATATTATTTTGAAATAATCGTGGTTATCTAAAAAGAAGTCATCATCAACCATAGGCAAAAAAATGAAATGACTGAATGATTATATGAAATTTGTGAATCAAGCAATGCAAAGCCTGGTGCAAAATATTCATGGGCACAGGGAGTGTGGAACCCACCAGGCAGAGTGGCATGTTGTCACTATTAGCTCTGCTGTGCCAAAAGTTTAAAAAATTTTTAGTTTTAATGGAAAATAATGTATACTGTTATAGCACAAAGAAACTGACTTTTTCAATTTGTTTACACCTGATTTCATATGCTGTTGATTAACTATATTATGTAACTAAATGTGTTCCCCCCCCCCCCGCCATTTGAGGAGTTGGCAGGCAGGCATGTGCTTGCCTGTGCCCCTTGTTCACATAAGCTTATGCTTTTCTGTATGCTTTTTCTTCCGTTAGATTTTAAGGTTCTTAAATTCAATGCTGCTTCTTAGTGTCATAAAATCTCTTCAGATCCTCTCATAAAAATTTGAAGAAAGGAAGAGTTGCTAGAGGAATACATTAAAGGTAAAAAGAATGTGTCTATTAGGTTATATAAAAATACACTTTCTAAAAATGAGATGTTACTATGTGACTGTGCTTCTCACTACCCCACATCACAAATTTCATTTTATCTACCAATGCTTTGGTCACTGTTAGAACTGACTATATTTTTAATATTAGATCTTATAAATTACATGTGATAAGATGATCTTTTGAATTTGTGCTTAACTTTGGGGAAATGTTTCTTTAAATCTAAATAGATAAAGCTGGCCTGTTTTTTAAGAGGGTTGACATAAATAATAACAGTGGGAAAAGAAATTTTTACCGGGACTTTCAAACTCCCTTCCATTTCCTATGCACCTGATGCTGTCAGCATGAAGTCATCCACATAATGGGTAAATGTGATGACCTGTAAGGTAGTAAGAATATCAGGATCCCAGTGAAGTAAATGATGACAGAACTGAAGAGCAAGTGTTGTCTTGAGGCAGGATGATGAAGTTGAACCTACCGTCCCCATCAGGTAAGAGCAGAAAGCTTTTAGTACTCATGGTTAATTTGTGAACTGATTGTGTCCTTTGATCATTTAAAAAAATCTTCGTTACTTTATTGTAAACAAATAAGAATTTTTATTATTTATGCATATTAGTGCTTTTTTTATATTTGCATTTATACTAAGTTTATTTGGTCACAAATTTTTGCGGCCAAATGTATTGACATTTTCTTTCATAACTTTCTGTTGTTTTTTGTTTGAAAAATCTTTTACCACTCATCAATAATACCACTCATCTCTGTTTTCTTCTAAAATATTTAATGGTTTGATGGTTTCATTAAAAAGACTACACTACTTTTAATAATCTGGAGTTTATTTTGGTGCATGTGTTGTGAGATGTGTAGTTCTTCTCATTAGTACTAGTTGATTCTACCCAAACCATTTATTTAATAATCCAGATCATCCTCCTTGATTTGTGTAGTTTCTATGTTAAAAGTTCTCAGCCTCTATATGGTTTTCCATTGATATGGTTATTCTTCTGTAGGCAACATAGTATTTAATAATTGTATTTTTACATGTATGAATTATATATTGTATACTTTAATAGATAATATTTTACTTGTATTAATTTTCTTTAACACATTTAAAGCTATTTTATTATTTTAACTAAAAACAAATCACTATCTGTTTATGCAAAAGCAGTATGTATTGTTGAAAAGTTAGAAAATATAAATAAGAAAATAAATATGAAACAAAGGAGACCTTAGGAGTCAGAGTAGATAGAGGTATGCCTCATTCTCCTAACACTGGGTCCCCCACAGGCAAGGTTCTGAGGGGATGCTAGGTTTTTGCTCACCTCCTTCCTACCTGAAGACTTCTTAGGAACCCACTTGGATTCGGGAGGTCAGAGGTCTGAAATGATTCTTACTGGGCTAAGGTCAAAGTGTCAGCAAGAAAGTTCCTCTCTGAAGTTCTAGAAGACAATCCATTTTCTTGCCTCTTCCAACTTCTAGAAGCCACCTGCATTCCCTGGGTCGTGGCCCCCTTTCATTTCCAAAGTCAGCAATGGCCTGTAGAGGCTTTCTCACCTCACTCTGACACTTCTCCCTCCCTCTTCCCCATTTAAAGGACCCTTGTGATTACGTTGGACCCACCTGGATAATCCAGGGTAATCTGTTCATTTTAGCAACGCCTGACTAGCAACCCTAATTCCCTCTGCAACCTTAATACCCACGCTTGCCATTCACAGCCCCCAGGGATTAGGATATGAATATCTGGGGGACTGATGTTCCACTTGCCACACTCCCCTTTTTCCTTCATAGGCATTTCCCCACTAAATCTTGCACATCTAGTCCCACCTAAGCATCTACTTATCCGAGGACTCAACTAACACAAGTGGTGCCAGCAGTGGTCTGAGAAAACAGGTTTTGAGACTGCTTTACTCACAGCCAAAACCAGCACTACTGTGAGTGGCAGATGGGGCATGAGGATTCCTTGGCGGAATCCTCAAAGTGGTGGTGACACTGGAAAAATTCCTGGTGAATGGACTTTGAAAGATATGGAGAGAACATGTTCTAAAGATGGTAGATCCGCTTCTAAGTATATACTCAAGAGAACTGAAAACATACATCCACACAAAGGTTCCCAGCAGCACTGTTCACAGCAAAAAAAAGGAAACAGTGTAAATGCCCATCAACTGAGAAATGGACAAACCAAACGTGGCATATCCATTAAGTAGAATATTATTTGGCCATCAAAAGGAATGAAGTACTGATAAATGCTGCAACATGGATATAGTGGTTTGAAAGGTGTCCCTCCAAAAGATGTGTCCATGTCCTCACCCCTGGGACCTGCGAATGTGACCTTATTTGGAAAAAGAGTCTTTGCTGGTGTCCATAAGGATCTCGAGATCATTCTGGATTATCTGGCTGGGCTCTAAATCCAATGATGTGTGTTCTTACGAGAGACACAGGGAAAGGAAAGCCAAATGAAGACAGGCAGGGTTGGAGTGATGCTGCCACAAGCCAGGGCATGCCAGAGGCCACCAGAAGCTGGAAGAGGCAAGAACGGATTCTCTCCTGAGCCTTTGGAGGAAGTACAGCCTTGCAGACACCATGATTTCAGAATTCTGGCCTCCAGAACTGTGAGAATAAAATTTCTGTTGTTTAAGCCACCAAGTTTGTGTAGGTGCGGTCATTTGCTGCAGCAGCCCTAGGAAACTAATGGATGAAACTTGAAAACATAATGCCAAGGGAGAGGAGGCAGTCACAGAAGACAACATAATGTATGATTCCATTTATATGAATGTCCAGAGTAGGCACATCTGTCAAGACAGTAAATAGATTAGTGGTTGCCTAGGGCTGAGGGGTTGGAAGGAAATGGGGTGTGACTACTAATGGGTATGGGGTTTCTTTGGAGATGGTGAAAATATCTTAAAATTGATTGTGGTGACAGTTGCACAATTCTCTGAATATTCTAGAACCATTGAATTGTACACTTTAAATGGGTGAAGTGTATGTGAATTATATCTCAATAAAGCTATTTTAAAAAGATATCTGGATATTGCAAGGTTGTATCTTCATCTTGCATTGAGATAATGAGAAACTCAGGGAGATTAACAAGTAGTAAATGTTAATTGTGAGAGCTACAGGGTCTCTTTGGAAATTCACGTGGAGGCCCTAATCTTCAGTGGCAGAGCAGAAACTAAAGAGCAAGCCGAAGATCTGATACAGTTGCAGAGCTCCTGGGATGTTTAAATGCTTAGACAAGGCAAGTACACTATGCCAAGTTCAGGGCCACTGAGAAAATCTGGGATCTCAAATGGGATGGAGACATCAAGATGTATGCCCGTGGGGATGTTGGTTCTGCAGATCCCACTAAATCCTCATGGATTTGGTTCTCTAGGCCCAGCCTTCCTTAGTAAGTACTACTCCTTCCCCCACTCTGGAAGACCTTGCTGAGGCTTCTCCCTGACAAGGCAACAGGTATCCACTCAGCAGCTGCACCCACCTGTTCTCTTGGCTGCCAGGCTAATAGTTTGGGATAAGTCCCAACATAACCTGCCCGGGATGTGCTGGGCTTCATAAGGGAAGAAGAGATTATACACCATAGGGCCGGCCTGGTGGTGCAGCGGTAAGTGTGCACGTTCTGCTTTGATGGCCTGGGGTTTGCCGGTTTGGATCCCAGGTGCGGACATGGCACTGCTTGACAAGCCATGCTGTGGTAGGTGTCCCACATATAAAGTAGAGGAAGAAGGGGAGGCACGGATGTTAGCTCAGGGCCAGCCTTCCTCAGCAAAAAGAGGAGGATTGGCAGCAGATGTTAGCTTAGGGCTAATCTTCCGCAAAAAAAGAAAAAAAAAAAAAGAAGATACACCAAAGGAGCTGTGAGAACTAGGTAGTATGTACAGCCCCTAGCCGGGGTGAGTATGCCTGGGATTGGATTTTAAGAGGCTTGATCAAGTGGGATAGAGTGTAGGCCTGGAAGAGCAAGAATTCATTGATGTGGGAGTATTTCTGGGGGACACAGGATTTAACACTCAAGCAAGAGCTCCAGGCGATAGAGGAAACTTTCTGTGAGCTTCTATTTCGAACTCAGGAGAAAGCAATGGCCGATGTTGAGTGCAGTGGAAATGCCTCTATTGCATATAGTTGCAACATCAATTGTCTTACAACTCAGTTTGATCCACTAACTACCCAAACTTAGCAGAGAGCCCACAGGTTAAGGGGCTCGGTCCCCCGACTTTGGACACCAACCACAACTCCCAGGTCCCCAGGCTATTCATACTTCTGCCCAACTTGGCTACAAATTTGGGGGTTCCTGTGACCCTCCTTTAGGTTCAATAAGTTGCTAGAATGACTCAGGAAAGTGCTATACTTAAGAGTACTGGTTTGTGGGGTGGCCTGTGGCCAAGTGGTTAAGTTCATGTGCTCCGCTTCGGCGGCCCAGGGATTTGCTGGTTCAGATCCTGGGTGCAGACATGGCACCACTCGTCAGGCCATGCTGAGGCATCCCACATAGCACAACCAGAGGTATTCACAACTACAGCATACAACTATGTACTGGGGGGCTTTGGGGAGAAGAAGGAGCAACAACAAAAAAAATTACTGGTTTGTTATAAAGGATACAAAGAATAACCAGATGCAGAGATATGTAGGGCAGCAAGGTCTGGGGAGGTTGGGGCAAGGTTTCCATGCCCTCTCCAAGCATGCCACCCACTCAGCACATTGATGTGCTCACTGACCAGGAAGCTCTTTGAGCCTCATCTCAGAGTTTTTGTATGGGGTTTCATCACATGAGCATGATTGAATAAATCATTGGCCATGTGGCTGAACCCCATCTCCAGTCTCTCTCCCCTCCCTGGAGGTTGTGGGGGGCAAGGGAGGTAGGGCCAAAAGTTCCAACCTTCCAATCACCTGGTTGGCTCCTCTGGTTACTAGCCCCCTTCCTGAAGCTATCTAGGGCCTCCCCCTACAAGGCGTCAGTTCCTTGGCATAAACTCAGGTATGGTCAAAGGGCTCCTCATGAAAACAATTAGACATTCCTGTCTCTCAGGAAATTCTAAGGGTTTTAGGAGCTCTGTGCCAGGAACTGGGGACGAAGACCCAAGATTTTTTATTATACCACACCAAGAGAGGTGATAGATGAAGGAATAAAGAGGCCAAGGGATGTGTGTGTGCTGCAATGGATATTTTATGTGAGGCCAGAAAGCCAACAGAGGATTATATTCCATGGGAGGCCCCAGAGAACACATCAAGACCAAGAGTAATGCACGCAAGATTGGAGGTGCAGCCAAGGGGACTTAACCAACAGTGAGTCATGGAGATGGTTAAAAGAGCATGGTGCCCCTGGAGGAAAAATCAACAGGTGAGTAACAAGGGTGCTGCTTAATATCTACAACCAGACAAAGGCAAGAATGGAGGAGCAGGAGGATGAGGGCAATTGCCCCACTAAAAACTCATGATCCTGTGACAATTTTCAGATCTAGACCCAACTGACTGAGGAGGTGGATGGGTCCCCGGGAGGAAGGACCCTGCAATACCACAGCAGAGATATCCTAAATTAGTTCCCACAGTCTTTCTCCAAAGGGACTTAATCTTATTTACTTGGATGGCTACATTGGGGTAAGAGGAATCCATAGATATTTCAAGGACTTCTTGGACATAGGGTCTGAGCTGACATTAATACCTGGGGTCCCAAATATCATCATAGCTAGACTGTAAAAGTAGGGGTTTATGGGGATCAGGTAATAAAATTAAAGTGTGGCTCCCAGGTTCTGCGCGCTTCCGAGTGGTCATTTCTTGAGTCTCGGAGTAAATGCTTGGAATTAACACACATGGTAGTAGGAGTAACCCGCACATTAGGTACTTGGCCTGTGCGGTAAAAGCTATCATGGTATAAAAGTCTGAGTGGAAACCTCTGAAACTCACTGACCCCTCAGTTGAAAGAGTAAACCAGAAATATTATTGCATCCCAGGAGAGATGGGGGCTAGTGCTACCACTCAAGATCTAAAGGACGCAAGGGTGGTGAGCTCTAGCATATTTCTGCTTGAGTCACTAGACTGGCTGTTCAGAAACTAGATGGATCTTGCAGAATGTCTGATAGACTACCGTAAATTCAACCAAATAGTAGCCCCAATCATAGCTGGTATTCTGGACCTAGCATAGGTCCAGATATTAATGTTAATCTGTTTATCCAGAACAGATTAACAAGGCCTTAGGTTCATGGCATGTGACCATTGATTTGGCAAATGCATTTTTTTCTATTCCAATTACAAAAGAGGATCAGAAGCAGTTCACATTTACATGGTATGAACGAATCATTCATTTACCTTTGGCCCAGGGTTATTTTAACTCTTTCACTGTGTCACATTATATTCTGAAAAGATTCGGACACCTGAACATCCCCAGAGCATCACACTGGTCTGTTTTATTGATGATATCATGCTGATTTGACAGGATGAGCAGTAAGTGGCTGTAGTCCTGGAGGCCTTGGTAAGACATGAATTGCCACTTCCGTGATGTTCTTAGGGATCCAGGGTCAAGGGCATGTCAGGATATTCCCTCAGAAGTGAAAGACAAATTGCCTCCTGATACCTTTTCACAAAGAAGGAAACAGATTTGTTGGCCACTGGGTTCTGGAGGCAGCATATTAACATCAGCGATTCTCAACACGTGGGGATGGAAGAGCAATTTTGCTCCCCAGGGGACATTTTGCAATGCCTGGAGACATTTTTATTGTCACAACTGAGGATGCTACTACTAACATCTAGTGGCAGACATGAGGAATGCTGCTAAATGTCCTACCATACACAGGACAGCTCCCGACCCCCAACAAAGAATTACCTGACCAATATGTCAACAGAACAAGGTTGAGAAACGCTGTCCCACACTTAGGAATACTCCTTTGGTCCTTACACCTTGGTGACAGTAAAGTATGCAAGACTGAAGTGCAGACAAGTTCTGCAGTCGGTCCAGGCTGTGCTTCAAGCAGCCCTCCTGCTTTGGTCACAGGGTCTGGTAGACCCCATGGGGTTAGTGGCATCAGTGGTGGGGAAAAGTTGTAGCGTGGCTCTCAGAGCAAGCCCCAGCAGGAAAATCACAGCGTAGGCCCTTGGGGTTGTGATGGTGAGCCTCCATCCAGAGGTTGCCTGTAGAGGAGTCCTATGCTGACAGAAATGACTTGGCCTTGGTATCCCTTCTGTGCTCAGTCATTGGCTCGACACAGCACGGCAGACACAAGGCCTCAGTGGGAGCCTTGTGGTGGACAAAAAATGGAGCAGCTGGTGGCTACAGTTCAGCTGTGCTTCCACGTTAGGTTCTCTTGATGACAGATCTGAACAGTGCACCTCTGCGGCTTCTGTATCTGCCTGGGTCCAATCAGAAGACAGGTAGCACATGGTAATTTAAACAGTGGAAGTTTAATATAAGGGATTATTAAGCTATGATAGGAGAACAATTGTTAAGATGGAAAGAGAACTCTGAAGGGTGCCCTAGGGCTGAAGGGGAGTACCCACAAAAGGGCAAACTCGGGAGCGGGGTTCAAACCTTGTTGAAGGAGGTGTGGTTGAGCCCAATGGATGGCAGAGAAGTTTGACTCCTGTATGTCTGACTTCCTCAGACTGCCCACCTCAACTCATGTGTGTCCCAGTGGGTTGCTCGTGCCTTCCTGGAGACTGAGGAGTGGCCCTGGCCCAGGTTCTGGTGTGCTGCTTTTTGCTGCTGCTTGTTCCTTCTGCACCAACACCCAAAGTGCTCTGCTCTAGCTGTGCTCTCCCAGAGCATGCAGGCCAATCCCAGCCAGTGGCCCTACTAACATGGACACCATGTCCCTGGGAGGCAGCTCCTGGCACCTCCTCCCTCTGTCCGCCCAGCCCTCAGCCTTGACTCTGCTGTATCCCGAAGGTGTGTGCTGCCTCCTTCTGGACATGGATACGCCAGCCCAGGCCTTGGGCTGCTCTGCTGCTAAGTGGGCTCCCTGCACTCCCGCAGGGCATTTCCTGCTTGCTCCGTGACTGGGAACCAGCTCTGGCCTGTTGGAGGCAACTCAGTGAACTGCACCCACACCTTCTTCACTGAGCTCTAATCCCAGCCTTGGGGGCCACCCATTTAAGTTGCTCCTTCCTTGGCTATTGTCCCACTGGAGGGTATTCTCGTGATTTCTCTTTTCACCTCTATAGTTGATCTACTGTTAGAGTTAGTAATTCTTGATATTAAACTCTCGCTGTTCAAATTGCTGAGTGCTTTCTCTCCTGATTGGACCCTCACTGATACATTATCCCTTCTTTCTGGAATGTGCTTCTTTCCATCTCCTCCCCTCTCACTGGCTAACTCCTATTCATTCCTTCAGTTTCGGCTTTGGTATCACTTCTTCCTGTGCATCTTTCCCTGACTTGCCATCCTCCTCTACCTGATTCGACAGGCCCTCTGTGCTCACCTTAATGTGGCATAAATATAAAACCTGCCTCCCTCCCTGAACATGGAATGTCATGTCTGTTTTTCCTCGCTGACTCCCAGATGCCACAATAAGGTTTTCAGTACATTTTCTATTTTAACTTTATGGCCCCCTTGCTGCGGTTTTCCCAGGTCAGGGGTCTCCGGTAGACACTGGCAGATCAGCCTCAACACACTTGGGCCCTCATAGTCTCCTCATGGTTTGATTACAACGGAGTCTTAACTTTCCTCAGCAGACACAGTGGAATGCATGGGAAGACACATCCCAAACAGAAATGAACCAGCTGTGGAAAAGTGTTTGACGAGTTTCGTGGTAACTCTTAAAAGGAGAGAACATTTACGACAGCCTTGAACTGGGACTGGAGAACCTTAGCTAAGGGATTTGCTGAGGCATCCATATCTTAGTTGTTTTTCATCATACAACAAATATTACTCTCATACATTATTAACTTCATTAGCATAACCATTACATGAGGGAGCAGAAGAGCTGACCAGGGCATTACTGGGGCCTTAGATAGGCATGGACGTTCTAAGCAACAACTTTCTAGAAGGCTTGTGCTTTGGATCTGAAATTAGGTTCCACGGAAGTCTGGGAATGGGAAATCTTAGGGTTCAATTGCTTGTAGGAAACTCTTTTGGGATCCAGACAGCACCTGACCAAGGAGCACAGAAGCTCAGAGCTGGCCTAATGTGTCCTCCTTGAGTACCTCTGGTCCACACAAAAACACTAGCGTCAACCAAAGCGCTACAACGTACCTGGAGTCCTGGTGCGGTTCCTGCCTCCCCACAGCCTGGTAATGGCTTTGACCCTCATTCCCGGTTGCATCAGGGAATGTCAGAGTCTTCTCTCCAAATGTCACTACATCCTTTATCATTCTTATAAGTCACCCTGGGGAATACTGAGGAGACAAATAGGAGATGAAAGATAATTTTCTAGCTGGGCGACTGTAGGAGGTAAATGCTTGGTGATCATAGTTGAGACCATTCACACCCAAACTATCTGGCCCAGCCCAGCTGGAGAGGCCTGAAGAATGGTGGTGGTGGTGGTGTTCTTCATTGCTCTTCCCCCGATGAAGACGCCCATCCTGGAACCAGCCACCTCCTCACAGGGCCCCCAGTGTTTGCCAGAGCTCTGCAGATGCATTCCAGCAGCAATTTCTGCTGAAAGTCCAGACACTCGGCTTCTGAGGTGCTATTTCCAAATAATTTATCAAACCATTCAATCTACTAAGAACAAAGTGGTGTTAATGGCCTCTGAAGAATAAGTACTTAATGTCTATGGATTTGTTTTGCTGTAAAATATGGCTGCCAAACTTTCTAATTTTGCTGTGCATCTTGTGCAACAGTGATTTCTGTTACTTTTTATTTCAGTTAATTCTTGAAATCGCTAACAAATGTGATAGGAACCTGGTGAGTTTTGGGTTAGCTGATTTTGTATTAGCTGTGTTTTGTACCTGCTGCTCCTGTCTGCTTCACCCACAATACGAGGTATAGTCCAGGTGGAATTACTGGATCAAGTATTATATTAAAAGGAGTTTCCATATACACTCACCTGTTTATACCAGTTTCTATGGAGTGTGGAGTCAACATATTTTGCCTTCCTAAGAAATGGAATAAAGATGGAAACACATGAGTTGCAAATAGAGGAAGATGGAAGCAAGGGGAAATGATTATTTAGATTTTATGTCTGAGAGATCTTAAGGAATATGGGACAAGTGTAGAGTGCAGAGGCTTCATAATAATGGAGATGATAAGATTACACAAGTAAGAGTGGGGAATAGATTTGGGTAGATAAAGCAAAGGAACAGAGAAAATATTCAGAGGAAACAAAAAGGTTAGATGTCCCTGTTAGGTAGCTAATTACTGAAAAATTTGGCTAATAAGATTTGAGGAAAAAATAGCTATATTATATATTTTAAAATTTTCAGTAATTATCTTACCCTTCAATACAAACAGCCCATCTGTGCGCATTTTGATTTTTTTCACCTGCATCACACTGTTCTTTAGTATTACATCTTTCTGGTGAAATTTTTACCATCCAGTTTGTGCCTTCCCTAAGTATCTGCCAGAAAATGTCAACTTTTTCTCCTGTTAAAAAATTATAGCTTAAAAAAATCCTTCACTCTGGTTGTCAAATGAATACACAGATATCAAAACAATAATCAGTACAAACTATAAGAAGTGTGTAGGGTTTACATAAGGAAAAAAACTATCAAGAGCTAATGAGGGACATAAAAAGAAGTTAAAATGATAGATTAGGGATGCAAGAAAAAGTAGACCATTCAATGGAACAGAATGGAAAACCCAAAAGAGAAAAAACACACCTGAGGATTTAATGTAAGATAAAGAGGTATTTTAAACGAGGTGAGAAAAGATGGACTGTTTGGGACAATCGCCATTTTGTTAAAAAGCTCTTAAATATCACACCATTCTCCAAAATAAATCTTGGATTGATTACAGATTTAATTGGGGGAAAATAGCAAAAAATAAAAGTAAAGAAGATGTAAAGGTAAGGGTAAGTCAAAGGGGAGGGTTCAGAGGCATGCAGAAACGCGTTTCATTTCATCCGGAGAATGTGCACTGGTTTCTCCCCCTCAGTCTGCACTTGACACACATGGCCACAATCTCTGAAACCATGAAAACAGCTTTCTGCTGTTGCATCTGCTGAATCCCATGGAGACCGGCCGGGGCCCAGAGGGATGTGGAAGGGGAATAAACTGAGGGGTAAGTAGAGTTTATGGGAGTTTTCTGCAGGACGAGTCCTTTGGCATCCTGACCTTCCAAGCTACTCTAGTCCCAGTTATATGCAAAGATTGCTTTTCCACTGGGAACATCTAACTTTTGCAGACGTCTGGAAACACTCAGCCGACGCCCACCGAAGACTGTAAGCGAACCGCGCTGCCCACAAACCATCGCCGAGATTGAACCACCTAGGCCTCGCACGTGCGCTCTGGGCACCCTGGGCCCCTGGGTCTCTGTGCGCACGCGCAGTAACGGCATCTTCGAAGGTGCACATGCGCGCTTGTGTTTAGCGACAGTTGCTGGGCTACGGTTGGTCTGCGCTGAGAGATTCTCAACCGCAGAGTTTGGTGGCTGGGATGTTGTGGCGGGACCCGGCCAGCTTATCTACAGTACTGGTGTTGGGCTCAGGATGCAGCGAAAAGCGGAGGGGGCGGCGAGATGGCTCTGAAGCCCGTAGGGTCCGTGATAAAAAAGATTTTTGGCTTTTGGAGTAAAAAGGGCGAGTCCCCCCCGGCCTCCTCCACCTGGAGGAGGGACAGCGCGGGCTTCGGTCGTGAGAGTAGCGATGGAGTCAACTCACGGCCTGGGTACCACATCCGAGACGAAGATCTTGGAAAGATCCACAAAATGACTTCAATGATAGAAGATGGACAGTTAAGAGGGACTGCAGGCTTGTGTGATTATTGCTGGAAAATGATGCTGTTTGTAAATCAAACAGGACCTGTAGTGTGTGACTTAAATCTGTGAAAAGAGGTTAACATTTTTCATCACATAAATGAAGCAAAACCATTTCATTGGACTGGTCTATTCCCAGGGTTGGGAGACTGGTTTTTGGGTTGTGGGGAAATGTGCTTCAATTTGTTCTTTTCTGTTGGTTGATCCTCATTCTGGTCCATGTTCTTTTTTCCCTTTACAGATCTGTTACCACTCAGCTACTAACCTGATCTTTCACTCCGAAGACACCAGCTCAGCTTTTAATATGGGAAATTGCTAGGAAAGTTTCAGAGGAGGGAACTGATGGGGCTTGTCAGGGAAGAAGACATTTCCTCTACCCACTCTGGGTTCTTCTGGCTGGAGAATGAGTTAAATTCACATGAGACAGAATAATAGGAGAAAATTAAACAAAGCTTTATAACATGTATACATGGGAGAGGCTCAGGCAAACTGAGCAACTCACCAAAATGGCTGAAGCCACCACCTTAAATATCATCTTCAGCTAAAGACAAAGGAGGATGTTGGGGGTGGGGGGAGTCAGTTACAGGAGGTTACCACACAAGTACAGTAAACAAGAGTAAGATTGTTATGCAGACTTGAATCCTTGCCTTCCACATTAATAACAGTTTCTAGAGATAAGGTCATCCCTCCTTCCTGGTACAGAGAGGGAGACACCTTTACAGATGGAGATTTCCTTTACACTGTACATGTCTTCTAACAAAGGGTAAGTAAATTCTACTTTTTAGAGTTTCTTTCCTGTCTGCAGTTTTTTAGAAAAGTAACCAGCCCAAAATAATCCTCATGGCAAAGAGACATATCTTGGGGTGGCCAATTCCAGTCTCCCACAGGCTGAGGGCAGACTTCTCGAAAATATGCAAAAGTAGCATATGGATTATCTTGAATTAGTATTAACTTGAGAAACAACAGGTGCAAGAAGGACACTTTGACTCTCCTCTCTGTCCCCCTAAAAGCAGGAAATAAATCTCCCATGTGAAAGTTGCCCTCCTTGCACCAGGAGGTGGAGGGACGTCCTTAGTGTCTGAGATACAGAATTCAGAGTCGAGAAGCCTATGTAAACAAACTCGGCTTAGTTTCTTCACTAATTTGTACCCAAGGCTAAGTTTCTTTATCTTATCAGTTCTTCACAAATTTCAGATTTCTTCGTCTAAAAGGTATATAAACAGCCTGCTTCAGTCACTTCTTGGGTCCCATATCTATGAGACCTCTGTATGTACAAAATTAAATTTTTCCCCCTCCTGTTAAGCTGTCTTATGTCAATTTAATTATTAGACCAGCCAAAAGAACCAAGAGAACCCCTCCTCAGTAAAGGCCAGCAGAACCACTTGAAACTGCCTGCTTCCAGGGGGTCCCACTGAAAACATAAACTAAACTGATCTCAGTTATTCAGACTGAACTCTGAGGAAGGTGGCACGAAACCTTCCCAGTCAGTGGGAGGCCATAGTGCTGCCTGACTGTGTCCAGCTCATGGTCCCTAGCAACTGGAATCTCTTTCCTGGGGAGTTATGTGTGTCCTCTGGGAATCCTGTGTTGTGGGTGGGAAAGGCAGGCAGTAACTTGCTCTCTAGTGGAAACACTGTGGTTTACACCTAGGGGCGGTTATCAGAAACATTCAAACGCTGAAGGAAACACCCCTTTAGTGCACATAGCCCCCACACATGTACGCTGTGGGGGTTTTACCTAAATGGGAGATGTTCCCTTAGAAAGCTGTATGAAATTCATCCCTGACTCCTGCTGAAGTGAGCCATGACCTCACCTCAGCCTGAAAGGCCTTCAGGGGAGTTTCAACTCACTGGCTATCGCTGTATGGATGACAGAGTTTGCCGAGCCTGCCTTCCTTGCAGGCCGAGGCCAAGTCTGTGCAAATTGTTAGCATAGCCAGCTGTCCTTGGGTATGTGCCTTGGACCAGGTAGAAAAGGTTAATACAGAAACATGAGGAGGAAGTCACCTGGCTTTCAAAGAGAGACCCTAATGGTTTTGGGACTCAGATGCTTCAATTTGAGATCTTGGGGTGTTTGGCTGAGACCCATGCTACAGGTTCATCATTTTCCTGTTGCTCAGGGTCCTGCTGATCAAACGTTGCCTTTGATTAAACGTTGCCTAACATAAGCAATAAGGATTTGGTGACTGCCAATGAGAGCTTCAGTTTGGCAGGTTAGAGTGGCTGATGTGGCATAAACTTAGGAAAATTCTCCAGGGGCTAAAACTCAGGATCAAGGGGTGGAATTGTGGGAAAATAAAACTTCCTGGGATGTCTCAGTGTTTCTGTGAAAAGCCCTAACCCTCTAATACTCTTCATGCAGTCATGAGATTTAGATCTGCAGCCATTTGTCTAGTTAATTGCTCTGATCTGCAAGGATTAATAATGTCTCATCTCCCTAGGAGAACTAAATAGTTACAGCCCGGAGTAGGTCCCCTGAGGTGCACTATTTACATTTCAAGGAGGAATGAGGTGCAGGCTGCTCCTGGAGAGATTTTATTTACATACCAAAGGGCTGGAGTAAGGCAGAGAGCCTTCCCAGGATGGGGGGGGGGGGGGGCCAGCTGACCCTGCCCCTTCTCAAGCAGCAGGGAAAGTCAGTCTTCCTGTCCTTCACCTACTGGTGTAGGACAATTGACTAGATCTGAACCTCTCAGCCCAAGGGTAAGACTGAGCAAGGGGAGTAATGTGCATGTTGCTTTCTGTGAGATATTTAATAAGAACTCTGTCTCTGATCAGAATACTTTGTGTGTGCATTCAGGATAAAGTTAAAGAATATTAAAAGCCCAGCCCAGCCAAAAGGAGAAAGTGTCTCAAGGACGTCACTTATATTGAATACCAAGAGGAATGAGAAATTAGACAAGGAGTGGAAAAATGTCACTTTGATTTAGCAACGTGGAAGTCATCAGTAAATTTGAATAGTTTTGGGAGAATGGGGGAAGAAGACATATTAAAGATGGTGGCCGTAAATTGTTGATGAGGAAACAGGGAAATCTTTCAGAAGTTTGTTGTGGGGAAATAAGATCGCCTGGTCCAAGTGTGAGGGAAGAAATAGAGTGAGAAGTTTGTAGAGGAGATTAGATTCAAAATAATCACTGTGAAGAAAGGAGATGCAAATTGACTAAAGCAAAATAGTGTTACCACGCAAAGGGCACAGTATGTTCGCCTGAAGACAAAAGCCAATTGTCAAGAGGCAAGATTGTGGCAGAGAAAGGGCATTTATTAAGTGATAAACTAGCAAATCGGAAGACCGGCAGGCCAGCATCCTAAAGAACCATCTTAAGCAGGGCACAGAATCTTGAAGCAGTTATATAGGCCAGTGGGTTAGAGGGAAGGGGTGAGGAATGTTGACCCAGGAGTTGCCACAACAGATCTTTCAGTTGTCGTTGATGATAGCTATCAGCATAGACTCTCTGCTCGGCGTTATCACATTCCTAAGGAACTCAAAAGAACTAAGTTATCATCTTATCGCAACTGGGAGGTACATACACAAGCAGGGGTCATAAAATCTACAAAGCAGGTAGGACTCCTGGAGAGTGCATATCCAGCTGGGTTAGTTAGTCTGAGGTCATTCAAAGTTACAATATGGTTTCTTTTATACAATATGGCTTCCCTTATGTCAACCCGTGTTGAGTGAGTATCATTAGTAGGATTGCTGGGCACTGTGTGATCTGCAGCAGCACTTAGATGTCTGGGTGAAGGTAAGGGGGAAGAATGATCATTAAGATGAGCTTGGAACATTTTCTCCCAGAGAATAAGGAAGTGCTCAAAGAATAATGGGGACAGGTCAAAAAGACATGAAATCAACTTGAAATGGCTACCACTGGCCAAATCTGGGGCATTTTAGCACCAAAATAATAAGCTTTCCCTTCTCCTTCATTTATTTGTTTGGTTTTTTGTTTTATTTATCAATGTAGAAGGAACGACAGCATAAGAAAATCATCATTGGCAAACATCATCATCATAATTGATTCAAGCAAACGACCATTAATGGATGCTGAATCTAGGGGGGGAAATTTTGAGGAGTAACCAAATACTTCTAAAGTCTCACAGTATCTCCACACTAGATATTATGAAATACAAAGGATAAATAGTAAATTTACCGTGCACAAACCTGGCAGACACTTCTTAACCAAATAACCAAAGTCAACATTGCCAGTAATGGACCCAGCATGTGCCTCCAGATTTTGCTGCACTGGGAAGAACTGGGCATCACTAATGTGACATTCCTGGTGAAATGGCATAACCTGAATCTGCTTATGAGGGAACATCACACAAACCCCACCTGAGAGAAAGTCTACAAAATAACTGACCTATACTCTTCAAAATGTAAATGTCATGGAAATCAAAGGAAGACGGAAGAACTGTCCTGGATTAAAGGAGACTAAAGAAACAGGACAATTGGACACAACACAGTGTCTTGGATTTTCTTTGCCCATAAAGGATATTATTGAACCAACTGGCAAGATTGCAGTAAGGTTCATAGATTAGATATTAATATTGAACCAATTTTAATTTCCTGGTTTTGATAATTATACTACAGTTACATAAAATAATTCCTTGTTCTTAGGAAATACACACTAAAGTATTTAGGAGTGAGGAGGCATTGTGCCGGCAACTTACAAATAGTTCACGAAAAAAAATGTATATTGTAGACCTACATTTATGTTTATCTGGAAAGAGAGGAGAAGAAGGGAGAAAGGAAACAGCAAATATAGTAAAATCTTAACATTTGGGGAAGGGTATCCAAGAATTCTTTGTGCTATTCTTGCAACTTTTCTATAAGCCTGAAATTGTCAAAATAGAACATTTCTAAAAGAACAATAAAATTTTAAAAATTATATTAACAAATTATAACTCATTGAATAAAATAAATCGTGACTCCATATAGATACAAGTAAATGAATAAATCAAAAGTTTCATGTGGAACAGAGATACTTGCATAGTCTCAAAGTACTTCTCCCATAAAATACTAATTAATCGTGAAGTGGAAAACTAACATTACCCGGCAGATACTACCCTCAGAGGTCAGCATTCACACCAGCAGTACTGGGACAAATCAGAATTGTGGGTCACACGATCGGACGCAATGAGAAGAGTTCAGGATCACTTCTGCGATACTCTTGTGAAAAGGTGTGGTCTGAACCGGTCGTGAGGAAACATCAGAACAATCCCCACTGAGGGATGGTCTACGTTACTGGAACAGACCCGTCAAAAGATTCAAGGTCATGAAAGTCACGGAGAGACTGAGGAAGTGTTCCAGACTGAGGGAGACTAAGAGACACGGCAACTAAATGCAATCATGGATCTGAACAGGATCTTTGTGCTGTTAAGGACGCCAGAGACAAGTGGTAAAACTTGAAAAGAAGATAAGGATTAAATGATGGAACATCTTAGTGTTAATTTACTGATTGTGACAGATGTATGGTAGTTATGTAGAATGTACTGACGCGTAGGAAATAAACACTAAAGGAGGCAGGGATGATGGCATAATGTCAGCAATTTACTCTCAAATGATTCAGGGGAAAAAAGTTCTTTGTACTAAAACTTGGAAGTTTTCCCTAATTTTAAGACTGTTTAAAAGTAAATCAAGAATAAATAAATAAGTGGAAAAGGTGAACAGTCTTAGTCAACTTTTATTTCTCCATAAGGAGAGATCTATGAATCAGTGTTTAAAGTTAAAATTATGTATAATAAATTTTATGGCACTATAACTATTATAACGCATCCAAACATTGACAATAGCCACAGCAGCAGTATATCAAAATGATGTCTGTCTAAATCTTTAGGTCCATATATAGTGATAAAAATTGGAAAATACAAATAGGCAATCAGTTAACACCACTGAAGTATTAACAACAAATTGATTATTCAGGTGCTGTTTAAATAGCTGGTATTTGGGCAGTTTGAGTAGATAAAACTCAATAGTGCTGGTTTTCATTCACAAAATCTGTTTAAAAGTTAATTTGATGCCAAGAAGCAGTTTAAAATACTATATAAATTTTCATCATACACATATGATACAAAAATATTTTCCTTTAAGATTTTCACATCATGTGTTTAATGGGAAACAATTAAAATGTTATGTAAATGGCCCAGTATATAAATTTTTACTATTTGTTCTTCAGATCATGTAATTTTTCTTCAAAATCTGGACATATTCTTGTGACGTTTTCAAAACTAGATCTTGATTTAGATTTGACTCATCAGTAGATCCCAGAGGAGAAGCAGGGTCCAGATTCAAATTCAGCAGCAGCTGGAAAGAAAAAGAAAGAATTATAATCTTTATTTAAAATACTTCATAGCTAACTAAGCATAAGTTAGTAAAAAAATAGTTGAGACCTTTGTAAGTGTTAAGAAAAATGAAAAACATCTATATATGGCTACAATGCAAAATACAAGATGACTATGAAATATAATTTGCCCGGGGCTGCACACTGAATTAATTGCTATTGTGGTTAAGTTTCAGAGCTTCTGGTTTTCTCATTCTCCACTTCTTTATTCAACAACCATGTGCTAAGTTACTGTAACAAGCACTGGAGTTACAAGACGAAGATGACACAGTCCATCCCTCAGCAGGCGTGTGCTATCAACCGAAAACACAGACGAACAGGCAGTTTCCACACAGACTCATATATCCCGTGACAGGGATAAAACGAGGCACTAGTGGAACCCACAGAAGGGACTCCCAGTTTTGTGTCAGTGTTGTCGGCTTTTTGGCGGAGGTGATATGTAAGTCGACACCTGAAGGACAAGGAAGAAGTGTGTCAGACAGAGAGAGGGAAGAAGCACATGCGCAGACTGGAGGGGAGGAAGACCTCTGTGGAAGGCTAAGTCTTTTAGTTTGATGAGATGCCAGAGCAAAGGGGCAGAGGAGGGTAAGGAGCAAGAGATAAGGCTGAATAATTTGGCAAGAACCAAGTTGATTTGGGTGTTTTTATTCCATGCTGAGGAATTTGGAATTTTTCCTGAGGGCAAAAGGTAAACCAGTCAGTGTACATCAAGGACTAGAGATTTAAATGTCACAATCAAATGACAGCTATATGAACTGTCACTGCTTGACTAAGTATTACTAGGTGAGTCTGGTTTTTTTGGCCTTATATCACCTCCAGAAACGTGAGAAGTTGGTGAAGCCCATGTTTTCTGAGAATAGTTTCTGTGTGTATGTTGACAGTTCCATAGGGACGGCAGAAGTGAAGGGAGGGGATAGCCAGAAAGAAAAAGACACACATCAACTTCTGAGGTTTTTGAAAAGCTATGAAATATGATGAATAAATGAGGAATATGTATATTCTTCCTTATGAATGTTTACACTTTCACATTTTTCATTAGCTTTGTGTATGCAAAAATATTTAACATAGTATCTGTTATCCAAACAATGGAAAAGGATGCCATTTACTATTTACAGTTTACTTCAGAAATCAGTGATATCTAAATTCAGTTCATAAATTTTGCCAACATACATTCTTCTACTTTTCTAGTTATATTTTTTCCAACTCCTGCTGCATGTGAAATGTTGAATTTTATTATAATGTTTAAGTTAAGAGAAATTATTCTAGGAGGATATATAGCTTATGAAATTTGGCCTTTAAATAATACTTTGAGAGACTAGACCTAACTTGGGGATTGCCGAAATAGAAAAATAATCACATTAATAAAATAAATTCCTAATTATTGTAATTTTAAATAATGGAGAACATATATTTGTAATGCCATTTAAATGAGTCTGATGAAAAGTACAATTGGTATTGGTCCACTGAATATACATAACTTCAGAAGGGCGATGTTCAATCTTTGATCTTATTGGTACAAAGAAGTTTAAACAATTCAAGTCATAGTTTGCACTGAATGTGTTACTTTGCAATTCTTAGAAAAACTGCTGTTTGTAAAAGTTTAATCAGTTTTTTACTTTAATGGATTTTTCCTTAAAATACACTTTCCATTCTGCACTTTTAGAAAATTAAAATCTTAAGGTATGTTCTATATTATTAATTTTTCAGCACAGAATCTTAAATACATAAAATGAAGAAAGTGGTACTGTCCTAATGTCATGTGAAAATTCTACTAGCAAAATATTAAGCAAAGATATTTTACTGTCTGTACTATGACTGAAATATTTCTTTATTCATATGGACACAAAGATTTCAGAAAATATGCTTGAAGAAAGGAAAAATATAGGCTAGAGCCAGTTCTCAAACTTGGTTTCTGATTTATGACTTTCTAGAATTAGAAACAAGGAAAACAATATATGTCTTTACTGTAATATGTTTCCTTTCCAGGAATCAGGGCTGATTTTTCTGAAATTTGACTGGTTGTAGTTATCTACTTAGTTATGAAATGTGTGGGGTTATTTCAAACTATTACAAAGTGTCCCCATCTAGAATGTTGTTATTTAAATCTTGCTTATAAAAGGTATCTTCTCACTAAATGCCCCAAACAGGGTCACATTGGTGATAATAACATAATATCCAATACCTTTCCAAATTTTAGATGTGAAGACAAATTTTTTGGCTAAGATGTTTCTTAACATTTTTCTTTTTTTGAGGTTGACTATTTATTTATTATTGCAGTAACATTGGTTTATAACATTATATAAACTTCAGGTGTACATCATTATGTTTCAATTTCTGTATAGATTACATCATGTTCACCACTCAAAGACTAATTACATCCATCACCTCACACATGTGCCTAATTACCCCTTTGGCCCTCCTGCCTCCCCACTTCCCGTCGGGTAACCACCAATCCAATCTCTGTCTCTATATGACTGTTTGTTTTTATCTTTTTCTTATGAATGAGATGATATGGTATTTGACTTTATCCCTCTGACTTATTTCACTTAGCATAATACCCTCAAGGTCCATCTATGTTGTCACTAATGGCTGGATTTCATTGTTTCTTATGGCTAAGTAGAATTCCATTGTGTATATATATATCACATCTTCTTTGTTCATTCATCCTTTGATGGGCACCTAGGTTGCTTCCAGTCTTGGCTATTATGAAGAATGCTGCGATGAACATAGGGGTGCATGTATCTTTATCCCTTCATGCTTTCATGTTCTTTGGCTAAATACCCAGCAGTGGAATAGCTGGATCATATGGTAGATCTATTTTTGATTTTTTGAGGACTCTCCATACTGTTTTCCATAGTGGCTGCACCAGTTTGCACTCTCACTAACAGTGTATGAGGGTTTCCTTCTCTTCACATCCTCTCCAACATCTGTTTCCCATCTTGTTAACTGAGTCATTCTGAAGGGAGTGAGGTGATATCTCATTGTAGTTTTGATTTGTGTTTCCCTGATAGTTAATGATGTTGAACATCTTTTCGTGTGCCTATTGGTCATCTATATATCTTCTTTGGAGAAATGTCTATTCAGATCTTTTGCCCGTTTTTTAATTGGGTTGTTAGTTTTTTTGTTGTTGAGATATATGAGTTCTTTATATATTTTGGCTATTAACCCCTTATCTGATATATGGTTTGCAAATATATTCTCCCAATTGTTACGTTGTCTTTCCATATTGTTGATGATTTCCTTTGCTGTGCAGAAGCTTTTTAGTTTGATGTAGTCCAATTTGTTTATTTTTTATGTTATTTCCCTTGCCCGGTCGGACTTGGTACTTGGAAATATGCTGCTAAGACCGCTGTCAAAGAGCATACTGCCTATGTTTTCTTCTAGAAGTTTCATGGTTTCAGGTCTTACATTCAAGTCTTTAATCCATTTTGAGTTAATTTTTGTGTATGGTGTAAGATAATGGTCTACTTTCATTCTTTTACATGTGACTGTCCAGTTTCCCCAACACCATTTATTGAAGAGACTTTCCTTTCTCCATTGTATGTTCTTGGCTCCCTTGTCGAAAATTAGCTGTCCATAGATGTGCAACTTTATTTTTGGGCTCTTGATTCTGTTCCATTGATCTGTGTGTCTGTTTTTGTGCCAGTACCATTCTGTTTTCGTTATAGCTTTGTAGTATATTTTGAAATCAGGGACTGTGATACCTCCAGCTTTGTTCTTTTTTCTCAGGATTCCTTTGGCTATTTGGGGTATTTTGTTGTTCCATATAAATTTTAGGATTCTTTGTTCTATTTCTGTGAAAAATGTTGTTGGAAGTTTGATAGGAATTGCATTGAATCTATAGATTTCTTTAGGAGGAATGGACATTTTAATTGTTAATTCTTCCAATCCGAGAGCACGGAATATCTTTCCATTTCTTTGTGTCTTCTTCAATTTCATTCAACAATGTTTTATAGTTGATCAAGTGTTATATCATCTTGTTGAATTGTTCCCTTTATCATCATCATCATTATTATTATTATTATCATATGTTTCCCAACATTTGGTCTATCTTTGAGAATGATTCATGTGCACTTGAGAAGAATGTATCGTCTGCTGTTTTTCGATGGAATACTCTCTACGTATCTATTACATCTATCTCATCAAGTATTTTGTTTAAATCTACTATTTCCTTGTTGACTTTTTGTCTGGATGACCTGTCCATTGATGTAAGTGAGGTGTTGAGGTCCCCTACTATTATTGTGTTGCTGTTAATTTCTCCCTTTAGGTCTCTTAATAATTGCTTTATGTACTTTGGCGCCTGTGTATTAGGTGCATATATATCAAGAAGTGGTGTCCTCTTGGTGGAATATCCCTTTTATCATTATATACTGCCCCTCCACGACTCTCATTGTCTTTTTTAACTTGAAGTCTGCATTGTCTGATATAAGTATGGCAACACCTGGTTTCTTTGTTTGCCATTAGCTTGGAGTATTGCCTTCTAACCCTTCACTCTGAGCCTATGTTTGTCTTTAGAGCTGAGATGTATTTCCTGGACGCAGCATATTCTTGTGTCTTGTTTTTTAATTCATCCAGCCACTCTGTTTTTTTGTTTTTTACTGAGTTCATAATAGTTTACATCAATATGAGATTTCAGTTGTACATTATTTCTTGATTGTCACCACATAAATGCTCCCCTTCACCCCCTGTCCCCACCTGCTACCCCCCTTCCCCTGGAAACCACTGAACTGTTTTCTTTGTCCATGTGTTTGTTCATATTCCACATATGAGTGAAATCATCTGGTGTTTGTCTTTCTCAGTCTGGCTTATTTCGCTTAGCATAATTCCCTCCAGGTCCTTCCATGTTGTTGCAAATGGGATGAATTTGTCTTTTTTCCTGGCTGAGCAGTATTCCATTGTATATATATACCACATCTTCTTTATTCAATCATCAGTCGATGGGCAGTTGGATAGTTTCCATGTTTTGGCTATTGTGAATAGTGCTGCAATGAACATAAGTGTGCATATGTTACTTTGGATTGTTGATTTCAAGTTGTTTGGGTAGATACCCAGTAGTGGGATAACTGGGTCATATGGTGTTTCTATTTTTAGTTTATTGAGGAATCTCCATACTGTTTTCCATAGTGGCTGCAGCAGTTTGCATTCCCACCACCAGTGTATGAGGATTCCCTTTTCTCTACACCCTCTCCAATATTTGTTATTTTTAGTCTTAGTGATTATAGCCATTTTAACCAGCATAAAGTGGTATTTTAGTGTAGTTTTGATTTGCATTTCCCTGATGATTAGTGATGTTGAACATCTTTTCATGTGTTTATTGGCCATCTGTATATCTTCTTTGGAAAAATGCCTGTTCATATCCTCTGTCCATTTTTTGGTCAGGCTATTTGGTTTTTTTATTGTTCAGTTGTGTCAGTTCCTTATACATTATGGAGATTAACCCCTTGTCAGGTATATGATTTGCAAATATTTTCTCCCAATTGGTGGGTTGTCTCTTTGTCTTGATCCTAGTTTCTTTTGCCTTGCAGAAGCTCTTTAGTCTGATGAACTCCCACTTGTTTATTTTTTCTTTTGTTTCCCTTGTCTGAGAAGACATAGTACTTGAAAAGATACTTTTAAGTTCGATGTCAAAGAGTGTACTACCTATATTACCTTCCAGGAGTTTTATGGTTTCAGGACTTATCTTCAAGTCTTTGATCCATTTTGAGATTATTTTTGTGTATGGTGTGAGATAATGGTCTACTTTCATTCTTTTGCATGTGGCTGTCTAGTTTTCCCAGCACTATTTATTGAAGAGACTATCTTTTCCCTATTGTATGTTCTTGGCACCTTTGTCGAAGATTAGCTGTCTGTAGATGTGCAGTTTTCTTTCTGGGCTTTCACTTCTGTTCCATTGATCTGTGCGCCTGTTTTTGTACCAGTTACCATGCTGTTTTGCTCACCATGGCTTTGTAGTCATTTTGAAGTCAGGGATTGTGATGCCTCCAGCTTTATTCTTTTTTCTCAGGATTGCTTTAGCAATTCGGGGTCTTTGGTTGCCCGATATGAATTTTAGGAATCTTTGTTCTATTTCCATGAAGAATGTCACGGGGATTCTGATTGGGATTTCATTGAATCTGTAGATTGCTTTGGGTAGTGTGGACATTTTAACTATGTTTATTCCTCCAATCCATGTACATGGAATCTCTTTCCATCTCTTTATGTCATTATCAATTTCTTTCAGTAATGTCTTATAGTTTTCATTGTATAAGTCCTTCACTTCCTTGGTTAAATTTATTCCTAGGTACTTTTTTCCTTTAGTTGTGATTGTAAACGGAATTGTATTCTTGAGTTTTCTTTCTGTAAGTTTGTTATTAGAGTATAGACAAGCAACTGATTTCTCTACACTCTGTGTTTTTTGATTGGACAACTCAATCCATTTACAGTTAGAGTGATTATTGATATATGTGGGCTTGATACTGTCATTTTATCTCTTTTTTTCTGGTTGTTCTGTTTCCATTTTTTCTCTTCCTTTGCATTTCTGACTGCCATTTCATTTTGGTCATTTTCTGAGGAAGTTTTCTGACATTTTGTGAATTGTGGCTCTGCTCAGTTTTTTTTTTTTTATTGGTTACCATTTGTGTAAAAGATCGTGTAGATGGAATAGTCCATTTCTCATAGTCTCTTATCTCCGTTAACCTAAGTAGGTCCCATCCCTTTCCTCTTCCTGTTCTGAGCTATTGCTGTCACAAATTATTCTGTTTTTAATGTTATGATTTTGTGATTAAGTTGAAGTGTTTATACTTACTTTTGATGCTTTCTTTCCCTTTACTTTTTAAATTACAATTGAGTATTTGCCTCCGTCTTCATATAGAAAGCTGCAGTTTTCTGATTTGTCTGTCTATTTATCTCCTTGCTCAAAGCTTTGTAGACCTTTGCCTTTTTGTTTCCAGTGTGAAGGCATCTTGAATTATTTCCTGTAGGGGAGGTATAGTGGTGATGAACTCCCTCAGGTTTTGTTTATCTAGGAAAGCTTTTTTTTTTTCATCTTATCTGAAGGAAAATTTTTCCAGATAGAGTATTCTTGGCAGAAAGTTTTTCTATTTCAGTATTTGAATATATCACAGTACCACTCAGCCACCTCCTGCCTCTCTGAGATGTGCTTGGAGATTAGCAAGTGAATCTCTTTTACCAATGGACCATGAACTTTCTTAATAGTGTTTTTTGTGTCAGTTTCTGGAATGGGTGAATCCATGCCTGAGCCATTTAACAACTGGCTTTTCTTTCTCTGAAGTTTGATAATTTTTCTGGAGGTATTCTCTGTTGGTTTTCAAAGTCGGCAAAGCCAGGTATTATGGGATCTCCTTGGTTGTGCTGAATCCAAAGGCTGGGATGCCTTTTGTGGTATATAACTCCAACTCAGGTCCTCCTCGATCCTCTGGGAAAAGCTTCATACCTTTAAGATTGCTCCAGGCAGTGAAGTGTGGCATCCAGGATATGTTTTTTTCCTTAGCAGAGGTGTATTTCTGCCTCTTCCACTCCTGTCAATGTTGTGCCTTGTTGTGGGGGTTCTTTTTATTCAGTTTGCAGTTCTTTTTCAGAGGTAATTGTTCCACAGGTAGTTGTTGGTTTGTTGTGTCCATGGGAGGAGTTGAGTTGAGAGTGCTCCTATGCTACCATCTTCCCAGAATCCCCTGAAGTTGCTCCCTTGTCAATCCACTTGGCTGTCTCAGAGATACCTTAAACTCAGCAATTCTAAAACTTCTCACTCAATCTCCAAATTCAGTCCTATTTCTATGTTCCCTTTTCATTGACTGACACCATCATCCATCTGAGTATGCTAGCTTACTTCTCATCCAATACATCACTGAATTCTGTCTGGTTTTACCTCCTGAACAGCTTTTGAATTCTTCTATTCTCTCAGTTTCCACTCTAGTCTAAGCACCATTTCCTACGTGGATATTGTATGAGCCTTAAAAGTGGCCTTCCTATATCCAATCTGACCTCCACCCTGGCAGAATAACTTTCAAATGCAAATCTGATCATACCATCCCCTGGATAAAACACTTCAGAAATTCCCCTCTATGCTAAGGATAAAGACTGAAATTGTAAACATGAATTGTCCACGCTTGCACGATCTGACCCCTGCATAAGATTCTGGCTTTATCCTGCGCCATCTCCCTTATCCTTCCATGCTCCAACACTCTGGCCTTTTTTGAAGTGTGCACTCTCTCTCTCATCACAGAACCTTCTCCGTGCTCTTCCTTCTGTCTGGAACAGTCTTCTACCCTCTACCACGTGCCACATTTGCTCCTGTCTCCCCACAATACAAGCTGGAGCTTTGCTCCTCAAGTCAGTCTCCCCTGACCCCCCTCCCTTGCATCTCTCTTTCAGCACATATCACATAACCATTTTACATTTGCTTTTGTTATTACCGGTTGATGTCTGTTTTCCCTACAGGGCTCAAGCTCCACAAGGTTATGAATTATATGTTTTTGCTAATCATTGTAACTCTAGTCCCAAGCAGGAGAACACAATAGGAGCTCAGTAAATATTTGTTAGATGAAAGATTGCTTATATTGTTTTATAACATATTTTTCTATCTAAAGGAAAACTGTTTATAATTACTTTTAGGTTTAGGGTGTCTTGAGAGTCATCGCGAAGTGGCCAGCAGAAATTTTCACATATGTTCTTTAGAGGGGGTTGTGGGTACAATAACCTGATTTCCCAGAAGAAATGGGTTGCTGCTTCCACTTTATTTCCTCTATACCCAAATAAAAAACAGATTAAATGGAGTAAATTAATTTAGGGCAGTTTCAGGTGAAGTCTCACACTATTTCTGGGATGGGGATGGTATTGTAGGATAGTCAAGACCATCTACGATTGGCTGTGGATAAAAGCAGTTGGTGTCGTTTCCTACACATTGAGAAGCACATCAAAGTTTCAAGAAGTGTTGCCAGAAAAAAATCTTCGTGTTTGCTTACCTAAGAGCTGTTCCTACCTTGTCTCCTGATGTTGAGCATTCATTGTGTTCCAGTGGCTAGCCCTAACCAATGTGACTTGAGAAAGGTCACACTATCCATGCCCCAGGAATAAATTCTAATTGATCTAAGCCAGTCGTTGTGATCCAATTTTACTTGTCAGTTATTGAATCAGACGTGGGTACACATTCAGTTCTGCCCAGAGAGATGTAAAAAGTCATCTGGGGCTCCTTGAGAAAAGGCTCTTCACTCTTTTTAAGAGGCACTTGGGATAAACAGTCCCTCTCCTTCTGCTTGACGCTGTTGTGTCTGAATGTGGTCCTGAAGGTGCTGCAGCCAGCTTGTGACAATGAAGAGAACTAGCCTGTGGATGGATGAGAGACACACTGAGTATGGCAGAGAGGGAAGGTAGAAAGCTCTTGTGTTGCAAGCTGGTTCTCCTCATTGACATGGCTGGGTAGGCATGCACAATTTGCCGGACACACACACATATACATTTGTGCATGTGCAGGAAAGGATTATTGGATCCATAAGGTTCAGTGACTGTCATTTCCAACAGTCTGAAAAAGAGAAGGGTAGAGATCTATTGAAGTGTTCTTTGATGGGAATGCATAGGTATATGAGCGTCGTGGCTTTTCCTCTCTCCCCCTCCTGACGGAGAGACTAGTGCATGACTACTGTCTTAATTTTGAAGGCAGGACTTTGGCAGATGTTATCCACTAGCAGGGCAAGGAGGCAGGGCAGCAGAAAAACTTACATCATTTGGGAGGTAAGGCTGGTGACCACATGGCTCAAGTGGATATTGCAGAGAGGAACTATGCTTGAGTGAACTAGACAGGTCTCTCTCTGGAGGGCAGGGGACCTCAGCGGAGGTTATGTGGAGTGAACCATAAAAGGGATTTTAAAAGAAGTCAGCTGGAGAGTATGCGCTTTGGAGAATGCAAAAAACCCACCAATGAGGTCCAAGAGAAAGCCTGTCTTGACAGAGTGAGCAACAGTCATTTTACATTGACTATCATTACCTGAGACTTTGCCCCTCTTCCTCCTGCCACAGCCTCAGGAGGAGCTGGAAGCAGGATAGGGGTTGGGGAAGAAGGTGAGGAAAAGCAAAGTGGAGGAGAAAGGAAAGAAAAGACCCAATTCTCTAGCCCATTCCCTTCGCTGATTTCAGTACTGGCATTTTTCTTTTGTCTTCACAACCGACTTGCCACTAACTGGTTCTCTAAAGGACAACTTTTAATTTTAAATACAGTGTTTCTCACAATGGAACCTGTGAGTTTCCAAGTCTAAAGGGTCAAATTGTAGTATCTTGGAGGTGAGGCTCCCGCCATAGAAGCTTTGTCATTCAGACGCTTCCTCCTTTCTTCATCCTCAGTATATCTGCAGTGTAATTACATGTACTTAAAAAGCTATATCCATTGACACTTAAAAACTCTTAAGATGTCACATTTATAGTTTAAAATAGATAACTGACTTTAGGAGACTCTTGCCCAACCTAATAAATATCACACACACGCACACACACACAAACACAAAATACGTCAAGCTCTGTGTCTCATAATTGTGAATAAGCACAGTATGATTCTTCACTTTGGGTTTTGCCATTTTGTTCTTGGGATTTATTGCACCATCCCAAAGGTGAGTTGGTCTCTGACCTTTAGTAAATAAAACTGAGTCACTGTGGCAGGAGATAAAATAATTTCTTCTCTTATCTATGGACACCGTCTCTCTGTAAAGTGGCATTAGTCTGTGCAGGTCCTTGGCTGCAGATGGCCAAGAGAGCTGGTGATCAAAAAGATGGAAAGCACTTATGATCATCTTTATGTAGGCTGACTACCTCCGCTCTTTTCAAAAGGCCCAGGTAGGGTTATGATCTCTGCTCTTCCGAACAGGTAGATGTAAATCTAGGCACCTCCAAACTTCATTTGTAAGAATACGTTTCGACTGCTTCCCAGAAGCACTAAACCCAGAACCAGTGTGGTAAATGGTACATAGTACTCTAAGTTGGTCTCGGAGCTGACATGTGCACCTTTGTGCTGCCAGACATCAGTGATTTGAAGATTCTTCCTTTGGTCAGATGAGGATGACTTAGGTAAATTAAAGCAAATAGCCGGTGTTGACTAGAAACTTTCAAAATCACCTTTTCCTTCTAACCAATGGCAATGCGGACGAAGCGAGGGAAGCACAACATGATGAGTAGAGCCTTACCCTAGAAAAACAATCTGCTGAAAAGTTTTTGGTCTTAAAATGCTATTACAAGAGTGAATCAACTGGGAGCAGAATTCATATGAAGAAAATAATTAAGCTTTTTCTTAAGGAACAGACAACCTGTTTCTCAACATTCCTGAAGTGACCCTGAAACTGTAGCGTTTATCACATTTTAGCGAGCAAATAAGAAAGGGAGGTTGAACAATGGCTTGTTTGTACATAGTGTCTGTGTGAGGATGAAAAAAGCCCTTAGTTTCGTGGAAAATCTGTAAATATTATTGAAAAAGGTATTGAAATTATAGATTATACTTTTTCGGTACTTATTGGCAAGGGAATTGTGTGTGTACTAGCTAAAGGAATTGTGTGATGTACCAGCTTTTATTCATTTCATTACTAACAAATTGTTGGCAAAAGGCCTTAGTAATGTATTTCCTTCTAAACATCAAAAAAAAAAAAGAACTGAAATAAAAGTAAGCTATTATTGGGGCTGGCCCCTGGCTGAGTGGTTACGTTCGCACGCTCAGCTGCAGGCAGCCCAGTGTTTCGTCAGTTCAAATCCTGGGCACGGACATGGCACTGCTCATCAAACCATGCTGAGGCAGCGTCCCACATACCACAACTAGAAGGACCCACAACGAAGAATATACAACTATGTACCGAGGGGCTTTGGGGAGAAAAAGGAAAAAAATAAAATCTTTTAATAAAAAAAAAAAGTAAGCTATTATTTTTTTTTCTGCTTTTTTCTCCCCAAATCCCCCCAGTATATAGATGTATATTTCAGTTGTGAGTCATTCAAGTTGTGGCATGAGGGACACCGCCTCAACATGGCCTGATGAGTGGTACCATGTCCGCGCCCAGGGTCTGAACCAACGAATCCCTGGGCTGTCGAAGCGGAGCCGTGAAGTTAACTGCTTGGCCACAGGGCCAACCCCATAAGCTATTATTTTTAAAGTTACTATATTTCTGTTCCAGAAATATTATGACCTTCATTTTAAATAATATTGATTATGTAGGAAATGAACTATATTCCTTGGTCAGCAACCTGAAAAACTCGTAACACCTTGTCCCCTCTGACTCCTGAACCTGGCAGTAGGAGTTTGCTCACATGGAATTTCCGTTAAAGTTGACGAAAGATACAGGTGCACGTGTAGAGGGAAGGATATCCGGTGGCCTGTTATTTGAGTAACAGTAGAAAGGACTCCTTTAGAGATATAATCAATACAAATAGAGACAGAATCTAAGAAAAAAAGCCTGTGTTTGCTTATGTGGGTGTATGTTTGTATGGTTTCATTAGTCGCCTAGTTCACAGAAATGAAATATCAATAGAGAAGATCATTACGGGGAAAATAACTCAGTAAAAAAGAAAAATGGAAAGTACAACCTTAAAGTATTCATAAATTTTGGAATCTAATTTGCAGTCTCATGTGTGTGTGTGTGGGTGTGTGTGTGTGTGTGTGTGTGTAGAGAGAGAGAGAGAGAGAGAGAATGATGGCTGCTACCTCTACTGGTAACACCTATTCAAAAACTATGCATACCTACTAAGATTGTCTTAGGCTCAACCAGCTGTATTCCAAATATCTGCTTTTCCAATAAATGACTATTTAAAATCCCTTGACAGCTTCATCATGGCCTGCAATTGATTCTTGGCTCAAGATTTAATTGGCTTTAGGTTTTCATTGATGACGTGTATGTTTTTTCCATTAACATTTCTTTTACAGTTTCCGTGGCAGTTTAACACCTGGAATATAGTTTTTGCTTTGGAGGAAGAAAATTAATTTCTTTACTTCATTTTATTTATTTTTTTCAAAGTCCTTTAAAATCAAGACCTTGATGACTTTCCTCATCGTGTTGTCGATGATAGTTATTATTTGAATGATTTGACAGTCACATGGGTTTACTCAACCTGAAACTTTGTGTGTGAATTTCATTTTGTTGGACTAACATTACAACTTGGGGATGGAAGAAACTACCATTCAGAATCTCTTAAGAAACCCTTAAGAGATTGTATGGGTATGACATCTGACATACCCGTACAAGACATAGCCACCTATTTCCCTCAGAGCACGCTCCCATGCTCTTTGCTGTATTTCTCTATGGCTAGAGACTGGATTTTGTGCCTCGCTAAGGTCAGTCCACCTCCGTGAGCTTGTGGTGTCTGATTCTCCACAAATGAGAGGGGACAGATATTACATTTGAGAAAAATGTCCCTTTGGTTGGATTTGGTTGTGTCACATTATGGAATTCCTCTTTTTTCTTCTGTCTACTTTGAAAAAGGTAGTTCTTTATAAAGCAAATTTACTGATTCTTGCATTGACAAGAGCATCCTTCAACACGCCAGACTGTGCTCCAGGTCTGAAGGGCTTGGCTGGAGTGTCCAGCGAGTGGAGACTTTTGTTACCGCAAAGAGATGAAGAGGGGGCTATTTATTATGAAATCCCCCTGGAATGTCAGTACTTTATATTGTTTTTCTACTCACTAAAAATTAAAAACCTTACAGTGAACACTTACATGTAATAAATTTCTGTTAAAATAATAAAGGGCATACTTTATAATTTAAAATCAACTTCCTTGTTTTTTTTTTTTTAGATTGGCACCTGAGCTAACAACTGTTGCCAATCTTTTTTCTTTTTTTCTTCTTTCTGCTTTTTCTCCCCAAATGCCCCCAGTACATAGTTGTATATTTTAGTTGTGGGTCCTTCTAGTGTGGCACATAGGACACTGCCTCAACGTGGCCTGATGAGTGGTGCCATGTCTGCACCCAGGATCCCAACCAGCGAAACACTGGGCCACCATAGCAGAACGCAGGAACTTAAGCACTCGGCCACGGGGCCAGCCCCAATTTCTTTGTTAATATCCAGAAAGTTGATGCTGATCCCAAGCCATTTTAGAAAGGAGAATATAATAATAGTCATGATTGACAATACATAGGAGTACTCCCCTTCGTTTACCTAAATTTACTTCCCGTATTAATGTACATTAATATACTTACAAGCTTTCACTTCTCCCCAGTTTGGTCAGACTGCAGTGGCAATTTCCTGTCCTTCCCACCGACACGTGTGCACATGCATCTTACATATGTGCACGGACACACACATTCCTATTTAGTGATGAGGACTCATCTTATCTTGCTGGATGTCATGGTAATTGCTGTTAGTTTTCTCTTTGACAGTTATTCTCCTAAAATACTATATATATAATTATTTATCTTGTGTGTTTTCTTCCTCAGTCACTGGAATGTGAGTTCCATGGGGGTAGAGACCTCTGGTTATTTTGTTTGGTGCTTTATGGTTAGTGCCTTGAAGAGTGTCTGCCACAATGCAAATGCTCAAAAAATACTGTGAAATGAATGAACAAATTGCACACTTTTCACGCTAGGCGGGTAACACTAGGCATTTAACACTAGGAAAGAGGACTATTATTACTGTTCTTAGAAAGAAAGAAGTGGTACCAACTACTTCTTTTCTATGCTCCCTCTCCTAATGCAGGGTGTTCTCTGAGTCCGTTCTTCCCATCAGAAGTGCAATGAGGCACAAGAAATGTGGTCTTAATGGTTCCTCTTGGATGGTGACTTCATTTGCCAGTCCCTGCCCTGCCTCTTGAGGAAAATCTGGGCGGAAGGATTGTGTCTCAGGGCATCATCCAGAAAGAGTGAAGATGATGAGACCCATAGTGGCTTCCAGTCTGTGACGAGGGTTCAGGCCAGACTCCCTTTAAGAAAATCCTGAACTTTAGAACTCTCAAACCCTTTTTCTTTTCCAAGAAAAGAACATATTCTTTTCAATTATCAATATTAAAAGAGGAAATGAACTCTGTTATTCTCTACTGATATTAGAAAAATAAAAAGTCAAATCCCTTTAAATCTACAATTGCCAGGAATATCAGCTCCCTTCTGCACAACGTAGAAGAACTGGATAAATTCCTAGAGAAATACAACCTTCCAAACCTAAATCATGAAGAGAAAAAAAAACCTGAACAGACTGTTTACTAGTGAGGAGATTGAGTCAGTAATTAAAAACCTCCCAACAAACAAAAGCCCAAGACTAGACAGCTTCACTGGAGAATTCTACCAAACATTCAAAGTAGAATTAATAGCAATCCTTCTCAAACTCTTCTAAAAAATAAAAGGGGCGGGAACATCCAAACTCATCTTATGAGCCAGCATTACCCTAATACCAAAAGCAGACTAGGACACCACAAGAAAACGAAATTACAGGCCAATATCCCCAACGAACATATATGTAAAAGTCCTCCACAAAATATTAGCAAACTGAATTCAGTAATACATTAAAAGGATCATACACCATAAGCACATGGGGATTTATTCCAGGAATGCAAGGATGGGTCAACATCTAAAAATCAATCAATGTGATATATCACATTAACAAAATGAAGAATAAAAAACATGATCATCTCAATAGATGCAAAAAAAGCATTTGGCAAAATTCACCATCCATTAATGGTAAAAACTCTTGGAGCCAGCCCTGAGGCATAGTGGTCCCATGGGTCTCAGGGACATGAGCTCTGCTGGTCTTCAAAGCCAGAGGTTTTGCAGGCTCATCTCTCAGGTCTGGTCTTAAAAGCTTGGGTGCCTGATGTGCAGTATGAACTCTTTGCCCCTTAGGGGGAAGCTCTGGGTTTCGAGTTCCCTCCTGACTGGAGGTTGCTGTGCTGGAGGTGGCGAGATTGTGTTTCAGCCTTTCCTACCTGCTTCAGTGTGTTTTCCCTTGGTTGCCTGATGTGAAGGCGTCACTCTGCCAGTTTTGTTTTTCTCCATGTGGAAATATGTTTTCTACTTATGGAAATTGTTCCATATGTAGGTGTAGATTCAGTGCGTCTGTGGGAGGAGGCGAGTTCAGCATCTTCCTACATTGCCATCTTGAACTGAAACCCATTTCAGCAATTTCAAAATGTCATTCCCCTGGTTTTTTGACCCCCATGGTATCTGATGGGAAATATACTGTTAACATAATTGAGGATGCCTTTCTCGGAGTCACTTCTGTCCTGCTGCTTTCAAGATTCTCTCTTTATCCTTGGCTTTAAAAAGTTTGGTTATAATGTATCTTAGTGTGGACTTCTGTGGTTTATACTTTTTTGAATTTTTTAAGCTTCTTGAATATGGAGATTTGTGTCCTTTATCAAATTTGGAGAATTTTAAGCCATTGTTTTCTTCAAATATTCTTTATGCTCCTTTTTCTCCCTTCTCTCTGTCTGAGATTCCCATTATGAATATGTTGGTATTGTTGATCTCTTTGGCTCTGATCGTCTTTATTTTTCTTTCCTTTTTGCCCTTCAAACTGAATAATTTCACTTGACCTATTTCTTAGTTTGCTGATTCCTTATTCTGCTTACTTAAACCTGCTATTGATATCCTGTAGTGAGTTTTTTCATTTTCAGTACTGTACCTCTCAGCTCTAGAATTTCTGTTTGGTTCTCTTTTATAATTTCTGTATCCTTATTGATAATCTATTTATTAACACATCATTCTTCTAATTTTCTTTAACTATTTCAGCATATTTGAGACAGATGATTTAAAGTCTTTTTAAAGTCTTTGTCTAGTAATTCCAATCTGTGTGCTTCCTCAGAGATAATGTCTGTTTTTTTTTTTTTTTTTTGAAGATGATTAGCCCTGAGCTAACATTCACCATCAGTCTTCCTCTTTTTGCTGAGGAAGATTGGTCTTGAGCTAACATCTGTTGCCAATCTTCCTCTATTTGCTTGAGGAAGATTGTCCCTGAGCTAACATCTGTGTCAATCTTCCTCTATTTTGTATGTGGGTCACCGCCACAGCATGGCTGCCAATGAGTGGTGTAGGTCCATGCCCAGGAACTGAACCCAGGCTGCCAAAGTGGAACACGCTGAACTTAACCACTAGGCCACAAGGCTGGCCCCTATAAGTCTGTAATCTTTATCATGTGTGATCTCTTGAGTCTCTATTCCTTTAGCTGTTGTTCAGCTAGAGTTTTGACACAGATTTCCCTGAACATCAGGAGCCAAAAGAATAAAAAGATGAGAGAGAGTGAGTGAGTGAGTGTGTGTGGGCAGGGAGGACAGAGAGAGAAGAAACAAAATAAAAACCTAACTCTTTCAGTCTTTGTAGATTGATTCTGGACTGGGGCACTCCTTCAGCTTAGCCGGGCCATCTACAGCACTGCCTTAGCCTTGACTTCTCGCTTGCATTGAGTGTGGTGATCAGCCAGTGATGAACGCTTAGGGTTTTATCAGGTCTTTTCTGAGCATGTGTCCTGCCCAAGTGTGGGGGTATGTAAATTCCCAGTACACAGGAGTGATTTTGAATGCCTTAATTTTACAAAGAGTTCTCTCCCTGGCTTTTCCTCCGTGGCTTTTCAGTATATTCCTCAACTATAATGTTTTGCCCCTGGTGGCTGTGGGTTGTTAGTTTGCCTTACAATTTTTTTATGGAATGCCTGCTGCTTTTCCACAATGAATGAGTTCTGAACCGGGCAAAACAAAGGCAGTGCCTTGTCAGTCTTCTGATAGCTTTCAGACAGGTTAGAACAAACACCTCTTTGTGAATAAGGTCTGTGGAACAGGGACCAGAGTGCCATACTAGGAATGTTGGCTGCCTTCTTTAAGACCACCACCACCACTGTGCCAGGAAGTGGGCTGGAACAAGGGCAAATTCAAATGCCACAAAGCGGTTCCATCATTTTTAAGTTGCCTTTTTCCAGATTTAGTATTCGCTTGATTGCTGTAAAGCTTGGATTGTTTTCTAGAGTTCAGTTGGAGTTGATTTTGACAGTTTTAATTTTTTTGATGTTTCTGTGGTGAAACAGGCTCTTGGATTTTCCTCTTCCCACATCTGTGCTGATGTCACCTCAGATATTTTTTTGCAGTAAGAGTAAGTTAGGCATTGAAATGTAGGAGAGACAACTAAGGAACCAGAATCACTGGTTCCAACTTAGCAGAAACATGAATAAAGACCTTTAGGCAAACCCCAATTAAATAGCTAACCTTTCTGATTATTAATAGGTTTCTATACTGTAGTTGTATTCCACTTTTTCTCAACCTGTTGGTGCTGTCAGTTAAACTCAGGACCCAAAATGAACAAATTTCAGGGCAAAAGTAAATTGCTTTGTTACAACAAATTTTGATTATAATGAATACTTTCTTAAAACAGTATTGGTCTACAGGAGTTTAAGAAAGTAGAAAAGAAGAACTTTAAAATCAGAAAGATTAATGCACATAAAAGTTACATAAGACACATTTATTCCCACCCCCTCTTTCAATTTTCTGGATTTTTTGGTGTAAATTTTTCAGAGGGTGGAGGAGTAAATTATATTATTGACTTTACTGACCTGACTTGGACTAGTTGCTGTGTTGACTTTCTCTGAGTGACCTTTACTTTAATGATCAATAGACAATGGAAGGAAAGCTCTGAAAGTGGAACACAGTAGGAGTTTGGTGACTACACCTGTGGATATTCCAGTCCCCAAGAAGGACCTTGGCTTAAGCAGGTTATCAGAACGACCTAGGGGAGTCTTGGAACCTTAGATTTCCTGGAACCCACTCTATAGGTTTATAGGTTATAACCCGATTCTATAGGTTTGTAGTGAAGCTGCAGAGCTTATGTGTCTAAAAATTTCCTCATATGATTCCAATGCTCGGGCAGAGTTGGTCATCACTGGCAGCAAAATGGCCAATTTTCTGAATTTTCTATTCATTTAGCAGGGAAGGGCTAATTAGACGTTGTTATACTGAGACATGCTTGGTGAGGGATTCATAACTTTCTTGAAAGGAGTGATGTCTATCGTGAATAATGAATAGTTTACAGTGTTTTTGAGAAGGGAAAGCTTTCCCAGATTTTATCAGAAATTGATCTCATATTTGGTGTAAATTTGGTCAGTTCCAAAATGTCAGCCAATTTTGAAATAGTCTAAGTAGCTCAATATACCACTACTTGCTATAGAATGAAGTTCAATTTGGAGCATAAACTTTTGAAAGAGTCTTACTATTTTTCAATGACTCTGCTGCAAGACAATAAATATGGAATCCCAAAATATGTTCAAATAAGAGCTCTGTATGAGGTAAAGGCATGCAGGCAAGGAATAACCTTCATATATAAGCGTGTGAGACAGGCAGGATGGGGATGTCTTAGGGACTAAGGTGCCCAGGCCAAAACAGAAATGAGACTCTCTCAGTGATAATGAAGAAATGCGAGTGAAGGGTTCCCAAGGACCTACAAAAACACCTGCAAGAGAATTAGTTGGTTTTTTTTTTAAAGATTGGCACCTGAGCTCACATCTGTTGCAAATCTTTTTTTTTTCTTCTACTTCTCCCCAAAGCCCCCCAGTACATCGTTGTATATTCTAGTTGCAGCTCCTTCTGGTTGTGCTAGTGGGATGCCACCTCAGCATGGCCTGAAGAGCAGTGCAATGTCCATGCCCAGGATCAGAACCAGCGAAACCCTGGACTCCCCAAGCGGAGCACGGGAACTTAACCACTTGGCCACAGGGCCAGCCTGAGAATCAGTTTTATATTCAAGCCCAGAGAAGGTGTGCACTAGGCCATCACTCCGCGTCTGTGGCTTAAGAATGTTCCTGCTCCTTTCCTCTTCTCCTTGTGCATCCTCCAACCCAGGAACCAGCTTAGCAAGATGGAGAGGAGGATGATTTGTGATTGGGGACGCCTGGCAATTCTCAAAATGGTTTATCCTACTAATTTTAACCACACAGTTTTTCATTCTGCCTCTCCCTCCTCTCCCTCACTCCCCTCCCTCCCCCTTTTTTGTTTGTTTTCTGGGAGGTGTGGTTTCCTCTCCAGAAATTATGAGGTGATTCATTAGAGCCACCCACTGTCATCAAGACCCTTTACCTATTAGGGCCCTCTCTCTCCTCAAATTTATGCCCAGACCCCAGAAATCGGAAGGAACAGGTTTGACTTCCTGCTTGGCTTGGGTTCAGCCTGTGCTCTGAAAACCAGAACGTCTGCTGAAACTGCTCCAACGCTGATCTCCACTTATTTTAGATGCCCAGAATACCTGTGACCTAGGTCTGGACATGCGGCTTGGATGGGCCCCTGATCCCCAGCACTACTCTTCCTTCTAGAGGAGCTCCAACTGTTCTCTTGAACCCCAGCCACTCTGATCCCTGTGCCAAGTGACGAGTGTACTGGAGCTCCTCCTGGTTGACAAGCAGGTCCAGGCCTGGCTTTCGCCTCCTCTTCTGGCTCCAGTTTCACTTCCTGTTCCAGCTGTGCTTCAGAATCCAGGCTAGGAATCGGCTCACCTTGGAATCTTCCTTGGGAGCAGCCTTAGAGGGACTAAGGCTCATTTCCGGGAAGGAAAGGCAACGTTCTCAAGCAGGGCAGCAGATTAGGAAGTGGCTACTGGGCAGGGTGCCCATCTCCACCCCACCCGACAGTTTCCTGGAGAAATTCTAGGGAAGTCTGTTTGAGGTCAGGCTGCTCGCGCCCGGGATGCTGGAGGTTTTGTTGGTGAGCACGTCGTTTTGATGAGGATTATTTTGGACTGGTTACTTTTAAAAAACTGCAGAGGGGAAGGAAGCTCTGAGGAGTGGAATTTGCTTGACCTTTGTTGGGAGACATTTATGTTTGTAAGGGAGATCTCCATCTGTAGGGGTGTCTCCCTCTCTGCACTGGGAGGAAGGGGGGATGACCTTATCTCTAGAAACTCTTAATGGGGAAGGCAAGGACTTAAGTCTGCATAGTGATCTTGCTCTTGTTTATTGTGCCTGTCTGGTAACCTCATGTAACTGACTCCCCCCACCACCAACATCCTCCAGGAAGCATAGGATGTCCTGACTTAATCCAGTCTGATTCTTACCTAAAGTTAAAGGACCACCTAATAACCAGACCCCACCTGCACTGATACCATTTTAATGACTTTTTTTTTACATATTCCTTCCTTTGTCTTGTAAAGAGATAACTCACATACCTGAGCCTTAAATTTAGCCCTACTCTCAACCCATGTTTGCAGCAGCTCTTTACTGCCCATGGGTCTTGTCCCCATGCTATTCCACACTATTCTGTAAATAAAATAGCACTACTGCCAGACCTTGAGAGTCCAAGAAATCTTTCTTTCGCCTCCTTGGCTCGCTGGACCCACATCAGTTTGACTGGTAGTCCAAGTAGCCCCAAATTTGCCTGTGGCGTGCCTATCCCCTCGGAGTTCATTCAGTTACTACAAGAAACACCTCTTAAAGGCGAATGAAATGCATGCCTGTCCTCCATGACTCACAATTTATTGGGAGAGTTTGGCTTGTTCACAGGCACACACACACACACACACACACACACAAATGGCACAGATATTACGTGTGTTGTAAGCAGCAGCTTTTAGTTTCTGGAGCTCGTCCAGTAGCACCGTCCTCAGGGAAGTCTTCTCTGAGCCTGGCACACCTAATTCAGTTATTTTTGTTCTCTAACTAAAAACGTAATATGTACATACATTCTCATAAAAAGTTAGGAGTAATTACATAAAATGAAAGTTAAAAAACCCCACAAAAACAAAAACTCAACCCTACACCCTCCTTCTATCCCATTACTTTTCTTAAAGGAATTGTTGGGGAAAAAAAGGGGGGGTTGTTTATCCTTACAAACCGTTTCCTATGCATTTGCAGGCATATCACAATATATGCAAATATCTTTTTTTATATTATTGTATTATTAGTGTATGCAAGTTACATTTTTCACCTAGTAAGTCCAAGGATCTTAACATGTTAGTGCGTGTAAATTTATTTTATTCTTTCAACTTGCTCTGTAACTTTCCAATGTATTGGTAAAACATAAATTAATTAGCCATAATCCCATTGATAGACTTGCGGTTTGTTTAGTCTTTTGCTGTTATAAATAGTGCTAAGTGAATGAATGTCTTTTATTCAGAGCACAAGAACTCTGTGAGATAACTTTTTAGAAGTGGATTTATTAGACCAAAGGATGTACCCTTTTAAGTTTCTAGAGCCACTGATAAATTAATATCCATAGAAGTTGTATCAGTTTACACTCTCATGAGTAGTGTATGAGGTTCTGAGTTGCTATAGCCTATCCTAGAATGTTTGATTTGTGCCACTGGTATCTTATTTTGGTTTTATGTTTAATTTATTGCTTAGAACTGTCATATTTCCTCTTTGTTTGAACTATCATCTTGTATCTTTTTCTGGTTTTCCTTTTGGACTGTTGGTGCTTCTTCTTGATTGAAAGGAACCATTCATATATTAAAGAAGTGATCACATTTTCCTGTGTTTGGAATCACGAGTGCCCCCGCCCACCCTCCCTTGCCACCATTTTGTTGGTTGCCATACTTATGTTTGTAGTTGAATTAACTAATGCTTTTTTAATGAGTTCTAAATTTTGTGTCATAATAGACAGACTTTTCCCTTTCTGTGATTACAGTTATCCACTTTTTTTAAACATTGAAATATTGATCTGTCTGGAATTTATTTTAGTAATGTAAGAGGTTAAGAATCAATGACATTGAGTACTTGCTGGCAAGCAAAAATTGTGCTACCTTTGCATAATATGGAATTGCGATTGAAACATGGCTGTCCAGTCAAGGACTACATTTTGTAGTTCCTTTGACTTATATGTGTGGCCAGGTGACTAATAAAACTACAGCATGTAACCGGAAGTGATGTGTGTCACCTACAGGCCAAGACCTTTAAGAAGTTCTCTGTCCCATCCGCCATCTAGACACAGGCAGCCAAGGAGCCCATTTGAATTGTGGTGTGGTAAGCTGGCAGGAACTTGGGTCCCTGAGTTACCATGGACAAGAGAGCTACTCACTGACCAGGAGGATCCACAGTGACTGTTACATGAGTGAGAAATATACTTCTGTTGTGATAAGCCACTAAAAGGTTGAGACATTTATTGAAAGGGCTAATACAACTTTACCAATGAAGAATGCAATGGAGAGATAGCTGTCCCTAACCACTCCTGTCTGAGCCCCCTTCATTTTACTCACTGAGCACTCTGCCCACTGCCAGTGAAAGAGAAGTATTAGTTACATAGCATTTGTAAAGGATCTGGAAGGGAGGTGGTGTATCAGTGGGTGACTTTCAGAGTTAACCACATGTTACAGTGGGAATTCTATTCAGTGTACTTGTGTCACCCACATCGCTAGGCCAGACGTGGCAGAATCTGAAAGTAAAAAGCAGGAGTCTAGCAAACCAATCCAGGCTTCTTTTAATTCAACTATTAATAATAATACTTCATTGAAAATGAGACATCCCGGACAAATTTAAATTAGGTGGTATATCAGGACAACTGTAGAAAACCAGTTAGGGCTGCGGGAGACAAGAGTTAACAACTGCATAGGAAACTTATCAGTGACCTATACTCAGCCAAATAGGCTTTGTTTGTAAGTCTGACTGTATAGCCAAAGGCTACATGTGAGGACTATACATGAAGAAGGAGCAAGATGAGCTAATAAAATGCTAAAGGAAGTGAACAACAAATATTTGGTGATTAAGCTGAGGTTGAATTAAAAAATGTTCAAGCATTACAGTATGCACTTTTCCCTCTTAGCTGTCCAAAATCAGCCGGATTTTACAAATGCTTGATTTTATGAAGAACTACTTTGAAAATCAATCTAGTGCCCTACAGCCGTACCGAACGTTTGTGAATGAGTCCTCTATTTGTTTTTGTTGCACTTTGTTCAAAATCAGTTGTGAATCTTCAATCAAAGTGTTCAATGAGGGGAGCACCATAGAAACTTAAAGTTTTGAAGCCTTGGTAGTAAATTGGAATTATTGAAAACAAAGTTTATAAATAGAAAACATTGAAATTGTCACTACAAAAGTGAGGAAGGAAATGAATAAATCAAACAAGGAGAGCTCAGCGTACCTGATTTAATTTTGAAATTTTATAATGGTGCGTTTTAATTTTGTGAGAAGAATTTTTTGATGAGCTTCCATTTGGGGGATAAATTTACATTCTATAGTGAATGGAATGAAATTCAAAAGCTCTCTTATTCTTCAACATGTCCATGTGGTTTGGCAAAACATTTAAAGCAATCAGAAATAGAGACAACTTATTTGATGAATTTTGTGTTATAAAATATTTATCTAAAAATGACAATCTCAATAAAATAAAAAAAGACAGTAATGATGAAAATATTTAGACCAAATTATTGAAACATTTCCAAACATAAAAGCATAATTAATAACCTTCACATAGCAGAATTTTCCTGAGCTTACCAGGAATCTCACTATACGTAGAAAGAATATTTTTTCAATAAAATATAGGCTACAGAGAAGAGTCTATTGAAGGTGTCAACAAATTCAAATTTATTAATGATAAAATGCAAACTTAGAATATTACAATTTTATGAACCAACTGAAAATAACAAGAACATATTTGAAATTGGAGTCCTAGAAGGAGAGGGGAGAGACAATGTGGCAGAAAAACATTTGAAGAAATAAAGGCTAGAATATTTCCAAATATGATGGAAAATATCAGGCCACAGGTCCTAAAAGCTCAAAGATACCCAAGAAGGTTGAGTAGAAAAAACACCCTACACAGCCACATCATAGTCAAATTGTTGAAAACCCAATAATAAAGAAAAAAATCTTCAAAGCAGCTAGAGAAAAAATCAAGCATTTTCTATAAAGAACAACAATATCACAATGAAGGCTGAATTCTAATCAAAGCATTACATCAAGAAGACAGTGCAATGACATTTTTAAAGTGCTGAAAGAAAAAAACCCTTGCAACTTGGAATTCTACATCCAGTTAAAGTATTCTTGAAAAATGAAGAGAAAATAAAGGCATCGTTTGATCCATGGTCAAAGAAGAAATCCCAAGCAAAATGGGAACTTATTTTGAAATGAATACCTATCATATAAAAATTTGTGGATACAGTTAAAACAGAAGGAAACGTATAGCATTAAAAGCTTTCTCAGAAAAGAATAAAGATTTAAAATCAATGACTTAACATATTAACCACCTTAAAAAGCTAGAAAATGAAGAGAAAATTAAACTCAAAGTAGAAAACAAGAAGGAATAGAGTAGAAACCAATGAGTCAGCAAATAGAGAAATAATAAAGAGAATCAATAAAGCCAAAAGTTGATTCTTGGAAAAATTTAATAAGATTGACAATCTCTTGATCAAGAAATAAAGGATAGAGGCCAGCCCAGTGGCAGAGCAGTTAAGCTCGCCAGTACTCCGCTTCAGTGGCCCGGGGTTCACTGGTTCGGATCCCGGGTGCAGACCTACACACTGCTTATCAAGCCACGCTGTGGCAGGCATCCCACATATAAAGTAGAGGACGATGGGCACAGATGTTAGCTCAGGCTAATCTTCCTCCAAAAAAAAAAAAAAAAGGAAGTAAAAGAGATATAATACAAATTACTAATTTTAAGAATTACAGAGGGGACATCACTAGAGACATTAAAATGATAAGAAAATAATCAATTGGCCACTTAATGAAATGGATAAATTCCTTGTAAGACAAAACATACCAAAACTGACCCAAGAAGAAACAGAACATCTGAATGGCTTTATAGTAGTTAAAGAAAGTGAATTTGAAATAAAAAACCTTCCCAGAAAAACTCCATGCACAGAAGACTTCACTGGTGAATTCTACGAAACATTTAAGGAAAGACAATATCAAAATGATGACATCAAATAACATCAACCATACATCATATATTTCAGAAATTAAAGAGGAGGGCTATTTACCAGTTCATTTTCTGAGGGCAGCATAATCCTGATATCAAAACCTGAGAGAGACATTACAAGAAAAGGGAATTGCAGACCAATATCCTTCATGATTCCAGGAACAAACATCACTCACAAAGTATTAACAAAACAGGGATGGCGATGTATGAAAATAATAGTATGCCATGACCAAATGTGAGTCATCCTAGGAATGTTGGTATAATATTACAAAGTTATTCAACATAAGTTGCCACATTCACAGATTAAAATAGAAAAATGACATGATAATCTTAATGGACAAAAATTATTTGACAAAATTCAATACTCATTCATGATAACACATCTCAGCACACTAGAGTAGAAAGGAGCTTCCTCAATCTGATAGAAACAGTCATGAATTACCTCCAGGTAATCATCATACTTAATGATGAAATACTGAACATGTTTCCTAGAGTTGGGAAGCAGGCTATGATGTCTGTTCTTAGTACATTTTCCCACATTTTACTGGACATTTTAAGCCAGTGCAATAAGGCAAGTAAGAGACAAAGATTATAAAGGAAGAAATAAAATGGTCTTTATGTGATCTTTACATAACTGCATAGATAAAAACTACTAAAGAGCTACAAAAATCTATAAGAACTAATAAATGAACCTAACAAAGTTATACAATATAAGGTAGGTATACCAAAATCAATTGTATTCCTATGTACTACTAAAAAAATGGAAAAGGAATTTAAAATTAATATTATTTACTATGCCATAAAAATAAAAATACTTAGAAGTAAAATCTACTTAAATCTCTACGACATTCCTGAGAGAAATTAAAGAAGTGGAGAGATAAACCATATTCATGGATTGGAAGATTCCATATTGCTAAGATATCTATTTTCCCCAAATTGATTTGTAGATTCACCATAACCCAGTCATGATCCCAGAAGGCTTTTTTGTCAAGTTGACAAGTGATTCTAAAATTAGTATCTAAATGCAAAGAACCTAGAACGGCCAAAACAATTTGGTAAAGAAGAAAACTGGTGGACAACTTACACAACCTAACTTCAAGAATTAATATAAAGCTTTAGTAATCAAGGCATGCGGTATTGGCTTTAGTATAGACGAACACATCAACGCACAAAAATAGAACCACACATAAATTGTCGATTGAGTCTTTGACAGAGGTACCAAGTTAATCCTTGGCTGAGAGGATAGTCTTTTTCACGAATGATGCTGAGACAAATGGATAACTGTTATGAGAAGAAAATGAACCTCTATCCATACTCCTCAACAAACACAGGTCTATAGATCATAGACCCAAATTAAAATTATCAGCTTTGAGAAGAAAACATAGATGAATTTTTTTTAACCTTGGAATAAGCAAAGATTTCTTAGGATACAGAAAGTACTAACCATAAACAAACGACAAATTGGATTTCAAAACTTTAAAAACTTCAGTTCATGAAAATACACCACTAAGAAAATGCATAGAAAAGCCCCAGACTGGGAGAATAAATGACAATAAGTTTCACTTTTACATAATGATGCATATAGGAAGCACAATGAAAATAATATTCCATTTATAGTATAATATATAAAATAGTTGAATTCCAGGCATAAATTTCTAATGATGAAATAAAAGGAAAAATAACTGGAAAGTTATACCTTATACTTGATTGTATAGACTATAATAAAGATGACAACACTTCCTAATTTATAAAGATATTTTAATATAAGACTAATTAATTTTTCTCAGGATATTTTAAATAACATTTTTAAATGGGATTTCCAAGCCAAGAAAACATGCCTTTGTTTTTAGTTTATTCACTATTCCTAATAGTGCATTTTTATCAGATCGGATTGGGGCAATCAGGAATTCTATAACTGGTCTTTGATTTGTTAGCGGATATTCAAACAAGCCTTCAAAAAAAGGTTAAGAATACTGGAATAAAAATTAGGCCATGAGCAGCCCCAAATAACATAACGAGAAACATAATCTTAAAAAATGTTCTGAAGATGTATGCTTTAGCTGCAGCTAAAACGCACACCCCTATTACTGTTGAAATTGCACTCTGTAACACCGGGTAGCCTAGCAGATACAATGCCTCAATTGTTTTTTGGTTTACTGAGGGCTTGGAACTGGAAACAAATGCATAGGAAATGTGTGCAGAAAAATCGAAAGAAAACCCTATACAAATGACAAGATTAATCATGGATATGGAATCAAGATTGACTTTCCAGAATGCCATGAAACCTGTGACTCCCACAATCACAGAAGCAATAGCAAAAGTCACCCACAAGGAACACAGTGGATGAGGAATTAACAATAAGGAAACGATGAACATAGCTGCTGATGCAACAACGACATTTCGAACAGTGTTTTCTAATATTGCAGTATACTGATCAAAATATATGAATGCCCGGTTATACACCATTAGGGGAATTTCACACTTTTCAGCCAGGCTTCGGAACTGGAATAACATCATCTTCTTATTGGTTGAAGAAGAAACACCTATGGTCTGAATGAAGGCCCGAGAAGAAATGATTTCATGTGATGATGAAATATTAATATCACACTTAAAAAGTGGAAAATCCGTTAAAAAACTGGAAATACTGTTTATAAAAGTATTCTTATCATTTACATCTTGTCTGTTATTTTCCATATATTTCACATATTCTCGTAACCAAAACTCTGTAAGACTTTTATCTACATAGTTATTGTTTTCAAAATCTGCCAGACATTTTTCCAATTTTTGCCTAGCATCTTTATCCCAGTAATCAAGAGCTTCAGTAACGATAACCATAACCCTGGGGCCATAATCTGAAAAATACTCCTCTTCTACATTAAAATATGGTGTGATGTATGAATCGTCACTTGCCAAATTTCGAAGGTCTAAACCTTCCTCCACTTGGAAACACCCATATATACTACTTACGATGTACAAAATGTATATAAGCACTACAAAAAACTTGGACTCAGTGGTTGTGAGAAAAGGCCCAAAATAGTCTCTAAAGAACAAATTCATTGGATGGATTTCAGCTTCATGTTCCTCTGGGAGAGACTCAAATGGGAGACAGCAGGACTTTTTTAATGAGGAACATTTTTGGTCAGGAGTTTCTGACTTTTTCAACCAGCGTAGACAGACTACTTCTCTTTTTCCATCCAGGGCCAGAAATGCTCCAAAACAGGTGATGTTATACAAATAACAAAAGAGCAGGGTTGTTCCTGTATAGATGCAAAAGTATTGTATGGACCTGAAGGAGGTCATAATGCCTGTATAGAAAGCCAGGACGTTGGTGGTGGTGGTTATTGTAATGGACACTGCCACTTTTGAATAGACATCGGACAGCCGCTGTTTTATGCTATCCACGAGGCTGGTCTTCTGCCAGGCAGAAATCATGATAAACATGTCATCGACCCCAACACCTGTTAAAAAAGGAAACAGTATCTTCATACATATTAATAGCCATTAAAAATTAAACAGATCAAACCATTTTCTTTGCCCATCTCTTAAGGTCTTATTTATCTTGCCCAATCTGTGCTTTGGTGCTACTTTGATGCTTTCTCTGGTTGCTTCTGAATTCACAACAGAATTCATCATTCCTTCCTCTGTAATAACTCTGTGCTTTGTGCACTATTATTTGCCCATAGCACAGTATACTCTACTCCTAGTCTTCATTTAGGGTGTTTTAATGATGAGTCAGGAAACCTGGTTGCCTGGGTGTTAGTCAAAGCAGGGTTAGCAATGTATCTTTGATTCAATTAGATCACATGAGAGACAATTTTCTCCCACAAACCACTTCACACTAATGCACAAACACACTGGGCCAACATTCTCTGGCTTAAAATATAAGCTGGACTTATCTGTTCTACAGCTAGCATCTAGCTATCAACATGGTATGATTTCAGAGGCACGGTATAGTTTATAGACATACACACACACACACACACACACAAATGTAGTTTTCCTGCTAGTCTGTTTTTGATACTTGGAATGTTATCATTCAACTATCACTTGCCCAGGTTAAGGCATTATTTCATTAAAATGCAAGTACTCTTGAGATCAGAACTATGTACCAAAGTAAACCTTAAGAACCTTTTACTTATTAGTGCCTACTAGGTGATTAGTTCTTTTCCACAATGACATTTCATGACTGGTTTGGAATAAAGAGGATAGAACATTTGAGGGCTTTGAAATCATCACTGAAGACTGGAGAAGGAGGGCTATAAAGAAGAAAGGAGATTAGAAAGGACAGCATGAGCATGTTGCAAGTAAATTTCACCTCCCTCAGATTGTCTACTAGAGTTGACACTACTGTCACTCATGGACACCTTTGATTCCATGTATATCGATACAAAATCAATACTTGGAACTGAAATGCCAATCTTAAGTTCAATTTTGGGGGATCTTCTCCATGGATGACATGGGAGGGCACTGGGAATTGCAACTTTGCCTCTAATTCACATGTTCTACGGGTGTGATCAAGAGGGAAGGGTCTAGACCGAAACTTAAGTCTACGTAATGTCATGAACCGCATCCTGACACTCCCACTGCTCAGCTTTGAGGATTTCAACAGCGCTCAGCTGGACAAAAGAGAAGAATCAGAAGTGCTAAGGACAAAGAATGAACTTATTAACATTTATTAGTTGTTTAAAAACTAATTTTATTATTCATAGAACCTTGTTCAGACACTGTCCTCACACATTTCTTCCTTGAGTTGCTGAAATCACACACACACACACACACACACACACACACACACACTTGCATTCCTATGTATACACAGACTATACAAAAATGCTTTATATTAAATCAATTATATACACTTTGTACTTATTTATGGCTGTGGGGAACACTGAGTGATTAAGCGTGACTGTGTACTGGGAAGGTGTGCCCTGAAGAGCTAGGATAAACAAGCCGACATCCAGCATACAGCTCGTCCGTTATCTCCCCCAGGAAACCCAGTATTATTTCTTCCAAGTTGCTTACTTTCTCATGCTTATTGTAAACAAATTCTGAAAGTATAGGAAAATAGAAAGAAAAAATTTAAACAACTGTAATTCCACCCTTCAGGAACAATCCCTGCTAACATTTTTATGGATATTCACCCAGAATTTCCTCTATACAAACATACACATAGAACCGTATCTCTCTCAAGTATCTTGTTTCATAACCAGCATTTTCCATTTAACATTATATATCTACCTCTTTCTAAAGACTGAATATGATTCCAAGATTTTCATATGCTATGTATGAGTTGATCCATCCTACGTTGATATGGGATTAGGTTGTTTTCAATACATTCCTATTCAAAATCACACTGAAATGAACATACTTGTTCTGCTTTTTTGAGCACTTGTCCAATTATTAGATGTGGAAATTCCTAGAAATGGAATTGGTAGGTCAGAGTATTCCCCTTTTCATTTTTAAATCTTTTGATTTGTTGCAAAATTGGACTAAAACAAGGCTGTACCCATCTACAATTCTCCCCCAGAAGAATATGAGAGTGTTCATTTGCACACAACCTTCCCCAAACCTTCAATCTTGCTAATATTTATTAATCTAATAAGAAAACAAGGTGTCTCACATTTGGTTATTTTGCATCCCTTGATTAATTGAGAGGTCAAATATTTTTTCTTATAGCTTCAGTGACTTGTATTTTGGATATTTGGGGTGTATGTGTGAACTGCCTGTTCACATCCCTTATCTGTATTTTTCCATTTGAGGTATAGATTCTTCCAACTCTAAAGGCACATGATTCAATTTGATTTTCTTTTTTCTTGACCCCTCATTTTGGATCTGTAGAGCCACCTCTAGATAGTTATTTTGCTTAATCTAACATTAGCTCCTTCCCTTAACTACCCCACATCCCACATACACAATGTGTAGCCTCATGTTTTGTTTTACTCACCTAGAATAAGAAATGGTGAATTTGCAACTATGATCACAAATGGCACCCCAATGTACAACATCAGGCCAAAGCCGCTCACCACTGCCAAGGCAGCAGAAATCACTCCAAAGGCTGCAACCCACATTTTGTTGCGGATACAGTCACACCTGTAAATTTGGAGGGAAAAATCATGGAATTTGTGGTGGTAGCTTCCATACTGAAATTCCATCAATTCATAACATTCCTGACTTGGACACCAACTCAGAAGCCTCTTGGGCAATAATTCCCATACCTGTCTGCTGGAGACCTTTAACTCCCAGGCACTATCCCAGACCAACTGGAAAAAAAAAGAGGGAACAGAAAAGTTGGGAATCTATACTTTTACCAAACTATCTTGGGTGACTTACGCAGCTAGCCAAGCACTAAGCCACTAACTGGCATTTCAGAACCACAAAGATACATCAAAATACTGCAGATGGTTAATTACACTCTGATCTTCAAAGGGGTGTGAATGGAATACAACAGCAAATTACAGAGAAAGGATCCATAGCCTGTTGTCTTCTTACCCAACCCCTAACTCCGACTAGCCATAAACACAACCCTAAACAACTCCTGTATTTCAAAGCTAGTCGAATCTGTATTGTGGTTAACAAAGTATGAAAGCCGCCTCCTCAAACCTTTTCAGGATTCTCCTTTACTAGTGAAGTGGGCTCTAGAAAAGTTGCTACTAATTGCAAAAAAAAATTGAAATGTAGTTTATTTTGAATAACACAACCTATGGCTGTTTCTTTGCTGGAACAACAGAAATCGAAATATATATACGGAATTTTATAGCATGGATTCAGTATTTTACCTCCCAAACAACCACAACGTTACATTGTAAAATACCGACAACCACCTGTGGTTTTATATTTTACTCACTTGTTAACTGCCCCAAAACAAATGACTGACACCTGCCTCTAGATGTTTTTAGCAGGAGAGAGAAACTAGGTTTGGACGGAAGACTAGGAGAGTCAACTACGGAAATGCAGCCACTGATTCCAAAGCATCAAAAACATGATTCAAGACCCTCTTCAGGAAAGATCACACAAAATGAGCTCAACTTCCTTCTTATTAAAAAAATTTCTACACCATGGCTCTATTTCACTTTTTCTCAACCTGCTGGTGCTGTGAGTTAAATTCAGGGCCCCAAATCAACACACACACACACAAATTCCAGAGCAAAAGTAAATTGCTTTGTTACAACAAATTTTGATTATAATGAATACTTTCTTAAAACAACAATATTGGTCTACAGGAGTTTAAGAAAGTAACAAAGAAGAACTTTAAAATCAGAAAGATTAATGCACATAAAAGTTACATAAGACGTGTTTATTCCCAATCCCTCTTTCAAGTTTCTGGATTTCTTGGTGTAAATTTTTCAGAGGATGGGGGACTGAAGTATATTATTAGCTCTAGTGACTTTACTTGGAATAGTTGCTGTGTCGATTTTCTCTGAGTGACCTTTATTTTAATGATCAATAGACAATAGAAGGAAAGCTCTGAAAGTGGAACACTGTAGGAGTTTGGGGAATACACCTGTAGATATTCCAGTCCCCAAGAAGGACCTTGGCTTAAGCAGGTTATCAGAACGACCTAGGGGAGTCTTGGAACCTTAGATCTCCTGGAACCCACTCTGCAGATCCCGATTCTATAGGTTTGTAGTGAAGCTGCAGAGCCTACGTGTCTAAAAATTTCCTCATATGATTCCAATGCTCAGGCAGAGTTGGGCGTCACTGGCAGCAAAATGGCCAATTTTCTGAATTTTCTATTCATTTAGCAGGGAAGGGCTAATTAGACGTTAGTATACTGAGACATGCTTGGTGAGGCATCCATATCTTCCTTGAAAGGATTGACATCTATTGTAAGTAATGAACAGTTCAGTGCATTTGAGAAGGGAAAGATTTTCCAGATTTTATCAGAAACTGGTCTAATATTTGATGTAAGTTTTATCATTTCCCAAATGTCAGACAATTCTGAAATAGTCTAAGAAACTCCATATACCACTACTGGCCATAGGATGAAGTTCAATTTGGAGCATAAACTTTTGAAAGAGTCTTACTATTTTCAGTGACTCCACTGCAAGACAATAAATATGGAATCCCAAAATATGTTCAAATAAGAGCTCTGTATGAGGTAAAGGCATGCAAGCAAGGAATAATCTTCATATATAAGCGTGTGAGACAGGCAGGATGGGGATGTCTTAGGGACTGTCCAGGAGGCCTCATCTAGAACAGAGATAAGAGATTCTCAGTGATAACAGAGAAGTAGAAGTGAGCGATGTCCAAGGAACTCACGAAAGTGCTCACAGGAGAATCAGTTTTATATTCAAGCCCAGAAAAGGCATGTATTAGACCATCAGTCAGCATCCGTGGCTGAAGAATTTTCCTGCTTCCTTTCCTCTTCTCCTTGTGCATCCTCCAACCCAGGAACCAGCTTAGCAAGATGGAGAGTAGGAGGAGAAGTGATGGAAGAGGGCTGGCAAGTCCTTTGTTCTCCATTAACGGTTATCCCATGTAGCATCCCCCAGTTAAGAAATGGGGGGAAAAACCTTAGTTTCGAATCAAGTTACAACTTTTGTGTATTACATGGACATGGACATTTTAATTCTGACTGGAAGACTTTGTCTTACCTAAGAATGACCACAAAAGTCACAGGGTCTGCCCGAGTTTTCATGGGGCAGAGGAAGAACTTGCTCTACCTACAATGCTTCAAGGGAACAAAGGAAGACAAAATAAAGTTGCTTTATGTTTATACCTCATGAGTCTTGTGTGTTCAATATGTTGGTTACATAAGCATAAAAATAGTCTTCAAAGACAAATATAAACCATCTTCTAATTGCCTTCCAAACAAGATTTTCTGCTTTATTGTCCACAACTATTTGTAAAGATAAGCAAGAATTGATATAAATTTGTATCTTCAGAACCAACTATTTAGTAGGAAAGTTTTTTCAAACCATCTGTTGGTATCTTGTAGATTCTATACTAATTTAAAAAACGTCTTTATCCTACTAACTTTAACAAGACTGAATTTTCTTTTCTTTCTTCTCTCCTCCCTCCCTTCTTTCCTTTTTTCCTTCCTTCCTGTGTTTTCTAAAAAGTGTGGTCTTCCTTTCCAGAATAACAAAGTTATGAGATAGTTTATTAACTCTAAGGAGGTACCCACTGTGGTCAAGTCTCTTTACGTACTGGGGCCTCATCTTTCTTCCACCTTAAATTTAGAGAGTTAACTTTTATCATTTGTTCCCAAATCCACCTACAGATGAGAATCAACTACAGAAATTTTTGAAATATAGATTCTCAGATTTAACCCCTGGATATTCGATTCAATAGGGTAGGGCCTCAGAATATGTGGTTTCAGGGCTCTCTTTTTGACTCTGATGTGAGAATCACTGGAATAATATAATCTATAGGGTTCCTTCTACATCTAAGTTCTATTGTTTGCTGCCGTTTTTCAGATTTTAGCTTTCTGATCACAAGATCTCAAACTAACCCTAATTCCTAGGTAACGTTTTTTAAATGCTTAGCAAGGTTAACTCCACAACAGAACAATGGAGAAGCCCAAGTCAATTTAAATTAGAGCCTAATTTTTTATATACTTAAAAGTACTAGTTCAAATTTATAATAGAAATAAAGACTTATATCTTAGTTCTATCAGCATATCTGTCTCCAAATGGGACAATTAATCATAATTGGTACAATATGTAAGGCAGAAAGCCTATGCCAAATCAAACAAAACTAGCCACAATTTCTTGTTCCTATACCATTTGATTGCATACTCCTGCCAATGGGCAAAATTTTTAAAAAGTCATCAGCTTTAAAAAATAAGAGTTTAGTGCTGAACATCAGCAAAACATAGAGTAGAAAAACCTAAACTTTTATCCCCACAAGGAAACAGAAAAACAAGAAGAAATTGTCAGAACCAAGTCTGTGAACTCTGGAAAACAGCCAAAAGTTTAAAGCAACCAAGTCAGTGCTGAATCAAAAAAAAAAAAAGAAGTAAAGAAAAGGGCACCTCAAAACAGTAAGCTTTATATCAATTTGACAAGCCCTACCTCATCCCTCTCTTGCATGGTAGAGGTCTTAAAGTGGCAGTGACCATAAAGTGGCAGGTGTGTTAAAGTGGCCACAGTCTTAAAGTGGCAATAGTCTTAAAGCAGCAGCCATCTTAAACAGGCAACAGCCTGTGTTACTGGTGTGGGACTATATCTCTGTTTTTGGAGGGAGCAGAGCACCACCTTTCACAAAATAATCTATATGTCTGCTCTAACCTGTCTGGGGGCTACCTGAAAGAATGATGCAAGACACTCCTTGGTTTTGTCTCACTCAAAGCTGGAAAGCTGGAAACACCTCAAGCTGAATTAACAACCCTCACACACGTAGGGCAAAAGATTACAACCCAAACCTACAAAAGGTTGCCTAAGGCAAAACTGGGGAGCATTTCTCTGGGAATTTAGGATATGTGTACTGGAGAATTAGACAGTCACCCAGGGCAAGACGCATGCTCAGAAAAGACCTGAGAAGACCCTAAGCTTTCTCCTAGTGCCAATTCCCAGGCACAGTGTAAGCCTGGCTAAGTTTTGAAGGAGGGTCCCAGCACAGAATCATTTTGCAAAAACTGGGAGAGGTCCTGCCATCCAAGGAAATCTCTGTGAAAACATTGGCTAAACACAAGCTAAGGGACAGAGACTTCAGCAACCATATAAACAGGGAATACAGTCCTGGAAATAATAATTTAGGGAAGTCACTAATAAAATGGACTACTACAGTTTTAAACAAACAAACGAAAAAACTCAGGAAACCCTGCAGACAGGGGGAATCTGATTTTCAGTTACCATTTTATAAGAGTCAAACGTCCAGTTATCAACAACAAAAACAAAAATCACAAGGTATACAAAAAAACATGAGAGTATGGCTAAGGAAAGGAACAAGATAAATTGACAGAAATCACCCTTGAGGAAAGCCAGAGATAGGGCCTATTAGACAAAGAGTATAAAACACTGTCTTACATATGCCCAAAGAGCTAAAGGAGAGCTCTGACGAGGAAGTAAGGCAAACAAAATAAATAAATGATAATATAAATAGCGAAATTTTTAAAAGGGACCAAATAGAAATTCCAGAGCTGAAAAGCACAATAATTGAAATGAAAAAAGAAAAGAAACACTAGAGGTATTCAACAGCACATTTAGCAGGCAGAAGAAAGAATCAGCAAACTTGAAGCCAGGACAATTTAAATTATTGAGTCTGACTGGCAGAAAGAAAAAAAATGAAGAAAAATGAAAAGAACCTGAGAGATCTGTGGGACACCAGTAAACAGACCAATATACACATTATAGGAGTCTCAGAAGAAAAAGAGAGAGAAAAAGGGGCAGGAAGAATATTTGAAAAAACAATTGCTAAAAACTTCCCAAATTTAACAGAAGACATGAAGCTACAAACCCAAGAAGCTTAACGAAGTCCAAGGAGGATAAACTCAAAAAGACCCACACTGAGACACATTATAATCAAACTGCGGAAAGAGAAAGAGAAAGAAAGCGTCTTGGGAGCCACAAGAGAGATGCAACTCACCACAAACAAGGGATCCTTAATAACTGTAAAGGCTTATTTCTCATCAGAAACCATGGAAGCCAAGGGACAGTGAAATGATAAAGTGTTAAAAGAGAAAACAAACCCATCAAGTGAAAATTCTGTATCCAGAAAAACTTTCCCTCAGAAATGAAAGAGAAATTAAGACATTCCCAGACAAACAAGAGCTAAAGGAATTTGTTACCACTAGATCTGCCCTATAATAAATGCTAAAGGGAATACTTTGGGCTGAATTGAGAGAACAATAAAAAGTAACTCTAAGTCATATGAAGAAACACAGATTTTCAGTAAAGGTAAAAACATGGGCAAATATAAAAGTGAGTATTATTGCATTTTTGGTTGGTAACTCTACATTTTATTTCCTACAGAACTTAAAAGACACATACATAAAAATAATTATAAATCTATGTTATAGGGCATTCAGTGCATAAAAATGTAATTTGTGACAACAACATAAGCAGGGGAGGACAGAGATGTATAGAAGCAGCATATTTATAGGTTGTTGAAGTTGTTAGTATCAATTTAATACAGATTGTTTTCAATTTAGGATGTTACATGAATCTCCATGGTAACCACCAAAAAAAATCTTTAAAAATCATCACAAAAGGAAATGAGAAGAATCAAAACAGCTCGCTAGAAACATAGAAACTAAACATAAAAGAAGGCATAATGGATGAAATGAGAGACAAAAATCTATAAGATATACAGAATACAAATAGCAAAACAGCAGAAGTAAGTCTTTCCTTGTCAATAATTATTTTAAGTGTAAATGGATCAAACTCCCCAATCAAAAGGCAGAGACTGGCAGAATAGATAAAACAGCATGATTCAACTATACGCTATCTAAAAGAGACTCACTTTAGGTACAAAGACACAAATAGGCTGAAAGTTAAAGGATGGAAAAGATATTCCACACAAATAGTAACAAAAAGAGAGCAGGGGTGGCTATACTGATATCAGACAAAATAGATTTTATTTCAAAAACTGTTAAAAAAGACAAATTGATAAAAGGTCAATTCATCAAGAAGATACATCAACCATAAACATATACATAGCCCACAACAGAGACCCAAAATACATGAAACAAATATTGACAGAATTGTAGAGAGAAATAGATAGCTTTACAATAATAGAAAATTGAAAACACCATTTTCAATAATTGATAAAAAATCTAGGCAGATAATCTATAAGGAAATAGAGGAAATGAACAGCACTGTAAACCAATTAGACCCCACAGAGATAGAAAGAACACTCAACCCAAACAACAGCAGAATATACATTATTTTCAAGTGCACATGGAACATTCACTGTGATAGACCATATGTTAGGTCACAAAACAAGTCTGAAAATTTAAAAAGACTGAAATTACACAAAGTTATCTTTTCAACCAATGATGGGATGAAGCTACAAATCAATGATAGAGGAAGAATTAGAAAATTCACAAATATATGGAAATTAAACACCATACTGTTAAACAACCAATGGGTCAAAGAAGAAATCACAATGGAAATTAGAAAATACTTAGTGACAAATGAAAACAAACACACAACATACCATAATTTATGGGATGGAGTGACACTAGTGCTCAGAGGTAAATTTACAGCTACATCAAAAAATAAAAAAGATCTCAAATCACTTTGTGGAACTAGAAAGAGAGCTAACACAAAGCTAACAAAAGGAAGGAAATAATAACGATTAGAACAGAGATAAATAAAATTGAGAATAGAAAAACAATACAAAAAACAAAACCAAAAGTTGCTTATTTAAAAAGATCACCAAATTGACAAACCTTTATCTAGAGTGACAAAGAAAAAAACAAGCCAATACAAATAACTAAATCAGATACAAAAGTACAGAAATAGAAAGGATTATAAGAGAATGCTATAAACAACTCATGCCAACAAATTGGATAACATAGATGAAACGCACAAATTCCTAGAAACACACCAATGACCTAAACTGACTCAAGATGAAATAGAAAATCTCAAGAGAGACGTAACAAGTAAAAAGATTGAATCAGTAATCAAAAACCTCCCAACAAAGAAAAGTCTGGGACCAAATGGTTTCACTGGTGAATTTTACCAAACATGTAAAGAAGAATTAACACCAATTCTTCTTAAACCCTTTCAAAAAATTGAAAAGGAGGAAACACTACCTACCTTATTCTATGAAGCCAGCATTACACTGATACCAATGCCAGGCAAAGACATCACAAGAAAACTACAGATAAATATCTCCTAAGAATATAGATGCAAAGTCCTCAATAAAATTCTAGCAAATCCGATTCAATAAGACATTAAAAGGATTATACACCACAACAAAGTGGGATTTATCCCAGGAACGCAAGAGTGGTTCAACATGGGAAAACCAATCAATGTAATACACCACACTACTAGAACATAGGATGAAAACCACATGATCATATCAATAGATGCAGAAAAGGCATTTGACAAAACCTAACACCCTTTCATGATAAAAAACACTCAAAAACAAGGAACAGAAAGGAACTTCCTAAAAAACGATAATGGCATTTATTAAAAACTGCACAGCTAACATCATACTCAATAGTGAAAGACTGAAAGCTTTCCCCCCAAGATCAGGAACAAGATAAAGAGGCTTACTTTTACCAAAGATATTCAACTTTGTACTGGAGGTGCTAGCCAGAGCAATTAGACAAGAAACAGAAATAGAAGGAATCCAAATTGGAAAGGAAGAAGTGTAACTATCCCTTTTCACAGGTTACATGATCTCATATATGAAAATTCCAAAGAATCTACAAAAAAACCCCCTAGAGTTAATAAACAAATTCAGCAAAGCTGCAGGATGCAAGATCAACACACAAAAATTAGTTGTGTTTCTATTCATGTGAAATGAACAATCCCAAAAGGACATTAAGAAAGCAATTCCACATAAATAGTGTCTAAAAGAATAAGACACTTAAGAACAAATTTAATCAAGGAGATAAAAGACTTGTACACTGAAAACTAAAAAACACTGGTGAAAGAAAGTAAAGAAGACCTAAATTGATGGAAAGACATCCTTAGTTTACGGAAAGGGAGACTTAATATTGTTAGTATATCAATCTCACCTAAAGCAATCTACAGATTCAACACAATCTCTACCAAAATTTCAATGGCCTTTTTTTTCAGAAGTGGAAAAGTCAACCCCCAAATTCATATGGAACTGCAAGAAGCCCTGGACATCCAAAATGATCTTGAAGAAGAAAAAGTTGGAGAACTGAGATTTCCAGATTTCAAAACTTATAACAAAGCTAGAGTAATCAAAACAGTATGGTACTGGCATATTGATAGATACATAGACCAAAGAAATAGAATTGAGAGTCCAGAAATAAACCCATACATCTACAGCCAATTGATTTTTGACAAGGATGCCAAGTCCAATCAACTGGAAAAGAATGATCTCTTCAACAAATAGTACTTGGACAACTGGATTTCCACACGTACAAGAATGAAGTTGGACCCCTACTTGACACCATGTACAAAAATAAACTAAAAATTGATCACCAACTTAAATATAAGAGGTTAAACCATAAAACTCTTGGAAGGAAACATAGGGTAAATGTTCATGACCTTAGATTTGTTAATGGATTCTTAGATACAACACCAAAAGCACAAGGAGCAAAACAAAAAATAAACTGGATTACATCAAAATTAAAAACTTTTGTGCACTGAAAGACATTATCAAGATAGTGAAGAGATAATCTACAGAGTGAGAGAAAATATTTGCAAATCATACATCTTATAGGAGTTTAGTATCTAACATCTGTAAAGCACTCATCAACAACCAAAAGACAAACAAACCAATTAAAGAATGGGCAAAGGACTTGAATAGACATTTCTCCAAAGAAGATATACACACAAAAAGCCAATAAACACATGAAAAGATAGTTAAATCACTAGTAATTAGGGAAACGTAAATCAAAACCACAATGAGATACCACTTTGCAACTACTAAGATGGCTATAATCAATAAAACAGAAAGTAAGATGTGTTGGTGATGATGTGGAGAAATTGGATCCCTTTTACACTGCTGATGGGCTGTAAAATGGAGCAGCCTCTGTGGAAAACAGTTTGCTGGTTCTTCAAAAAGCTAAACATAGAATTATCATACAACCCACCAATTCCACTCCTAAGTATATACTGAAAACAAGGACTCAAACAGATATCTGTACACCAATGTTCATCATAGCATTATTCACAATAGCCAAAAGGTAGAAACATTCCAAGTGTCCATCAACAGATAAGCAGATAAACAAAATGTGGTATATCCATACAATGGAATATTATTTGGCCTTAAAAAGGAACAATGTTCTGATACAGCTACAACATGGATGAAACTTAAAACATCCTGGGTGAAATAAGCCAGTCACAAAAGGGCAAACATTCTATGATTCCACTTACATGAAATCTCTAGAACAGGAAAATTCATAGAGACAGAAAGTAGATTAAAGGTTAAAACCAGGACTCGGGGAGGCAATGGGGAATTAGTGCTTAATGGTTACAGAGTGACCCCATCTGTTTGGGGTGACAGAAAATATTTGGAAACAAGACAGCTGTGATGGTTACACAACAGCGTGAATGTAAGTAACGCCATTGATTGTACACTTAAAAACGGTTAAAATGGCATATTTTGTTATATATATTTTACCACTATAAAATACTTTTTAAAAAGTAAGAGTTTAAAAAACTAATAAAAGTGTTTTACCTGTAGCATGATATGACTGCAAATAATATGATTAGAAGGTATGCCAAGTGAAACAAAGGGATCACTGTCATAGAAGTTGCCTCAAATTCCAGTTGTCTAGAAAGTGACGTAAAGTAGACCACCTGCCACAAAAACACACTCAGGTAAATAACTTTTAGTTCCAATATTCGTGTGTGAGTTACAAACACTATCGAAACACTATAGCTTATTGATTGAAACATGTTAAAATTCAAAGATCAAAATATGTGCATTATGATTTTAGAATAAAGAAGATAGAGATCTCCATCTTCCCACAAATCTACGGCATGCTTTCCAAAGTTTCTTTCAAAAATCCAAAGTTTAAAACTGGACATACAAAATCTATATTTCATATAAAACTGTGAACTCATTAATGGCTGTAGAAATTGTGCCTCTTTCTAAATTTTTATTAGGTTATCTTTTACTATTTTAATTGCATAAATATCATTTCAGAAAGGCCTGAAAAGGCTTTTTCCAGTAGGATGTCTCACTTTCACCAGGCTTATTCAGAAGTATTAGCAGATTTGCTGGTCCAACAATTACTAACAGCTAACATGTGCCCAGCGCTACGCAATAACTTAGTTGAAAAATGCTGAGCTATTTAGCTTTTTCAACACCACCATGGAACTTTTGCTTAAAAGTTTGTTTTTTGATTCCAATGAACTCCAAGCAAGTTTTAGGGGGCTCCCAGAAACAGCAAAGACTTTAGCTAAAAGAAAGAAAAAGTAATCTGACTAGAAAACCAAACCCCAAAACTAAACCAGAAGAACAATGTCTGCACTGAACAGACCGACTTTGAGGATGTAGGATTTGTGTCTTCCACCAGAATGTTACCAAGGATTTAAGATTTGTGGCATCCTTCCACGTGTTCGTTCAAGAAAGCTGGATTAAGTACCAAATACAGTGCAGCACACCCAGCTTCAAGACAGGGACTCCATCAAAGTCAGGGAGCGCTATGGTGATGGAACTCGGACCAAGTCTTTACTTATCCCTCCCACTTTCTCCTGGCCACCCTGTAAATCCCAGCGCCAGGTACCTGAATCTTCTTCAAGGCCAGACTCTTTTGCATTTTGCTAAATTCGTTCAGGAAATGGATCAGCCACAACTTGCTATGCTCGTTGTCCTCTCTGACCTCGGTCTCCAGGAAATACAGCAGCCGCATGGCTTTGGTCTCCAGGAGGAACTGGTTCGTTCCTATCTTCTCGCCTAAGACGACTCCGCCAAGGAGGTTGGCCAGGTAGAGGGGTTGGCCGGCTTGGGTGGAGATGGGAAAGGTGATGTTTTTCAGGTTGAGGTTATTGTTCGCCTGCCAGACGGCCAGAAGCGGGTTGGAGGGCACGCAGCGGCCCTGGTCCATAGCGCACACCTCATCGTAGTGGATCTCGGTTCCGTTTTCTTGTGTCACATACAAAGCCCGCACCGCCTCGTCCAATTTACTAATTTCTGATAAGGTTTCTTGTTCCAGCAGCGAGGCAGTGTTGGAGACCACTAGAACGGACGCGAAATTGACGTCGATGCTCTTCCTAGAGGCGGAGAAACGGTAAGAGTCGTTGATGGTGAAATGTGCTTGCACGAAGCGCCGCTCGGCTTTGGCCGGGCTCCCGATCGGGGTGTACTGCTCCTCGAGGTCTTCTTCTTCGTCCTTGGGCAGGTAGACGAAGCCAGTGCCGAGGGCGGCCGTCAGCACCATCGGCGCCAGCAGGAAGATCCAGGGGTGCGAGCCCACCATCCATCCCAGCCATGCGAAGGCGCGGGAGAGCGGCGCCTCCAGGCAGTCAGTGTGGCAGCGGGACCTCTCGGGCAACTGATTTCCCGACTGTGACTCGGACAGAGGGGGATCCCCCCTCGCCGACGCCGGGCGTGGCTGTGACTCCTGCTCCGACGCCGCTGGTGGCTCTGAGCCCTGCCCTGAAGCCCAGCCAAGCTCGGGTTTCTGTCCCTGACTTGACTCCAAAAGCCGCTCCGACTCCTGCCTTGAGGACGCGGGCGGCTCCGACTCCGGCCCTGTCCCCGGATCCCACTGGCTCCGAGGGTCTGGCCCAGGCCCCCCCTCCGGCTCCCGCTTCTCCGACGCTGACTCTGCCTCCTGCTTCCCCTCTGGCTCCGCCTTTGGCGCAACCTTAGAGGAACTAAGGCTCATTTCCGGGAAGGAAAGGCAACGTTCTCAAGCAGGGCCGCAGATTAGGAAGTGGCTACTGGGCAGGGCGCCCATCTCCGCCCCACCCGACGGTTTCCTGGAGAAATTCTAAGGAAGTCTGTTTGAGGTCAGGCTGCTCGCGCCCCGGATGCTGGAGGCTTCGTTGACGAGCACGTGGTTTGACCCGTAGCTCCAACCAGCCCCAAATTTCTCTGTGGCGTGCCTATCCCCTTGGAGTTAAGTTACTACGAGAAATAACTCTTAAAGACGAAGAAAATGCATGCCTGTCCTCCACGACTCAGTATTGGGAGAATTTGGCTCGTTCTCAGTGACACACACACACAAATGGCACAGATGTTACATGCGTTGTAAGTAGCAGCTTTTAGTTTCTGGAGCTCGTCCAGTAACACTGTTCTCAGGGAAGTCTTCTCTGAGCCTGGTACACCTAATTCAGTTATTTTTGTTCTCTAACTACAAACGTAATATGTTCATACATTCTCCTTGTAAAAAGATAGGAGTAATTATATAAAATGAAAAGTGAAAAAAAACCCAACGTAAAACTCAACCCTAAACCTTCCTTCTATCCCACTCCTCTTCTTAAAGGAATTGTTTTTTTCTTTGTTTAAAAGAAAAAAGTGTTTGTTCTTACAAACCCTTTCCTATGCATTTACAGGCATATCACAATATATGCAAATATATCTTTTTTATAAATATTATTGTATTAGTGTATCAAAGTTACATTTTTCACCTAATACATCCAAGGATCATAACATGTTAGTGCATATAAATTTATCTTATTTGACCTGCTCTATAATTTTCCAATGTATGGGTGAAACATTAATTAGCTGTAATACCATTGATAGATCTGTGGGTTGTTGAGAGTCTCTTGGTGTTGTAAACAGTACTAAGTGAATGAATGTCCTCAATTCAGAGCACAAGAACTCTATCTGCAAGATAAGTTTTTAGAAGTGGATTTACTAGGCCAAAGGATGTGCCCTTTTAAATTTCTAGAGGTACTGATAAATTCATATCTGTAGAAGTTGGTTCATTTATACCCTGTTAAGTAGCATATGAGGCTCTGGTTTGCCACAGCCTATCCCTGAATGTCAGGAAACTGGTTTGTGCCTGCCACTGATCTTTTATTTTGTTTTTATTTTTAATTTATTACTTAGAATCATCATATTTTCTCTCTGGGTGAACAGTCATCTTACATCTTTCGGGATGTTGGGATTTTCTTCTTGCTTTATAGGAACCATTCGTACATTAAGGAAATGATTACTTTTTCCTGTGCTTTGAGTACATCCCTCACCATTTTGCTGGTTGCCATGGCTTATGTTTATAGTTGAATTAACTGATGCTTTTCTTTTATGAGTTCTGGATTTTGTGTTGCAATAGACAGACTTTTCCCTTTCAGTGATTATAATTATCTACTTGTTAAAACATTTAAATATTGATCAGTCTGGAAGTTAGTGTAATCTAAGAGGTTCAGAATCAATGACATTGAGTGCTTGCTGTCAACCAAAACTGTGTTTTTCCATAATATGCAATTGCAATTGAAACATGACTGTCCAGTCAAGGACTACATTTTCTAGTCCCTTTGACTTATATGTGTGGCCAGGTGACCAATAATCAACTACAGAATGTAAGTGAAAGTGATATGTGTCACCTTCAGGCCAAGACCTTTAAGAAGTTCTCTGTCCCATCCGCCATCTAGCCACAGGCAGCCAAGGAGCCCATTTGAATTGCGGTGTGGTAAGCTGGCAGGAACTTGGGTCCCTGAGTTACCATGGACAAGAGAGCTACTCACTGACCAGGAGGATCCACAGTGACTGTTACATGAGTGAGAAATATACTTCTGTTGTGATAAGCCACTAAAAGGTTGAGACATTTATTGAAAGGGCTAATACAACTTTACCAATGAAGAATGCAATGGAGAGATAGCTGTCCCTAACCACTCCTGTCTGAGCCCCCTTCATTTTACTCAGTGAGCACTCTGCCCACTGCCAGTGAAAGAGAAGCGTTAGTTACATAGCAGTTGTAAGGGATCTGGAAGGGAGGTGGTGTATCAGTGGGTGACTTTCAGAGTTAACCACGTGTTATAGTGGGAATTCTATTCAGTGTACTTGTGTCACCCACATCACTAGGCCAGACGTGGCAGAAACTGAAAGTAAAAAGCAGTAGTCTAGCAAACCAATCCAGGCTTATTTTAATTCAACTATTAACAATAATACTTCATTGAAAATGAGACATCCCGGACAAATTTAAATTAGGTGGTATACCAGGACAACCGTAGAAAACCAGTTAGGGCTGCGGGAGACAAGAGTTAACAACTGCATAGGAAACTTATCAGTGACCTATACTCAGCCAAATAGGCTTTGTTTGTAAGTCTGACTGTATAGCCAAAGGCTACATGTGAGGACTACATGAAGAAGGAGCAAGATGAGCTAATAAAATGCTAAAGGAAGTGAACAACAAATATTTGGTGATTAAGCTGAGGTTGAATTAAAAAATGTTCAAGCATTACAGTATGCACTTTTCCCTCTTAGCTGTCCAAAATCAGCCGGATTTTACAAATGCTTGATTTTATGAAGAACTACTTTGAAAATCAATCTAGTGCCCTACACCCGTACTGAACCGTTTGTGAATGAGTGCTGTATTTGTTTTTGTTGCACTTTGTTCAAAATCAGTTGTGAATCTTTAATCAAAGCATTCAATGAAGGGAGCACCATAGAAACTTAAAGTTTTGAAGCCTTGGTAGTAAATTGGAATTATTGAAAACAAAGTTTATAAATAGAAAACATTGAAATTGTCACTACAAAAGTGAGGAAGGAAATGAATAAATCAAACAAGGAGAGCTCAGTGTACCTGATTTAATTTTGAAATTTTATAATTATACTTTTTAATTTTTTACCTTGTGAGAAGAATTTTTTGATGAGCTTTCATTTGGGGGATAAATTTATGTTGTGTAATGAATGGAATGAAATTGAAAAGGCCTATTATTCTGCAACATCTCCATTTGGTTTGGCAAAACATTTAAGATAATCAGAAATATAGATGACTAATTTGATGAGTTTTGTGTTATAAAATGTTTGTTTAAGAATGATACTCTGGGGGCCAGCCCTGTGGCCTAGTGGTTAAGTTTAGCTTGCTTGGTTTCAGCAGCCCAGGTTCGGTTCCCAGACTTTGACCCACACTACTCATTGGTGGCCATGCTGTGGGGGTGAACCACATACCAATAGAGGAAGATTGGCACAGATGTTAGCTCAGGGCAAATCTTCCTCAGCAAGAAAAAAAAAAAAAAGAAAAGAAAAGAAGGAGGAAGAAGAATGATACCCTGAATGAAGTAAAAAAGAGAGTACCAATGTGTGATGGTTATTTTGAGGTATCAATTTGGCTAAGTTTAGGTACTCAATCATTTGATCAAACATTTACCTAGGTATTGCTGTGATGGTATTTTGTAAATGTAATTAACATCTGCAATCACTTGATTCTAAGCAAAAATTTACCCTTTATAATGTGGGTGGGCCTCATCCAATCAGTTGAAAGACTTTAATAGCAAAAACGAGGTTTCCCAGAAAAAGAAGATATTCTGTCTCAAGACTGCAAGCTCAGCTCCCGTCTGAGAGTTTCCAACCTGTTTGCCTTCCATATGGACTTTGGTTTTGTCAGCCCCCACAACCGCATAAGCCAATTACTTGAAATAAGTCCTAAAAATATAGATATATAGATACACATATATCTATATATCTGTGTCTATATATCTCTCTCTTTCTAAATATATATATTTAGAAATATATATAATTAATATGTATAATATAAAAAGAATATATATTGAGATAGATGTTGAGATAGATCTCAATATATAAAATATATATATTGAGTATAAGTATATAGACAGAGATCTCAATATATATAAGATCTCTTTCTCCATACACACACACAGGTGCGCGCGCACACACACACACACACATAACTTGGTACCCAGAGTTAATCTCAAGGAATGGAATCTTAAGGATGAGTTGTGTGAATTGGGTCTGGGTTTTCTAGAATTGGTTCTCCAATCTGATTATCTTTTGAGGCATTAATGGCTCTATATCCAGGAGTAAAGAGGGTACTGACAGAGCATAATCTGATGTTGCAATAGATATAAAATATCACCATTGTAAACTCCTAATTGAGTACTTATAAACAGCAAATTTTACATGACCATGTATTTGATACCTTAGAACATTTTAGTCAAACTAACTAGCATAAGGTTGGTTGCTCCTACTTGAACTGGAGTATGTGGGGAAAGAAAAGGATGAGCTCAGAGCTTCAAATTCCCTGCTGAAGGTCAGCATAAATGACCTGAAAGTTTTCATGTGTACCCTGAGAGAAATCCTTATCTCCAGTATACACAGAACTGAGATTTTTGAAAACCAAGCCAAAGTGTCATTCTGTGTGTGGCTGAATTACAATACAAATTGAATTCCCAGCCTTGCAGGGTGTCTTCTGTTAATGTAAGAGCTGTTAAAGAAGAAAGCTGGAAAAGTGAAATATGTGGAGACTAAACAAAATGCTATCAAAAAACGATTGGGCCAACAAAGAAGTCAAAGGAGAAATTAAAAAATACGTGAAGGCAAAGGAAAATGAAAACACAACATACCGAAATATATGAGATAGAGAAAAAGCGTTAAGAGGGAAGTTTATAGCAATACAGGCCCACCTCAAAACACAAGAAAGATCTCAAATGAAAAATCTGACATTACACCTAAAGGAAACAGAAAAGGAAGAACAAACAAAGCCCCAAATCAATACAAGGAAGGAAATAATAAAGATCAGAACAGAAGTAAATGAAATAGAGACTAAAAAAAAAAAATCGAAAAAATCAATGAAACTAAGAGCAGGTTCTTTGAAACAAAATTGACAAACCTTTAGCTAGATTCACTAAGAAAAAAGAGAGAAGGCTCAAATAAATACAATCAGAAACGAAAGAGGAGAAATTACAACGGATTCCAAAGAAATACAAAGGATTGCAAGAGAATACTGTGAAATGTTATATGCCAGCAAATTAAATAATCTAGATGTGGATAAATTCCTAGAATTATACAACCTTCCAAAACTGAATCAAGAAAACCTAGAGAATCTGGATAGACTGATCATTAGTCAGGAGATCAAAACAGTAATCAAAAGCATTCCAAAACACAAAAGACCAGGACCAGATGGCTTCCCCAGTGAATTCTACCAAACATTCAAGGAAGATTTAATACCTATCCTCTTCAAACGCTTCCAAAAAATTGAAGAGGAGGGGGACGCTTCTTAACTCATTTTACGAGGCCAGCATTACCTTGATACCAAAACCAGACAAGGACAACACAGAAAAACAGAATCACAGGCCAATATTCCTGATGAACATAGATGCAAAAATCATCAACAAAATATTAGCAAATTGAATACAACAATACACTAAAAGGATCATACATGAAATCTTGACGTTTGTGACAACATGGATGGACCTTGAGAGTATTATGCTAAGTGAAATAAGTCAGACAGAGAAAGAGAAATACTGTATGATTTCACTCGTGTGGAAGATAAACACAGAGAGAACAGATAGGCAGTAACCCAGAGGGAGAGCGAAAGGGCTAAAGGGGCCTATGTGCATGGTGATAGACGGCAACTAGGCTTTTGACACAATGTAGTTTATACGGAAGGTGAAATATAATGGTGTACCTCAAAATTATACTATGTTATAAATCTGTGTTACAGAAATTTTAAAAAATGCATAGGAAAACCCTCGACGGGGAAAAATAATTTGTAATATATATTTGACAGAGGACTTGTAATCAGAATATATAACGAACGGCCCAATAAAAATAGGCAAAGGACTTTGACAAAACATTTCCCCAAACTAACAGAAGTGATTGATCAATGAGCATATAAAAAATCATCAGGTAGGGGCCGGCCCAGTGGCGCAGTGGTTAAATTCGCACATTCTGCTTCGACGGCCTGGGGTTCACCGGTTTAGATCCCGGGTGCAGACATGCCACCGCGTGGCAAGCCATGCTGTGGTAGGTATCCCACATATAGAGTAGAGGAAGATGGGCACGGTTGTTAGCTCAGGGCTAGTCTTCCTCAGCAAAAAAAGAGAAGGATTGGCAGCAGATGTTAGCTCAGGGCTAATCTTCCACACACACACACAAATTTAAAATAAAAAAATCATCAGGTAAATAAAAATTAAAAGCACAAATAGATATAGTCCACCCCTACTGGATTGCTAAAATGAAAAGGACTGGCCATACCTAACATTGAGAGTGATAGGGAGCAACTCTGGGGGCTGGGTGGGCTTCATAGGCCTGTGATCATTCTCAGAAGGGGCCCCATCCCTAGTTTGATGCTCTGTTGTCACTGGCTTGAAATTCTTAATGATTTTTACCTTTGAACTTGTGTTTTTTTAAGTGAAGTCTAATGGGATAATGGAGTATCTCCATGAGCAGAGGAGACGTACCAACGGACAGTGCACGCATGTGCTGCTCAGTCTTGTGGGCTGGCTGACAACAAGCAGCCTGGCTGCCTGCTTCACTGACACATGACAACAAGGGGCAGGGCTGGCACAGGGCCCCCAGGGAGCTTCTGGGAGCAGGTCCTGGGTCCATCAGCAGCAGTAGAAGTGGTAGTGGCAGCACTATTGGAGCCCGGCTTGCTGGTCTGTCCCTGGAGCCTGTTCCTGTGATATTTGCATAAATATTGACTTGCCAATCTGAGTGTGGAGGCAGGAACTTCTGGCGCTCAGACAGTAAACTTTGTCAGTAAATTATTACAAAATAAAAGCATTCACATGGACATTTTAATAAAGCAAATCAAGAAGTTATTAGAATTCCTCAAAGAATTTAGAACCTCTGGTTTTGAAACTGCTACAACATTGCAAAGCAAGTATCTACAAGCTTAAATATATAACTTAAATTTGAAGATTTTTGCATTTAGTAGAAAAGAACACTATTTTTGTATGAAGCTTTGGATAAAAAAAAAAGCCTGAAGAAGGAAAACAAAATTGAGTAACTTCCTCCACTAAATAAATATCAAATTTAATATCAAGCTGCAGTAATTAGAACTATATGGTATTGATGAAAAGATAGATAAATTTACCAGTAGACCAAGATAGAAAACCTAGGAACAAACTGACATGTATATGAAACAGATCATAGACATCCTATATGCAAGCTTGATTCGTTGCTGAATGCGGACTGCAGATCAGTGGGGGAAAATGGAATATTAAATATACACATGGAAAAACATTAGCTTGGATCCTTACATCTTATTTTGCATAGAAATAAATTCCCAGTAGGTTAAGGACTTAAATAAAAAAGCAAAAATGTTGAGGAAATTTATGGAAATCTGGAAATATAAAACCTAACAAAACTAATGCAAGTAGAAATAGAAAAGCTTAATAGTCCTATAAGCATGAAAGAAATTCTTCGTGGTTACAAACAGAGACATCTTTTGGTTTTCATTTGCCTTGTATATCTTTGGCCACATTTAAAAAATTTTTCTTTACCCTTTTGCCCCGGATGTGCTTCTTGTATACAGCATACAGGGGTGCGGTAGATACCACCAGTGCTCACCAATATTTCCAGTTGTCCTTCCCGTTTAGGACACAAGGAAAACTTCATTTCCTAACCCCTAGGGTCATGTGAATAGTTCTGGCTAATGAGTTATAATGAAAGTTGATGTGTATCACTTCTAGTCTGAAGCACTTCAGAGCCAGTGTTCAATTCTCTACGCCCTGATCTAATGCTTCCCATTGAGGTGGTGGTACTATGAGACCGAGGCAGCCTGGAATGCTCAGCTATGGCGTAGAAGGCAGCCTAAACGCTGCATGGAGCAAGAATGGAACTTTTGTTAGGCTGTTGAAATTTCGATATTTTCTTCTTCCCTCAGCATTACCTGCCTATCCTGACTGATGAAAGATGATTTACTTTTTATCCAGTCTAAGGATCATTATCTTTTAACAATTTATTGTGTTTATATTTACTGATATGACAAAGGTTTAATTTTAAATCTCCCATTTTTGTTTATATTTTGTATCTTCAGTGCTTAGAACCAAGCCTAGACCTAATATGTGCTCAATAGATATTTACTGAAAATTTTAAATGTTATGCTTAGACACGTGTTTCATGATATTTCCACTTTGACATCGTAATCTGAAATTAGAGAAGTTCCTTCTTTCTCTTCCTTTTCCCCCTCAACCTCTGATTTTGGTTAAATATCTCATTGTTTTTTGCATTGTTATAGTTTATTAACTTTACATTATATTCTGTAGCCAAAATTCTTGTGGCTGTTTATATGTGTGGTTCGGTTTTTAATGGTTTCAATAATTTCTGTAACCTCTTTACCATGACTTCCCAGTTTCTGAGTTCTTAATTTTGATTTGTTTATTAGTTGAACTGATTTAATTGCCAAGAAGGTTTTATTTTAAAATAGGACTTACGTTCTATCACCTTGCATTTTGCATATTTGAGGATATATTTCTATTCTTTCATTTTCTAAGAGAACGTCATAGACATTTCTCCCCTGTCTCCTGGAATTCAGTGTTGTCTATGTGAAGCCCATTCCCCTGCCTCCCCCTTAAAGGTTAGTTTTTTTTTGCACTTTTTGGCTGAGCATCCAAAGTACTCTTTATTTTTGCTTGAAAATCAGTACCTTCACTAGTATATATTGCATTTATCAATTTCTCCTTTTCAACCTGAAGATTCAAGTCTTCCTTTATTTAATAAACATTTCCTCCCCAATTTTATATTTGAATTTTTTTCTGAGGGTTTTCTGAAAGTTGGAATATAAAAAGTTTCTTACATTCATTTCTTTGGTATATTAGTTATGCAAATGCTGAATTATATAGTCTTCTCTATCATTCATCTTTTTAACCACTTTTATATTTTGCTTTTATCCAGTTTATATTTATGTTCATTTTTTATTTTTTTCATATTCATTGAGATATAATTGACAAAAATTTATTTAAGGTGTACAGCATGATATTTTAATATTTGTATACATTGTGAAATGATTACTACAATCAAGCTAATTAACATATTTATCACTTCACATAGTTGCATTTTTTGGTTTGTGGTGAAAATACTTAAGATCTACTCTTTTAGCAAATTTCAAGTATACGATACAGCTTTATTAACTATAGTCACCACGCTACACATTAGATCTGCAGAACTTACTCATCCTGCATAACTGAAACTTTAGACACTTTGACCAACATTTCCTTTACCTTCCATCCTCTGGGAATCATTATTCTACTCTCTGCTTTTTTGAGTTTGATTTTTTTAGATTCCACATATAAGTAAGATCATGTAATATTTTTCCTTCTGTGTCTGGCTAATTTCACTTAACATAATGTCCTCCAAGTTCACCCATGTTGTCACAAATGACAAGATTTCCTTCTTTTGCAAGGCTGAATAATATGTCATTATGTGTGTGTATATATATATATGCCATATTTTCTTTATGCATTCATCCATCAACAGACACTTAGGTTGTTTCCATATCTTGGCTATTGTGAATAATGCTGCAATGAACAGGGGAGTATAAATATCTCTTCAACATCCTGATTTCATTTCCTTTGGGTAGATACCCAGAAGTGGGATTCCTGGATCATGTAGTAGTTCTATTTTTAATTCTTTGAGAAACCTCCATACTGTTTTCCATAGAGGCTGCACCAATTTACATTTCCACCAAGAGTGCACAGGGTTCCCCTTTCTCCACATCCTCGCCAACACTTATTATTTCTTATCTTTTTTATAATAGCAATTCTAATAGGTGTGAGGGGATGTTTCATTGTGATTTTGATTTGCATTTCTCTAATGATTAGTGACGCTGCACATATTTTCATATACCTGTTGGCCTTTTGTATGTCTTCTTTGGAAAATGTCCATTCATATTCTTGCCCATTTTTTAATTGAGTTACTTGTTTTTTTGCTGTTGTTCGAATTCCTTATATATTTTTGAAATTAACCCCTTTTCAGACGTATGGTTTGCAAATATTTTGTCCCATTCCATAGGCTGCCTCTTCACTCTGTTGATTGTGAAGAAGCTATTTCATTTGATGCAATCTCACTTATCAATTTTTGCTTTTGTTGCCTGTGCTTTTGGAGTCATATCCAAGAAATCATTGCCTGGACCAATGTAAAGAAACTTTTCCCCTATGTTTTCACCTAGTAGTTTTACACTTTCAGATCTGATATTTAAGTCTTTATCCATTTTGAGTTGATTTTTGTATGTGGTGTGAGATAATGGTCCAATTTCGTTCTTCTGCATGTAGATATCTAGTTTTCCCAACACCATTTATTGAAGAAACTATCCTTTCCCCACTGTACGTTCTTGCTCAAGATTACTTTGGCTATTCGGGGTCTTTTGTGCTTCCCCAGATGAATTTTTTGATTGCCTTTTCTATTTCTGTGAATACTGCTATTGAAATTTGTATAGGAATTATATCGAATTTGTAAATTGTTTTGGGTCATATGGACATTTTAATAATATTAATTCTTTTAATCCATGAACGTGGGATATCTTACCATTCATTTATGTCTTCAGTTTCTTTCAGTGTTTTATAGTTTTCAGTGTACAGATCTTTCACTTCCTTGGTTAGGTTTATTCTTGAATATTTTATTATTTTTGATGCTATTGTGAAAGGGATTGTTTTCTTAATTTCCTTTTCAGGTTGTTCATTGTTAGTGTATAGAAACACAGCTGATTTTGTTATGTTAATTTGTATCCTGCAACTTTACCAAATTCATTTATAAGTTCTAGTGATTTTTTGGTGGTGTCTTTAGGGTTTTCTATATATAAGTCTTGTCATCTTCAAGAAGACACAATTTTACTTCTTCCTTTCCAAAATAGATGCTTTTTATTTCCTTTTCTTGCCTAATAGCTCTGGCTCGGACTTCTAGTGTTATGCCAAATAGAAGTAATGGGAGTGGGCATCCTTGTCTTGTTCTTTATCTTAGAGGAAAAGCTTTCTGTTTCTCACCATTAAGTATGATGTTAACTGTGGGATTGTCTTTATTACATTGAGGTACATTCCATGTATACCTAATTTGTTGAAAGTTTTTATCATGAAAGAATGTTGAATTTTGTCAAATGATTTCCCTACATCTATTGAGATGATCATACAATTTTTATCCTCATTTGGTTAATGTGTTTTATCACATTTTATTGAACTGTATATGTTAAACTGTCCTTGCATCCCAAGGTAAATCTACATGTAATAGTGTATGATCCTTTTAAAGTGTTGTTAAATTCTATTTGCTAGTATTTAGTTGAGGATTTTTGAATTTTGTTCACCAGGAATATTGGCCTGTAATTTACTTTTCTTGTAGTGTCCTTATCTGGATTTGGTATCAAGGTCAGGCTGGCCTTGTAAAATGAGTTTGGAAGTATCCCCTCTGCTCCAATTTTTTGGAAGCGTTTGTAAAGGACTGTGTTAATTCTTTAAATGTTTGATAGCATTCACCAGTGAAGCCATCTTGCCTTGGACTTTTCTCTGGTGGGAGGTATTTTATTACTGATTCAGTCTGCTTACTCACTGTTGATTGGTTCAGACTTTCTATTTCTTCATGGTTCAGTTTTGGTAAACTGTATGTTTCTAGGAATTTATTCATTTCTTCTAGGTTATCCAATTTGTTGGCATGTAATTGTTTGTAGTAGTCTCTTAAGATCCTTTGTACTTCTGTATTATCAGTTGTGTCTCCTCTTTTATTTGTAATTTTGCTAATTATTTGAGTCTTTTTCTTTTTTTTCTTAGTCTAGCTAAATTTTTGTCAATTTTTTTATTGTTTCAAAAAACTAACTCTTAGGTTTGTTGATCTTTTCTATTGTTTTTCATGCCTGCATTTCATTTATTTCTACTCTAATTTTTATTATTTCCTCACTTCTGCTAACTTTAGGCTTAGTCTATTCTTTTTTTAGTTCCTTGAGATATAATATTAGATTGTTTATTTGAGATATTTTTTTTTCTTAAGTAGGCATTTATTGCTATAAACTTCCTTCTTAGACTTGGTTTTGCTGAACCTTATAAGTTTTGGTATGTTGTGTTTACATTTTTGTTTGTCTCAAGATATTTTTTATTTCCCTTTTGATTTTGTCTTTGACTCATTGGTTGTTCAGGAATTTTGTTTGTGAATATTTGTGAATATTTTAGTTTTCTTCCTGCTACTTGTTTCTAGTTTTACACGCTTGTGGTCAGGAAAGATACTTGACATGAATTCAATCTTACTTTTGTTAAGACTTGTTTTATGTCCCAACATACGAGCTATCCTGGAGAATATGTTGTGTGTGCTTGAGAAGAATGTGTATTCTGGTGCTGTTTGGTGGAATGTTTTGTATATGTCTATTAGGTCCATTTGATCTATAGTTTTATTCAAGTCCATTGTTTCCTTATTGATTCTCTATCTAGATAATCTATCCATTGCTGAAAGTAGGCTACTGAAGTCTCCTATTAGTTTTGTATTGTTGTTTATTTCTCCCTTCAGATCTGTTAATATTTGCTTCACGTATTTAGGTTCTCTGATGTTGAGTGCATATATATTTCCAATTGTTTATCCTTGTGATGAATTTACCCTTTTGTTATTGTATAGTGACCTTCCTGGTCTCTTGTGACAATTTTTTACATAAAGTATATTTTGTCTGATGTAAGTAAAGCCACTCTTGCTCTCTTTTGGTTTCCATTTGCATGGGATATCTTTTTCCATCCCTTCACTTTATGTCTATATGTGTTCTTAAAGTGAGTTTCTTGGTAGACATCATATTGTTGGGTCTTTTTTAAAAAAATCCATTCATCTGTTCTCTGGGTTTTGATTGGAGAGTTTAATCCATTTACATTTAAAGTAACTATTGATAGGTAACAACTTACTATTGCCATTTTGTTAATTGCTTTCTGACTGTTTTACTGTTTCTTTGTTTCTTTATTCTTCGCTTGCTGTCTTTTTTGTGATTGGTTGATTTTTGCAGTGATATGCTTTGATTCCTTTCTCTTGACCTTTTGTGTATCTATTATAGGTTTTTTCTTTGTAGTTATGATGAGGCTTACGTAAACTATCTTATAGTTCTAACAGTCTATTTCAACTTAACTTCAATCCCAAACAAAAACTCTAGACTTTTACTCCTCTCCTCCCTCCCATTTTATGTTATTGATGACTCAATTTACATTTTCCGTTGTGTAACCATTAACAAATTATTGTAGCTATAGTTATTTTTAATACTTTTATCTTTTTACTTTGATAATAGAGTTTAAAATTATTTACACACCATCATCACAGTATTAGAGTAGTCTGAATCTGACTATATACTTACCTTTATAGTGAATTTTATATTTTCATATGTTTTCATATCATTAATTAGTATCCTTTCATTTCAACGTGAAGAACTCCCTTTAGCATTTCTTGTAAGGCATGTTTAGTGGTGACTAGGTCCAGTTTTTATTTATCTGGGAAGGTCTTTATTCCTTCTTCACTTCTGAAGGATAGTTTTGCTAAGTGTAGTATTCTTGGTTGGCAGAGTTTTTTTCTGTCATCCCTCTAAATATGTCATCCTACTCTCTCCTGGCCTGCAAGGTTTCTGCTGACAAATCTGCTGATAGCCGTACTGGAGTGCCCTTATATGTTATGAGTCACTTTTCTCTTGCTACTTTCAAAATTCTGTCTTTGACTTTGACTTTAATCATTTGATTATAATATGTCTCAGTATAATCTTTTTTTGGGTGATCTTGTTCATGGATCCTTGAGCTTCATGAATCTGGATGTCCATATCCCTCCTGTGATTTGGGAAACTTTTAGCCATTGTCTTTTTAAATAAGATTTCTGCCCCTTTCTCTCTCTCTTCTCTTTCTGTGCCGGAGTCCTGCTCCAGTTGAGTCCAGGTTCCTGAGGGAGGGACAGAGTTGGCGCAGTGAAGAAAGAGACGTGAGACTTGAGTCGGTGCAATCAAGTCTGTTTTTACTGTGCACAAGTGTCGTTTTTATATTTTTCAGGATTGGTACAGAAATAGCTCTACAAATATTCTCAGAGAGATAACGATGTACAAAACCAGCACAAGAATATTTATTAGCATTCCATTCTATAGAGCATAAGGTTAATGATCGTCTTCTCTGCAATTAACTATTGTTTATTGTCTCTAAGCTAAAAGAGATAGGTACCTTGACATCTGTTGTAATTCACGGTAAAGTTAGATCAGAGGCAGAGAGAAGGTCCAGACCTCTGGAGAGGAGAGCATTCCATCTGTGCACGTTCTGGGGGAGCTACCCCTGCCTCCATCAATCATCTACGTCATTAGTGTAGATGGTTAATGGGAACAAAAGGCAACTCCCAGGTATCTTATCCCCAGGACTACGTGCGTTCTCAGTGGGTAGTTAAAATTCTTTACATTCCCGCACCCCTTAGGGGGTGAAAGCATTCCTTTGTCTTTAAGGGGGTAGGACTATTTGTCCCTTGAACACAGTGTCCGGAGAAAATATCATTTTGCTAGTCAGTCATCAGGCTGAAAAGCTAAGTTAAACTATATAAAGCAGAAACAAGTATAGTCATAACCTTGATAGAAAGCATGCATACATTTCAGAAAATATCAGGGGTGTCGGCCGGCCATTCTTCATCGAGGGGCATCCCTGAGCCCCTCGGCCCTTCTCAGCCCAAACCCTGTCAGACGGCTGTATAGGTGTTGGTAACACGGCTCCCGGCACTTCTGGGTCTCCCATAATATGAATGTCTGCTCTCTTAATGGTGTCCCATGAATCCCATAGGTTTTCCTTATTCCTCTTCATTCTTTTTTTTCTCTTTCCTCTCCTGACTAGATAAATTCAAATGATTTGTCTTGAAGTTCACAGATTCTTTCTTGTGCTTGTTTGCATCTACTATTAAAGTTCTTTACTGCATTTTTCATTTTAATCACTGTATTTTTTATTCACCTCCAGAATTTGTTTGATTCTTTTTTATGATTTTTATCTATTTGTTGAACTTCTTGTTCTGCTCATGTATTGCTTTCTGATTTTGATGAGTTGTTTATCTGTATTCTCTTGTAGTTCACTGAGTTTCCTTAAAAAATTTATTTTGAATATTTTAGGCAATGGATAGCTCTCCATTTCTTTGGGGTTGGTAACTGGAAATTTATTGTGTTCCTTTGGTGATGTCATATCTCCTGGGGTTTTGTGTTCCTTGAAGACTTGCATTACTGTCGTCACTTTTGAGGAATCAATCACATCCTCCAGTCTTTACTGATGGGCTTCTGGAGAGAAAGACCTTTACCACTTAGCCCAGCTTGGGATTCTGGGGATCTCTCAGACCTTTTCTATGGAGGTGACTGCTCCACTTTTCTTATTCCCTCCTCAAAGGATAAGTCTTAAGATTGTATGACTTCTCTCAATCCACAAATCCAGGCTGAGTGCTGAGAAATTCTCATTTATTTTCCATAAGTGATGTAAAGTGTTCAAGGTTGTGCTTCTTCTCCAAGTCTGGTAGAGCTGAGCTGGCTGTCTGCATGTGCTTGGGCATGATCTGCAGAACTCCAGATCACCCTCTGGGAGGGTGTGTAGGGTGCCAGCTATCGGGAGGAGCATATGGGATGCTCAGGGTTCATATGGGCTAATGGGGGACTCCACAGGTGATGTTCCCTATGAAGTTCATGGGAGGATCTCTTAGTGGAGTCCACAAAGTGCTTATTAGAAACCATGGCACTTTGTTGAGTTCTGTGCCCCAGCTGCTGTGAGCCCCCACCCCTTTTACCTACTCTTAGCTGCCTCCAGATCATTCAGTTGTCCCCATAGTATCCTGGGTGTAGTGAGAAAGAAGTGGACCTCTTGGGCACCTAGGGTAGCTGGGTGCTCACTACACTCCACTTTCTCTTGTGGAGAACCGCAAGCCGTGGGAGTCTCTTTTAGCACAGAATTGTGACACCTTGGGAAACAGGAGATGCAGGTAAAAGGAAACTATTCTTATCCTATTTAATGTGTCTATTCTCAGTTTTTCTGCTCCACTGGGGTTCTGGGACCTTTCCACTGGACACTTGGGCTCCCACAAAGTACTCTTGTCAATGGGTGGTTGTCAAAAATCAGTATTTCTTGGGGAGAAGAGGGCTAAAAATTCCTACTGCATCATCTTGGTGATGTCATCCTCACAAAAATCCAATTTATATTTAATATTTCCTAAGTCTGACTTTCAAGTTCCTCTAAGTTCATTAGGAAGCTTGACATTTTAGCCATAAGTTTGTGGAGAGGAGCTAGCAAAAGTGAGGTTAAGAACAATAAAGTTAAACCCAGGGAATTATTGACTGCAAGTAGTCTCTAGTTGCAGAGAAGGCTTAAATATGTATATGATCCTATAATCTCCCTTTAGGAGCTATATAAGTGTAAATCTATAAGGATAAGGGAATGGGAAAGGAGGCAACAGTAAATGAGTGATATCAACAGTAGTAACTGGGCTAGAAGGACAGATAAAGATAAAAACTATCTCTAGGTAAAGCTAATAAGAAGTAAGCAATTCATACTACCTAAAATTGGTGTGGCTTAGGAATTGAAAGCATCGATTACCTCTGAAAGACAGAGTGGCAGGTAGAGCTGAATGTAGAATAGATTGAAAGTGTGTAAGAATTAGACCATCAGATTACTCATCCATAGCTTATGTAGTCAGATGACTGTTCCTCTCATATCCCAGTAGAAAACAGCATCTCAACTTCTGGAGCAGTTGAACAAGAGATGCTTGGGCTCAGAGATGCTAGACCCCATAAAGGCAAGGGAGTTAGATTGCCGGTTTTCTTTGTGCTATTTTTTTCTCTTAATGGTTTATAGATTACACATCCTACTTTTGTTATTCTGTTTATAACTCTTGTGATTTTGCAAACATCCTTCCGGTTATATTTTGAAATAACATCAGGAATTAATCTATATGCTCTCCTTGGTAGGATAAGATATATAATAACTTTACAAACCCCTCCCCTCCATCTCTGCATTCTCCTGGTATACTCCTCTCCCATGTCCGCCACCCATATTGATGAAATCTGGGATTTGTGCTCCTGATTTTGCTATTAAAAAAACAACCTTTCTGAGGCTGGCCCGGTGGCCGAGTGGTTAAGTTTGCGCGCTCCGCTACAGGTGGTCCAGTGTTTCGTTGGTTCGAATCCTGGGCGCGGACATGGCACTGCTCATCAAACCACGCTGAGGCAGCGTCCCACATGTCACAACTAGAAGGATCCACAACAAAGAGTATACAACTATGTACTGGGGGGCTTTGGGGAGAAAAAGGAGAAAAAAAAATCTTAAAAACAAACAAACAAACAAAAAAAACAACCTTTCTAAACTTATCGGTAAAATATTTCCTGGCCTCTTGGTCCACCACAGCATCTCATACCTCACTTGAATGATTGTTAGACTGGTACAACATTTTGGAAGAAAATTTTTACCCCTCGCAACTTTAAACATATTATTCCATTGTCTTCTTGCATTATTTTCTTCCAGTATTGCTGATCAGGAGTCTAATGTGAATCCTATCCTAATTCCTTTTTAGGTAATCTCTCTCTCTGTCTCCTTCTTTTTGGAAGTTCCTAGGATTTCCATTTTCATCAGGATATGTCTAAGTGTGTCTCCTCCACTCTAATCAGCATCTACCTTTCAGACAGCGAGTTCTTTGGATAGCATCAAAGCATTCAATAATTCATGTGTTTTGTGACCCAGGCATAGGGGTACCTGAGGAGGATAAGAAAGTTCCTCTTTGCTTTCATAACATTACAATGTCTTTACTTATTCCAAATATATACTGTCTATCAGTGTACATATTTACCCTTTAACTTTCAACAACTTGACATGCCCTAGAGAGGGTCAAAAATTTGGTCCCTTGAATCTATTTTGTTTCTGGTAAGAGAGTAGATTCCATGTGTGTGTCTTGAGTAAGTTACCGCATAACCAGTCTAGTTTTTCCTTTTCAATTTTAAGATAAGAACTAAGACCCCCAAATAAACAATATTAAGTCATGATTTGGTATGAGACTTCCTAAATATCTGTTCTGGTCATGGACATTTTTAAAACTACAGAAATGCAATTGTGAGGTTGCTGGACTGAGAGTGTTAGATGGATGGGTAGAAATACAAGGAGAAAGTAATAACATTTCATGATTAGCTAATAATTTAGCTAGAGTAGGAGTGCTTTTAGTTATCAATAGAGATTTACGGCATGTGCTATCTTCAGATTGAAAGGTGATCCTGGTATAAGAACTGAATGTGCTTTGACTAATTTAGCTGAGACTATTGATCTGAGGCAAGAAAAGAAAGTCTTGGCTGCGTATTGAAGGATAGGATATAATAAGCAACAGGTCTTTGGTGCATACCCTGTTGTTGTGTTAGTACTTTTAAAGCATGTCCTAATTTTTCATAGAAACACGAAAAGAAAATTTTGTGATAATCTGGGAGACTAAGGGTAGGGAGTGATTAAGTGATATTTTAAGATCACTGAAAGCCTTTCACTTTTTGTGTTCCTAGGGAGTGGTTCTGAGCTGTTTGACTTAGTGGAATCACATTTGGAAAATTTGGTACCCAAGTCGTTCTCTATCCACTTCATCCATAACTTCCACATGCAAGCTATGCTTTCTCATTTTAGAGGAATGTTAGTTAACAGCATTTCTTTCTTAATCTTAACATATTTTGTATTTATATATGTAAATTTCCATACTCAAATTGGTAATTTTTATTGCTAAAAGACCATATGTTTGAGTAAATATATATAAATTCTTTTAATGATATTGAGAATTGATGAATAAAGCAAATTTATATATCTAGACATGTTTGGAAGCCTCGCCTGTGCCATTTTTCTCAGCAATTAATTATGAGTAGTTTAGGGAGTCATTTTTCAATCTGGTTTCCTCCGCACGCTGGCAGTGTGCAGTTCCTAGAATTATGAGTAGTGATTGGCACTTTTTCCATGGTTGGCAATCATTTAGTATTAATAGTAATTATGTTTTTATGTGGGTAGATATAGTATTTCACGAAATCTCCATATTGTAAGAGCAGTGAGTCTAAAAGTTTAGGGAAAATATCTTTACCAATATTTTAAAGGAGAAAAAAATAAGAGATTTTGTATGTTGGCTGTAAGAGTGTTTTATTGTTTAAGAGTGACCTTACTAAAACAACCACAAGAGGGCCTCAATTTTCTATTTTAAAAGTTACGGTAAATTGGACTGTGGATTCCTTTTCTCCTGCATCTGCATGTTGCAAGTCCTAGTTATAGCTGCTTCTTGAGTTTCTCATTCATGTGCTATAAGCCTAGTGGCATCTGTATCACATTTAAAGTCTGTAGATGGAGTAGATGATTTGGGAATTCTGTTTGTTGAGCCATATCCACTTTGCGGAGAGAATGGCTCAGCTGGTCTCCTAAACGTTTCACAGGAAATGTCAGAGTGAAGGTGTTCACGGTGCTCTATAATGACACAAATGCAAACACATGGCCTCTTACTGCCTATCTTTATGGTATTTCTTTAGCACAACGTCAACATATTGTTTTTCCCCTCGAAATACAACCACTAGATATCTACAATTGCTTGCAAATCAATCACTACAAAGTAAGAAATTCTGTAGAAAAACATGTATGTGCTTCAGGATCTGATTTTATCCAGTCTCCTCATTCTAGATGATCAAGTCTAGACAATTGTATTTTATTAATCTAGTATCTAGATTACTAACGTTTGTGTGGGCCTAGAGTGTCTATCAAAAATCACTGCCATTGATTGTTCTCCACCAGTTTTTCTGTATCAGTCTATAAAAGCGATTGGTGTTCTTCAAATGCCTAAGGAATAAAATCAGCCCAAATATTCTACGAGCTCATCTGCTATTTTTGAGTTGTGAACCTTTCATATTGGTTTCAGAGCCCTAGAAGACTCCAAGTGCAGCTGCGACATGGCCTAGAAGTGACACGGCTTCTGATTAAGTGAGTCTCTTAAGGGTCTTCCTTTCAATTTAGATGGACCTTCTGGCTTTTATTTGGAGAATGGTGTCCACTTTTTCAGAATAGTATCCTTTATATTTAATAAAATGCCTCTGTATAAGGGGAAAGGTATTGGGGAATTCAAGAATATAGTTGAGAACTTAAAATTTTATCTAGTCTACTTCTTAGCCACATTCAGTCCAGACAAAATGAAGCAGGCAAAGCATCACTTAGTGCTCAGTCACCTGCCTTTTCTTTATCTCCATCACTCTGTAATTCCCTTTTCCTTCTGTTCCCCAGTCCTTCTCAAGCAGCCCCCAAATCCCATTGTTTTCTCTTTCCCGTTTCTCCTTTTCTAAGTCCTATTCTCGGGGTTAGCTGAACTGAGTTTGGTATAAACAAAGGGAAGTTGCTCACTATTATTTATAAGATGCCTCTGTTTTAATCATACTATAATTATGTTTTGTAATAATTGTCTGTTTCCTGCATTTGACCATGAGCTCTTCAGAGACAAGGACCATGTCTTATTCCTCCTGCATTTGGTACTCAGAGGACACTCCAATGTTAGTCAAAAGAGGGACAGAGTAGAGGCATTGGTGGCAAAGACAAGGGCTGTTCCATCAAACTATGTGAGTATTTGCCTATTCTCATTACAGAGGTGGTCCTGCTTGCCTTTCAATAGCTCCAGAAATCATTTTGTTAAAACATGGTAGACATAATGGCTGAAATGTATTCTGTAGATCTTGTAGAGTCTGTTCAGATGCCTGTGTTCTAACTGAGAAATGAGATATCTTTCTGCATCTTCCATCTGCCCTATCTTAAGCTTTTTTCCTTTTCCTTTCTTCCTTGTTGGGAAGTAAAATGGTATAGCCATTCCTCCTCACCTGGGTAATAATCTGTCACAAAACACTATGAAGTCATTCAGCTTTCTTTTTTTGGTTAAAATCTAAAGATTTAATAAATTGCATCAGCCATGGAGAGGAGGCTCTAAAACTGAAATATGAATAATTAAGAAAGAAAGTGAGGGAGGGATTAAAAGTGACAGCAGCAAGAAGTAACCATAAATATAGTGTTGGGAGGAAACATATTGTTAAAATGCATACAAATATTACGCTGAGGTGCTAGACTTTTATATCGATGGCCTCCAGTGAATTGTGGCTCCCAGTATCTATGACTTTTCATGGTCCCTACCCACATTGACCCTGGGTTTGGCCACGTGACTTACTTTGTCCAATGGAACATTAGCAACTGTGACACAAGCAGAGGGCTGATGAGTTCTTGTGCATTTGGGGGTTTGCTTGCTTGGAAGCAAGAGAGCACAGGTTTCTATTGACTTGAGGTCAGGTTCACAGTGCTGACAGTAAAACTCTTTAAAGCGATTACTTTATCTTTGACTTTCATTAAATTCCTTTTTATACAATAAAGTGAATTTATTTCCCGTAATGTAGCAATACCCAAAAACATGGCTCAAGAAACAGCAGAAGACAAACTGGAGACTGCTTAAGGAAGAGAAAAACGGAGATTTCCTTAATAGAAGTGTTGGAATTTGGGGGATCACATTAGACAGAAAAGGAAAAACGAGATCTTGAAGGCCACACTCAACATACAAAAAAGAAAAAAATGGATTTGACAGCTTATTGAGATAGGACTTTAAAAGGGGGGAAGTACTTTAATAATTAATAGGTCAGAGAGAGTGACTAGAATCTAAAAAAATCTAAGAGAAAACAAGAGTCTTGCTCCCAGGAGGGAGCCCAGATCCAGGCCATAATGAGTATCTGCGGGTGTCCTTGGAGATGTTCCCTTAAAGAACAGGAGAGCTGGTCAAAGTGGCTACAGAAAATCTGGACAGACTTTTCAGTTGAGAACTTGAGGAATTAGCTTAGGCAAATTCACGTATTGTTAGAAAAGTTTCAAGATCATGAAGTTACTTTGGTAAAGATTCATGTATTTCCTGATCCCTGGGGGACCAAGAATTTCTAGAGTTAAATCTCTTCAAAAGAGAAGCACATGGAAGAGGAGAAATACAAAAAGGAACCAAGCAGGACAAAAGTGATGGACCCCGGGCCTGAGGTCCGTGATGGAGTGATTGGGAGAAGGTGTAGTGGATGAGTTTATCCCAGGCAGGGAGTGAAGGTGGACAAGATGTAGTTAAACATGGATGATGTGATAATTCAGTAACTCTTTGACTTCGTATTTCTGCCTATGGGAGCCCTCTCAAAACAAAAATAGAGCACTATATTAGAAAAACAAAGGTCTGAGCCCCAAATCAAAAGAAAATAATAAAGCCCCAGCAAACAGAACTGGCTTACAGGTTTTTCCAGAAGGAAAGGGATCAAGGTAAGGGTCAGGATAAGATTTGTAAGTCTAAGGGAACCTTCCTGAAAGGAGTAGGGGAAATGTAGCGGGAAGGTGTAAGCAGTCTTTGTCCTGGATCTCTGCCACGGAAAGCAGTGTGACAAAAGGAAGATCTTTGGCATCCGTTGAAGTGAAAGAAGCTACTTAGGGTATGGAAAATCCAAAAGCTGAAAAAACATTAGTTTTGTGGCGGAGAGAACATGGCAGAAGCATTGATCCTCACTAGGCCCCAAAGGGCACAGACTCCAGACGTGTAGATGACAGATTCTGCTCAGGAATCTGCTGACTGATTCTACTGCTGAAACGGATATGGGACCTTAGGGGAAAGTGCCCCTAAGACACAAGTTCTAAGGCCTACACAAATTCTGCTCAAATAGGACTAGACAGAGTCCGCACTCAATCCAGGAATACATAGTCTACAAGGGCAATGGAAATTAAGAGGTTTGGGATATTTTTTAAGGCACTGTAGCACCCTAGTTAAAAGTATGGACATTGAGGCTAATGTGCCTGGGTTCGAATCCCAGCTCTCCCTCTTGCTACCTGTGTGATTTTAGGCAAATATCTGGGTCTAGTGCCTTTAAGAGATGGCATTCTTAACAACTAATTTAGTTTTCTTGATAGTATAGGGTGAATCAGGTTTTTAATTTCTTCTTCAGCCAACTTGATAGTTTGTTTATATTTTTCTGAAAATGTGTTTTTCGTTTGTTTTTAAATTGTCATAACATTTTCATGTGTTTTTCAAGATTTAAAAAAATCTGTTCTTTGTGTGTATTTATGAACTTTTTCCATTCCAAATATTAATTCATGTCTATGCTTTTTTTCCTTAAGCAGGCCTTTAAAGCTTTTTCTATTTACTACTCTTTTAAGAGAACCAGGTTTTGATTTTGCAGTTTAACTCTATTTTAAATTCTTTGATCATTCTGTGTCTTTAATTTCTACTTTTCCTTTTATTGCCTTCCTCCAACGTTTTGTTCTTTTTTGATTTCATAAATTGACTGCTGCTTGTTTTATAATAAAGGCATTAAAATGATAAATTTTCACTTAAGTGCTAGATTAACTATTCTACAGGTTTTGATGGGCAGTGTTCTAAAGATAATTTTTCAAAAATTTAATAATTTTCTTAGAAATTATCTTATTTTGTGTCATTTGTTTACCATGCTTTTAATTCCACTTGCTTTTTCTATCATTATTCTTTGCTCCCTTTGTTGGATTAGTATGTTTTTCTTAATTTTCATGATTTGCTTTAAAAGTTACTCAAATTTTTGGGCCAGCCCTGGTGGCCTAGTGGTTAAGTTCATTGCGCTCTGCTGCAGTGGCCTGGATTCGGTTCCCGAGCGTGAACCTACACCACTTGTCTGTCAGTGGCCATGCTGTGGCAGTGGCTGGCATACAAAAAAGAGCAAAAATGGCAACAGATGTTAGCTCAGGCAAATCTTCCTTGGCAAAAGAAAAAAAAAAATTTTTTTAACATATATGTTAGCTTCACATTTCTCTAACAAGTTCTAACTTAATTCTCTTCCAAAAGCAAAAAGAAAATTTTTAATTTTTTATTTCATGCTGAAATATCCTGCCAAAACTTCTGTAGTATTGTTATCTAGACTTTTAATTCTGTTTTTTAAACGCATCCACGAAAATAATTGTGATTACTTTTTTCACACTCAATTCTTAATTTAGTTTAGCAAAATGTTTTCCAAATGGATTTGCTCACCATTGCATTTCTCTCCTTCCTCTTTGAATCAGTTTTATTCCTGATTCATATTCTCCAGTAGTTTCCTCACAAATATCAGTCAGGAGTAAACTCCTGTTTTTTTATATTTGAACATATATTGAATTATCTTCCTTCTTGAATGGTAATTTATTATGTATAGAATTCTAGGTTCGGAGTTCTTTACTTTACGTTTGGAAAAGATGTTTTCCTGTTACCTTTTGGCATTTATTTTTGCTGATGAGAGCTCTGCTACCAAGCTGATTGCTGCTTATTTACGGGTGATCTGTTATTTTTTAAAAAATAGACTTTATTTTTTAAGAGTAGTTTTAGGTTCACAGAAAAATTGAACAGAAGGTACAGCGATGTCCCATATACCCTCTGCCCTCACACATGCATTGTCTCCTCCATTATCAACATCCCCCACCAGAACTGTAACGAGTAAAAAGTGAATCTCCTCTTTGCCCTACACCACTCTCCCTTTGCAACTTCCCAATTTTCACTCTGTTCCATTGTTATCAATTTGGTGTGTGTCCTTCTTGAACTCTCTGTCTGTCTGTCCACACACACAGAGTGCAATAGTGCATCTGGATCATAATATAAATGTATATATACATTCACATACATGTGATCGCAGTGGTCAGTTTTATGTGTCAGCTTGGCTGGACTATAGTCCTAGTTATTCAATCGAACACATAATCTAGGTGTCCTTGTGCAGGTGTTTTGTAGATGTGATTAAAGTCCATAGCCAGTTGACTTTAAGGAAGGAAGATTATCCTAGATAAGCTGGGTGGGCCTGATTCAATTATTTGAAAGGTCTTAAGATCAGAGCTGAGTCTTCTCTGAAGAAGAAATTCTGCCTGGGGAGAGTAGCTTCAGTTTGTGCCTGGCAGTTCTAGACAGTTCCATTCCTGATGGCCTGCCCTGTGATGATCAGACTTGCTTAGCCAGCCCTGGCTATTGCATAAGCCAAGTCTTTGTGCAGCAAATCTCTTAAAATATTTCCTGCTGATTCTGTTTCTCTGGCTGAGCCATACTGACATATATATTTCTGTGACTTGCTTTTTCACTAACAATATGTCTTAGAGATGGCATTACACTCGTCCCACAGTATCTGCAGGTAGATTCGTTCCAGGACCCCTTGCAGATACCAAAATCCACAGATGCTCAAATCTCTTATATAAAATGGCATCTTATTTGCATGTAACCTGCGCAGTCCTCTTGTATACTTTAAATCATCTGTAGATCACTCATAATAACTAATACAATGTAAATGCTGTGTAAATAGTCATTATATTGTATTGCTTAGGGAATAATGACAAGGAAAAAAAGTCTGCAGCCATTGGAGGCCTTTGAATCCATGGTTGATTGAATCCATGGGCTGACTGTGTATTTAACTGCTGAATACTGTCACATAATATGGATATACTATATCTCATCTAATCACACTGTTATTGGTAGATATTTTAGTTGTTTAGATTCAAATTTAAATTAGATTCAAATTTATTTTCATTTACTGCTTACAAAATTTGCTCTATTGGGGCCAGCCCCATGGTGTAGTGCTTGACTTTGGCACATTCTGTTTCAGCAGCCCGGGTTCTTAGTTTTGGATCCTGGGCATGGACCTATACCATTTGTCAGCCACACTGTGGTAGTGACCCACATACAAAATAGAGGAAGATTTGCACAGACGTTATCTCAGGGCTAATCCTCCTCAAGCAAAAAAAGAGGAAAATTGGCAACAGATGTTAACTCAGGGTGAATCTTCCTCAGCAAAAAGAAAAAAAAAACCAACTCTATTGACTTTTTGCATCCAGCATTGCTATGATAAAATCTATCAATCAGATTCTTGCTCCTTTGCAGATAATTATTTTTCTTCTCTGAACGCTTTAAAATATTATTTTTCTCCTTTGTTATTTCATGAGAACACACCTATGGTTGTTTTTCATCATGCTCAATTTTCAATAGTCCCTTTAAATCTGAAAACTCACATCTTTTGATGTTCTAGGAAATGTTCTTCTATCATTACTTTTATTTTTTTTCAGTCTTCTTTCTCTCTCTTCTCTCCTCAAACTCCCATTTGATGGATGCAAGACTTTCTGGGACTTCCACTCAAGTCTTGACTTCTGCTTCATACTTCCCACCCATTCATTCTGTTGCACTTCTTTGAGCATAAGATAATCAGTTTGGTCTTCCAGCTTATTAACACGCTCTTCAGTTGTGTCCATTCTATCATTCAGCCCATGTATTGAATTTTATTTTAATAATAATATTTTTTAAGGTCTAAAATTGCTCTTTTATAACACCTGTTCTTTTTTCATAGTTATGATATCTGTCTGAGGATATTAATTTCGCTTTTATTAAAGCCTCATTTTATTTGCTCTATTAAACATTTTTTCTGAGGTATTAGTTCTGTTAATTCAATTTGGTACATCTCTTTTATGATATTTGTTTTCTTCACATATTTGGCAAGTCTTGGTTTGGGTGTTGTGTTGATTTGTCTGAGATTTGTCTCCAGTGATGGGGAGGAGGAGCAGCATGTCTTACAGGATAAGGAATGCTGCACATTCATATCCTCGAGGGGAGCTCTTTGCTCTTCTTGAGTGGCACCATCCATCGAGGGCGCGGCCCTGCCTCTCCGGCTTAACTGCCCACACTCACTTCTCGAATCTGGAGCAAATGCCTTCTAGTTGAAAAGATGAGGGAGAGAGTCTTTGGGGCAGGAGGAAGGGGGTCAGTCCATCTAGTGTCCATCTTCTCTGAGCTTAGAAACCTGCAGAGCATCCGACTTTCACAGTAGTCCTTTCTTACGCGTTTTTGCTGTGGCCTTTTTCTCAGCCGTTATGTCTGCTTTCTGTCTCTTAGGGGATCCTCAAAAATTTTTGTTCACCAATGGTATTCTCTCTGGCTTTTCAGCACTGTTATTGATTTTAATTTTTTTGTTGTCATTTCTAGGGATTTAGGATAAGAGAAGAGGTGGGAAAGTGTTTGTAATCTTGATTTTATTGCTGCATTGCATTATCATTAAATATTTGGCAGGATTTAAATTAATTTGCCAATAACTTTGGAGAAAATATAACTTTGTTCTAAATACTACTACTACTAATAATAATTCGAGAATTAAAATAAGTGACTTGATAAATAATCTGGAAATTTTATATTACCCTATTCTTTTTTTGTTAACCAAACCTAACAGAAACTCACACATAATGCCATTAAATTTGCTCAAAGTTATAAAGGAAAGGATATCTGATATTTTGTTGTTATGGACAATGTAATAAATGAAGCTTTAAAGAAACCATTGAAAGTTTGTGGGATCGTGGGGCCGGCCCAGTGATGTAGCAGTTAGGTTCACGCATTCCACTTCAGTGGCCTGAGGTTTGCCAATTCAGATCCTGGGTGTGGACCTACGCACTGCTTGTGAAGCCGTGCTGTGGCAGCATCCCACATATAAAATAGAGGAAGATGGGCACAGGTGTTAGCTCAGGGTCAGTCTTCCTCAGCAAAAAGAGGAGGATTGGTGGCCGATGTTAGTTCAGGGCTACTCTTCCTCAAGTAAAAAAAAGTTTGTGGGATCAGAGGCTGAAAGAAAAGCTAAGGAAGAGTAAGGTGTGTGTTTACACACTTTTATTGGAATGGCTACTTGAGAGAAATCAATTTATGGAGAGGCGATTAAGAATGCAAAATTGCCTTCAGAGAGAATGGAGTGTAAAATTTCAAAGCATTTATCAATAAATGAAATCTAGCTTGGGAATTGTGAGAATAGGAAGAGCATTTCTGGGTGATTTCCACTGATAATAGAACCCATATTCAAAGACTATGCACACCTACTGGGCTTAAATTCTTGAAAGAAGACAAGTGATTGCATTTTCTTGGGTCAGAGGAACCCTAATTGAAATGTCTGTTTCTACAACAAGGGTAAAAGTAATTCTGTGGCTGATTTATCATGGCCCTCAATCAATTCTTGGTCCAAGAGTTAGTTAGCCCTGGGTTCCTGTCGATGCTCTGAATGTTTCTCCTGTCATCCACTTTTGTTTGTGGAACGCACCTCTCTCTCCCTCTCCCTCTCATTGCCTCTTCTTTGCTTTGCTTTCTGTTTTGGATTAAGACTGATATTAAGACTGTACATGTAGATTATCCATGATTATTTGTAATATATGATTGTATGACTTACTTGATTTGCTAGTCACTTATCTTTGCTCTAACCGAAGCTTAAAACATGTGAGCTTGGTTTTATTGGGCTAATAGTTTAGTAAAGAAAAATAAAAATCTTAGATTGTTCATCAGTGTCATTTCAATCCCTTAAGATGTTTCTGGACATCCGGAATAAGTTTCCTAAACAAGGTCATTAATGATATCTCAGAGGATACATGATAAGCATGTGTAATTCTAGCTCTTTCTATGCTGATCCTCTACAAATATTAACTGTATATTTGGGACCAAATATTACATTCCAGTTTGGAAAAAACCTTCCTTGTATAGACTACCATAGAGCTCCTTTCTTTTTGTCTTCCACCCATTATTAAGATTAAAGTGCACCTACAAAAGCAAGCCCAATAATTACTGGATACCACCTGAATATTATTCAACTTACTGGAGTGCATTGACAGGCCTAGACTCAAATGCTTCAGTTGTACACTGATAATATGACAAGAATATCAATTCTCTGATTTGTTTCCTGCATCCTGACAGGTGAAATCCTTATATTTGTAACTCTCAGAACACATGAAATTCCTGACGCTCTATAACACAAAAATCAGTAAGAGCACATGTTTTATGATTCAAAAGCCATTTCCTTCTTATACTAGAGATGATGTGTATTCATTTGCTACATCAAAGAGAAGAGAAATCGTGACTGGGTAAGGTTATTACATTTCTTTGCAGTAATGTGCTTTTATACTAAGGGCAGATATACTTCTGTGGCTAACTAACCTTCATTTTTCCTCAAATTGACCGCAGTCTACATCAACTTACCCTACTTTTTCACACTCTGCTCTATTCTGCAACATGGTACTGAGGATTCCAGTCATTTGTAGTTGAATCTCTGAAAACTGGCTATTTTTCAGTCATAAAATACACATTAAGTGCTTTTTATCAAAGAGTTCAAGTGATTGTACCACATTATCAATACAGAATTGAAGTATTTAAATCCTGTTGTAACAATGCATTTGAACTCAAATGTGGATGCTAAAAAAGGATGTTAAGACATTAACTCAGTGCCATGACTCTTGTAAGGAAGTATTCCAAACAGAAAGGATCCGTTTGTTCTTTTCCCTTCCAGAATGAGCGAAGAAAAGATTTCTCAGGGACTGCAGCATATATATTATTGATGAAACAATTAACTTTGTGTCAATTTAACATAGCTTCTTCATTTAATAGTTGTATTACATGTTCACGGTAAACCTTAGTCCAAACACTTTCAATGTTTCTCTAACTTTGCTTTTGAATGATTCACAACACCAATTTATTACTTTACCATGAGAAATACAACAAGCAGGCCTAGTTCTCTTTTATGAATTAATGTTCCTCCTATATAATAAAGTTACGTGGGAAGTCATAATTTTAAGTTTTAAAAGGTTTTAATGCAGTAGTTCTTCATGTTTGGGGCTGTGAATATCTGATGAAAGCCACGTGACTTCTCCTCGGGCAAAATGTATCTGTGTGCACATGTTCACGGTTTTGCCTGTTTTCTGGAATTCATGGACGCCCTGGAGTTCATCCTTGACTTAGTAGTTTGGGAAGAGGAGAGCAGAGCAGACTCTCTGATACCTATTCTGCCAGAACTGCGAATGGGAGAGCTGTGTGATTTAAGTCATATTTTTTCTTTAAATTTTCACCGTGTGGAATTTGCATGCGCAATATTAATTGTGATAAACCAGAGTCTGTAAACGTTAATATAAGACTAAAAAAAATTAGGCAAGAAAGGCTGCTTAGTAACATCCTTGATAAGCTAGCCAAGGACAGGGAGACAGGAAGTTGTGTTTGTGTTTGTACCAACAGATCTAGCCCTTTACACGCTGTCATTCGGGGGAAGCGTTGTGCACTGACTGGGGCCGTGGGTTTCACAGTCAGGTGCCTGTAGTCACGCCGGAGCTCAGCAGCATCTTAGGCACGTCACCTTGGGCAAGTTAATGGGGATAATTAGAGCACCTGCCTCCAAGGAGTTTAGGACAGTGCTGGCACTTTGCAGGAACTCCACAAATGCTCGATAAACAACAAAATAATATGCTAATATTTAGAATATTTAGAACAATTGTTTTGGTTATGGGAAGTCTTTCTGATCTCTATTTTTCTGCCGGGTCGGTGAAATAGACTCATCTAGAAAAAGTTTCTTAGACTTTCTGCATCATCCTGGCTGAGTGTCTTCCTCCAGCACAGTCCCTGGGAAGGATGAGGCGGAGTGGGGTGAGGGGGAGACAGATGAGTCCCAACATAAAGCGTGCTGGGGCAAATTCTAGAACACGGACAATCTGCAACGCTTTCCAAGCCTGCAGATTGAAATCGTGAAGCATTCTGCATGCCCTTTCTGAAATTGGTAGCCTGAATTCGAGGTCATTGGGTAGAGCTCCTGGTTTTGACTCTTCGGAAAACTTAAATCTACCAAATAAACAAAAGACTAAAGCTGTTATAAGGGAGACATTTCAGAACTCTAACTTTAATTTCAGAAATTAGATATTTAGAAGTAAATGACAATACTTTTTACACAAATAAATTATAATTATTACAATTTTAAAAGCTTTCCAGAGTGGAGTTCTAGAAGTCATGACATTCAGGCACGAATTTTGGTGATGAGTAATTTAAACAACATATGGTAGCATTTATAAAAATGTGTAAGTAAATGATCAAAAGTAATTCCTTAGACATTTATATTTCTGTCATGTACTTGCCTAGGTGTTTCCTTGGTCTATAGAATCAGTGATTCTTTGGTGACTTATCATGTAGCAGATGGAAAACATTAACTATGATTGTCTATATTTGTCAAAAACATTTTGTGATCACTACTCTAAGTATATATACATATATACTAAGTCACAGGAAAGAAAATATTCATGATAAAGTTAACCATTGGTGTTAAATGAAAAATAAGTTAGACTTTGAAATGAAAATAAATACAAATTGGATTTTGAGCTGAGAAGTAAGTTTAAATTAAAAGCCATACAGAAATAAAATGATAGGAATTTGATTTTGCTTTCTGGAATCTTTACACAATGTTTCTATATATTTTTTACATCTAAAAAGCATAGGCTCTATCTTATACTTCACGAGTTACCTCTGAGGGCTGGTAACAATTTGCCATCAACATAAACTTCTTGACTAACCAGTAAATAATATTCTGAAGTGCTTGGTCTGATTTTATCATTGGAACTAAGTCAGCTAAGACCTCCATTTTTCAGTTATGTTTAATATGAAGTAATCTTTGTCGTATTTTCAGGACTTTAAAAAGTTTGTGGATTACTATTGATGTTTTTAACATCAGAGCTAAAGAATTTTAGAGCTAGTAAGGAGCTAGGCAATTCTCTGGTCTATCGCTTTTATTTTACACAAAACTCAGGAAATTACAAAAAGAAGAATTTAAATGATTTATTCTTGTTGATTATTCCTACTTTCCCCTCTCAGTTTTTTTCTCCTCTTTATTTTAGCAAAGGAAGTCCTGCAACTCTGATTACTTTTGTTTGTATATCGTGACAGAGTATGTTTCTTGGTTTGCTAACAAAATTCTGACTGTTTCAGTCAAATTTCAGTAGAAATACTTGTCCCGAGTCTATAATTTATTCAACTCTCAGTGGCCATCTGAGAAATAGTGCTCATTGTCCTGATAGCTGTCTTCTTGTAACTTTTACAGCACCGCCTGCTAGTTAATTAACTTGAAGGAATTAGAACTCTCTTGGGTAAAAGTGAAAGAAACTGAAAAAAAAAAAAAACTTTAAAAAAGTAATTTATTAAATGCATTCTGTGGACTCTTACAAAACAACTTAGCTGTCGTTTAGGAAGTTCTGGGGTATAGCTGGGGCTCAGGAACATCTGGAACCAAGCTTTGAATGCCCTCAAGACTCCCCATGGCTCATCTGTTTTTCTGTCTGCTTTGGCTTTCTTCTCTTTGAATGAAAATGAATTTTTCTCAAAAAGTCTACTAGCAGATCTGAGTTTGAATCTTAATAGTTTCCCAAGTCCAGTTCTAAAACTTTAGGAAAAGAACACTGATTGGCTCATCCTGGGTCATATGCCTGCTTATAGACCAATCAACTGAGGCCAGGAAATGAATTACCATGGTAACAACATCCTGGCTCAGGTGGCCACTTTTGGTCTAATCAACTGTGCCCAGGAAGTGGGCTCATAGTGCCTCCCACGATAACCATGAATTTTAGGAAAAGAGTAGTTCCTAGAAAAGGGATGACAAACAATTGCCACCTAGACCGCTATTTGACCAAACTTGAGGTTTGTTCTCCAGGGTTCTTAAATTACTATTTCAATCTCTCTTTTCCCCAGCTATGTAGATTCGGTCAAAAGAGTTAAAGCAATGCAGAGAACTTTTCTTTAGATTTTATCCACACATCTTTATACCAGTACAAAGGTTTTTAGAGCTTTAATCGTGCAATAGGTGATACATATGAAAGATCATGTGTAACACTAGCATAAATTAAGAAGCACAAAAATAAACCCCTGTGAATCCATGATCTAAGCTGAGGAAACATCGTGTTACCACCACTACTGAAGTGCCTAGTGTGCACACCGTGTAACACCACCCCGCCTTATTTAGTGTATTAAATAAATATTAATATATTTCCCCTTTTTATCAGGAAGATAACAGAAGGTAGTAAAGAATATAGGCTCTGGATTAAAATTCTACCTTTTCCACTTACTATATGCATGATACTAGGCAAGTTATTTCATTTCCCTGTACCTCTATTTCTTCGTCTGTAAAATGGAATTAAGTTGTTCCCATCTCATAGAGTTGTCTGAGGATTATATGAGAAAATGCAACATTCTTTATAATACTGAAAATCTGGAACATGGAAACAATATAATATAAATATTCATTAACAAGGGACGAGTTAAACAAATTGGTAGACTTAAATAATTGACTCCTGTGCAGCAATTAACACGGAGGGCAGACTTCCTCCTACAATGTATGTGGCATTTCCCCTCATCCCTCTGGTTTGCAAAGGTGAGGCCAGAGCTCAGTCTGGAGCTTAGAAGCTGAGACAAAGAGTGTCCAAGCTTCTTGTGTCATAATGGAGTAGAAAGGTTGTCACTGAGTTTTGATTTTCTCCTGTGGAGCAAAGACGGGCCAAGACATGGAGCTGGGGATCTGGAAAAGAGAGGATGCATGAAGTTTTGGTATGAATAGTCAATGGCATGGCAGAGTCAAGGTGCTGAAACTGAGCACGAAGTAAAAAATCTTCCCTGGATCAAGCAGCTTTGAGATAGGCTTTGCTAACTCCAGCTGTGCATATTCAGCATCATCAACTGTTGTCTAAAACTAACCACGTCTTTCTGTCCCTCCTTAGTACAGGAGTGAGCTGTCTTTCCCAGGAAGTCAAGGTCCAGACATCAAGACCCAGCCTCACAAGGCCAAACACAGGCTGAAGATGAAAACTAACCAGAAAAGTCTAGACAGTAAAGGGAAAAGAAATTCAGTCTTCAAGGCCAAATGCAGGCTGGTGGGAAGGCAGCAACCAGCTCCCCCTCCCCTACCTGAAACCACAGCACATGCTCTCCACCCCACCACCTAAAACCCCAGATAAAAATCCCTACCTTTTTCCTTTGGAGGAAGTGGGTCTGAGTTCTAACTCCCATCTCCTCATCTGGCTTCCTTTCAATAGTAAACTTCTTTCCTTGCCACAAGCCTGATGTTTCCGTTATTGGCCCTACTGTGTGGTGGGTAAAAGAACCTATGTTTGGGTTTGGTAACAGTGTGACACAGTCAGAAAAGGACATCCTGTGGTGGTGGTGGTTGGGGCGGATTGTTGGTAAACTACAGCCCATAGGCCAAATCCAGCCCATCACCTAGTTTCATACAGCCTAGGAGTTAAGAATGGTTTTTTACATTAAAATGGTTGAGAAATAAACAAAAAAAGGATAATATTTTGTGTCACATGAAAATTATGTAAAATTAAAATTTCTGTGTCCACAAATAAAGCTTTACTGCCCCTTCATTTACATACCATCTATGGCTGCTTCCCCCCATGGCAGAATTGAGTAGTTGTGAAAGAGAGCATGTGGCTCCCGAGGCTGAAAATATTTACTATGTGGCACTTTACTGAAAATGTTTGCTGACTCTTGCCTTATGGTGTAACTCATGGATTTTAGGAAGAGTAATACTAAACTTGAGCATTCACTGTTGCCTGGTTCTAAACTCTTCACATGTATTTAATATAACCCAGTGAACAATATAGGTATTATTATTATCCTCATTTCACAAATGAGAAATTGAGACACTTAGGTAATTGACTCAAGGTCATGCCATTAGTGAGTAGAAAGGCTAGGATATGAACCTGGGATGTCTAATTCTAGAGCAATAATGTGTAATAACCAGTTTTACTTTTGTTTCTTGCCTGTCATGTCATGTAATTCCCTTCAGTTGGCCCTCAGAACATCAGTGTTGCTCTGTAAACAATGGCCTCCTAGTCTCAGGCTTACTGTGGAGAATTAAGAGATTACCTGTGCCTACACCTGAGGCAAAGTGTCAGAGAAGAGGATATCAGCCTGGAGGAATGGCACCATTTTAATCCTGGGTTTTACATGTGATGGCATCATAAAATAGAGGAAGTCAATGTGTATGTGTGTATGTGTATCTAATACACATAGAAAATGTCTGGAAGGATTCACCCTAAACTGTAGATAGTAATGGGCTTTGAAGAATGAATGCATAATGTAGAATTGGGAGATTTCTACATTTTAATTCTATGTAATTTGAAATTTTTTTATACTTATTTGAAATTTTTGTTTACTGATCAGTAAATAGACATTACCATATTGGTGGACCTATAAAATAATTGTATTACAAACTATTTTAAAAATTTAATTCTTGGGGGCTGGCCCGATAGTGTACTGGTAAAATTTGTGCACTCTGCTTTGGCAGCCCGGGGCTCACAGGTTTGAATCCTGGCCACAGACCTGCACACCACATGTCAAGACATGCTGTGGTGGCATCCCATGTACAAAATAGAGGAAGATTGGCACAGATGTTAGCTCAGCAACAATCTTCTTCAAGCAAAAAGAGGAAGATTGGCAACAGATGCTAGCTTAGGGCCAATCTTCCTCACCAAAAACAAAAAAATGTAATTCTTTCAATAATTAAGATAACATATCTGTGTACATTAAACTAACATTTAAAAAAAGCTATTATCTAAACATTAAAAAATATAAGCAGAATAATTATTCTGGATACATAGTCACATACTTTAATCAGTTTCTTGGCCATATCTGCCTTCATTACAAGCCCTGTATTTTTCTAATGAATTTTTAAAAAAATATTTTATTGAAATATTACTTTTAATTTTTCACAAAATTGTCTGCAATCTTTTCTGAAGTTCCATTTTATGGTTAATCAAATTGAAATTGTTGGCACCTTTAATTGATTGTTCAATTTTGTCCCTATTGTTTTTAAAAAAATTATTTTATTGAGGTCATAATAGTTTATAACATTGTGAAATTTCAGGTGTACATTATTATTTGTCAGTCACCATATATATCTTCCCCTTTACACCTCATGCCCACTCTCCAACCCTCTTTCCCTCTGGTCACCACTAATCTATTCTCTTTGTCTGTGTGTTTGTTTATCTTCCACATATGAGCAAAATTTGTCTTTCTCTGTCTGGCTTATTTCACTCACCATAATACCCTCAAGGTCCATCCATGTTGTTGCAAATGGGACAATTCTGTCTTTTTTATGGTGAAGTAGTATTCCATTGTGTATATATATACAATATCTTTTTTATCCATTCATCAGATAATGGGCACTTGAGATGCGTCCATGTCTTGGCTATTCTGAATAATGCTCCAATGAACATAGGGGTGCATAAGTGTCTTTATATTGTTGATCTCAAGTTTTTTGGATAAATACCCAGTAGTGGGATAGCTGGGATGTATGGTATTTCTATTTTTAATTTTTTGAGAAATGTCCATACTGTTTTCCATAGTGGCTGCACCAGTTTGCATTCCCACCAGCAGTGTATGAAGGTTCCCTTTTCTCCACATCCTCTGCAACATTTGTTATTTTTTTGTCTTGGTGAATGTAACCATTCTGACAGGTGTAAGGTGATATCTCATTGTAGTTTTGATTTGCATTTCCCTAATGATTAGTGGTATTGAACAGATGGCTTATTGGCCATCTGAATATCTTCTTTGGAAAAATGTCTGTTCATATCCTCTGCCTATTTTTTGATCTGGTTGGTTTTTTTTGTTGTTGTTGAGTTGTATGAGTTCTTTATATATTTTGGAGATTAACCCCTTGTCAGATGTATGATTTGCAAATATTTTCTCCCAGTTGATGGGTTGTCTTTTTGTTTTGTTCCGGGTTTCCTTTGCCTTGTAGAAGCTCTTTAGTCTGATGTAGTCCCATTTGTTTATTTTTTGTTTTGTTTCCCTTGCCTGAGTGGACATGGTATTTAAAAAGATGTTGCTAAGACACAAGTCAAAGAGTGTACTGCCTGTATTTTTTTCTAGGAGTGTTATGGTTTCACGTCTCATCTTCAAGTCTATTGTCCATTTTAAGTTAATTTTTGTGTATGCATAAGATAATGGTATACTTTCATTCTTTTGCATATGGCTGTCCAGTTTTCCCAACAACATTTATTGAAGAGACTTTCCTTTCTCCATTGTACGTTCTTGGCTCCTTTGTTTAAGATTAGCTGTCTGTAGGTGTGTGGTTTTATTTCTGGGCTTTCAGTTCTGTTCCATTTATCTATGTGTCTGTTTTTTTACCAGTACCATGCTGTTTTGATTACTGTAGCTTTGTTGTATATTTTGAAGTCAGAGATTGTGATGCCTCCAGATTTATTCTTTTCTTCTCAGGATTGCTGTAGCTATTTGGGGTCTTTTGTTGCCCCATATGAATTTTAGGATTTTTTGTTCTATTTTCTTGAAGAATGTCATGGGGATTCTGATTAGGATTGCATTGAACCTGTAGATTCCTTTAGGTAGTATGGACATTTTAACTGTGTTTATTCTTCCAATCCATGTGCATGGAATATCTTTCCCTTTCTTTACGTCATCATCAATTTCTTTCAGTAATGTTTTATAGTTTTCAGTGTACAGGTTTTTCACTTCTTTAGTTATATTTATTCCTAGGTGTTTTATTTTTTTTTGTTGCAATTGTAAATGGAATTGTATTCTTCAGTTCTCTTTCTTTTAGTTCATTATTAGAGTATAGAAATGTAACTGATTTTTGTAAGTTGATTTTGTATCCTGCAACTTTGCTGTAGTTGTTGATTATTTCTAATAGTTCTGGTGGATTCTTCATGATTTTGTATATATAGAATCATGTCATCTGCAAACAGTGAGGTTTCACTTCTTCTTTTCCAATTTGGATACATTTAATTTCTTTTTCTTGCCTAATTGCTCTGGCCAAAGCCTCCAGTACTATGTTGAATAAGAGTGTCAAGAGTGGGCACCCTTGTCTTGTTCCTGTTCTCAGAGGGATGGCTTTCAGTTTTTCTGTTGAATATGTTGCAGGCTGTGGGTTTGTCATATATGGCCTTTATTATGTTGAGGCACTTTCCTTCTATACTCATTTTATTGAGAGTTTTTATCATAAATGGATGTTGGATCTTGTCAAATGCTTTCTCTGCATCTATTGAGATGATCATGTGGTTCTTTTCCCTCATTTTGTTGATGTGGTGAATCACATTGATTGATTTGTGGATGTTGAACCATCCCCGTGTCCCTGGTATAAATCCCACTTGATCATGGTGTATGGTTCTTTTAATGTATTGCTGTATTCAGTTTGCCAATATTTTGTTAAGGAGTTTTGGATCTATGTTCATCAGTGATATTGGCCTGTAATTTTCCTTCTTTTGTTGTCCTTGTCTGGCTTTGGGATCAGGGTGATGTTGGCCCCATAGAATGAGTTAGGAAGTGTTCCATATTCTTCAATTTTTTGGATTATTTGAGAAGGATAGATATTACATCTTCTTTGAATCTTTGGTAGAATTCTCGAGAAACCATCTGGTCCTGGATTTTGTTTTTTGGAAGGTTTTTGATTAGTTTCAACCTTTTTACTTGTGATTGGTCTGTTCAGATTCCCTATTTATTCCTGATTTAGTTTTGGCAGGTTGTGTGAGTCTAAGAATTTATGCATTTCTTCTAGATTGTTCAATTTGTTGGGATAAATTGTTCATACTGTTCTCTTATAATCCTTTGTATTTATGTGGTATCCAATGTAATTTCTCCTCTTTCATTTCTGATTTTATTTATTTGGGACTTCTCTCTTTTTTCTTAGTGAGTTTGGCTAAGAGTTTGTGAATTTTCTTTATCTTCTCGAAGAGCCAGCTCTTAGTTTCATCAATCCTTTCTACTGTTTTTTGGGTTTCAATTTAATTTATTTCTGCTCCAATTTTTATAATTTCCCTCTTTCTGCTGACTTTGGGCTTTGTTTGTGCTGCTTTTTCTAGTTCTGTTTGGTGTAGTTTAAGATTGTCTATTTGAAGTGTCATGGTGGAGTGAGCTTGCCGGAGACTCTCTGCCCTCCAACACACAACAAAAAGAAGCAACCATATTCCAACAGAAAATATCCTAATAGCACAGGAATCCTTGGAGAGTCATGGTAGCCAAATGACAGAGGGCAGAGAGGCTGGAGCCCCCCTCGGAGGAGCTGGAATGGGGTAAGAGACAACTTCAGTCCCTCTCCCGAAGACTGGGATCGCTGACGCAGGAGGCTCCATGAGGGAAGGCGTTGGGGAGGGGTTGTGAGTCCACAGGATCACCCAGGACTCCCTAGCGCCCTTGCAGCCTAGAGGGAAGCCCTCTAACCGGGAGAATGCTTTTGTGTGGGGTGACCTTATCAAACTGGGACCCCAGAAGACCAGATAGTGAGAGCTGATCAGGAAACCGGGGACTGCGAGCAAAAGAAAATGCCGGCCCCCCGCCCCCTGCACTGTGCCGTGGCATCTAGGCTGAAGCAGAGGGCTCAGAATATGTGGCTCTCGATCCCCACCTAGTGGCGGTAGGCTGTAACTACAACCAAATAATATCACAATGGGGAAAACCAGCATCAGGCAATTCATCAAAACTCCAGACTAGAGGGAAACAATAAATACCCAGAATTATGTCCTGAGGACTCAGAAATAAGTAAACGAAGTGACAATGAATTCAGAATAGCCATTGTCAAAAAACTCAATGAGGTAAAAGAGAATAGGGAGAAACAAGTCAACAAGTTGAGGAGATACTTCACAAGAGATTGAAACTATAAAGAAAAATCAATCAGAAATACTAGAGATGAAAGACACAATGGAAGAGATAAAGCAAAATAAGGATTCCCTGAATGCTTGTGTGGACACCATAGAGGAGCATATCAGCATAATCAAAGATAAACATGTTGAATTGCTCCAGACAGAGGAGGAGAGAGAACTGAGACTAAAAAGAAATAAAGAAAATCTCCAAGAAATATCCAACTCAATGAGGAAATGCAACATAAGAATTACAGGTATCCAAGAAAGTGAAGAGAAGGAGAATGGAGCAGAAAGCATGCTCAAAGAAATAATAGCAGAGAACATCCCAAATGTAGGGAATGAGAGAGAAATGTGTGTGGAGGAAGCTTTCAGATCTCCTAGATTTGTCAATATAAAAAGACCTACTGAAAAGCATATAGTAGTAAAACTGGCAAAAGTGAGTGACAAAGAAAGAATACTCAGGGCAGTAAGGTAGACGAAAATAACCTACAAAGGAACCCCTATCAGACTTTCAGTGGATTTCTCTGCAGAGACCTTACAAGCTAGGAGAGAATGGAATGACATATTCAAAACTTTAAAGGATAAAAATCATCAGCCAAGAATACTCTATCCAGCAAAGATATCTTTCAGATATGAGGGAGAAATTAAATTTTTCCCAGACAAACAAAAGTTAAGGGACTTCATAAACACGAGAGCCCCTCTACAAGAAATCCTCAAGAAGGCCCTCATACCTGAAAAAAGGAAAAAAGGGAGAAAGACATCACAAAACACAGAGTAAGGAGACAAATAGGTAGACAGAATCAGAATAGGATAGCAAATATTCAACTATAGCGTTAGGATACAGGGAGGGAAAACACCAAAAACAAAGACAATCTTGTCACTTTAACCACAAACTCTCAAGACAAGTTGAAATAAGATGAGAATAATAACTTAGGAGGGGAGGAGGAAAGGAACTGAATCAGTTTAGACTAAGGAAATAAGAGGCCATCAGAAAATGGGCTATGTTATGCATGAGATTCTGAATACAAACTTCAGGGAGCCACTAAACTAAAAAGCAGAACAGAGACTCAAAAAATAAATAAGGAAAAAACTAAAACACCACATAAGAAACTGCAGTAATCAACGGGTAGACCAAAACACACAGGACGATAAACAAAGGAAATGCAGGAAAACTGGAAAATGAGTGACAGAATGACAGCATTAAGCCCTCAGACATCAATAATCACCCTCAAAGTAAACGGATTGAACTCTCCAATAAAAAGACACAGAGTTGGGGATGGCCCAGTGGCACAGTGGTTAAGTGCACACATTCCGCTTCAGTGGCCTGGGGTTTGCTGGTTCGGATCCCAGGTGCAGACACAGCACCGCTTTGGCAAGCTATGTTGTGGCAGGCATCCCACATGTAAAGTAGAGGAAGATGCACATGGATGTTAGCTCAGGGCCAGTCTTCCTCAACAACAAAAAAGAGGATTGGCGGCAGATATTAGCTCCAGGCTAATCTTCCTCAACCCCCCCCCCCATAAAAAAGTAGCAAGATGGATTAAAGAACAAGATCCAACATTTGTTGCCTCAAGGAAACACATCTCAGCTCCAATGACATACAGGCTCAGAGTGAAGGGGTGGAAGATGATCTCCAAGCTAATGGCAAACAAAAGAAAGCATGTGTCGCAATACTTATATCAGACAAAGTAGACTTCAAGATAAGTCAGGTAAAGAGAGACAAAGAGAGGCAGTGTATAAAGAGCAAAGGGACACTACATGAAGAAGAAATAAGGCTTATAAATATCTATGCACCCGACAGGAGCACCAAAGTTCATAAAGCAACTATTAACAAACCTAAAAGAAGATATAAAAAATAACACAATAATAGTAGGGGACCTCAACACCCCACTCACATCCTTGGACAGATCATCCAGACAGAAAATCAACAAGGAAACAGTGGAATTAAACAAAAAGCTAAAACTGTTGGACTTAATAGACATATATAGAACACTCCATCCAAAAACAGCAGAATACACATTCTTCTCAAGCGCGCATGGGACATTCTCAAGGATAGACCATATGTTGGGAAACAAGGCAAGCGTCTATAAATTTTAAAAAATTGAAATAACAACAAGCATCTTCTCTGATCATAATGCTATAAAGCTAGAAATTAATTACAAGAAAAAAGCTGAGAAAGGGACAAAGATGTGGAGACTAAACAATATGCTATTGAACGAGCAATGGGTCACTGAAGAAATTAAAGAAGAAATCAAAAAATATCTGGAGGCAAATGAAAATGATAACATACCATACCAACTCATATAGGATACAGCAAAAGCTGTATTAAGAGGGAAATTCATCGCAATACAGGTTACACCTTAACAAACAAGAAAAATCCCAAATAAACAATCTCAAATTACACCTAACTGAATTAGAAAAAGAAGACAAACAAAGCCCAAAGTCAGCAGGCAAGAAATAATAAAAATCAGAGCAGAAATAAATGCTAGTGAAACAAAAAAGGCAGTAGAAAGGATCAATGTAACAAAGAGCTTTTTCTTTGAGAAGATAAATAAAATTGACAAACCCTTAGCCAGACTTACAAAGAAAAAAAGAGAGAAAGCTCAGATAAACAAAATCAGAAATGAAAGAGGAGAATTAACAACGGACTCCATAGAAATACAGTGGATTGGAAGAGAATACTATGAAAAACTATCTGCCAACAAAATGGATAACCTAGAGGAAATGGATACATTTTTAGACTCTTACAGGCTCCCAAAGCTGAGTCAAGAAGAAACAGACAATTTGAACAGACCAATCACAAGGAAAGAGATTGAAACAGCAATCAAAACCATCCCAAAGAATAAACCCCAGGACCAGACGGCTTTCCTGGGGAATTCTACCAAACTTTCAGAGAGGATTTAATACCTATCCTTTTCAAGCTATTCCAAAAAATTAGGGAGGATGGAACACTTCCTAACACATTCTATGAGGCCAGCATCACACTGATACCAAAACCTGATAAGGACACTACGATAAAAGAGAACTACAGGCCAATATCACTGATGAACATAGATCCAAAAATTCTAAACAAAGTTTTGGCAACCTGAATTCAGCAACACATCAAAAGGACCATACCTCATGATCAGGTGGGATTTATTCCAGGGACACAGAGATGATTCAACATCTGCAAATCAATCAATGTGATACACCACATGAACAAATTGAGGAATAAAAACAACATGATCATCTCAATAGATACAGAGAAAGCATTTGACAAGATCCAACAGCCATTTATGATAAAAACTCTTAATAAAATAGGGATATAAGGAAATTACCTCAACATAATAAAGGCCATATGTGACAAACCCAGAGCCCACATCATACTCAATGGGCAAAAACTGAGCACCATCCCCCTGAGAACAAGAATGAGAAAAGGATGCTCTCTATCACCACTCTTATTCAACATAGTACTAGAGGTTTTGGGCAGAGCAATTAGGCAACAGAAAAGAATAAAAGGAATCCAAACAGGGAGTGAAGAAGTGCAACTCTTGCTGTTTGCAGACAAAATGATCTTATGTATAGAAACCCCCAAAGAATCCATTGGAAAATTATTAGAAATAATCAACAACTACAGCAAAGTTGTAGGGTATAAAATCAACTTAGATAAGTCAGTAGCATTTCTATACTCTAATAACGAACTAACAGAAAAAGAACTCAAGAACACAATCCCGTTCACAATCGCAACAAAAAGAATAACATACCTTGGGGTGAATTTAACTAAGGAAGCAAAAGACCTATACAATGAAAACTACAAGACTTTCCAGAAAGAAATTGATGATGACATAAAGAGATGTAAAGACATTCCATGCACACAGATTGGAGGAATAAACATAGTTAAAATGTCCATACTACCTAAAGCAATCTACAGATTCAACAGAATCCCAATGACATTCTTTACAGAAATAGAACAAAGACTCCTAAAATTCACATGGGGAAGAAAAGACCCCAAATTGCTGAAATAATCCTGAGAAAAAAGAACAAAGCTGGAGGCATCACAATCCCTAACTTCAAAACATACTACAAAAGCTACAGTAATCAAAACAGCATGGTACTGGTACAAAAACAGGTGCACAGATCAATGGAATGGAATTGAAAGCCCAGAAATAACACCACACATCTATGGACAGCTAATCTTTGGCAAAGGAGCTGAGGGCCTACAATGGAGAGAAGAAAGTCTCTTCAACAAATGGTGCTGAGAAAACTGGAAAGCCACATGTAAAAGAATGAAAATTGACCATTCTTTTTCACCATTCACAAAAATAAACTCAAAATGGATCAAAGCCCTAAAGATTAGACCTGAAACAATAAGCTTCCAGAAGAGAATATAGGCAGTACACTCTTTGACATCAGTATTAAAAGGATCTTTTCAGATACCATGTCTTCTCAGACAAGGGAAATAATAGAAAGAATAAACAAATGGGATTTCATCAGACTAAGGAGCTTCTTCAAGGCAAGGAAAAACAGGATTGAAACAAAAAACCAACCCACCAATTGGGAAAAAATATTTACAAGTTATGTATCCAACAAAGGGTTAATCTCCATACTATATAAAGAACTCACACAACTCAACAACAAAAAATCAAACAACCCAATCAAGAATTGGGCAGGGGACATGAACAGACATTTCTCCAAAGAAGATATACAGATGGCCAATAGGCACATGAAAAGACGTTCATCATCGCTGATCATCAGGGAAATGCAAATCAAAACCACACTACAATATCACCTTACACCTGTTAGAATGGCAAAAACAAACAAACAAACAAACAAACAAACAAAACCCCAAAAAGTAACAAACGTTGGAGAGGTTGTGGAGAAAAAGGAACCCTCATACACTGCTGGTGGGAATGCAAACTGGTGCAGCCACTATGGAAAACAATATGGAGATTTCTCAAAAAATTAAAAATAGAAATAGCATATGACCCAGCCATCCCACTACTGGGTATCTACCCAAAGAACTTGAAGTCAGCAATTCCAAAAGTCCCTTGCACCCCTATGTTCATTGCAGCATTATTTACAATAGCCTAGATGTGGAAGCAACCTAAGTGCCCATCAACTGATGATTGGATAAAGAAGATATGGTATATATGTACAATGGAATATTACTCAGCCATAAAAAATGATACAATTGTCCCATTCACAACAACATGTACGGGGGCCCGCCTGGTGGCTCAGCAGTTAAGTGTGCATCTTCTGCTTCAGTGGCCCAGGGTTCGCCAGTTCGGATCCCAGGTGCGAACATGGCATGGCTTAGCAAGCCATGCTGTGGTAGGCATTCCATATACAAAGTAGAAGAAAATGGGCATGGATGTTAGCTCAGGGCCAGTCTTCCTTGGCAAAAAGAGGAAGATTGGCAGCAGTTAGCTCAGGGCTAAACTTCCTCAAAAAAAAAAAAAAAAACATGGATGGGCCTTGGAGGGTATTATGTTAAGTGAAATAACACAGATAGAGAAAGACAATCTCTGCATGACTCCAGTCATATGTGAAAGTTAAATATGTAAACAAGGAGAACAGATTAGTGGCTACCAGGGGAAAGAAGGGGTGAGAAGCGGGCATGAAGGGTGAAGTGGTGCACCTACAACATGATTGACAAACAATAATGTACAACTGAAATTTCACAAGATTGTAAACTATCATAATCTCAATAATAAGTTTTAAAAAAAGATTGTTCATTTGAGATTTTTCTTGTTTGTTAAGGTGGGCCTGCATTGCTATGAATTTCCCTCTTAGGACTGCTTTTGCTGCGTCCCATGTGAGTTGGTATGATGTATTTTCCTTCTCTTTAGTCTCCAGATGTTTTTTTATTTTTCCTTTAATTTCTTCATTGATCTATTGGTTGTTTAGCACCATGTAGTTTAGTCTCCACATATTTGTCACTTTCCCAGCTTGTTTCCCAGTCTTGTTGATTTCTAGTTTCCTAGCATTATGGTTGGGAAAGATGCTTCATGTGATTTCAATCTTCTTAAATTTATTGAGGATTACCTTGTTTTCCAACATGTGGTCTATCTTTGAGAATGTTCTATGTGCACTTAAGAAGAATGTGTATTTTGCTATTTTTGGATGGAGTGATCTATCTATATCTATTGAGTCCATCTGGTCTAGTGTTTATTTAATTCCACTATTTACTTGTTGACTGTCTGTGTGGAAGATCTATTCATTGATGTAATTGGGGTCTTGAGGTCCCCTGCAGTTATTGTGTTGCTGTTAATTTCTCCCTTTAGGTCTGTTAATAGTTGCTTTATGTACTTTGTTGCTGCTGTGTTAGGTGTATGTATATTTATAAGTGTTATGTCCTCTTGGTGGAGTGTCCCTTTTATCATTATGTATGGTAACTCTTTGTCTCTCACTGCTTTTTTTATCTTGAAGTCTACTTTTTCTGACATAAGTATGGCAACACCTGCTTTCTTTTACTTGTCATTTGCTTGGAGTATCATCTTCCATCCCTTCACTCTGAGCCTGTGTTTGTCTTTAGAGCTGTGTTTCCTGGAGACAGTATATTGTTGGGCCTTGTTTTTTAATCCATCCAGCTGCTCTGTGTCTTTTGATTGGGGAATTCAATCCATTTACATTTAGAGTGATTATTTTTTTTCTAAGATTGGCACCTGAGCTAACAACTGTTGCCAATCTTCTTTTTTTTCTGCTTTTTCTCCCCAAATCCCCCAAGTACATAGTTGTATATTTTAGTTGTGGGTCCTTCTAGTTGTGGTACATTTAGAGTGATGATTGATATGTGAGGGCTTATTACTGCCATTTTGTCTCTTGTTTTCTGATCTGTATTTCCCTTGTTTCTCATCCTGTGTATTTTCAGCTACCATTTCAGTTTGGTGATTTTATATGATGGTTTTCTTTTTATTTATCATTTGTGTCTCTGTTCTGATTTTTTGTTTAATGGTTACCAGGAGGTTTGTATAAAAGAGCTCATAGATGAGGTAGTCCATTGTCTGATAGCCTTTTATCTCCTCAACCTAAGCATGTTCCATCTCTTTCCTCTTCCCAGTCTAAGTTTGATGGAGTGGGTTTTTGCTGGTGCATGGTGGTAGTATCTGGTCACAGATTTCACCTGCCACCACTGGAGGCTGCAGGAGCTGTGTTTTCTGAGCCTGCTGCATCCCCTTGCAGTTGTGTTTGTCTGTTGGAAGTTGTGCCAATAGGGTTCTCTGCATCTGGCTGCCACTGCTTCACACACACTAGCATAGGCACTTTGGTGGGGAATCTCCTGCACTAGCCAACTGGCTGAGCTGGTGCACCAGGTAGGATGGAGGGGAAGGGGCATTTTCTTTCATACCCACACTCCTGCTCTGCACTCACTGGCAGGCCACTTGGGTTGCTCAGCTTGGTGGGGTCATCCCCACAGTGACAGCCACCAGTGTAGAGCATTCCCCTGGGCTGAGAAGCAGCTTCGAGAATGAAAGCATTCCTGTGGAGGACTGCCTTTCCCCTCACTTCCTCTGAGTCGTGTGCTGGCCACTGTGTGAGGTCCTGTGCCCTAGATCACAGACATTGGGGAAAGAGAGAAGATCCGCTTACCTCCTTCCACTGCTTCCCAGGGAATCCAGTACCCCCACCTTCAAACGTATGGTTGTGTGGCTCTCTCAGATGTCTATTGTGTTGTGTGGATGTCCTCTGTTGGTCAATGAATGCCCTTTTCATTGTATCTTAGCAGGGAGAGGCTAACAGAACAGCTCACTCTGCCATGATGCTGACATCACTCTGTAGCTTGAAAGTTTTAAGTGAGGTTGTAGTCTTTGTAGTGCTATTAAAAAAAACGTTTAATATGGTGGAATGGTCTTTCTGGACTGGTTTTCCCTTTTGTGAGGTAAATCAGTTTAACTCTCCTGTGAGTATCTTAGGTGTTGAGAGAGATAAATTGTTTAATAATTCATTTCCCCAGAATAGGGCCTCGATGAAAGAGTGATTACCCAGCCACCAGAAATGCTCTGCTCTTCTACTTGGGGTATGCTCAACTTAATCAGGAGTGGAAGACTCTCTTTCTTCTTTTCAGAGTTATACAATGGCACTGGGCTGCTTCTTGACATGAAGATGCTCACAGTCTTTAGAGGATGCAACCCTGTACAAACAGCTTATCTGTCCCACTTTATGCTCTTGCAAGTGGAAGAGGAAGTTTCTTCTTTGCTCAGGAGATTAAGGGAAACTGATTCTTGGCTTTACCCATGTGTGATTCTTCCTTCCCCTTTGAGATGGTGACAGACATACTTTTATGCTTGGATTCTCATGTATGCAGAAGGATTACATCCATTTCTCTTGCCTCCTTCCCACCCCTTAGGACTGAGAGGAGGAAAGTCCCAGATGTTTGTCTACTCAAGGCTGGAAAGGGATGGCAGAGCCCTCCTACACTCAACAGCTACTTATATCTGGGGCTCCACAACTCCAACCCTTCAGTTTGGACAGGGTGAAGGGTGGGATCTGCTCTTTTGAGGTCCTCTTGGTATCTTGGCAGACTGTCTCAAGTTTAGTAAAATAGCAGTGAGTGTTGCTTCCATTTCTGATACAGCATTAAAAATGAAGTAACTGAACAAGCTGGACATTTCAGTTCCTCTTCTCTTGCAATATTAGATATAGACTCCCATATTAGAAACATGTCTAAGGGAAAATAATCACACAGCACACAGTGTAATAGCATACAATAAATTACTTTTTGCATTCAAAGTTAAAAAAATAAATCAGTAGAAAGTCAATTTTTCTTCCTTGGAAAGGACTATGTTTTTTTCTGAGATTATCTTCTTTCTGTTTTGGTAGGGAAGAATGTCCCTCCTCTTATGAAATTAGTTAAGAATCCCTACAATTTTTAAGAAACTCTTCTAGGTCCTAAGGAGTTAGCAGTGAACAAAACACAGAAAGTCTTGAGATACATAGAGCAAACTCTAGAAAACAAGTAAACAAATATATAATGTTATGTCAGTAGTAATAAATGCTAGGAGGAAAAATGAAAGAGTAAGGAGTTTAAGCAGTGGGGCTCAACCTTGGCTTAACATTGTAAACACTTTAAAATTAAAAAATTACTTAAAAAAATGTTAAAGCTTTAAAAATTACTGACTCCTTGGTCCCAACTGGAGAGATTTCTATTTCAATTGCTCTGGAGTGCAGCTTGGGCATTTGCATTTTTAAACTCCTCAGGGAGGTCTAACATACAGCCAGAGTTGAGAACCACTAGGTTAGAGAGTGACATAAGATGCTATGTTTTAGGTGGGTGGTCAGAGAACGCCTCTTTGACTGGGCACATGAGGAGAGACCTGAATGAAGAGAGACAGTGAACCGGGAGAATATCTGAAGTTTGATCCAGGTAGATGGACCACACTCAACAAGTCCTGGGGGAGTGGGTGCTTGGTGTGCTCCAGGAATGAGGTACATTTGTGTGGAGCAGAGTGAGTGAGGGAAAAGAGTGAAATAGCATTTGGTTGCAGAGGTAGAAAAGAGCCAGATCGTTTAGAGCCCCGTAAGCCATGGAAGGAACTTAGGTTTATTCTAACGTGATGGGAAGCCATAGGAGGATTTTGAGCAAAAGAGTGAGATAATCAAATCTCTGTTTTAAAAATTTCACCCTGGTAACTGTGTGGAAAATAGACTATATATCAGGTGCGAGAGCGGAAAGAGGGGACCAGTTAGGAACTTCTTGCTGTAGATCAGCCTAGAAGTGATGGTGGTTTGGACTAGGGTGTCAGGGAATCAAGGTGGCAAGAAGTGATTGAATTAAGAATAATTGGGGAAGGTAGAGCCAAAGGAATTTGCTGCTAAATTGGACGTTGGATGTGAGAAAGAAGTTAGGAGTGACTCCCAAGTTTTTGGTTTGAGCAAGCATTTTTGGGCGAATGGTGATGCCATTTACTAAGCTGGATGACACTAGAGAAACAGATTTCTGTGGACAGGAAGGGATCAAGAGTTTTGTTTTTGGATATGTTACATTTGAAATGAAATGATGTTGGGATAATAAATGGCAGGGTTTTATTTGGTGTTAATATCCTCAATTGACAAACAGTTGGTAACATGGGGCTTTAATTTTAAAAGTTTTACTATTCCATAAATATTTTAAGGCAGTGACTTCCTGTTGTAGAGCGTGATTAGGAAATGTGTTAGTGTTCATAAATATCTCCTGGGTAAGATATGTCTAAAAGAAACTGGAAGATTTCCAATTTTAAGAAATTACCGATCTTTCACCAATTAGACCGTTGAAGTCAAATGTTCCTGGTTTTATCATTTCCCTGAAGAATCTACATTACGGCAGAATTAACACATTAGTCTAATATTAGATTGGGGAGTTTATATAGAAATAAATTCACAACAGTGGCTGGACCAAATCCTTTCAGTTTCATACCACTGCCTGCATGTAAAATGAAGACACCTAAGATGTTATGAGACATCTGTACCCATTGCAACATTGTAGAAGATGAAAATCAAGAATTTTTGTAAACTAGAAAAAAATCTTTCCTTTTGGCACCATGAGTGATACCAGAATATAATGTGTTACAAATACTGAGAGATGTTGTTAATGTTTAATAGAGTCATATTGAATGTCTGACTTTTTCCCCTATTATTTGGTCAATGAACAATAAAATAATTCCCTATGATGTCAGCAGCCACATCGTGAATTTGAATGTTTGTGAGCAGAGTTCCTCTGTGGTTCTGAATGTCTGAACAAGAGTCAAAATCCAGAATGTGATATTACAAGGTCTTTCAAATGGGAGTGAAATGAAGAGTCCTCCTGTGTTTTTCTGGCAAGAGAAGCATGAAACTAGTTACAGTTTTCTTTTAGGAAAAAGAAAATATGGAAAATAAAAACCCCCGAAATTTCCAAGAATCTGAATATCCTTCAATGAAGCTCATTTCCTAATACCCAATGATTTTATTTACTCCAGGTATGCATACCTCTACTCTGAAAAGGTACTTGGCAAAATTGATGCAAAAGCAATAAAACCATCCCTTGGGGACAGAGACTGCATTTTGTATTTTAACTTATTGCTCATTTATTTGAAGCTAAACTCTAGCCATATTAAAAGCATGTTCACATTGTGCCTATGTAGGCCAACTTTTTGGGTAATTTCAAGGGTCTCTTCATAAATATAGGCAGCGTTAAGTAGCTGAGCATCAGCGAGGTCCCTGCAATGTCTTTTAGGTCTGTAATGTTTCTTTCTACTGATTTCTTTTTGTGGATTTACGACTTGTATCCCCAAAGCAGAACTTGGTGTATTAGTTAAGGAACTTAAAACACACACACACACACACACACACAAAGCCTGCTCCATAGAGGCCCCCAAGAGGACTTTCTCTTGGTCCAGAAAAGTAGCTTTCAGCAGTGGTGGGAACTGGAAAGGACGCTGGGAGCAACAATTCCAGGGGATCCTTATTCTCCCTCTGCCTCAGCTTTCAGTTCACTGCTTCTTTTTTTGTGATCTTTTCACAATCATGAAAGAAGTTTAAAAACATGATATATCTGACTAAAGCTGACAACGAAATCCTGGCAAGAATAAAAATTGGTCTTAGTGCAGTTATACGAGTCACACGCACACACAGACGTCTGATGGTAATGGCTAACACATGTTCAGCATTTACTTTGTGCTCTCCATATATCATTTAATCCTAAAACAGAGTTAAGATGTAGGCATTACTGTTAGCCCCATTTTATAGACAAGGAAATGGGCCTTGGAGATTAAGGAACTTGTCCCAATTGATCCAGCCCCTAAATGGAGCAGCTGGAAACACTATCATGGATCTCCAAACAGTCCTATTGATAAAACCTCCAAGAGCAGCCAACATGGCCTCCAAGGCTTCTGGGCTCTGGACTAACCCCAGCCAGGCATACAACACCTCCTCCTCACCAACTTTTCAGGAGACCTTTAAAAGATATTTCAGGATAACTTTAAAAGATATTCAAAGCTAGAAGGACTCAGCCAACTGACAGTATTTACTCACCTGGCAAAATCTGGTTGATGGAAAGAAGGAAAGAACAATAATTACCTAATGAAAGTACCCTTCCTTTTCCTGAAAGTTGATTTAAAAAAGAACTCTACTTTTAGTATATAAAAACCTAGAGTTGAAAGGGATCTCTAGAAGCAAAGAACAGATCGATTCTAGTTTCTTTTTGTTCTAAGTAAATTTTTGAACGTGAGTCTCTGTTTTAAAATGTTATACGTTGTAAAGTTTCATAAAAGCAAGAGATGGCTGGTTTTCAGGTCTTAAGCCCCTCCAGAAGGAAAAGTCTTGTCTTGAAAGCATTTCTGGTTAAAAAACTTTAGCAAGCTCTGGCAACAGTTTGGAATTATGAACAACCTTGTTCTTTCTCAAACTATTTCACTCAAAAGTCGTTTCTACTTACTTCTTGCCAAATGGTCGGCCTACCCTAAAGTGTGCCGCCTTCCAGAATTCGTCTCCAGTCAAATTTGCCTTGTCGCCTCTTCTGATTAGTCTGGTTCTGTGCACCTGAGTGGGGACAGATCCAGAGGCTGTAATGCACTTAAGCAGTATTTTCCCTTTGGACTGTCAGCCTGAGTCTGGCCCAGGTGGGTGGTGATTCAAGTTGAAATGAACATTGGCTCAGTCCAAGCTTTTGGTCTTGATCTGTAGGAAAACTTCTTTGTAATGTGTGCCAGGGAAATGCAATTTAAAAAAAAATAACAATATGCATGGAATTGTTATGTAAGAATAAGATTGCTTTGTGGTCCCTTGGCTGAGATGTTAAAAATGCTATATTACAAGGGGAAGAATGTAAAGTGGAAGAACATTACAACCAAGGTTTTGGTGTAAAATACACCCTTTTAAAGGTTATTGCAGTTTAAGCACTCCTTTTAAAGGATTTTGAGGCCATCCTTTGGCTTCCCAAGAAGTCAAGCCACTTGCCTGCTGCTGTTGTTTTCTCTCAGATCATAAATATTGGAAAGTGGTCAATCACAAAGCCAAGAAGAATCTTCTCATTCTTGTCCTTATCATCTGGCATGAGACTATATGACTATATAATATCCTTTAAAAATCATCTACAAAGAGAGATCTCTTGAATTCTAAGATTGACATATTTTGGGTAAATTTTTACTTGGGACAACATAGGCTCAAATTAACATCAAGGTCACTTATGTCTCCTTTCCCCTTATCTGACCAATTTTTATCTATGGAATGAGATGGATGGTTGTAAAAAATTATTGAAGTAACTCTCATAAAAATGTTTTAAAACATGAGTTGTTAAAATGATTGCTTTGGGGCTGGTCCCGTGGCCTAGTGGTTAAGTTTGCACACTCCGCTTTGGTGGCCCAGGGTTTCACCGGTTTGGATCCTGGATGTGGACATGGCACCACTCATTAAGCCATGCTGAGGTGGCGTCCCACATAGCTCAACTAGAAGGACCTGCAACCACAATATGCAACTATGTACTGGGGGGCTTTCAGGGGAAAGAAAAAAAAGAGTTGGCAAGAGATATTAGCTCAGGGCCAATCTTTAAAAAAAATAAAATAAAAACAAAAGATCACAGGCTTGTTTAAACAAATGATTGCTTCAATTATCCTTTTATTAATATAATGCAGTCATATCATTTATAACCCAATTGTTTATACTGCAGTTTTTATTTCTCTGGTTAATTATTTTTTATTATTAATATTTTAAAGCTTATCTAATACTTATAGTTCCTGAGAATGTATATAACAACAACCTGCTTGAATTAAACTAAAATCTGTAATAATGTGTGTCTAAAAGTTAAAATTTATCATTAACAAGCAAAAGCAATACTTTAGGTAGAATGTAGGTGGTAAGTATATGGGCATATGCTATAAAATTCTTTTTAACTTTCCTGTATATATGAAAATTTAAATAATAAAAAGTTGTAAAAAAAAAAAAAAAAACTAGACTTACCTGATATGACCTCTCAAACTTTCCCATTAAAATAACTAAGAAGATACACAAAAGGACAAAAACTGTAAACAATATTGGAAAGTAAGAGAGAAAAAAAGACTGTAAAATTCTAAGACAATTCCACCATTATATCACTGCGAGTGGGTTAGGGAACGCATTCTAGGGCTATATGTGCTGTGAATTCTAAACTAAAGCAGCAAGGATAACGGCAAAAAAGAAACAAAAAGGCTTTCATTCACCTCAACTGCCTGCCGAGAACAAGGAGTTCTCTTGGACTAAAATACCAAAGAGGCATTCAGCCATCTCCCTTCTGGATATGAGCTCTGTTGTAATCTAGTCAGAATTATACCTGCTTTCCACTTAATCCACTCCCAGCCCCACCACACTGCTCTTTTCCTTCTGTATCTACTCAGACTCTAAAACTCCTGCCACACAGCTGGCAGGTAGTGATATGTTTCAGTATAGAATGATTTTTAGAAAAGAGGAAAGAAAGAAGAGCCCCAGAACAGTGTCTGTAAGGATCAGGCCTTTATGAGCATCTCAAGAGGGCTAGAGATGGTGGCCAACTCTATCACCACTGGAGAGCCCATACTCTATGAGGAAAAGTTCCCCCTTCCCTTAGGGCAAAGCATTGGTGACTGTAACTTGGGTATCAAAGCCAAGCTTTTATGCTGAGTTGGTATAAACCCATGTATTTACCATTTTTGGTGCTCTTCATTTTATCTGCAGATTCTTGCTTACATTTGTTATCATTTGCCTTCAGCCTAAAAAACTTCTGTTAGCATTCTTTGCAGTGACAGTCTGTTGGCAACGAACTCTCTCAGTCTTACTCTGTTTGAAAATGTCTGTACCTTTCCTTCATTTGTGAAGGGTATTTTCACTCGATATAGAATTTTATCATCAGGGTTTTTTTTTCTGCCTTTCAGGACTTGAGAGATGTAGTTCTAGTGTTTTCTGGTCTTCATTGTTTCTGGGAGAATTCAGCCATCGTTTTTATCATTATTTCCCTGAAATGTTTTTTTCCCCTTCTGGATGTTTTTAAGATCTGCTTTGTCTTCAGTTTTTAGCATTTTGACTCTGATGTGTCTAGGAGCAGTTTTCTTTGTGTTTATCCTTCTTGGAGTCCAATGAAATTCTTGAATCTATGGGTTGATATTGTTAATCAATTGAAGAAATTTCTCAATCATTATTTCTTTGGATTTTTCCTATGCTCCACTCTCTCCTCTTCTCTGGGACTCTAATTACATGTACAATGTTAGGCTATTGTTATTGTCCCACAGAACTCAGATTCTTTTTCTTCTTAACCCCTCCCCCCCATTTAGTTTAATTTGGATAATTTCAATGACTTATCTACAAGCTCATTGATTTTTTTTCCTGTGCTGTGTCCAGTCTAAGGCCATTGAAAGATTTTCATATCTGTTATGTTTATTTCTAACATTTCTATTTGTTTCTTTTTTATAATTTCCAGCTCCCCATGGATATTGCCCATCTGTTTATGCAGTGTCCATTTTTTACCCATCAGATCCATTAACATACTTATTATAGCCATTTTAAAGTCCCTTTCTGATAAGCCCAGCATCTGGGCTATCTTTGGGTTTGCTTTTATTGACTATTTCCTTTTTCAACCAAGGCTCACATTTTCTTGCTTCTTTGACTATGTCATAGTTTTTAATATTAGTTCAGACATTGTGTATGAAAGAACAATGGAGAGGGAAGTATATAATATTTAATTTCAGAAAAGTGCCTTCTGATTCTTCTATCAGGTCCTTAGTGTAGGGGTCTGAGTTAATCTAGTCTGTAGTTGAGCTGAGCATGGCTTTGCTGCAGCTTTGTTAGATTCAGACCATCAGTTCTTATCTCCAAATAAGGCTCCTTGGGATTCTAAACTGTCACGACAGCTCACATGAGGCAATAAGATTATGAAATACAGCTAAAGAAGTCTTATAAGGAAATATATGGCCTTAATGAATAAGATAGAAGAGAAGAAATGCTTAAAATCAATGAGATAAGGCCCCATCTAAAGAAGATAGAAAAAGAACAAAATAAACCTAAATTAGGAAAAATAAGGAAATTGAAAAAATAATGAAATGGAAAATCAACAAATAATGGAGAGGATTTAAAAAGACTAAAGTTGAGTCTTTGAAAAAAGGTATAAATTTGATGAATTTCTAGGAACACTAACTGAAGAAAAAAATAAAAGTCATTAATAGTCAATAACACAAATGAAACAGAACACAGATGTTATTGAAATTACATAGATAGAATGTTATAAAGCAAAAGACTGCATGCCAAAAAATTGGGAAGACTTAGTTACAGTGGACAAATACGAAAAGAAACCCACTTAAAATGAACTCAAAAAGAAATAGAAAATGTTAATAATCATTAAATAAATAAATGATAAACAAACTAAAGAAATTGTATCAGGTCAAATAGCTACAAAAAGCAAAACTCCAGCCCAGATGTTTCCCTGGCAGGGTTTACCAAGCATTAAATAAAGGAATAACACTGATCTCACACAAAATCTCCCAGATAATAAGAATCACAAGGAGGAAGACTTATTTGGTGAGACTGTAACATAACTTTGATAGTAAAGCCTGACAAGGACAATGCAGGAAAGGAAAATCACAAGCCAACCAAGTTGAGTGATATGTTAAAAAGGATACTCCAGATGAGTGACGTCAGCATTATGATGGAGTGAAGTCTCTCAGAAATCTTTCCCCTCCAATATACAACAACAAAAAAATCCATAATCCAACAGAGGACATCCAAACACAACACAAAAAAATGTCAGAGAGACCCACACAGACATACAACAGAGGGCAGAGAGACTGAAGACCTCCTTGGAGGAGGTGGAACGGAGTAAGAGAAATCTTCACTCCCTCCCCTTAAAGACTATGATCTGGGACTGTGGGAAGCCTCCGAGAGGGAAGGAATGGGGGAGGGGACGGTCATTAGCGGGAACTTCAAGGAATCCCTAGGGCTCTCGCAGCCTAGAGGGAAGCCCTCTACCAGGGTGGAAGATCTTGCAGGGAGTGACCTTATCAAGCCAACACTCCAGGAGAGCAGAGGGAGAAAACCCCAAGAGCAAGCAGGAGAAAGTGCCCCTGCCACCACCTGCTCAGCATGGCTCCAGCCCCTGCAATTTTGGCTGAAAGCAGAGAGCTCAGAATATGTGGTTCTTGACCCCCACCCAATGGTGATAGGCAATGACTGCGACCAAATAACGCCAGGATGCGAAAGAACAGAGCAACTCCCTCTCACAATATCAAACATTATATTAGACCTCCAGACCAGAGAGAAAATGACAAGTACCCGGAAATCAGTCCTGAGGATGCAGAAATATGTAATCTAAATGACAAAGAATTCAAGATAGCTACAGTCAAAAAACTCAACAAGGTAAAAGAGAATGTAGAGAAACTATTCAATGAGTTCAGGAGATACTTCACAAAAGAGATCGAAACTATAAAGAGAAATCAATCAGAAATATTAGAGAGGCTGGCTCCGTGGCCAAGTGGTTAAGTTCGTGTGCTCTGCTTTGGTGGCTCAGCCTTTCGCTGGTTCAAATCCTGGGCACAGACATGGCACTGCTCGTCAGGCCATGCTGAGGCAGCATCCCGTGTGCCACAACTAGAAGGACCCACAACTAAAACATAAATACACAACTATGTACTGAGGGTCTTTGGGAGAAAAAAGAAAAATAAAATTAATAAAAAGAAATATTAGAGATGAAAGACACAATGGAAGAAATAAAATAAAATATGGATTCCCTGAATGCTCAAGAGGACACCATAGAGGAGCGTATCAACATAATTGAAGATAGACATGTTGAAATGCTCCAGATAGAGGAGGAGAGAGAACTAAGACTAAAAAGAAATGAAGAAAGTCTCCAAGAAATACCCAACTCAATTAGAAAATGCAACATAACAATTATAGGTATTTAAGAAGGTGAAGAGAAGGAGAGAGGAGCAGAAAGCTTCTTCAAGGAAATAATAGCAGAGAACTTCCCAAACCTAGGGATGGAAATCCGTGTGGAAGAGGCTGCCAGATCTCCTAAATATGTCAATGTAAAAAGACCTACTGCAAGGCATATAGTAGTGAAACTGGCAAAACTGAATGACAAAGAAAGAACACTCAGAGCAGCAAGGCAGAAGAAAATAACCTACAAAGGAACCCCCATCAAGCTTTCAGTGGACTTCTCTGCAGAAACCTAAAATGCTAGGAGAGACTGGAATGACATATTCAAATCATTGAAGGACAAAACCTTTCAGCCAAGAATACTCTATCCAGTGATAATACCTTTCAGATATGATGGAGAAATAAAAACTTTCCCAGACAAACATAAGTTAAGGGAGTTCGTAGCCACAAGACCCTCCCCCACAAGAAATCCTCAAGAAGGCCCTCATACCTGAAAAAAAATGGAGAAAGGTGTTACAAAGCATGGAGTAAGGAGTTAAACAGGTAGATAGAATCAGAGCAGGACAGCAAATGCTCAAGTAGAGCATTAAAGACAAAGGGAAGGAAAACACCAAAAACAAAGATAATCTTGTCATTTTAACCACAAACTCATAACGCAAGATGGAATAAGATGTAAGAAAAACAATTTAGGAGGGGAAGAGGAAAAGGACTGAACTGGTTTAGTCTAAGGAAATTAGATGCCTTCAGAAAAGGGACTATCTTATCCACGAGATCTTGAATACAAACCTCAGGGTAACCACTAAACAAAAAAGCAGAACAGAGACACAAATAATAAATAAGGAGAAAACAACAAAACACAACATAAAAAACCACATAACTCGATTGGTAGACCAAAGTACATAGGATGAGAAACAAAGGAAATGCAGGAGAGCTAGAAAACAATTGATAAAATAGCATCATTAAGCCCTTATATATCGATAATCACCCTAAATGTAAATGGATTGAGCTCGCCAATAAAAAGACACAGAGTGGTGAGATGGATTAAAGAACAAGACCCAACAATATGTTGCTTCCAGAAAACACATCTCAGCTCCAATGACAAACGCAGGCTCAGTGAAGCGATGGAAGATGATACTCCAAGCTAATGGCAAACAAAAGAAAGAAAGGTGTTGTCATATTTATATCAGACAAAGTAGACTTCAAGATAAGACAGGTAAAGAGAGACAAAGAGGGGCAGGATATAAAGATCAAAGGGACATTCCATCAAGAAGAAATAACACATAAATATCTATGCACCCAACACAGGAGCACCAAAGTTCATAAAGCAACTATTAACAAACCTAAAAGGAGATATTAACAACAACACAATAATAATAGGGGACCTTGACACTCCACTCACATCAATGGATAGATCATCCAGACAGAAAACCAACAAGGAAACAGCAGAATTAAATGAAAAATTAGACCAGATGGACTTAAGAGACATATCTAGAACACCCCATTCAAAAACAGCAGAATATACATTCTTCTCAAGTGCTCATGGAACATTCTCAAGAATAGACCATATGTTGGGAAACAAAGCAAGCCCAATAAATTTAAGAAGATTGAAATAATAACAAGCACCTTTTCTGATCACAATGCTATAAATCTAGAAATTAATTACAAGAAAAAAGCTGAGAAAAAGACAAAGATGTGGAGATTAAACAACATGCTATTGAACAACCAATGGATCATTGAAGAAATTAAAGGAGATGTCAAAAAATATCTGGAGACAAATTAAAATGCAAACACACCATACCAACTCATATGGGATGCAGCATAAGCCGTATTAAGAGAGAAATTCATTGAAATACAGCCTCACCTTAACAAACAAGAAAAAATCCAAAAAAGCAATCTCAATCTACACCTAATTGAATTAGAAAAAGAAGAACAAACAAAGCCCAAAGTCAGCAAAAGGAGAGAAATAATAAAAGATCAGAGCAGAAATAAATGCTATTGAAACAAAAAAGGCAGTAGAAAAGATCAATGTAACAAAGAGCTGGTCCTTTGAGAAGATAAAAAAATTGACAAACCGCTAGCCAGACTTACAAAGAGAAAAAGAGAAAGCTCAGATAAATAAAATTAGAAATGAAAGAGGAGAAATCACAATGGATACCACAGAAATACAATGGATTATAAGAAAATACTGCAAAAGACTAAATGCCAACAAAATGGGCAATCTAGAGGAAATGGATAAATTCTGAGACTCTTACAACCTCCCAAAGCTGAATCAAGAATAAATAGAGAATCTGAATAGACCAATCACAAGTAAAGAGATTGAAACAGTAATCAAAAGCATCCCAAAGAATAAAAGCCCAGGACCAGATGGCTTCCCTGGGGAATTCTGCCAAACTTTCAGAGAGGATTTAATACCTATCCTTCTCAAGCTATTCCAAAAAATTAAGGAAGATGGAACACTTTCTAACACATTCTATGAGGCCAACATCACTCTGATACCAAAGCCTGACAAGGACAACACAAAAAAGGAAAATTACAGGCCAATATCGCTGATGAATATAGATGCAAAAATCCTCAACAAAATATTAGCAACCCGAATATAGCAATGCATCAAAAAGATCATACATCATGATCAAGTGGGATTTATTCCAGGGACACAGGGATGGTTCAACATCTGCAAATCAATCAATGTGATACACTACTTTAACAAAATGAGGAATAAAAACCACATGATCATCTCAATAGATGCAGAGAAAGCATTTGACAAGATCCAACAGCCACTTATGATAAAAAATTCTTAACAAAATGGGGATATAAGGAAATTACCTCAACATAATAAAGGCCATATATGACAAACCCAGAGCCAACATCATGCTCAATGGGAAAAAACTGAATGCCACCCCTCTGAGAACAGGAACAAGACAAGGATGCCCATTATCACCACTCTTAGTCAACACAGTAAGGGAGGTTTTGGCAAGAGCAATTAGGCAAGAGAAAGCAATAAAAGGAATCCAAATAGAGAGTGAAGAAGTGAAACTCTCACTGTTTGCAGACGACATGATCTTATATATAGAAAGCCCTAAGAATCCATGGGAAAACTGTGAGAAATAATTAACAACTACAGTAAAGTTGCAGGGTACAAAATCAACTTACAAAAATCAGTTGCATTTCTATAATCTAATAACGAACTTACAGAAAGAGAACTCAAGAATACAATACCATTTACAATCACAAAAAAAGAATAAAGTACTTGAGAATAACTTTAAGGAGGTGAAGGACCTATATAATGAAAACTATAAGACATTATTGAAATAAATAATGACATAAAGAGATGTAAAGAGATTCCATGCACATGGACTGGAAGAATAAACATAGTTAAAATGTCCATACTACTCAAAGCAATCTACAGATTCGATGAAATCCCAATCAGAATCCCAATGACATTCTTCATGGAAATAGAGCAAAGAATCGCAAAATTCATATGGGGCAACCCAAGGCCCCGAATTGCTAATGCAATCCTGAGAAAAAAGAACAAAGCTGGAGGCATCACAATTCCTGACTTCAAAGTGTACTACGAAGTTGTAGTGATCAAAACGGCATGGTACTGGTACAAAAATAGGCACATAGATCAATGGAACAGAACTGAAAGCCCGTAATTAAAACCACACATATATGGACAGGTAATCTTCGACAAAGGTGCCAAGAATATACAATGGAGAAAAGACAGTCTCTACAATAAATGGTGTTGGAAAACTGGACATGAAATGAATGAAAATAGACCATTATCTCACACCGTACACAAAAATAAACTCAAGATGGACCAAAGACTTGAAGATAAGTCCTGAAACAATAAAACTCCTAGAAGATAATATAGCTAGTACACTCTTTGACATCGAACTTAAAAGGATCTTTTCAAATACCATGTCTTCTCAGACAAGGGAAACAAAAGAAAAAAATAAACAAGTGGGAGTTCACCAGACTAAAGAGCTTCTGCAAGGCAAAATAAACTAAAAATCAAAACGGAAAGACAATCCACCAATTGGGAGAAAATTTTTGCAAATCATATATCCAATAAGGGGTTAATCTCCATAATATATAAGGAATTTACACAACTGAACATCAAAAAAACAAACAGCCCGACCAAAAAATGGACAGAGGATATGAAACAGACATCTTTCAAAAGAAGATATACAGATGGCCAATAAACACATGAAAAGATGTTCAACATCACTAATCATCAGGGAAATGCAAATCAAAACCACGCTAAGATACCAACTTATGCCTGTTAAAATGACTATAATCACTAAGACTAAAAATAACAAATGTTGGAGAGGGTGTGGAGAGAAGAGAGCCCTCACACACTGCTGGTGGGAATGCAAACTGGTGCAGCCACTATGGAAAACAGTATGGGGATTCCTCAATAAACTAAAAATAGAACTACCATATGACCTAGCTATCCCACTACTGGGTATCTATCCAAACAACTTGAACTCAACACTCCAAAGTAACACATGTACCCCTAGGTTCATTGCAGCACTATTCACAATAACCAAGACATGGAAACAATCCAAGTGCCCATCAACCGATGACTGGATAAAGAAGATGTGGTATACATATACAATGGAATACTAGTCAGCCAGAAAAAAACACAACAAATCCATTCCATTTGCAACAACATGGGAAGATCTGGAGGGAATTATGCTTAGCAAAATAAGCCAGACTGAGAAAGACAAACATCAGATGATTTCATTCATATGTGGAATATAGACAAGCACACGGACAAAGAAAACAGTTCAGTGGTTACCAGGGGAAGGGGGTGGAGGGTGGGCACAGAGGGTCAAGGGGAGCACATATGTGGTGACAGACAAGAAATAATGTACAACTGAAATTTCGCAATGATGTAAACTATTATGAACTCAAATTTAAAAAAAAGAAAAAAAGGATAATCCATCATTACCAAGTAGGCTTTGTATGAAAGATGCAGATTTCACATTAGGAAATCAATAAATGTAATTGATTGACAAAGGAAATACATTCTATAATAATCTCAACAGATTCAGAAAAAATACTTGATCAAATTCATTACCATTTACTATTAAAAACTCCCGGCAATTGTGGAATAGAAGGAAAAGTATTTGTAGACTGCCGAAAACCTTCCATAAGTTTTATATGTAATGGTGAGTCATTGAAAGCTTCCTTTGGAGTTCAAGAAAAGGCAAGAATGTTCATTATCTCATCTTCAATTCAGTGTTTTATTAGTGCCCCTGGGCAGAGCAATAAAGCCAGAGAGAGAAAAGTTTTGAGGATTAAAAAGGAAGAAATAAAACTGGGATAATTCACATATGACATGGTTGTGTTTGTAGGTAAAACAATACAATATACAGACAAAATTTAGAGTGAATGAGAGTTTAATAGGGTAGCTCTATATAAAATCAATACATGAAGTTCAATTATATTTCCATAAACCAGCAAATTCTTAAAAACATATTTACAATAGCATCAAACAAAGTCAATTATCTAGGAATAAATCTGACTAAGGTTATACAAAACCTTTATAGGAAAAATTGCAAAACTTGAGACATTTACAGATTTAAATAAAGAGAAATACCACGTTCATCAATTAAAAGACTCGATAATGCAAAAATTATATTTTTCACAAAATGATTTATAGATTCAAAAACATGTTTTTCAGTGAAATCTCAAGAAAAGTTCCAATAGGTTCACATGTGTGTGTCTGTAAAACTTGACAAATTGATTCCAAAATTTATAAAAAAAAAAGAAAAAAGCCTCAATTAAAAATTTGTATGAAATTTTAAAAGGCCAAAATCAGCCAAAGTATCGTTGGAGAAGTACAAGGTGGGAGGACTTCTACTAGATATCAAGAAGATTTTTAAAGCTCTAGTAGTTAAGATAGTCTATTAGTACAGCAATACACAGATAGTGAATGGATCAAAATAGAGAGCTCATAAACATCATACACATATATGGACCTTGCTATATGAAAGTGATAGGCAGAATAGTAAAAAAAGAAACGTCTTTCAATAAAACTCTTGAAGTAATTGGATGTCCACATAGAATAAAATGAAACTGAATCTCTAACCTCATATCGTCTACAAAAACTGAACACAATCAGATGAAGGCCAAAATGGGAAAGGCAAAACTATAAAGTTTTAGAAGACGATAAAGGAGACTATCTTCACTGCCTCAGGAAAGGGAAGAATTTCTTAAACATGACTTTAAAAAAAAAGCATATAAGGGAAAATATAAGTTCAATGACATTGAAATAAAGAATTTCGTTTAGAAAAACTGTAAAATGAACGAAAACACAAGCTATAGTATGGAAGAAGACATATTTCAACTATATATATACGGGAGAAGATATATTTCAACTGACGGAGGACCAGTATTCAGAGCACTTAGAGAACTTCTACAGTGAGAAAAAGATAGAGAGCCCTAAAAATGGGCAACAGACTCCCCATAGGCGATTCACAGAAGGGGAAATCCAAATGACCGGCAGACCTGAAAAGGTGCTCAATCTCATTAGTGTTCAGGGAAACGCGAATTAAAATCACGAGATACCACTCCAACGTCATCAAATTGGTGACTTTTAGATTTCACTGTTTATTAGCTTGACTTATTTCTTTTAAATTTCTAGACATGTGGTACGTGGAGCTCCGCTTGTTGAAAATGTTAGCTGGGATTAAGCACTGAGAAGTTTTTGATAATTTTGAATTTACAGAAAAGTTGCAAGAATGGTAACCCCAAAAGCTGTTTTTCCTTGAACCATTTGGTTGCAACATTTAAGTTGCTAATGATTGAAAAAAATTTTATGGTCTCACAAAACCGAAAGTTGACAAAAATGTGGAACTACAAGAACTCACATGTAGAATGAATGAGTGTTTAAACTGGTGCAAGTACTTTGGGAGATGGTTCAATACCATATAGCAATGTTAAGATATGCCTACCCTATGACTCAGAAATTTCACTCCTAGCTGTACCCAAGAAACAGACAAGAATGTTCACAGCAGTGTTGTTGATAAAATTACCAAAAACTGGAAACAACCCAGATGGTCATCAGCAGCAGAAAGGATAAGTAAATTGCAGCACTTTTATAAAGTAGAATCTTTACAGCAATGAAGTTGAATGAATTACAGCTACACACGGTATAGATGCATCTTATAAACAAATTAAGAAAAAAAGCAAGACAAAATATATCGTCCTACTCAAGAAATTTAAAAACAGGCAAAACTAAACATATTATTTATGGATGTATGCATATATGGTAAAAATATAAAGGAAAGCAGGAAATGATTAGCATAAAAGTTGGGATGAAGGGTGGTCTCTAATGGAGAGCCGTGGGGAGAAGGAAGGACAGCACAGATGGGTTGCTGCTGTGCTAGAAAATTTCTATTCTGTGACCTACACGATGGCTGCACTAGCATATGGTTTTTTACCTATTTGTTAAACTATACATGTACATTTTAAATGTGAATAATATTTCACAATAAAATGTGTGTGTGTGTGAGAGAGAGAAAAACATTGATTCTTGGTTTGATTTATGTGATCCCAACAAACTTGTTCCCTGAAGTAAGCATTTATCATCAACAATAAAATTTTTGCTGTCTTAAAAAAATGGATTGAAGATGAGAAAATAACCATTTGGTTACAGGAAGAGAAGTCATTATTGTCTAGTTTGGAGATAGACAAAGACTGAAATGTGAAAGAGCTGGCGAGCTAAAGCAAATTGGTTTCATCCAGTGACATTCTTGCCCCCCTCGATCTTGGCTGAATTTTTGCAAGTTGATAGTGACTCTTAAAATAACTGTCTCCTTGTTTTCTCCTAAAAGTAGATGATACCAGAACAGAATAGTTCTGTTTTTTCCAGCTGAAGCCTCTCTCACTATAGAGGAAATGAATGAATCACACTCAGTCACTCAGAGTTTTGCCGTGTCTTTGAAGGTATGACTTTTCAAAGTATAGTAGCAACAAGGAATAACAGTCTAACTTCGAGTTCTGTTTGTAGAAATTAGAAGGTGTACACTGTTAATTTAGGGCTGCTACCCTGCTGCGGCAATACTGCATTCTTGGTTTGTCCTTCATAGTCATAAAGACAACCTATAATTTTGCAGCTGTATATAAAAAAAATCGTGACTTTGAATAGTACTAAGAGTTCTTTGTGAAACTTTTAACTCCTCTGAAAATAAACAAAAATAACAATAGAATTACCAGCGTACACACACACACACACACAAAAACCCTCATCAAAACGACTTCCTACAACTGGAACAAATGCGACTCCACATTCTCAGAAAAAAGATCTGTATGTTCTGGATGAAAACAATTACATTGAACATCCGAGTAAGAGGAAGTTGAAGGAACTGAAAGATCCCTTCAAGGGAGAATGAATAGCTCAGAGAGTTAATGAAGGCAATACATACACGCCTTCAGGTCATGACATGGCTAATTTGGAACGGGCTGTCTTCAAATGCTTAAAATAATTATCCTGAAGAAAAGCACATTAAATCACAGTAATATGGTTTAAATTAGAGTAATAGGGTAAAATAAGGCAAGAACAAGATTATTTATTATTTTATTTAAAGGCTAATTTTGAAAAATCCTTCCAGGGTGATTGATTATGGTATGAAAATGACTTTTTAGGAAATGAATGATTTTCCCAAAGATTTTCATAAGGCTGGTCCTTTTTGGTTTGGAGATTACGAGCAGGTTAAGGTCTTTTTGCTCTGGGGAAGGATTTGTGCCCCTTTTCTGCAGTCTGCAAGCCCCGCTACACCAGGTGGGTATCTCCAGTTCTCCTTGCACTCTTACAACTGAGACAAGAGAATCAAATCAAGTGAATTGGAAGAAAAGGACGATAAGGTAGGTTTCATATTTTTGTTTACTATTGTGTACAGAATTCTAGACTAAGAATTGGAAGGTCCTATTGGGTCCTAGACACAAGAGCTGCATGATTTAAAGCAAGATGCTCGAAATTTATAGGTCTACTTTTTTTCATCTGTAAGTTAGGGATAAAATTATTTATGTTGCCTACATTATTGGGTTGTTAAAAGGATCAAATAAATAATGTGCAGTGAAAATAGAAAGTAAATCATAGAATCATTACTGCACTCTAGAACAACTCTGTGCTGCTTTTTCCCTCTCACTTTCCTAGCATCTTTTGTTCCTGACCCAGCTCTGACCTTGTTGTTGGACCTCCAGGCCCCATTATGGAGCCAGTGGGAGGATGGCGGCAGTAGTGGCGTTGGCAACAGGAGATGAAGAAGCTGAACAGAGCAGTATCAATAGTTCTGTTGCCCCAGGTTACCAGCTACACTCCCTGTTAGGTTCATAACCAGGAAGAACATTTCTGACAATTGCTGTGGAAGTGTTTCTGAACAATTTTTTTCTAGCTCTGAGTTCTCTCATTCTGATCTCTAAAATTAAGATTTAGGATGGATATGAAGGAGGGCTCTTACTCTGAAGCAATTACCTTCTCTACCGAAAAGAGCTCCATCCACATTGTCGAATCATGTAGAGTTGAGTATGGTGGAATTTGGTTTACTAAGCATTGCCTGAGACCAACAGGACTGTACAGGTTTCAAAATGCTAACACTTTACAAATGTAATACATCTTTTAGTGGGGTGTGGAGAATGTCTAATGACAGTGTTTTCTAGAATTTCTAGGGTAGAACACAAGCTTTGCATTGATATTACAGGCGTATGGTTTATATGCTTGAACATATAATCACAGGGGTCATTTTAGAAGGAAATTTTCTCACTCTTTATGAGGGGGTCACAGGCTAAGGAAGGAATTCTTAAGGTCAAGGAATGTTAATATGTGCATAGGCGTCAACAAAGTTGAAACCAAGACTAACCGGTCTAACCTGCCTTGCCACCAAAACAGCGTTTCTCAAGACAGTGCTGTTGACATTTTGATCTGGATAATTCTTTGTTGTTCGAGGCTGTTCTGCACATTGTAGGATATTTAGCAGCATCCCTGGCCTCTACCGACTAGATGCCAGTAGCACTCTCCCACTTGTGACAAGCAAAAAATATCTCCAGACATTGCCAAATGACCCCCAGGGCACAAAATCAGTCCCAGTTGAAAATCACTGCACTAAAACCATCCATTTAATTTACTGCACAAAAACACTGTTTTGTCTTCTGGAAATTCACTCTAATGAAGGAAATTGATTTTCAAATAATCAACAAATTTTAGTTCTCACTAATTTTACTAACAATTATTTTTATGGCTTTACGAGTTACAAAATACTTCTACATATAATATAATGGAAGTGAAAGAAGGAAAGGAGTTAATATTTATTGAGTATTTACCATATGCCATCTGCTAAAGGATTTACTTCAAATACATTCTTTCATCTAGATCTTGGAGACTCTCTATGTGAGAGTTATTTCCCTCCGTTTTATAGTTGAGGGAACAAGCCTGGACACGTTAAGTAGCTTTCCCAAGACATGTAGTTAATCTTCTGACTTCAAGTTTTACTACTCTTTGTCCCACATCACAGCTGCCAGTGAGACACTGATCTTTTATACTTTAAGGTGAAAATAGCAATTTTCATCGATGTGTCAGAGTTAGCTATCTCCTAAGGGGTCCCAGTCATTTTTTATGAGGATATCACACTTTTCCATTTTACAGTTGAAGAGACTGGCCCCAAATCACCAAGCTGCAGGCATATATCACCATTAAAGCAAAATTCGATTCAATATTCTACAACAGGCCAGTTAAAATAACCAAATCAACCTACACTCTCTCTGGGTCAGTACTTTACATTACCTTTCCATCTGGCTGGTTTGTAACATTATAACACAGGCAAGTGGGAGGGTAGCTAGGTAGCAGATGTTACTGGGGATTTGGAACAACGAAAGGGGTTTTCATTGCAGCCATATACGTAAATTGAAATTAAATATTAGATACTCCTTTTCTTAAATTAAATATTAGATACTCCTTTTCTTAAAAGTCCTTCGGCAACTGCATCTGCAAATGCATCCCCTTTTTTCTGGCCATCTTTTTCCCAGGCTCCAATCTGTCATCACTCAGCTTAATCAGTCCTCTCTCAGGTATCCTCTCCCTCTTATTCCCTGATTCTCTAGCTCTCAGCACCTTTAGCTCTCCTCTAATTAGATTCCCTTTATTTATAGGGCAGACCAATGAACTCTCTACTCCCTTCTCAGGTTGGGCTCCACCAATGCATATTTGAAGACGCATTTATCACTTTGCTAAACAAAAGGCCATCCCCTTAGGAGCTCACCCCAGTGCAGCGCTGAAGAAATGGCAGACTTTGCAATTTCTGTCTTTCTTCAGTCACCACCCACCCCCATTTACCTCCTCCCAAGCTCTGTAAGTGGAAGAGTTCAACACAGATATTTATTTTCTCATTGATAAGAATTATCTGGCCACCCCCACCCCCCAATACATGTTTTGAGAGGAAGCAGTGGTTAGGCAGTTTTTTATTTTTTTTAATACTTCGTATTGAAGTATAAAATACATACTGAAAAGTGCACAATTCATAAGTGTTTATCTCTATTAATTTTATAAACTGAACACACCTGTGAACCCAGCATCCAGAACAAGAAACAGAATATTACAAGCATTCTAGAAGCCTCTTTGTTCCCTCTACAAATCTGTGTAATATTTTCTAATGACAGAGTTTGTAGATGCCACCACGTGCTCTCTAACCAAGAGCATTGCAGTGAGTAACTTGGTTTTATTACTGTGTTGCTTTCAATCAGAAGTTCACACACAAGGCACAATTGCTCATATTATTTGTGCACAAGCCATTGAACATGTAGTGATTGTAGTAATAGTGTGGTTTAGGGGTTCAAGAGGGGAAAGAAACCTTCCAGGTCCTGTTCCTGGGATTTCTCAGAGCCCACCAGTCTTTCCTAGGTGGGGTTCTCTCCTAGTCATCCAAGAACCCCTGATTTTCCTCGGGTTCCATGGGTAGTACTGATTTTGATAAGTGATATCAGCTCTCCCAGCAGAGCTCACACTCACCTCAGGAGAAACTTCTTGCTCCCAGCATCACCAGCACCAACATCTTACATTGTAACTGTCCTGCATACACGAGACCCTGAATTCTCTACTCCGGTGGATCTCATCCCTGGCAGCACATTGGAAGTATTTGAGAATTGCAAAACAAACCAAAACAATGAAAAAAAACCCCTCATGCCACCCTAAACTAATTACATCAAAATCCCTTCGGGGGTAGGGTCCAACATCAACAGCTTTAAAGTTCCAGGTGTTTCCAAAGGGCTGAAGAGCTTTGCAACTTTGCAATCTCTCCTTGGATCTCTCTTTCTTTTCAATTTTAGGCATATCAGCAACTTGAATTACATTCTCAAAGTGACTCAAAATTTAGTGCAAACTTGATTCCCTTAACTAACTTTCAAACATAGGAGAGGGTATCTTTTTTTTTTTTTAACTAAAGATGTATTCTTAAGTTCTCAGAAATAGGCAAATCTCCTTCATTGTCTTCCAGTTTCCTTCCTCTGAGTACTGGTCAGGAATGGTCAGATCACCTGGCACGCCTGCGATGAAGATCTGATCACTGGAATCTACTACCAGGGGAGCCGAGTCTTCTCCAGCATGGAAGTGTGCCTTCCTCTGGTCATTCAGTTCAGGACATGAGGTCCGCCTAAACAGAGCCACATAAACACGCCGCTCTCTTTTGTCTCTGAAGGCAGTTTTACCATCAACAATCATCTGTCACTCACCAGCTACATTTTGATAGGTATTGGCAGGGCTGTGACGGACTTTTCTTACGGGAAATATCAGTCCCTGTCTCTTTTCATGTCCTCACGTATCTGCTTTCTCGAGCTGTTTCTCTACCACTAGGAAGTCTCGTGAGCAGCAGATCTGCCTTGGAGCTGTATCCTGCCCCCACTGCCTGAATGATGCAGTGACTAAGGATGGGCAATGACTTGAGAAGGCATCCCGGAGGTGACATGTCCCCTGGCTTGGGGGATCATACACAGATATGAAATTAGCCCTGAATATCTCTGAGCTCTATTACAGCCTTCTCCTCAGGTTCCAAAGAAAGTAATTGGAAATTCCGCCATCTCTTTCTTCGCCTTTATCTTCATCTGCCTCCCCCCTGCTTCAGTTGCTCTTCCTGTTCCTTCCAACCTAGCATTTTCCTGTGTCGAAGGATAGGAAAAAGGATGTTACACTGGATGATTTGCTCCAAACTCCAGACTTCCAAGGCACGTCCTTGCCAGAAGAAAAACTATACCCCCTGATAAACTTACCTTTAAGCCCCAGCATTGAAACTGGCCCCAAGGCAAACAGTTCTCAAGTCATCCTTCCATAGTAAAACCCCTGGGGAGCCAACAACATTGAGGGCAGTCCTAACTAATGGGACCGGCTGAATTAATACTAATAATAGCCGTCATTATTGAGGATCTGATATTCACTGTATTTCATCGTATTACATAATATAATCAACCCTTAAAAGTAGTTATAACTCATCTCATTTGACAAATCAAGAAATCAGAGCTCAAAAACTTGAATGGCTTGCCTCCATTCACGCAGACAGTAAGTAACTGAGTGAAGTTTTGAAATCAGGTCTGTCTGATTAGACCCTGCTGCCTTTCATAAATAACATTAATCTTCTATGTCTCCCTCTCTAAGGCAAAGTTGCTAAACCTTCTCAGGTGCCTGGTGCTCTTATGCCAAGCCTGAATTCCCAGAGTCTCCCCTGATTAGAACCCAGCTCAGGCCTGTTCTCCTTCAAAGTCTCAGATGATGAGGGTTACCTATTGTTCTTGACCTAAGGCCCGGTCTTCTTTTAGGAGATATCTACCAAAGTGGTAACAGTTCCATGCTCTACGTAAAATGTGATGAGTTTATCTTCGGTTCTTCTTGGATAATACCCATACTTTATGAGTCTTCCAAAAGTAATGCCTTAACTGAGATTGATGCTAGGCTTGGGATTTTAGGCACTTTGAAGAGAGAGCTATATGAGGCATTTTTAGGGGTATCCTGAATAGGTCAATCGGGACTCTTTGGTTGGCAAGTATGGGAAACCCAAACTCAACCTGGTTTAAGGGGAGAGAAGGTATACTAGCAAAATAGTGGAAACATCAGATCGAATGATGAATACATAGCTTTATGGAATTTAGAATACTGCACTTTAAAGAACCGCCTATACAAAGAACTGCCTATACCCTATCCTATGATTGTGTTAGAACAATGCCTGCCATGCTCTCTCATCTCTAAGCGAAAGTGACTTATAGGAAAATATAGATCAGTCTCACTTAGGAATATATTTATATATGCAAACTCACAAGTAAAATGCCAGAACATATAATTGAACAATGTAAAAGGAATAATTTAACAAAATCAATCAAGATTTATCTCAGCGTAGAATAATATAAAAAAATCCACTAATGTAATACATTGCATTAATAAGTTATGAGAAATAACAAATAATAGGTGAAACTCCATAGATATTCCCATTAAAATTAGGAATACAAAAAAATGATGTTCATTATTGTCATTATTATTTAAATTTTTTTTCTGAGACGATGGTCAATGCATTAAGGGATAAAGCAGATATAAAAAGTATCATAAATAGAAGGTGGGAGTATTGTTCTACCAATAAAAGACCAAAACGAACAAAAGTGGACAGAGTCAGTCCAGTTTCTCAACAAGGAGAATGTGATCTAAAGGACGAGGACACCGGCTTGTGTTGGAATGAGGACGGTGGGAGTGTTACATACAGAGCCAGGTTGTTCTGAGAATTATCTCAGAACTAGAGAAAAAGAAGAACTAGACCCAGCTCCCTGGAAATGGAGCTGGCAGGAATGAAGCCGGAAGCAGGTTCTAGCCACCTGGCTGGATACCCACGGGGAACTGACACCCTAGCAATGAGAGGAGGGAAACCTTGAGTTTTCAAGTGCTCTAGGTAGAAGAGAGTCAGGTAGGGGCCCAGACTTGCCATGTTGTGTATTTGTCACCATGTTTTGGTGTACTGGAACTCTAGACACACTTAATGCAGTCACACTTAGGTAAGAGCAGCAGGGCAGGAGATTCTGTTATGGTGCTGGGCTGGCGTATCATTGGTTCAGGGGTGGGAGAGGGAAAAGCCTATTTCTAAATGGATACCCCTTGGACAATGTAACTTGGTTGAGAAGAGTATGGGACAGGCCCTGACAATGTCCTCCATATGTATCAAGGATTGTGAATGGCGTATCATAAAATAAATCAGTATGTTTTAAATACATTCATGAAAGACATTCTGTTGAAGTTTGAGCTTTTGCCATGGTAGCTTATCCTTTGTTACTCAGTAGATCTAGCCCTGTGAGTAGACTCAAGGGCCAGAAATTCCAAAACTCAAAAGGCACTGGTCAGGGCCAGCCCTGGTGGCCTAGTGGTTAAGTTTGGCGTGCTCTGCTTTGGCGACCCGGGTTCAGTTCTCAGGCACAGACCTACACCACTCATCTGTCAGTGCCCATGTTGTGCGAGCAGCACACAATCAAAAGGAGGAAGATTGGCAGTGGATGTGGATGTTAGCTCAGGGCAAATCTTCCTCAGCAAAAAAAAAAAAAAGCCACTGGTCAAAGGGTCCATTTTCAGGTAAAAGCAAACAATCATATTTCACCCTTTATCTCCCGCTGAATGAAGCTATAAAACCTGGAAAGAATGCAAGGAGCAGCTATTTGAGGACTCTGAAAAGTAAATATTAGCCTATGGCTTGGGACAGAAAACCAGAATTTGAAAAACCACTCAACCGGCAGTGAATTTACCATGTTTCCCCCACTGGTAGCTCCTGACCTCAGCTTAATGCACTGGAAGTGGGCAATGGAGCACAGAAAGACAGAGCTCCAGAAGTCTTCTGGTGGCGACCTGAGGAGTGGGAAAGCATACCTTCTAAGCTCAAGGAGAACGTGGAAACCTAGCCCGCTTTTTTTCTTTTCTTTGTTCTGCTGTGCCCAAACAATCCTATGGCAGCAAAACCAGCCAGTGGAGACAGGAGCCTGCAGCAGGCAAAACTTCGGAAGAAAAACCTTCCTCTCTGTTTGACAAAGATATCAAGATATTGGGCTAATTCCTATTGCTTTTTTTTCTCCCCCTGTCTTCCTGCCACTTGACCATGGATAGGGGCCTAGTTATGAAAGTGCACAGCACACCAGGGTAAGTAAAGCCCTAACTTTCTGGCTGGAGGACTGAAGGAGAAGATCTATAGGGAATCAGAAAGTATTCGGCATATTACCAAGGGGGAGGAACTCAGGGAAATGACACTATACTGTTGTTTATGAACTCTTGGGCCAACCCCCAAGCTCTCGTGTTTGGGCTTGATCCTATTTGGCATACCAAAATCTTTGAGAAATGAGCTAACAGATACATGGCTGCCCAGGCACCCAATTGGCTATTGGGTGGTGCGTACTCTAGATGGGTCCATAGAGCCCCACAAAGGCTCTGAAAACTAAACTGATTTGGAACCACAGCCAACAGAAAGTGGGCTGGAACTTTTTTCCTGAACCCAATCAGGTAGGCTCCTTGCTAAAACAAAATATCAACATTTTTCACAGGTTTTAAATAAGACTCAAAATCTCATAACATAATATTCAAGGTTTCCAGAATATAATCCAACATTACTCAGTTTACAAAGAATCAGGAAAATTTCAGCTGAGAAAGACAATGACCCGATTCTAATGCTGAGATGATACAGATATTGAAATTATTTGACAAAGACTTTAAAGCAGCTATTTAAAAGTGCCCCAGTAAGCAATACAAACACTCTTGAGTGGAAAAATAGACAATCTCATAAAAAAAATCATACCAAAAAGAAGCAGATAGAAATTTTAGAACTTAAAAACACAATAACTGAAATAAAAAAACTCAATGGATGGGATTAATAGCAGAATAGAGATGTCAGAGGAAAGACCCTGTGTATGCGATGACGGAGCAACAGAAATTATCCAGTCTGAACAACAGACAGAAAAAAAGATAGAAAATAAAAAGAGCATAGACTCAGGAACCTACAGGATAATAGCAAAAGCTCTAACACTCATGTCATCAAAGTCTCAAAAGGAGGAGGGAAAGAGTGGTGCTGAAAAACCACTGAAAGGAAAAAATGGCTAAAAATTCTGAAATTTGGCAAAAGACATAAAGCTATAGATTTAAGAAAATCGGCAAACTCTGAATGGGATAAGCCCAAGGAAATCTATTCCCATTCACATTATAACTGATATAAATATATTACATACAAACTAAAGACAAAGAACACATCTTGAAAATAGACAAAGAAAAATGGCTCATTGCCTACAGAAGAACAATGATTCTGAATATGAATTTCTCATCAGAAACCATGGAGGCCAGAAAGAAATAAGAGTTTTCAAGTGCTGAAAGGAAAGAACTGTCAACCCAAAATGGTACATCTGGTAAAAATATCCTTCAGGAATGAAGGTGAAAGACATACATTCCTAGATTAGGAAAACGAAGAGCATTCATTGCCAGAAGACTTGATATGAAGGAATCACTAAAGGAAGTTTTTCAGACAGAAGAAAAATGATGCCATCAGGATACTTGGAATATCGTGAATCAAGGAAGAGCAACAGAAATGATAAATATCTGGGCAGATACAATAGACTATTATTTTCCTCTTGACTTCTTTAAAATATATTGGGTGTTTGAAAGCAAAAATTTTAACAATGTCTGATGGGGATTGCAATGTATACAGATGTAATATATAAGACCACTATAACATAGAGGGAGAGGTAAAAGGGATCCACAAATTTGTAAGATTTCTACAGCCCCATCAAAGAGGTAAAATACTGATTCTAAGTAGGCTGTGAAAAGATAAGTATGTATGTTGTAACCACTAGAACAACCATTAAAAGCTATGCAAAAAGATATAATTTAAAAAACAAGTGAATTAAAATGGAATACTAAGAAATGTTGAGTAACTCAAAACAAGTCAGGAAAGGGAAAGCGGAGGAAGGAAAAACAGAGGGAACAAGAAAAAAACAAATAATTAAATTGTAGGCCTAAGTCCAAATATATCAATAATTTGATATACATCAAATTCAATTGTCTAAATACACCAGTTAAGAAACAGAGATGGTCAGAAAGGATTAAAACTTATCTTGAACTAACTCTATGCCACCTACAGGAAATTCACTTTCTCTTTTTTGGTGAGGAGGATTGACCCTGAGCTAACATCTGTTGCCAATCTTCCTCTTTTTGCTTGAGAAAGATTGTCCCTGAGCTAACATCTGTGCCAGTCTTCCTCTATTTCTTGTATGTGGGATGCCGCCACAGCATGGCTTGATGAGTGGTATTTAGGTCCATGCCTGGGATCTGAACCTGTGAACCCTGGGCCACCAAAGTGGAGCACTTGAACTTGACCACCATGCCACCAGGCCAGTCCCCAGGAAACTCATTTTAAATATAATGCTATATCATGCAAACATCATTTAGAAAGGAGCTGGAATAGGTATATTTTACCAAAGTAAGCTTCAGAGGAAAGAAAATTACCAGGGGTAAAGAGGAACACTATAAACTGATAAAAGGGTGAATTCATCTAAAAGACAAAATACTTTTAAATTTGTCTGCATCTGCCAATAGAGCTTCAAAGTACATGAAACAAAAACTGAGAAGTAAAAGGAGAAATAGATAATTATTCCTCCCTGATAGTAAACAGAAAGTCAGCAAGCACATAAAAGAATTGAACAATACTATCAACCACCTGTATCCAATTGACATTTACAGAACACGCCACCCCAGAATAGTAGAATATACATTCTTTTCAAGTGTACGTGGAACATTCACCAGGACTGACGATACCCTCGGTCATAAAACAAATCTTAACAAATTTAAAATAGTTGAAATCATAGAAATGGTTCTTTGACCACAATGAACAAACTAGAAATCGGTAACAGAAAGATAACAGAAAAATCTCCAAACACCTGGGAATTAAACCACACCATTTTCATAATTCATGGGTCAAAGAGTAAGTCTCAAGGGAAATAAGAAAGTGTTTTCAAATGAAACAAAAGGAGAATATAGCACATCTAAATTTGTGAGGTGCTGCTAAATTGGTGCTTAGTAGGAATTTTTTGGCATTAGCCACTTTTATTAGATGAAAGATCTCAAATCAATAGCCTAAACTTCCTTATGTGAAACCAGAAAAACAAGAACAAAATGAACCTAAAGTAAGTTGAAGCAAATAATAAAGATAAGAAGAGAGATCAATGAAAGTGAACATACAAAAACTAGAGAACAATCAATGAATCTAAAAGGTGATTCTTTGAAACAATCAATAAATTTAATAAACCTCTAGCAGGAGTGATAAGGAAAAAAATGTGTGAAGTCTCAAACTACCAATGTCAGGGAAAAAAGGAGGGGAAAACACTACACATCCTGGATACAGAAAAGGATGATAACTTTACTCACGTAAATTCAACAGCTTAGATGAAATGGACCAATGGCTCAAAAAATACAAGCTGCCAAAACTGACTCAAAGTGAAATAGATAATCTGGATGGTTCTTCAATTATTTTAAATAACTAATTCTCTAATTTAATTTTAAATTTAAAAATTTCTGAAAAAGAAATCTCCAGCCTCAAATAGTTTTACTGGTAAATTCTACCAAACAGGTGAAGAATAAATAACACCAGTTCTACCCAATTTCTAAAGAAATTAAGTGAATAATAAACAACCTTCCAAAAAATAAAGCACCAGGCCTAGAGAATTTCACTAGGTGAATTTTACCAAATATTTAAGGAAGAGTTAATTTTAAATTGAGTTTAGGTCAATTCTCCACAATTTCTTCCAGAAAATAGAAGAGAGAACACTTCCTAACTCATTTTATGAGGCCAGCATTACCTTGAAAATAAAACTAGACAAAGATAGGACACAGAAAGCTATAGACCAATATCTTCTATAAACGTAGACACAAAAATCCTCAAGAAAATATTAGCCAGTTGACTCCAATAAAACATAAAAAGAATAGTACACTAAAACTATGTGGGAATGTAAGGCTGGTTCAGTAGTCAAAAATCAGTGTAATCACAGGCCACATGTTCATCTCAATTGATGCAGGAAAAGCATTTGACCAAATTCAATAGCCATTCTTAACAAAAACTTGGAAATCTGGACTAGAAGGAAACTTCCTAAACTTCTAGTCATAATTCCAAAAAACGGAAATGGATGCCCTTCAATGTGTGAATGGATAAACAAACTGCATTACCTCCATACAATGGAATATCAGTAAGCCATAGAAAGGAGTGAACTAAAAAAACCCACAAAACTATTGATACATGCAACAACTTGGATGTATCTCAAAGACATTGAGTGAAAGAAGCTGGTCTCAGAAGGTTGCATACATATGATTTTGTTTATATGATATTCTCAAAATGACACAACTATGGAGCAATGGTTGCCAAAGATTGGGGTCAGGGGAGAGTGTGAATCTAAAAGGGTAGCATGAGGGGATTTGCAGGAGAGATGGAACTGTTTTGTATCCTGACTGTGGTGGTGGCTACACAAATTTACTCACGTGTGAGAATTCCTAGAACTGTACACCAAAAACATTCATTTCACTGTATGATAATTTAAAAAGTAAAACTTGGACAGAGCAGGGAAAAGCCACTGGTTCAAAAATGTAACATTTTGATTCTTGGAGATGATGCATCTTAAGATGAAGACTAGTCAGCGACCCTCAGTATTCCTTCTTCCTTTTTCACTTTGATCATAGAACCCCACGATTTAGCTGGGCACGTGGCTGCCAAGCTCACATTCGATTTTCCAGACTCTCATTAGGTAGGTGTGGCCATATGATTAACCTCAGGCCAATGAGGTACGAGGAAGTAATGTGGGAACTCCTGCATTACTTAGTTAAAGGTAAGTTCCTTTCCCTCGACTTCATTTCTTCTTCTCACTGGATGGGAAGCAACAAGAATAGTCAGCTACCTTGGATGCAGAAATGGAAGCTGCAAGTTGAGTTTGGCAAATCGGCCTTACAGCTTGGGTCTGGATGATCGCCTGGAATATAGCCATCTACGCACCCTGCATTGCGCAGGAAGAGAAATAAACTTCTTTCTTATTTAAACCACTGTATTATGACGTCTCTTTATTACAGCAGCTACCCCCTACCCCACCTTATACGTTCCTAGCATGATCAACGGATTCTTCAATGGGTTGGTGCTTATTATATTTTGCTCCAAAACTCAATTACCAAGATAGTTAAAAGACTAAAAGATGGAGGGGATCTGAGAGACAATTTACTGCAAGCTATTTGTTCTTTTGAGGCCAGGCTTGAGGACTGAAAAACATGATCTGGTGGCAATATCCCATTTTAAGAACCTGGAAACAAAGAAATGTAAGGACCGTCACTTAGTATTGGTGAGATTCATGCTGAATCTGACCCTCGTCAGCACTCGCCTTTTTTTCATCTCTGCTAGCTCTGATCTACCCTATATTTCACCATTTTGATGTCCTGCTCCCTCCAGCCCCTCTACATTATTTGTTTACATAGTTGGTCCTTCATCTTTTCTTCTATCTCTTCCACTTTTCTTTGATTCTTCTCTTGTGATATGGCATTTGTGTGGACTGTCCTTATATTTATTAACTTCTTGGCTTGATCTTGAGAATCTTTTAATCAGAAACTACAAATACCATTTCTGGTGCCCAGCCCCATCCTGAAGCTATCCAGGAGCTCACCAAGAGTTGCCTCATTAGAACAAAAGATGCTCCTATCACCCAGGAAGTTCCAAAGGATTTGGGGGCTTTGTGTAAGATGCCCCTATCACTCCCACCTCTCAGGAAATTGTAAGAGTTTTTGGAGCTCTGTGTCAGAAACTGGGGGGCAGAGACCAAACATATATTTCTTATTATGTCACACTCTCAAGTCTTTTATTTTGCATGAGGATGCATGTCAGAAAGACTAAGTGGCTTATCAAAGGTTACAGGGTCAATATGTAGCAAAGCCAGCACTAGAACTCAAGTATTCTTATAGGACAATGATTTTTCTGCTCTGTGATTTTGACTTCCAGGTATGTCCTTACCAGGTTTATTTCTGTTTCAGATTCTCATACTACATTGATTAATAATTCACAACTAACTTTATAACAAAAAAAAAAAAATACCTACCTTTAACAGTATAGTTCCTATTCAGGTCCTTGCTGGCTTTTGGTATTCCAAGTTGTTAACTATTGGCACTGTGTTCTTCTTTTCATTCACTCCAAATTTTAGCTATTCACAATATGCCTTTCAAGAAAAATCTGCCTACCTTGAATTGTGGTCCATCCACTCCACCCCACGTTCAAATATCAGATGGCTCACGTGGCATTTTGAACTGGAAGCATCATCGTTGACGTGAAATATCTGCTAAGTTCTAGTCAGTAGTGAAAATGAGCATAATGCAAATATTTGAATAGCACAGAACTCATGCCCATTTAATCAGTGTTCTCCAAAGTAAATTTCTCTGCCTTTGTAGCTTCTTGGTGGTATGAAACTAAAAAATAACCAAATGAGTTAGCACTTTCTTCCTGCCACTGGGTACTGGTGACTGGGGAAACAAACTTTTCCAGCTCTAGCTAAAGTGCATGTTTATGGTGATGATGTAAAATAATGGAAGTGTATCAGGAGAGCTGGATTCAGTTCTCATCCCCTGGCGATACGATTGAGGGCAAATCACTTCAACCTTGTGTGAGTCTGTTTCTTTAACTGTAAAATATGAGGTGCTCAGTTCAATGAAGAGGTAAAGAGAATGGCTGCATCAGTCAAGGTCCCAACAAGAAGAGGAATCTAAGTCAGATGTCTCAAGGGACTATAATTAAGGGACTATTTACAGCATCATGGTTAAGTCAGGGCAACCAAGAATGGAGGGACTCAGAGGATAACTTAGCAGGAAGACTTTTCCACATTAGACCTAAAGGAGAAGAGGCAGGACATAGTGTTACCAGAGCCCAGTGAGAGCTGGGGCTACGGTAGGAGCCAGCCAGGAGGAACAGGTAATACAGACTGGGAAGGAAGATGCTCCCTGTTGACTACAAATTCTACCAGGAAAGCAGCATCATTTATAGCTTGCAAGTTTACAGTTTTTACTGCAGCCTGTAGGACAGCACCCCAACCTCACAGGATACTGTCATCCTGCTGGCACCTTAGCTGAGCCTGTGTTAGGCCATTCCACAGTTTATCAGACCAGCTGCTTCTGGAGGGTGGGGTATGGTGATAACACCAGTGAATCCAAGGGCATGCATGAGCCCACTGCTGCATTTCTTTTGCTGTAAAATGAATTCCTTGGTAGGAAGCAATATTGTAGTGTTATAATGGGTCTGGGGTCAAACGGAGAATAACAGCACAGAGGTCCTCTTTTCAGTCTTGGCTACACTGTCCCATGAGCCCTGAGACAGCACTGCTTGTGTCAAGCTTGGGTGGGGGGAATGCTGTATGACTCTTCTTTCCGGTAGCACCTGAACTCCAGCCACAAAGGCCTATTACACTTGGACATAAGCAGCCTTACATAAGCCATGAGTCACAGTGCTCATGTTGGTACCTGTTTATGTGAGTTCTTCAGGCAGCATTTCTATTCTTCTCTTCACCACAGATACTGAGAGGAACAGCAAAAAGATGCAGAGAAGTCAATGGCTTGAATTTGCTCTTTTTTCTCTCCTGCTGTCCCTTTCTGAGGCCACTGCTGTGGGCATGTTGGGGACAGCACAGACTCAGGAGCCCTTCCCCATCACACTTCCAAGTGGATTCTTAATTTCAATCCCTTCCTCCATTCTGGGTTTACTCATAGATTACCCCAAACTCCAGGTCTTAACAATACTATTTTAAATATTCCCTTATGAGCTGATCATATCTTTTGAATATGGCAGAATTAATACTAAAAGACAGATCCACAAGGAAAAGGACGATGAAGTGTGTCTGAAAGCCTAAAAAAGAATGACTCTTTTTTTTTTCTTCCCCAGGGATTTAAGGATAATAGCATATATGTGGAACAGAGCACCCAGGCCAAATCGTTGGTTAGGAATGTCATCTTCTTGATCCTTCTGTTTTGGCGTCTTGTTATCCACCTTGAATTTCAGTACCACAGCTCTAAAACAGTTTATAAAAATTTTGCCTCCAAGGCGCTAGTTCACATACAATTCAACATGGTTGAAACCAAACTCATTTTCCTCCCTGTTTCTGTCATGAGTTTTCTTTCTTATTTGTGGCACTGAGGCTTAAAACATTGGGGAAATGCTAATACTTTTCTCTCCCTTTGCTTCTTCTTGTCCTTCACAGGCATGGGGCAATTAATTATTCTTTGCGTCTTTTGTACACATCACTCCAATTCCAGCTCCCACAGCCACCACCACATTCTAGTCTTCCAACAGTTTCCTATCAGGCCTCCATGCCTTCACTCCTGCCCTTTGCCTAATATTTCTAATACACAGCACATTTATCCATCTCAAAGGTTATATTTTACATGTCATCTTGATGACTTTGTTTATACTGAATTCCTTCTGCCTGAATCATTGCCCTCTTTCTTGTACTTGTCTAAACTGCACTTTTCTTTCAAGTCCTGCTTCCTTCATGAAGTCTTTCTTGGTTGCCCTAAGCTTCGGTGACCAATTATCCCCGTCTGAATTTCTGGAGCATTTATTGTCTGTATCATTCATTTAGCACCAAAAAATACCACCTTGCCTCTCTGTGCGTGAAGGCTGGCTTCCTTTCTAGCAGTACCTGGTAATGGTTGTGCATGAGAGTTATTGAGGGTGTTTTTAAAATTTGCTTTAATACTCAAGATAGAGATTCAAGAGACATCCCAACCTATATAAAAAACAAACAAGCAGCTAACATTGTTACAAATTCCTGAGGTTGAGTTGGGGTTTTTATGTTAATGAAAATTTTTTTGAGCAACTACTCTATGGTAGGCATTGTACTAGATGCTGGAGACAGAACAAGGAACAGGACATTAGTCAATTCTGCTTTTAAGAAGCACACATTCAGGGGGCTGGCCCCGTGGCCGAGTGGTTAAGTTCGCGCGCTCCGCTGCAGGCGGCCCAGTGTTTCGTTGGTTCGAATCCTGGGCGCGGACATGGCACTGCTCGTCAGACCACGCTGAGGCGGCGTCCCACATGCCACAACTAGAAGGACCCACAACGAAGAATACACAACTATGTACCGGGGGGCTTTGGGGAGAAAAAGGAAAAAGTAAAATCTTTAAAAAAAAAAATGTAAATTTAAAAAAAAAAAAAAAAAAAAAAAAAGAAGCACACATTCTGGGGGCTGGCCCTGCGGCATAGCGGTTAAGTTCATGTGCTCCACTCCAGCAGCCTGAGGTTCGCTGCTTTGGATCCGGAGCATGGACCTACCACTACTTATCAAGCCATCCTGTGGCAGGCATCCCACAGATAAAACAGAGGAAGACGGGCACAGGTATTAGCCCAGGGCCAAATCTTCCTCGGCTAAAAAGGAGGTTTGGTGATAGATGTTAGCTCAGGGCTAATCTTCCTCAAAAAAAAAAAAAAAAAAGCACACATTCTGGTAGAGGAAGAAATAATTAAACATACAATTATAATGCTGTGGAATACATAACACAATAGACGCTTAGGACATTATCAGAACACATAAGAGGAACGTGTAATGCTGACCTGGGAGGCCAGGGAAGTTGTCCCAGAGAAAGGGATCCAGAAGGTGGAACATGGAAGACGAGTAAGAGTTGCCCAAGCAAAAGAGAGTGAGTGTGTGTGTGTGTGTGTGTGTGTGTGTGCAGGGATGAGGACAGAGGAATACTACAGGCAGAAAGAATGACATGTGCAAGGTCCTGGAGATAAGCAAAACATGGTTCATGGAAAATATGCAAGGAGTTCAATTTAGCCAGAACACAGAGTGCAGGAGATGAGGCTGGACTGATAATCAGGGTCTATGACAAGATAGTAAACACTCACTAGGGCAGTGAGCAGCAGATAGAAGGCAAGTGACTCAATCAGATTTGGGTTTTAGGAATACCCCTTTGGCTGCAGTGTAGAGAATAGTCTGAGAGGAGAGAGGAATGGAGGAAGGAAGGCCAGTTGGATAGCCGATATGGTAGGTAATCCAGCAAAAAGCTGATGATGATGACCTGACCATTGCCATGGCGGTAGAGATGAAAAACGTGGATAAATTTAAGTGATGCTTAAGGGGTAGAAGTGTGAGGACTAAATGTTTCGGTGTCAGGAGTGAGGGAGAGAAAGTGAAATGGGTGTTAATGTCATTCCCCAAGAAGGAAATCAGGAGAAAAAGCTGGTATAGAGAAGAAGATAATGAGTCCAGTGTAAATTATGTTTAGCTTGGCATTCTCCACCTGGGCATACCCACGTGGAGATGTCTTGGCAGTTGTATATATTGGTCTGAAGCTCAGGAGGGAAATCTCAGCCATAGATTTAACTTTGAGAGTCCTCAAAGCAAGTGGGATGAGGGAGCCATGTAAGTCCAAGAAGACAATGTGTGTGCAGAGTAAGAAAGCAAAACCAGGCTAAAACTCAAAGAACAAAAATGTTCAAAACATGAACTAGAGGAGCTCAAAAAAACTGGGAAGTGGCCAAGAGGTAGGAGGAAATCTCAGAGAATGTGATGTTGCCAAAGTAGATCAACCATGTTACATGCAACATCAACAAATCCAGGCCTGTTTTAGATGAGAAAGTTTTTGTTTTTGTTTTTAAATCTTGGTGTGAATAGTACAGTGCAACAGTTCTCAAACTTTTTGGTTGTACAAATTATTGTACACGTTTACAAATTATTGAGGACTCAAAAGAGCTCACAATGCGACTACATCTATTAATACTTAATTAGAAATTAAAACAGAAAATTTTAAAGGTATTAATTCATTAAAAAACAAACATTACTAGTTAATATCATTGTTTATGAAAATAATTATTTTAAAACAAAAAATTAGTGAGAAGAGTGGCATTATTTTACATTTTTACAAATCTCTTTAACGTCTGGCTTAATAGAAAACAGCTGAATTCTCATATCTGTTTCTGCCTTTTACCTGTTTTGCTATCACATTTTATGTGGCCTCTGGAAAATTCCACTGTATTATTATGAGAGAACAAGAGTGAAAAAAGTAAATAGCATCTTAAATAATTATGAAAATAGTTTGATCTTGCAGACCCCCTGAAAGGGATCTCTAGGGATCTTGGGACTAGATTTTTAGAATCGTTACCCCAGAGTGGGAGAGCTTGACAATACTGCGAGCCTTGCAAACAAGCTCTGTTGCCATAGCCAAAAGTAGGCTGAATTGAATTGACTGAGATTTCAATGGCAATTTTATGAGAGGTTGAGGTTGTTTGGTTAGCATCATTTTCCAGAGTTAGAAATTGAGTCAAGAACGTTCATTCAATTAATTCCACAAATATTTAGCACATATTATATGCCAAGAACTACTTTCTACACAAAAAAACAGACAAAAATCCTTGCCTTGATAAAGTTTCCCTTCTCTTTGGGGAAGGTTAGACAGTGAACAAATAAGGTAGTAAAATGTATAGTATATTGGAGGGTGGTAAGTGCTATACAAAAAATAACTCCAAAAAAGTATAGGGAACGCTGGACGGATTTGCAGATCTCAGTGGTATGGACAGGGAAGTCCTTATTAAGGCGGCAACATTTGAGCAAAGACCTGAAGCAGGTGAAGGAGCCATTTGCATATCCGGTGAAAGAGCTTTTTCCAGGTATTTAAAAAACTAAATCCTTAACTTGTTTTATTAATACATATTCTTTAACCAAATATCTACTGTATCTGGCATTAGCTGCAAGTATAAGATATGACTGGAGAACTAATGCTTATTTAGTGTCTGCCATGTACCAGGAACTTTGCTAGGTATCATGGTACCTTCACTAAGATTTACAACTTAGTGAAGAAGACAAAGCATATACGTACAATTCCTGCCATTGTGGTGTAGCAGTTCTTAATAAACAGGCATAGTTGGTTTGAAGTTGCATCATCAAACGATTGCATGCACCTCATCTAACTGAAGTTTACATCTCCCTTTCAAGATGCACCGACTCGTGAGTACTCTTTAATCTAACAGAGGATAAACTAGGAAGTTAATACGTTATCACATCATCTCTAGAGCACTTGAGTTTCCAAAGTGTCTTCATAAATTAGCTCATTTAACTTTCGTAACAATTCCAAGAAGCCATTATTATTCTACGAAGTATTACGGCCTCCGTCTGCGAGATGGGGAAACAGGCTCAGAGGGCTAGGCAACACTAGGCGGTTATACGGTAGAGTTGGAACCTAAATTTAAGATAACCTGACTGCAAGCACAATGCTTTTCCCACTGCAAAGCAGCTATTCGGAGCAGCTGCTGAAATAAGAGAGTATTATACTCCTCCTACTCAGTCCTTTCCCAAGTACACAACGGAAGGACGGTTGGCTCAGGACTCGGGAGGCAGAAGAGCCTACCCTCTGAAATGGCACACGGCTCTCCCCATCTGCGCTTGCGCAAGGGATGACACGGCTCTCCGGAAAGACGCCCGGGACTGTAGGTTTGCGCAGCCGCAGAGCTACCTCAAGGCGGAACTGGGGCGTCGGAGGCCTCTGCAACCTAAACACCCGGTGTAAAAGGAAGGTGGCAGCCGCGGAGCGGTGCGCATGCGCGGGCAGCTCTGCCTGGTGAAGGGCTGGTTGAGCGCCGGAGAGGGGTGGCTTGCTGGGCCGGAGCGGAGCAGGGGCAGGATGGACGAGGACGTGCTGACCACCCTGAAGATCCTCATCATCGGCGAGAGCGGCGTGGGCAAGTCCAGGTGAGGCGGGGCTGCGCGCCGTGGCGAGGCCGGCGGGCTGCTTTCTGCCTCGGTGGCCGCTGTCTCCTGGGCCGCGACGGGAACGGTAAACGGCGGCGGCGGGCGCGGGCCGGGCTGGGGCGGGCTCCGCTCGCGGCCTCCCGGCCTCTCTGCCGCGCGGGCCTCTGGCCCTGCCGCCCGCGCCCGCCCCGCGCCAGCCCGCCGGGTGCCCGGCCTCGGCCAGGCCCGGGTTCTCGGGATCGCCCTGCCTCCTGTCGCAGCACGAAAAACAATCCCGAGGGCCGCCACCCGGCCGGCCGGCTTGCGGCCGCGGAGCGTAGGGCGCGGCGGGCGGGTTCGGGCCCAAGTCCGGCCTTGGGGAGGCCTCGTCGCGGCCCCTCGGGGTGCAGGCCGCCCGTCACCCCGCCAGGTAAGAGTTGTAACTTCATCACTTTGGGCTTTCTGTCGGGCTTTCTCTAAACACGTAACGTTCTGCGCTGGAAGTTTCGCGACGCCTTGGACCACATTCCTGGCCTATTTTGGTGCACCCCTTTGCCGATTCCTTTATGTTTTTCTCTGAGTCAGCTGTGAAAGCGCTCGTTGGTCATCTGACCACTCGCGTAGCTCCCTTCAGTCTAAGATGCTAGAGCTTAAGCTGTGGCCCACCTTTGGAAATAAAGTGTAATTGTTACTTCTCATTCTGCCAGATCATCTAGAGGTAAAAGAACAAATTAGCATTTGTGTCTTTTCTTTCTTGACTCCTTCTTGGGGGAAAATCCTATTGACAGTAGTTCGGGTTGAGTATAAGGTGAGACCTGGAGCTCGGTGGGTGCTGCAAGAGGATGTGGTTTCATCCAGGTCTTAGAAAAACGTTCTCCAGGTGAAGTCATCCTTGCCATCTGGTTATGAGTAGATTACAGTCTGGGCTGCTTTGATCTTTGAACAATAGTCAATTCCAGGAGCCGTAAGCAATTTCATATTTTAGCTATACCTCCTGATAAACTTATTTTTCAGATCACTTCATAAAGGCTTACTTTTTTAGGTACTTAAAGATTTGAAATCTTATTCTGTAATATGCTTTGAAATTTTGTATAATTTTAAAGCATCACGATACATTTTCATAGTTTTCTTCGTTTAATGTACTCTGTGTATGTTGGAGTGTGGGATTTGTACGTAACAAGGAATAAATTAATGAAACGTGAGCTAGCAAAATAGTACGATTTGTGTGTGTGTGTGTGTGTGTGTGTTACTTAAAGGGCTGGATAAAATCATTTTTATGATCACCATCTATTTGAGAGTTAAAAAGTTAATTACTATATTGAACATTGTCTTAATAGGAATTCCATAGCCTTGTGACCTTTTTTTTTTCTTGAAATGTGACTCTCATTTAGGTTAAGGCATGTGAAATTGCTGATTTTGAAGTCAAGAATTGGTTGAATGTCGTTTCATGTGGTTCAGCCCAGTACATAGTTGGTTGGCACTTTTTCTAAATGTATTGGATGAGTGACTCAACTATGTTAAAATTTTCTGGAAGGTTGACTGGAGGTACTGTGTTTACATAATTGAATTTCTTCCTCTGGAGTAAAATCTGTTAAGTGGATTTATTGGTTTTCTTAGTCCCCTCCCCTCAAACAAACTTATTTGGATCTAATCTGCTCCAAACTGTTTCTCAGTACTTAGTGGTGAATTATCAGCTGCTCACTGAGAAATTTTAACACCTTTAACTACCTCTTTCAAGAAAGGATTCTATTTAGGGAGAAAGTTGGCTTATTTTTCTAGCTAAATATACATTATTAGTGTATGTGATATGCTTTGAAAAACAACCTTGAACACCTGCCTTTCTGGATGAGAATAAATCACTACAATATGGAAGCCTATGCTTTTTAAGGTGAGTTACTACAAAAACATTTCTCCTGGATATACTCTTAAAGGGTTGTTCAAACCAATGGTTTGTTTCTTTTTTTTCTTTTTTTTTTTTACAGATTAAGAGTTAGTGGAAATGAGATATCACTTATGTTGTTGAGAAGTCATTGCACAACAAAGGATATCTTAACTAATTCAAATTAGTGGGTTATTTTCCTGTTTATTTCATACTGTTGGAGTGTAAGGAGCATGTGTGATAGCAGCCAGGAAATCAGGATTATGAAACTGATGCTGCCACTTGTGTGACCTTGTGTGTGATATTTGAAAACTTTAGGCCTTCGTTTCTTCATTTGAAAAATGAGGTTGGAGTAGAAATCTCTCCAGCCCTGTCTAAGGTTCAGTGTCTAACAGTCTTTGATTCTGTGGCCAGCCATGGTGCAGTAAAGAAGTAGCAAAGTGTTTCAGAAACTAGAAGGGCTTCTAGAGGCCTGTTATCTAAATTACTGCCCTCCTGTGCCTCTTGTATTCCCATCCTTTTTGGCCAATTTCATTTGTAAATTAAGAAATGCAGATTAGTTATAATCATACTGTTTGTTATAAATTTGGTCGTCTTTAAGTGGAATGGTGGTAGTTACTGCTTCCATCTGTATAGCTCTGCATGGAGAGTATTTTGCTCCTTTAACTTTGAAAATATGAAGGCTTAAATATACTTTCTTTAGAGCAGTGGTTCTTAATCGTTTTTAGGTTGTGGATTCTTTTCAAAATCCTATAAAGAAAAAGACTCTGCCTAGAAAAATGCATACACAGAATTTAGAATACATTTTGAGCTCAGAGTGTACTCCTGGCTAAGATCTGCTGACTTACACTCAGAGCCTATATTCAGATTTGTTGCTTTGCACCATCTCAGTTCCCTGTCTTTCGTAACAAAGTACCGTTGATGACAAAGATTGTTGTAAGGATTAGCAGTTATGCAAGCAAAGCTCCTGGCTCAGTGTCTGGCATATTGTTGATGTTCAGTAAATAATGGCCAATACCATTGTTATTATTTGTATTATTATTATGGTATTGTTATCATTACCACTACTCTCCAAGTTCTCTGTTTTTGTAATAATGTTTTCTGTGGTGATGAAGTATAGGTACATATCTTTTCTATTCTTAAATTATGAGTCACTGAAATTTTTAGTAAATCTTCACTTTTATTACTTTAAAGTTTAACATTGCAGAGAGAAGAAAACTTTTGTAAGTAGTTTTTCAAGATTCTTATTAGTGCTGTCACCTGACTCATGTTGGAAGTAAGTAAAAATAGTTATAGTCAAGAGGGTTCAATGTTAAGTAGAAGAATCTACAGTTTGACTCTTCTGTTTTACTTTGCTTGTGTGCTCTTGGTTTTATGGTAAACAGAAGAAAGCAAAACCAAAAAGGGAAAGTTAATTCTTCAACAATTAATGATACTGGGTTTGGAAACTACCAAGAGGCCATTGTATTTTGCAGTCTACTCTGTGGACCAAAAAAAAAAATCTCTATCAGTAATAAGTACAACCTATAGAAATATTCATAAATTTTTTTCTGCAAGTCAGACATGATAGCTAGTGCCTTGATTTTTATTAATGCAAACAGGTCATTAGAACAGTCTTGTCCTACTTTAGGAGATAATATGAGGGAAGATTCATTAATTTTATAAGTCTAAGCTTTTACAAAAGCTTAGATTTTATTTTTGAAAAGCTTCTAGTAACTGACAGTTCTGCCTTATATTAAATAAAATAATTCTGGGAAACGTGAAATCTTAGAGTATCCTTATGGTATCCTTTGCTTTCGTTTTATCCCTTTCTTTCTAGTTTCTTTACTCTTTCCTAGCTTTAGTCCTTTGTTATTTCTCATCATAAGATGGCAGTTGTCTTTGTTGCATTTTTTTTCCTGGTATTAATTTGAGGTTCTTGCTATTCCTTTCTTTAAAAAAGCTTTCAGTAGCTTCCTCTTGCCTACTTGATTTCATCCAGTGTACCTAATGTTTTGGTGGTCTAGTAGTTAAGATTCGGCTCTCTCGCCTCTGTAGCTGGGGTTTGTTTCCTGGTCAAGGAACCATACTACTCATTTGTTGATTGTCATACTGTAGCAGCTGTGTGTTGCTATGATGCTGAAAGCTATGCCACTGGTATTTCAAATACCAGCAGGGTCACCCATGGTGGACAGGTTTCAGTGGAGCTTCCAGAAGAAGACAGACCAGGAAGAAGGACCTGGCCACCCACTTCTGAAGACATTGGCCGTGAAAACCCCATGCATAGCGGTAGAGCAGGTCTGATAACAGTGCTGGAAGGTGAGAGCGTGGCACAGAAAGACGGGGCAGGGTTCTGCTCTGCTGTACACAGGGCGCTAGGAGTCGGAATCCACTCATGGGCACTAACAACAAGAAAACCTGTTGTTTGCCAGAGTGTGCCTACTCTGGCCATCGTGTGATCTTTCTCTCCTCACGTTTTACTGTTTCTTCTCTTCCCACTTAGGGAGTAGTCATGCTACTTGTTAGAAAATGCTGCCTTTCACATCTTTCTGTTTTTACTTGCGTTCAGAGTGGATTACACATCAGATTTTTTTTTAATTAATTGATTGCGTTCCAACAAACTTATTTTCCCGCCTTTCATCTACTTTAGTTAAAGCATGACATGTTGTTGATATAATTTTCTCAGAAGGACATACCAGTACAGTTCGGAAAAAACAACCCACAAAACCTTTTCACACTTGAGGAATTGTGTAGGGGAGCATGGGGAATATATTTTCTAGTAAACTGCTTTGCTCTTGGGATTCTTTAATTGCCTTTCGGATAATTTAAGTCCTCCATGTATACCTGCACGGAGGCAGTACTTCTGGGAGCAGACCTACATCAGCTATTCATTTTTTTTTAAGATTGGCACCTGAGCTAACATCTGTTGCCAATCTTCTTTTTTGCTTCTTCCTCTTCTCCCCAAAGCCCGCCAGTATATAGTTGTATATTCTACTTGTAGGTTGTTCTGGTTGTGCTATGTGGGACGCCACCTCAGCATGGCCTGAGGAGCAGGGCCATGTCCTCACCCAGGATCCGAACCTGCAAAACCCTGGGCTGCTGAAGCGGAACGTGTGAACTTAGCCACTCAGCCACGGGGCCAGCTCCCTACATCAGCTGCTGTTATCTAATTTGTGACAAAATATAGCAATTATGAACATTTACGAAATGACTAGAAAGAAAAGTCAAGTTTCTAACCTATCTTTTTAACATCTTTTTTAGCCTGCTCTTGAGGTTCACAGATGATACTTTTGATCCAGAACTTGCAGCAACAATAGGTAAGCCTATGTTTAAAAATTTAATAGAAATGTTGGATATTTTCTTGCCTTCACGCTGTTCTATCTCATTTCCCCTACCGTCCCCTCACCACCCCATTGCTTCCTTGTCTGTCGGAATCTTACTTGTCTTTCAAGGCTTTACTTTGGTGTCATTAAATTTCTGAGCCTTTCTAGATCTCACCAAGCAGAAATAACATCCTTATCTGTTGTCTCATGGCACTTTGTTCACACTGCTGGTATTGTAATTATCTGTACACACATTTCCTTGATTGTCTTTTATTTTGTATTATGCAATTATTTGAATATTTTTTGTATGCCAGGCACTGTCCTAAGATGTGAGGTTATAATGATGGATAATATAGACTTAGTCTTTATCATCATGGACCTAAAAGTATTACCCAGGAGTAGAGTATGTTAATTTTGTGTTTTTAGCATTTGCTATAGTATCTGGCATATATTTTGAACTCAACGTATTTATTAATATTAGTTGTTAAGTGGGGCTGGCCCCGTGGCCGAGTGGTTAAGTTCGCGCGCTCCGCTGCAGGCGGCCCAGTGTTTCGTCGGTTCGAATCCTGGGCGCGGACATGGCACTGCTCGTCAGACCACGCTGAGGCAGCGTCCCACATGCCACAACTAGAGGAACCCACAACGAAGAATACACAACTATGTACCAGGGGGCTTTGGGGAGAAAAAGGAAAAAATAAAAAAAATCTTTAAAAAAAAAAAAAAAATTAGTTGTTAAGTATTGTTAGGAACAATAATACCTAAATACCATTTTAAAATGAAATTTACATTGCCTGGAAGAGGTTTGCCACGTTAGTTTATTAGAAGATATGAGAAGATAGAGCTGGATATTTTGGTATCACATGTTTAGGGAATAGACGACAATATAAAGGGATCGAGAGACAGCTTGCAGTGGTTGAAAGAGCTGAGTCAGAGCAAGATAGTAGTCTTGGCTCTGCCTCGCACTGGTTGTGAGCTTGAGCAAGTCATTTGCCTTCATTGTCTTCATCTGAATTGACAAGTTTTGGAGAGAATACATTTTTCTTACAGCTCTAAAATTTTATGATCTGATGAGTGGAGCGTGGTAAAGATGATCCTAGCATTAACAGGGAAAATAAAGAGTTTCTGTTAACAGGTTTTGTTTGTTTTTATTTATTGTGTGTCTAGGTTTTTTTTTCCTATTCTTCTTATTGTTAAACAATGTCATTCTTAGGAAAAGTTGTGAAAATAGTATAAAGGATTTCTGTACGTCCTACTCAGATTCCCCAAATGTTAGTATTTATCACATGTGCTTTGTCATTCTCTCTCTACATACACACACGCGATATTCTTGTTTTTCTGAATTGCTTGAGAGTAAATTGCAGACATGATGTCTTTAATCTCTAAATCATGTGTTTTTCCTGAATAAACATAGATGTAATTCTGTATACAGACAGATTTCATCAATTGTCCCACTAATGTCTTATATAGCAAAGGAAAAAGAATTGTTTCTGGTCTAGGATCTAGTCCAGGATCACACTTTGAATTTAGTTATCACTTCTCTTAAGTCTCTTTTAATCTGAACAGTTCTTCAGTCTTTTTTTGTCTTTCATGGCCTTGACATTTTTGAAGAGTACATACAGATCAGTTATTTTGTAGACTATCCATCAATTGCGTTTGTCCAGTGTGTCCTCATAGTTAGATTCAGGTTATGCATTTTTGGCAGGAATTCCACAGAAGTGCTTCTTGGAGCATGGTGTATATTTGTACCATTCCTAGTGATAGGACTTTGGTTACTTAAGGTGATATATGTGACATTTCTCTATTGTAAAGTATCATCCTGTCATTGTAACTAGGTTGGTTGTCAAATGGTGATTTTTCAAATTCCATCGTTCCCATCTACATCTTTTATTTAGCTTTCTGTAAGGAAAAGCTCTTTTTTGTTTCTTTTTATCTGTAATAACTCATGATGCCTCTAAATGTTTAATAAATTATATCAGGCATTCTTTAGCTTTTGTATGACATGTTAACGTGTACAGATTTACTCTTATGTGTGTGAAAGGGAATCATTTAAAACACTAGTAATTCAAAATCCATTTTAATTTGACTTTGGTATATTATTTGTTCCTGTAAAAAATTAGTAGTAGAACTTTATTTTTCTCGGACATGCCTGGTAATGGATAGCAAGGAGTAGAAGAATAGTAATTGGCGGGAAAATAAACTTGCCTGGAGTTAAAATTTTACTAAGGGAATGATCTTATATGTAATATAAAGCTGTCTATCTTCATTTCAAATCCAGCTGGAATCTGGGGACTTGCAGAATGACAGATTCTGTTTTGTCCTTATTATTAAAAAGGCTTTGACTGCCTTAAGAACAAATACTAAGATTATGGCGCACTGATGAGGATATACGTAATTTGTTCCCCAAATGGCCCCTGGGTCTTGAAAAGTATCTTTTACATTTAGTCGTCAGATTATTTTCTGCCTTAGGTTATAATCAATATACACATGAATTTTTAAAATAAAAACAATTAGCTCAATTGTTAATGGCCTTGTGAAAATTAGTGTTTTGTGGAAAATTAGTATTTTACCTCACAATAAAATAGTAAGGAAAGCACACCTTTATCTTTCAGTAATATAGTTTGACGCTCAATTTTCTGTCTTATATAAAATATTCTTTTAAGATAATTTTATTGAATTTTGAGTTTGAAGATGGTACTATAAAGTTGGCATTTTCTTCTTTTGCTTTCTGGCAATTAGCTAATAACAACGAGAGAGGGAAAAACTAAAGCACAAACCCCATATTCCACTAAACTAGAAGATGGCTAAAACCCCAAGCCACAGAAGAGTTGGAATGGCTGCCAAAAACAGTGGAGACTAAGCAGCCTGCACGTGAGACTAAGTAGAGAGAGGATGCCACAGCTGCAGAGCTCTGAGCCGGCAAAGATGCTTCATGAAGTGGAGAGGCCCACCCTGGGGCACAAAACCTAAATCCCTTGTTTGCAAAACCAAAATGGGTTTCTTAAGCTCATGACAGGAGTTTTCCTGCACCTGTTTTGATTCCAAGAAGTTGGGGAGATGAAGCCAAACAAGAAGTCACACAAACCAGCCATTTTTGCTTTTGTCTGTCCAAGTGTAGGGGAGGAAGTGCCTTTGCATTGTGAAAAACCTCAAGGCTGCCTGTCACCGTTGGCTGTTGAGAAGTAAAAAACTAAACAATTCTTATGTAAAATTCTAAGTCAAGACAGAGTTTTGCTGTCCAGAACTGGAGTCACTGTGGCTGCCTGCGTGAACGTCCTACAAATAGCTTGTTCGGGAAAACCTCCCATCATTCAAAGATGAGTTAATCAAAAAGAATCCAGCTCAAGGCCACTACCACCATTCAGGAATCACAAAGGAAGAAAAGAACAGAAAAACAAAGGACAGGTGAAGAATACTCACCAGAAAAAATATTGCTGCAAAGAAGATGAAAATCATGGTGAAATATTTTGCCATGAATTTAAAACCCTTAATGCAAGTGTTTACCAGTGAGAGCACAAAGCAGTGATGTAAGAGGTCAAGGAAGGGGTAGTGTAAGTGCTTGAGAAAATGCAGTGTAAGCTGATTGAGTGGAAAGAAAAAGAAATAAGATAAAAAAATAAAATCATTACTGGAATGAAAGGGAAATTGGAAGGATCACAAGGGAAGATAGAAAACAATAGAGGACATAGAACCCGGAAATGGGAAAAGTGGGTAGAATTTACCAAAATGAATAAAAATGTTAATACAAATTAGAGAAAGTGATAGATATGGAAATCAGAAAGGAAATTCATCATTTGCGTATTTGAGTCTCAGAAGAAGAAACATAATGAAATGCAACAAGTATTTAAAAATACAATCCAAGATAACATTTCTGACATGAAAGTAAACACATACACAAAATTCTAAGACTGCTTTGACCAGGTTTTTTATTTGTTTATTACATGGGGGTGTTGGGGGAAAAAAAAGGCATTAGATTTCTTTTTCTGCTATGGCAAGGCCGTATGTTGCTACTTAATCAGCTGCATAGATAGAATTGGTTGAAATTTAAGCATGAAAGCTAGATCCTTGTAGAAAATAGGCTAACTTTATATAATCTCATTAAATAGGCAAAAGTTCTTCATGTTAAGATTTTTAATGTACCCTGTTTTATAGATAACCCTTGAATATAAAAAGAGTACTTTATGTAAGACTCTCAAATAAAAAAATCAGAAAATTTAAAACCAGTTCCCCACTTAAGATAGGTTCACAAACTATTTCCTAATCTGTTTGTGAGACTTATAGTTGTTAAAATATGTAAACGTGTTCTTTTGAGGGTTGATAGATTTCAACTAAAGTTAGAGAGATTTTGGCTAATGGTTGCCTTAGATCAGTGATTCTTATCAATTCCTTAATAAGTTTTTTAAAAATACTGATGACTGTGCCGTCATGTTACCTGTGTCTGACTTTAAGGACAGAGACCAAATCTGTTCCATCTGCAAGTTACCTTATAGTTTGGACTTACTTAACAAAAAGATAATTTAATTAAAATGGAAACGAATGAGTTTATATATCTTGTTTAATGTCATGACATAGACTTGTTAAAATATTTAGAAATATGAGAATTCAAAGAAAAATATAGTGATTCTATTCATATAATTTCATTCAATTAAACATTCTAATTGGAATAAAGCAATAAAAATGTCTAGCATTTCTCTGTTTAGAATAATGACAAATGATCTTCATGATATGTAAAGAGTTTCTGCTTTCTATTTTACTTGGAGGTTTTATGAGGAAAAGTTGTGATTTTTTTCATATGCCTTTTCAGCATTGATTGATGGTTGATAGACTTTTTTATACTGAAATGTCCTTGCTTCCATAGATGAGTCTTCACTCAGATCGTTTGACATATTTCTGGATTCTATTGACTAATACTTAATTTAGCTATTTGTATTCCTAAGATAGTCTCTCCTTTTTTGTATTTTTTTAAAATGAGGATTTGGTCTTCAAGTTGTACTGGTTTGTAAAATGAAGGAGTTTTCCATTGTCAACCTACAAAAACAGAAACCAGTGTAAGAGGCAAAGCGGTTATTTGGAATCAAAGAATTGCAGTTCACGAAGTGCAGATTCAGGTAGAAACCCAAATAGTATCCTGATTACAGGAGAGGGGCTCTGGGTTTTTAAGGGAAAAAGGGCGGAAGATGAGCTAAGGTATATTGAAGAGGAGTTCATTGGTGCTGGATGAGGTAAGGCTAGGCTTGTACTTCATGGATTGACTTGTGATTCGGTCATCAGACCAAAGGCTAGACTTGTACTTTGCTGATTGGTTAGCGATTCGGTCATCAGCAAGTCTAATTTGATTGGTCCTTACAAACAGGATATTCTTGTTGTCTGGCCGTGTGCCCAGTTGTGCAAGCAGCGTGGGATAGGTAGAGGAGAGACCGAAGAAATGACCTGGAGACGGCATGAGAGACATATGGGCTTACTGAGATTTACGTACGAGGAGTGTCCACTGGCGGCCGGCTGGGCAGCACTGTGTGCCGCTACTGCGCACAGGGAGGAGGCTGCTTATCTGGGCAGGGGGCACAAAGGCTGTGCTCGCCAAGAAGGGCTGTGTCTGGTACAGCCAGCGTTCCCAGGAACAGTAGCTCGTGTGGAGGGGCTCTGTGCTCCTTTAAGACATGATGTTCTTTGAGTGAGATAAGGTAAGATCCAGGTTGTCCAGGCCCTGGATCGTTACAAATCCCAGCAGCTAGGCGTCTGGCCCAGGTGGTTGGCGTTCTGCCAACAGCGGACCAGAAGGACACAAGGTTGTAATGGGGCATGCGGGTTATTGCCGAGCAAGCAAGGCCCAGGCCCTCCGCTTGTCCTCATGGACTTCTTGGAATGTTGATGGTTTGGCCTGGTTTGGAAGATAAAGAAAACAAGACATACAAGGCAATCCCTCTGAAATGGCTGCTCCAGCTCTATTTTAACACAGCTCCACTCAAGTCATCTTTTACACCATCTTTTTAAGTTGTCTTTACTCACTTAAATAGTATTGGAGTTACCTGTTCCGTGAAGGCTACATTTTACCTGAGTCAATCTGATCCTTGTTCCCTTCTTACCATTCCAACCTCTTCAAGTTTTCTGTTTCTTAGGACAGCCTTGGGAATGTAACTAGGAAAGCATGCCAAGTTCTCTCTTAAGCCGGTTGCACATAATATTCTTTTAAACTCTTCATTATCTGTGCCTCTGTTCCTCTCTCATTTCTAAACTTGTGTATTTTTGTAGTCTGCCTTTTCCTAAGGAATGTATTTTATTGTTTGAGGAATTGCTTTATTTTTTTCCTCTGTCTGCTTCCTACTTTGCTTTTGGTTTATTTTGTTAGTTTAAGATGAGAATTAAGTTCCCTTCTTTTTAGCCTTTATTTAATAAAGATGTCCTCTAAGAACAAATTTTACTATGTCCCATAGCTTTTGGCGTGGTGTGTTTCTTTTTCATTGCTCTCTGCATAGTTTATATTTTCAGTTTTGCTTTCCTCTTTGGACATTTGAAATCTTTGATTTAAGAATGTGTTTCTTAATTTCCAGGCCTTTCTTTGGTTATTGTTTTATTTCTTATTCATTGGATAATGATTCCCATTTGGACTAAGACCGCCCACCCCTCTGCCAGTCTCCTGTCTATCAGCTGGAGTTGAGTTGGAGCCTTGGAATTCAGCCTGCTTCTGACAAGACTTTCCCTACACCCCTCTTTCTTCTCCAGATCTTTTCATCTTGCTTTTGCTATCTGCCACAAGACCAGCAGACATCACACAGTTTTTCCCCTCTTTAGGTAGTCACCACAAAAGTCCTGGCCTCCCACGTTAGTCTTTATCCTCCAGATTCTAATCTTGATAAGGTTTTGTACATCTTCTTTTCTCACTCCCAGCTCCCACTCCTTGTCAACTCTTGAAATGTGTTTACTCTGTCCTCTGGGGTAGCAGAGCACTTAGTGTGTTTTATTATTAGTATTTTAAAGTTGTTTATAAACTCAGATTTGGGGGTCTAGTTCTTTGTAATCTTGTTCTCGATTGGCTCTTTGAAGCTTTTATAGTATCTCTCTTGGTGCCTCCTCTGATGTCCTCCACCCACAGCCCTCCCCCCCGAAAAATAACTAAAAAGCAGGTGAAGCAGGAATTTTTATATCCTTAATGAGAAGAGGAAAATTGACTTAAAGAGGTTAAGGTTTTGCCTATCGAGACTAGTAAAAGAGTTGAGACTAAACCCAGCTTCCCAACTTCTAACTTGGTATTCTTTTAATGACATCACAGTAATACAATTCAGCAATAAAAAGGATCAGACAGATTTGAACAGAATGCCAAAAATGCTAAACATAAGGGGGAAGGAGCAAAATTAAATATATCGATTAATTAAATATGAATGGGTCCAATTCCAATAATTCACGTTGTCAGATGGAGTTGAAAGGAAATTAAAACAAATAAGGAAAGGTTGAAAATAAAGAGATAGGCCAGGCAGATGCAAACAAGACAAAAGCAAAGGTGGTACTATAATGTAAGTTAAGGTGGACTTTAAGGTTAATATACTGGAAAGGATAAAATAGGGTAGTACATACTGATGAAAGGCCCAAGTAATCCACAGAGCAGCTGTAACGTTTATAAACGAGTAAGCATTGAACATAAAAGCTATATATAAAAGCAAAATCTGTTCAAACACGAGAGAAGAATTGGATGAAAATACAGTTATATTAGAAGATTTGTTCTCTCTTTCATAGTTAGATAGACGCAAATAAGACCATAGAGAAATAGAATAATACAATCAACAAACCTTTTGAATAAAGAACTCATTTCTTTCAAAACCCATGGAACAGTTTTACAAAATCAATCTTGGACTTGGTAGCAAAGTAAACCTTAAATTGGAAAGAAGCAGAACTTTTACAATACCTGTTCTCTGATAATTTATTCTTTCAGAAGGTGTGTTTGATCCGTTGCGTTCCTAGCATATGAGTTGATAAGCAGTATCTTAAAAAATATATATCGTATAGTAAAATTGACTTTTTTTGGGTATGTTGTTCTTTGGATTTTAACCTAAGTATTATAACAAATGTGAATGGTCATTTTATCACCACCACAATCAGAATACCAGCCAGTTCCATGATCCCAAAAGCTACCGAGTGCTATCCTATTTTAGTTAGACTTTTTCCCCGCCTCTAACTGCTGGCAACCACTGGTCGGTCTTTATCGCTTTACTTTGTGAGAATGTCCTGTAAGTGGAGTGATGAAGTTTGTAACCTTTTCTGACTGAGGTTTTTCACTAAGCGTAATGCCTTTGAGCTGCATCAAGTTGTTGTGTGTCAATAGTTTATTCCTTTTAATTGCTGGGTTGTATTCCGTTGTGTGGATGTTTCAGAGTTGGTTTATCCATCCACCCATTGTAGAACATTTGGGTTGTTTCCAGTTTTTGATGGTTATGAATAGACCTGTTATAAACATTCAGGTACCAGATATTGTATGAATGTTAATTTTTATTTCTCTGGAGTAAATACCCAGTAATGGGATTGCTGGATCATATGGTAAATGCATGTTGAACTTTGGAAAACAGTTTGTCTATTTTTGAGTAAAGGTATCACTTTACATTTCCCCTAGCAGTATATGAAAGTTCCTGTTCTTTGACATCCTCACCTGTTATACTTAGTGTGATCAGACTTTCACATTTTAGCCATTCTAATAGATGTGTATTGGTTATCTCATGATGGTTTAATTCACATTCTCTAATGATATTGAGCATCTTTTAGATTTCTTATTGGCTATCCATATATATTTTTGTGTGTGGGGGGGGGTGTCTGTATGAAGTGTCTAAGTCTTTTGTTCGTTTTTTAATTGGGTTTTTTCTTACTGTTGAATTTTGAGAGTTCTTTATATATTCTGCATAGAAGTCTTTTATTAGATGATATGTGCTTTGCAAATATTTTCTTCTTAGTCTGTGGCTCCTTTTCTCATTCTCTTAACAGTTTATTTCTAAGAGCAGAGGTTTTTTTATTTTGATGAAATCCAGTTTATCAGTTTTTTCTTTTATGGATGATGATTTTAGTGTTGTATCTTTTTTTTTTTTTAAAGATTTTATTTTTTCCTTTTTCTCCCCAAAGCCCCCCGGTACATAGTTGTGTATTCTTTGTTGTGGGTTCTTCTAGTTGTGGCACGTGGGACGCTGCCTCAGCGTGGTCTGATGAGCAGTGCCATGTCCGCGCCCAGGATTCGAACCAACGAAACACTGGGCCGCCTGCAGCGGAGCGCGCGAACTTAACCACTCGGCCACGGGGCCAGCCCCCTTAGTGTTGTATCTTTTACTTAACAGAAGGTTGCAATGATTTTCTCCTATGTTTTTCTCTAGGAGTTTTATCAATTTGTGTGTTACATTAGGTCTGTGATTCATTTTGGATTAATTTTTGGATACACTGTGACATATATAGATTGAAGGTTTTTTCTCTTTTCTTTCTTTTCTTTTTTTTGCTTATGGATATTCAGTTGTTCCAACACCATCAGTTGAAAAGATTTTCTTTTCTGCACTGAAAAGCTTTTGCACCTTTATAAAAATGTGAGTTGTCCCTGTAAGTGTGAGTCTGTTTCTGGACTCTATTCTCTTCCATTTATCTGTTTGTCTTTATGTCAGTACCTCACTGTCTTGATTTTTGTAGTTTTATAATCAGTCTGGCAGTCATACATTGTTAGTCTATCAACTTTGTATTTTTCAAAGTTGTTTTGGCTGTTCTAGTTTCTTTACATTTCCTGATAATTTTAGAATGAGCTGTTGATTTAAAAATAAAGGCCTGCTAGGATTTTGGTAGAGATTGCATTGTATCCCTTTAGATCAATTTGGGGAGAATTAACTCTTAACAATATTGAGTCTTCATTATGTCTCTTCATTCATTTAGGTCTCTTAAAATTTCTCTCGCAGTGGTTATATGTCTTTCATATCTCTTGTCAGATTTTAGCCTTAAGTATTTCATGAATTTTTATGTAAAATGGTATTTAAAATTTTTGTTGAAATTTCTCTTTGTTTATTGCTAATATGGTGAAATACACTTGATTTTTTTAAATGCTTATTTTGTATCCTCCAATCCTTGCTAAACTTTCTTGTTAGTTCTAGGAGCTTTTTTTTATCCTGTAGATTCCATTGGATTTCTACATTCTTCCTTTCCAATCTGGATTCCTTTTATTTCTTGTATTATTGCCTTTGGTAAAAATCTCCAGTATGATGTTGAATAGAAGTCATAAGAGCTGATATCCTTCTTTTTTCTGAATATTAAGGGGAAAGCATTCAGTCTTTTACCGTTAAGTATGATGTTAGCTATAGTTTTCCTTAGATGCTCTTTATCAGGTTGAGGAAGTTCCCTTCTATTTCTAGTTTGCTGAGAGGCTTTATCAGGAATGCATGTAGGATTTTGTTAAATGCATTTTTCTGCATCTGTTTAGATGATTTTATGAAGTTTGTTTTTTAGTTTGGTATAGCAAAGTCCACAGTGATGTTTTTCAATGTTAAATCAACCTTTTGTTTCTGAGGTAAACCCACTTGGTTGTGATGTGTTGTTCTGTTATACATATTTGGATTAGTTATCAAATTTTGTTTAGCATTTTCCTCTATGTGCTCTGGGGACTCTTAGTTTGTAGTTTTCATTAACTGTAATGTCTTTGTCTGGTTTCAGTATCATGATAATGTAGAACTCATAGAATGACTAAGGAAGTACTCACTTCTCTTCAGTTTCCTGGAAGAGTTTGTTTAGAATGGATTATTGTTTAAATATTTAGTGGAATTCACTCTGGGCGTAGAGTTTTTTCATGGAAAAGATTTTAACCTCAGATTTGGTTTCTTTAATAGATATAGGACACTCTAGTTATCTATCCATCTATTTATTTATTTACTTTTTGGTGAGGAAGATTGGCCCTGAGCTAACATCTGTTGCCAGTCTGCTTCTTTTTGCTTGAGTAAGATTTTTGCTGAGCTGACATCTGTGCCAGTCTTCCTCTTATTTTTTATGCAGGACACCGCCACAGCACCACTTGATGAGCTGATGAGCAGTGTGTAGGTCCTGCGTCTGAGACCTGAACCTGCAAACCCTGGGCCACTGAAGTGGAGTGTGTGAACTTAATCACTATGCCACTTGGCTGGCCCCTGGATTTTTTTTTAATATATGTTCTGCCAGTCTCTGACTTGATTGGACAGTTTAATCTACTTAATTTAATGTAATTATTGATAAGAATTTACTGCCAACATTTTGCTATTTGTTGTCAGTATGTCTTATAGAGTTTTTGTCCCTCATTCCCTCCATTATTGCCTTCTTTTGTGTTTAGTTGATTTTTCATAGTGACATGCTTTGATTCTCTTTTGTATATATTCTATAGGTATTTTCTTTGTTTCTATTTCTTTTTGAGTCAATTCTGGTAACTTTTAATCTTTCAAGGAAGTTGATATTTCATCTGAGTTGTCAGACTTATTGGCATAAACTTGTTCATGACATTCCCTCGTTATCCTTTTAACCTCTGTACAATTATAAATGATGTGATCTTTCTCATTCTTTAAAATGGTACTTTTTGTCTTCTCTGATTCTCCTGTTCAGTTTGGCTAGAAGTTTATCAGTTTTATTAATTTTCTTTATAGAACCAGCTTTTTGTTTCATTGATTTTTTAAAAATTGTTTTACAGATTTGATTTTATCAATTTCTGATTTGAATTTTTATTATTTCCATTCTTCTGCTTGCTTTGGATTTAATTTGTCTGTGTTCTTAAATGGTTGGAAGTTGAGGTCATTGATTTGAGATCATTTTTTCTTTTCTAATATGGGCCTTTAGTGCTATAAATTTTCCCATCAGTGTTGCTTTAGTGACATCCCACAAATTTTGATACGTTGTATTTTTCTTTTCATTCAAAATACTTTAAAATACTTCCTAATTTCCCTTGGAGCAATTTGATTATGATGTCCCTTAGTACAGTTTTCTTCATGCTTCTGTGTTTGGGGTTCATCAAGCTTTGTTTTAAATCTATGAGTTTATCCTTTTTGTTAATTTTGAAAATTCGGAGCCGACCCCACCATTATTTCTTTAGATATATCTTTTGTCCCCCTTTCTTCTCTCTTTTCTCTTTTGTCGTCTACATTTGCTTGCATATTAGACTGCTTGAAGTTGTCCCACAGATCACTGATGCTTTCTCATTTTCTTTGATTCTCTTCTCTCTGTTTCCTTTTTGGTAGTTTCTATTGCTGTTCACATTCACTGACATTTTCTTCTGCAATATCTAAGTCTGCTGTTAATCCCATCCTGTGTATTTTTCATCTGAGACATTATCATTTTCATCTCTAGATGTTTGATATGGGTCTTTTTATTCTCTTTCATGTTTACTTAACTTTGTGAGCATGTGGCATATACAGTTATAAATGTTTTTAATGTCCTTGTTTGCTAATTCTAACATCTTTGTTAGGTTTGAATCAGTTTCTATTGATTGCTTTTTCTCCTTTTGACAAGGCAGATGATTCCATTGATGTGCTCTGGTTTCTCATTCACAAGTATCTCTTTATCATATTATTGATATTATCTTTGGTAAGTTTTCATGTTCCACTTCTTGTTTTAAAGGTCTTAGTGATTATATTATCTAGTTTTAACTAAAATGACCTTTATAAAATAGGCAAGAGTGCCTAAAAAAGATTCCTACAAAGAAATTGAATTAAATATTGTATTAAAAATGCAAGCCCAAATGAACAGCAAGGAAACAGCTGAAATGATAATTCTTCAGTGTGATGATGTGATTTATAATAAGAAATATATGGTTCTTGACACAGAGCTCCTAAGACCCTTGGAATTTCTTAGCTGATAAGAGCAATAAAGATGTCTTTTGTTTTTCGTAACAAGCCTTTTGACCACACCTGACTTTATGTTAATGCAGTGAATTCTAGAAAGCCCCAAGGATGGAGACTGGTTGCCAGGAGAACCAACCATGTGATTCGAAGATTGGAACTTTCAGTCCCACCCCGCCTCCCCCAACTCTGGGGAGGGAGGAGGGGCTGGAGATTTTGTTCAGTCACCAAAGGTGAATGATTTAATCAGTCATGCCTATGTAGTGATGGTTCCATAAATATATGAAACCATGGGTTTGGAGAGTTCTGTGTTGGCCAACATGTGGAGGTGCTGGGAGAGTGGTGCTCTTGGAGAGGCCATGGAAGCTCTTGCCCTACGCATCTCTTATCTGGCTGTTCCTGGGTTATATCCTTTCCGTGAGCTACTATCATAAGTTAACCAAATCAAGGAGGGGTTTCTGGGAACCTCTGATTTATAGCCGATTTGTCGGAAGCACAGATAATAAGCTGGACGTTGACTGGTGTCTGAAATGGGGGATGCAGCAGTCTTTGAGCCCTTGGGATCTGACTCTGACTCCAGGCAGATGGTGTCCGAACTGAGTCGAATTGTAGCACACCCAGCTGGTGTCCCTGCAGAGTCAGAGAATAGCTTGTTATGAGAAAAACCTCCACATATCTGGTCACAGAAGTGCTCAGTGCTGTAGTACAGCAGAGGAGAAACACAGGGCTATTTTCTCCTAAGCATTATGCTTCTATCCTGAGCTCCTAGTCATCCACATGAGGAGGTTGAAAAGGCAGTTTAGTCAAATCTAGTAAGAAGTTGGCAAAATCAGATTTATCAAAAAGATTGCCACTGTTGCCACCATTAAAGACAAATTTAACAGTCACTTGCAAAACAGAAGAACCAGGCTTGGTGAAGAAGCAGTTTGAGCCTATGGGAGTTACAGAGCACAGTGTCTGCACATGAGATTCACCAGAGGAGCCAAGAGAAGATTAATGGAGACTTGAGGGGTCTGAATCCACATGGGGTGCCCTTTCAGGCTAGCTGTGTCTGTTAGCTTTGCTGATAGGACTCCGGTGGGCAGTGTTCCCCGAAGGTGTTACCTGTAACTTTCAGATCGAATATAGTCTCTGAAAAACCTTCAGAATTTAACCATAGAGTATGCATGACAGGCTGTCTCTATATAGTGTCTACCATTGGCCTTCATTTAATACCAGCACCAAGTCAGAACCATTTCCCTCATCTGAATTTTCTCAGGTTTTGGTATTTTTTTAAAGCAATATTAATAGAATAAATAATTTCATTTTTATATAGATAGTGTGGCATAATATATTTTTATCTAGACCCAGTGAATACACGATTATTTAATATATGGGATTTTTTTGTTTGTTTGGCTGCAAAGAAACTTTATACTTAAATTTTCCTTGGACTGTGTAATCAGACTGGCCTTTAACTAGATTGCCCATCATTTGAGGCATGGCTTTATCAACTCCTTTATCACCTTAGCCCAAAACAACCAACCATTTTTTTTCAATCTTTGGCGTATAGAAAGACCTGGCATAATGCACATTTTGAAATGCATTTTTATTGCCTAATTTGTGTATGTCATGGATCACCAGAAATCATCCAAAAATTACTAATATATTTTCATATTGGTGACAGGTGTTCTGTTAAGTGTTTCGTATATGTGGGTGCTGTTCATCTTAGTTGGGGCTGTTGTGAATTTATTGTGACAAGCTAATAAGATCTTTTGAAAATTTCTTTCCAAGCGTCTTGAGCTGATGTTTTCCCTCTGGCTAGTGGGATAGACTGCCGTTACTTTTGATACTCTTTAAAGACATGTGGGCAGTTACTGTTCATTTAAGCCAGATGGCATGTGTCAACTCCTTTTCCTGGAAAGGAAGAGGGTTTTTTCGGGGCTGCTGTAGTAAAACTTTATGTGACTTCTTATGAAACTCTTCTCTTTAGATAAATTAGTACTTACGGAAGATTTTCATCGAACTTTGAGCATCCCTCCTGCACTTAGGAAGATTCTTAGAGGGTTGGGCACAGAGGTTTTGTGTGTAAATTCTCATTTTGCCATTGTGCAGTAGAAGTGATCATTGATAAGGTTATGTAAAACTAATACTGTATTTTAGGATATAAAACAAAGAATTCCTAAGAAAAGAAGTGAGTGGCCCTTTTATATTTTTCCAATTCTGCAAGTTCCCTATGGTCCGAATCTGAGTTAGGAGATTGGCTGACTGTGGACAACACTCAATATAGTGTATAGATGCTTAGGGAGCCCGTGAAAACTGCCCTGATCCACAGTCAGCCATGGGTAGTCTTCTCTATATTAACACCATGAATTCTAGCTTGTGGCTTTTAATGTGCATATTCAGTCACCACCTTACATTGAATTTTATTTTTTCAATAAAATTTTTATTTTTTCAAGAAGTGCAGGTAGGTGAGTGTTTGAATCCTATAAGCATTTGGTTTTCGTTTATGCTGATTAAGTCCTAAGCTGCTGAACTTTAGTGACACTTTTTCTTTTATCTTCACATTTATAACTCAAAGAATTTGGGGTATGAATTTGGGCATTTGATCAAGTGGTTTTTTGATTTTCTGGTTTTCTTGGTAATTGATCTTAAAAGTACATTTTATTGGGATTCTTATCAAAATTTTCATTTTTTCAAGGTGTTGACTTTAAGGTGAAAACAATTTCAGTGGATGGAAATAAGGCAAAACTTGCAATATGGGTAAGAATTTTTTAAATGTATTTTGTATAAATATTAAATACATACTTTTTAAAGAAGGAGAAATTGATATGTGAAGTGTTCTAGAGGTGAACAATTTGTATTAATTAACTTTTGGGAGATTTGATGTTGATTAAAGGGTGGCAATAAATAGTTATTTATTATAATTGTGTAATTAGGCAAAGATTTGTTTTACTTAAATTTTAAAAATATATAATTCCTTCAGAATATTTAAAAACAGAACAAAGGATAAAAAGTCATGTTGTCTGCTAGAGAGAAGCATTGTTATTGAATGTGTTCCTTTAAGGTTCTAAAAAGACAACCTAGGCTGAACTAATGCTAAAGGCAGTTGTTGGGGAGAAGGGGAATGAAGTGGTACTTAGAAAAAACAATGTACTTTTCATATTTGTGAGTATAAATATTTATAAAATTTGAGTTTGCCAACTTTGGGTTTGTTTTTAATACTGATGCCCAGTCTTTGATTATTGGCTTCTTCTCATTTGCCTGTGAACCCAGCCATTCTGAGCCATGTTGCTCTGCTAACTAGACCTCTTCATGGTCATGCTGATCAGGTTGCATTACCTGTCAAAACGTCCAAGATGTCTGTACTGTCTGGTCATCTCTCTCTCTCTCCTATCTACCTACCTACCTATCTACCTACCTATCTGTGTCTCTCTATCTAAATAGGATTGCTAATATAGTAATTATGTAACGTTTAATTTATAAAAATATACTACTTTGTATATCTAATTCCCACATATACTATGATAAATATATAAATATATTTTAATAACATAATAATATTAGAATTGGTCAGCAGTCATCAAATTGAGACATACGTCAGCATGGTGGTTAAATAGTGCTGCCTGGGCATCAGTTACAGATTGGAACAGCGAATGTTCATGATCTCATTCATCTTCCTGGCAGTCTTTGAATGGTATGCTGTTTGTAACATACATTTTATCCTAAATAATGAGTAACTATGTAAGTGTGTCTAATGTTTTTCTAATTTTTTTCTAACATACAGTGCTTTACATGATTGGGAGCCTATTTGCCCTCCCTCAGATATGTTTAATATCAGTCAGAACAGTCGCGTCTAACAGAGAACAGTTTGGAAAATGTTAGACTAGGCCGTAGTAAAATATATTGAACAGTTTAAGAATGCTGACTTCCTTCTGTCCTAAAATGGAGGCCTGATTTTCCACGTCACCTCTTTCTGCCCTTGCTACTACTTTGTGAAATACAAGATTAGACTAGGATCTGAGGCTTCATGTTCACCTTGAGTTCTTTCTTTCATGTGAGAGGTTTTTTGTTTATTTTTAATTTACTCTCTAGTTCCTGCCTAATAAAAAGGCTGGCAGGTATTATTGAAGTGATATCTTTATTATATATGTGTGAATATTTTTTAAATGAGAAGTTTCTCCCTGACTATGAGGATAATACACGTTCGTTCTAAAAAGCATAATTGAAACAATAAGAAATTAATAGAGAAGAAAGTTCATCTTTAACCAATGTATACATTTTAGTGAACAGTCTTTAAAATAGCTAGGCACATGCATACTGTTACACACGTGTGCATCTACAGTTTTCCAAAGGAAAGGATTACATCTTATGTTTTTTCACCTGTTTGTGTCCCGCGCTACCCCCCTCCATCTACACTGTACATTTTTCTGTCAGTGAATTTAGAGGTACATCAGTTTAAATGGCCACCTGTATTCCGTCTTACGGCTATACCTTACTTTTGTCAAACCTTAGTGACAGATAGTTACATCATTTTTAGTTTTTCACAAAGATCAACAGTGCTCTGAGTATCGTAATGTATGCATCTGTGTGTACTTGTCCAGTTACTTTCAGATGTATACCTAAAAGTAGAATTGTTGGCTCAAAGAATGTGAAGATTTAACATTGATTCATATGAAAAAGGTCTTTTGGACTGTATATTGCCAATCTTTCTCATTTTTGCCTCTCTGAGTAGTAATTGTTTACAAATATTTGCATTTCTTTTGATTAGTGAGGTTTTTTCTCTCACATTGTTTATTGATTATAGTTTAATGAATTTTCTTTTTTTGTACTTTGCCCATTCTATATTAGCAGCCATCTTTTTCATGATTAAGGTCTTTATATAATAAATATACTACCTTTTTGTCATATGCTACATTTTTTTCCACTCTGTCATTTGTCTTTAAAATCTTATTTAAGGTGAATATGTGTTAATGTTCTTATGTGTGTATGTAATACTAACTCTTTCATGTGCTGCGTATGTTTTTTCCTGTTCCATACAGATTTCTTTTTGTCATTTACCTTTAAATCTCGTTGAGGATGAGTGTGTGTGTATGGAGTTGAGGGGATGAGGGGGAGAGAGATTTTTGCCATACCAAGGTTTTGGTATTTATTTAGTCGGGTCAGGTATTTTCTTCATGCATCTGGGTGTCGTGTCGTATTTAGGAAGGCCTTCTCGCTCAGTATTAGAAGTGTGAGTCCATTGTTTCCTCTGATTTGTCTAGTTTTATTTATATAAATGAGATCAATTCCTCTCCCACTTGGAAGCTCCTGGGATTGAATAGAATCATCAAGCGCAGCCCCGGCCCACGGCCTCCATCAAGTGCTGCTTGCTCATCCTGACCTGCTTGGCACCTCGGAGGCGGCTTTTCTCCACAGCCTTGCCTCACCTCCGCTCCCCACCTTCTGTTATTTAGCCTTTCTAGATCCTTTCTAGCCCTTCATACATCTCTGTCTTCAATAATCTCTTTTCTTTTCCCACCAGAAAATAAAACCACAGGGTAAAGATAATCAGCTCTGCCTCTTGTATCTCACAAAGATGTCATTACACTTACTGTATATTCCTGTTTTGAAAACAAACACAAGCAAAAATCTAATTTCTGACTATTTAAGTGCTGTAAGTTTTGTAGTTGTTATAAATCCTGATCCAATATTATCGCACAGGGCTTTTTGCCCAGATTATTGTACCTATTTAAACATTTTTATAAGTGAATCAAAAAATGTCAAGACTTTAAACATCTGGCCTAATTTAATATTCACATGTAAAGTGTCAAAATCACGTGTAATATTTTAACATTAAAACATTTTTTGATACAGTCTTTACTTGTAAAACATTGGGTTTTGTGGCTATTTTCACAGGAATTACAGTTGTGATTTTTATTTGTGTTTCATCAAGGCACTTATTGAATTTGATCTCAATGAAGACCAAAGGGAACAAAATTCGTACTCAAATGCTTTCTGCTAGTTCTGGAAATTAATTTATTAAAGAGTAGATATTTTCCTTATGCAAATACAGTGACTTTCTTCTCTGTTATAGCAAAAAGTTTTGGGATTAAAATATTTCATTGTCCTAACCTATGTTGTATTACCAGAATTATAGTCTGCTTTAGATAGCAAGTCCACTTCAATTTTGTAGTTTTTAATTTATATTATTGTTTTTGAAAAGTTGAGTAAATATGCAAATAGAATAATTTTAAATATCAGAGGCAGGTTTTTTTAAGAAACTTTGATGCAAAGAGAATTTTCATAAAGAGAAATCATTTTTTTAATCACATAAATCTTTCTGTTTAGAAAGTTTAATTTTAATTTTATTATTTTTTCATTTCAACATGGCAAGGGTGGGGCAACAGTTTCTGTGGTGGTGAGAATCTGGAACAAGGACAGTTTGCATAAGCAGGCTTATCCTGTGCAAGAGTAATGGAGGTGCAAACTGGTTTATGTTGAACGTTGTTTTCCTCTTCAGTTTCTCTTCTAGGGCTATTAATTACCTCAGACACTCTCTACCTGTTGTTCTTGTTTTAAAGTTTTCTCTACTTTGGCCAGGCAAAGAAACTAGGTGTTGTTGGAGCCTGTCACTACTAGTTTGAAATTCCTCTCCAATCTTATAAACCTCTTAGAGGTTATTAACACTTGTTATATCTAAAGGAGCTTCTGCTTGTCCCGTTGCTGAACTCGCATTTGCAGCCATGGGACTGGTAGTTAAGGTGATGTTTGATGCACATCTTTACTTTTCTGCAGGTTACTTTACATTAACAGACTGCAAACTTTTTTCTTAAAAGGCAGGATAGTAAATATTTAGTCCAACCCTAAAAAAGGCCATATGGCAATGCATAAGCAGATGGGCCTGGCTGTGTTCTGCTAAAACTTTCCTTCATAAAACTTTACATAATAAAACAGGTGGTGGGCTGAGGCAATAGTTTGCAAACTGTTGCTTTGCATAATCTTAGGTACCTTGAAGCCACAGTCCAAGGATGGTAGAAAGAAGACAAGAGAGGAGAAACCAGGCCTGGAAGTAGAGACTTGCTAATTAGTTTCTTCTCTGCGCCCATCCCCGCCCCCCGCCCCCCCCCCAAAAAAAGTTGAGCAGTGTCCTATGGCAAGAATTGTTCTAGGCGCTGGGGTTAAACTGGTTGTTCAGCGGATGAGGTCCCTTCTTCATGAAATTTACATTACCTACCTAGTGTACATCTTATGTTGTTCATCAGCCCTCATATGAGTCAGAAACAACATGTAATTAGGAGTGGTTTGGTTTTATGCATTTTCCTAAAAGAAGATACATAGAAAACACTTAAAAGAGTCTAGCCTAAAAATTCTTTATCTTAAATAAGACACCCGTGTAATTCTGTTTAAATCAGTGGTTGTTAGCCTTGATTCAATGTTAGAATCACCTGGGAAGATTTTTAAACCTTCTATCATACCCTAGACCAATTAAATCAGAATTTTTGGGAGTTGGACCCAGGCGTTAGTATTTTTAGTTTCCCAGGAGATTTTGTTGTGCACCCAGAGTTGAGAACCATGATTTCCAATGAAATTAGTTTCATGTGTGATAAAAATCTTAAATCCAAAGTGGTAGAAAGCCGTCAGTCAGCCCTGCTGGTCTAGTTGTTAAGATTGGGTGCTCTCACAGCCGCCGCCCGGGTCGTTTCCGCTCAGGGAACACACCATCCCTCTGTCGGGTGTCATACTGTGGTAGCTGTGTGTTGCTGGCATGCAGAAAGCTCTGCCACCGGGGCTTCCAATACCAGCAGGGTCACCCATGGTGGACAGGTTTCAGTGGAGCTTCCAGACTAGACAGACTAGGAAGAAGGACCTGGCCACCCAATTTGAAAACATTGGCCATGAAAACAGTGGAGCATGTATGATACAGGCCAGAAGCTGAGAAGATGGTGCAGAGCGAGTTCAGCTCTGCTGTACACAGGGTGCTAGGAGTCGGAATCCACTGGATGGCACTAACAACAAGAAAACTTTTACAGAGGTTGCATTTTTCTAGAGATGTTAGTATTTATTAATTTTGTTTTATGTAACACTCATCAGTAAGAGAACACATCTTATTTAAATTTCAAGTTTTAAATGAACTTAACAATGCTGTTTTGATTTTCTTTGCCTAAATTGTATATTGAAGGTCTGTTACTTATTTATGATTTGTTTTATTTAATAATAATTGATTGTTACTTTTAGGATACTGCTGGTCAAGAGAGGTTCAGAACATTAACTCCCAGCTATTACAGAGGTGCGCAGGGTGTTATATTAGGTAAGTTTTTACTGTAATATACTATTTGAAAAATACTGTTGTTTATTACTGGAATTTCTGATTTTCCTTGTCTATGTAGGTAAATGAATTTTTGTTCTATTTTTCTTTAGGGCTACTTTTATGTATCTTGAAGTTATATTTACTTCATTTAGTATTAATGAGTATTATTTAAACTTTTAAAATTTCTTTCAGCCCTTTGTCCAGCAGTTAACAAATAAAAGTCAGGCCAGTTTATTTGGTTTAAAGCACATGTTGATGAGCACGTAATTGAGGATTAACCCACATATAGTTCGTCTGTCTTAGAGTATTACCAGAAACTGATGCTCAGTTAGTAGGTATTAGTTGCTGCAGTTTATAAAAGAAGAAGAGTGTTTGTTACTTATTGGAGTCTGTTTAATCAGTCCTGAAAAATAGCACAAAATACTTAACACTGTTGACTCGTAATCCCACAAAATTTAAAAAACAAATGTGATTCTCAGTGTAATCTGTTGAAAAGAGCTTATTATTAATATTCCTGGGAAACTGTTTAAAATGAATATTGATCAGTTGTAGGGGAGAATTCTTTTTTTATATCATGACTTGTGAGACTTTGGTTTCATTTCTCTTAATTTGACAGTTATTCTTTTTTTAAAAAAATTTTTATTGAGTTAATGATAGGTTAGCATCCTGTGAAATTTCAGTTGTACATTATTGTTTGTCAGTCGTGTTGTAGGTGCACCACTTCACCCTTTGTGCCCACCCCCACCCCCATCTTTCCCCTGGTAGCCACTAATCTGTTCTCTTTGTCTACATTTTTAAATTCCTCATATGAGCGGAGTCATACAGAGATTGACAGTGATTCTTATTATTTTGGTACAGCATTCCTTGAGTTTAGAAAACACTTTAAATTAATAAGCTCTTTATTTATTATGATGCAGGATAAGATGAAAGTGATAACGGAGGAAGACAACCAGGATCCCATCCACTAACTTGACATATTTTTTCAAATCTGAAAATTCTGGTCATTGTAAGAAACAAATTAACAGGGTCATAGATGTTTAAATTCATGTAAAATTTTTTTGTATTTTGCCACAGATTTGGATCTAAACACATTTGGGTTTTTGGTCAAACTTCTTTTATTGTTATGAAGGGGGACAGCTTAAATTTTTGCTTAAATTAATTTTCAGTTATCACACAGGATATAATTTATATGTTATATGTATGTTATATGTAAATTTTTTTTAAATATACTTGCTTTTTTTAATGTACTTGTTTCTTCATCTGGATCGGTAGACAGTGTTAAGCGTTGAAGGCTTAAAAAAACAGACTTGTCTACATATTGACATTAGCTCCCGGTTACATATCAGAAATGTAATGTCATTGCTTCTTATTTTTAATGCTTAGTTAATAAATTACTCTCTTTATTTCAGTTTATGATGTCACAAGAAGAGACACCTTTGTTAAACTGGATAATTGGTTAAATGAATTGGAAACATATTGCACAAGAAATGACATAGTAAACATGCTAGTTGGGAATAAAATTGATAAGGTAAGAAGTCAGACTCTTGGTATTTTGGCTCCATAGTCTGATAGCTTTTCTTAATCTTTGCATTTATCTTTTAGGAAAATCGTGAAGTCGATAGAAATGAAGGCCTGAAATTTGCACGCAAGCATTCCATGTTATTTATAGGTGGGTGTGTGGATATTTATTCTTTTATTTTTAATGAGGAACTTTAAAATGGAGTTTCTGCTAATTTTTTTTTTTTTGAGGAAGATTAGCCCTGAGCTAACATCCGCTGTCAATCCTTCTCTTTTTGCTGAGGAAGATTGGCCCTGAGCTAGTGCCTGTGCCCATCTTCCTCTATTTTATATGTGGGACGCCTGCCACAGCACGGCTTGATAAACAGTGATAGGTCTGTGCCCAGGATCCAAACCAGCAAACCCCAGGCTGCCGAAGTGGAGCGTGTGCACTTAACTGCTACACTGCAGGGCTGGCCCCTACATTTTTCTTTTTATGAACCATAAAACATATGTATTTAGTTCATGGTTGTCCCATGCTATAAAATATAATTATAACACTAAGTTCTTTATTTTTCCTTCTTTAAAAAAAAAAAATAGGATAACGTTATGTGAAGTCGTATGGAACACAGTCAGATCATTCCTCTCAGGATATAACGGCATTCAGTAAAGCCAGGAATCCATGCTAAAGTTGAACCTTGCTGGTCCATGTGCTGTCAGGAGTGGCACCACCTGGGAGCTTGTTAGAAATGCTTCATCTCAGGCCCAGCCCAGGTTTTCTGACTTAGAATGTGCATTTTAACGAGACCTGTGTGTGCTTTGCACATTAATATTTGAGAAGCATGGTAGAGCAGGGGTTGGCATACTTTGGCATGGGCCAGATGTGGCCCCACCCTTTGCATTGGAGCACACCCGTGCCCAGTCGTCTGCGTGCTGTCTGTGGCTGCTTTGGTGCTTCCTGGCAGAGTGCAGTAGTTACAGCAGGAACCGTGTGGCGTTTAAAGCCTAAAGTATTTACTGTCTAGCCCTTTACAGAAAGTTTGCTGACCCCTGGTCTAGAAAAGTGGACTGACTTTGTCAGAATCATGTGGAGAGCATTTTAGAAGTACAGATTTCTGGGCCTTATCACAGGTCTGAAACAGGGCCTGGGAGGCAGTTTATAAAAAACACCCTGGTGGTTTCTGATGTGAAGCCAGTTTTAGAAATGACTGATTTAGCTGTTGCACTGTGTTAGAAGCTGTTAGGAATCAGGAATTGGATCATATATAGACAGAAACAGGGTGGTATAAGTGGAAGGTATAGGGAATTTTAGAAAGGAGTTGAGTACTAGCGCTACTGCTTATTTGCTGGGTGTCCTTCATTTCTGTGTATTAGTTTGTTCAATAAATATTGTCCATTGAGGATATAATGATGAACAAAATGGTCAAACTCCTGCCCTCATGGAACTTACATTATAGTATGGGAAACAGCCTTAAATAAGTAAGTAATGCTTTGAAGCAAATAAAACATTGTAGGGGGAGAGAGAACGACTGGGGTGGAAAATGATGAGGGAAAGTTCTTCGAGGCAGAGCTATTTGAACATGAATCCGTCATATGAAGATCTTGAAGGAAAGCATGTCAGGCTGAGAGACTACCAAACATTTCCTGAGGTAGGAACCAGAGTAGTGTATTTAAGAAACAGAAAGAAAGCAAATTGGCTGGAGCATAGTGTGTGTTGGGGGAAGGATGGTGATGATGGGAGATTTAAAAAGGCCATGTTAGACCTTATAGGATATGGTAAAGAAATGGATTTTATTCTAAGTGTGGTGCAAAGCAAGGGAGTAGTGCTGTGATCTGAAATTCTTTAAAAAAGACTCATTTGTGTAGCAAATGAACCATGAGAAGCAGAAGCAAGAGTGGCCCAGGTGAGTGATGCTGGTGGCTTTGACTACTGTAGCAATAGTGGGTGGTGGAAAGTTCGCAGATCCACCAGCTTTGATGGTAGAGCTGACACACTATGCTGGTAGACTGGGTGCAGAGGATAAGGAAAGAGAGCAATCAAGGATAATTCTGGGTTTTGGGCATAAGCAGCTAGGTGGATTGTGCCATTAACTGGGATGTGGAAGACTGAGATAAGAACAGGTTTAGGTGGGGGAATAGGGAATCAAGAATTCTGCTTAGGCATAAGAACGAACCGTCTTTCAGATAATCACATTCTGGCCGCTGGCATTTAAAGCCATAGATTGGAGCAATCACTACAGGAAAAACTGGATAGAAAAGGGCTGAAGATTGAACCCTGGGGTACTCCAACAGTTAGAGGTCAGCAGAAAGAGGAGGTGCGGGCAAATAAGGCTGTGAATGACATGCCAGTGAGAGGAGGACTATCAGGAGTGTTCAGTGTCCTAGAAGCCAGGTGCACAAAGTATTTAAAGAAAGAAAGTGATCATCTTTCAAATGCTGCAGGGTGTCGGGTAAGATGAGGAATTGGATTTGACAAGACAGAGGGTGGTAGTGGTCTTGAAAAGAATGCTTCAGTGGAGTGATGTGATCAAAAGCCTAATTAGAGTAGTTTGAAGAAAGAATGTGAGGTAAGAAAGTGGAAACAGCTTGTTTGTGTAGATAACTCTTTACAACAGTTTTGCTTTGAAAGAGAGTAGAGAAACTGAGTGGCTGCTAGAAGGATATGTGGGCTGGAGGGCAGTTGGTTGGTTGGTTGGTTAATAGGATGGATGATAATTTTGGCAGGCTTTTATACTAATTGGTATGATCTGATAGAGAGGGCACATGGTCCATCAGTGAAGAAGAAAGGGGGTCCCAGGAGCTAGAAAAGGGGATGGCCTGAAGTGGCAGCAGGGATGGTTCATCCGTTGTACCAGGAGTGAAGGCAGAGTCTAAGGATACACAGGCAGGTAGGTTGGTAACCCTGTTAGTGGGATGGTCAGTAGTTCTTGCCAGATTGTTTCTGTTTTTCTCAACGTCAAGCTAGATCAGCTGAGATAGAGGAGTTTTAAGACGAAGGAATAAAATAGACAGTGAGAAAGGTAATCACTAGGGAAAAGCAGGACTGGGGAGCAATGCTAAGTGTCCTCATGTGTTTCATAAGCATAAATTTAAAATGGGACCAGTGTCCATGGTTGTATGTCATTTATCCAACCACCTGTAGATGGTTGCAGGCACAGAACAACCAGATTAATTGTTTAGCTAATTCTAAAATGGAAATAATATCTGCTTCAGGGGCTAGTTTTAAGAATTCACTGAAAAATTAAGGAAGGAACTTTGACATAGTATTTGAGTAAGGCTTTACAATTCACAGTTCTATCATAAACTCTTGGGCTTGTATATGAGTATTCTTATGGATAGAATTTAAGTCGCTCAACTTGACAGTTGAGAGAAATTCACTAATATTAAGTCTATGGGGAGAAATTGCTGATTGGTTCTTTATATATTGTAGGCTGGTATTTATGCCATAGTAATTTCTCAGAAAAACGTAAGAATATGACTGGTAAAGAATATACTGTGACATTTTTCCTTGAATTTCAGAGGCAAGTGCAAAAACATGTGATGGGGTACAGTGTGCCTTTGAGGAACTTGTTGAAAAGATCATTCAGACGCCTGGACTGTGGGAAAGTGAGAACCAGAATAAAGGAGTCAAACTGTCACACAGGGAAGAAGGCCACGGAGGAGGAGCCTGTGGTGGTTATTGTTCTGTGTTATAAACTCTGGGAAACTCCATCTCTTGCATATTTGATCAGATAGTGACATCTTTCTGTATATAAACTCTTTAACTGCTATTTTAGGGACCTTGCAGTTTGCACATATTTGTTTTGTATCATGGCAGTAAATACTTGCAAGAAATCCCACTCACTGGCTTCCCCAGGTAAAACGTTATGGTGAGCATGCATGGTTTGCAGTCCACAGTTTTTTATGTAACATAAAATAGGTGTACCTTTATAGGTCCATTTGATTTTATGATTTACATTTATCATGTGATTTTAAAAAAATCCACTTATCTAGTATATGTTGATACAAAGTCTACTTTCGATCTCCTTTTTGCTTAAATACTCCTATCAATTACTGAATTAATGGGTATGTAGAACTCCTGGAACCACTGGGAGATATACAGGTATCATCAAACCTGGCAAATTTCCTCTCAGGAATAACACAGAGCATGATTCCACAGCTTTTCTAGGATGTTTGCTGACAGATTCTCTTTTAGTAACTAAGTGAAATTCTCTTTACAGGATGTAGTCCAGGCCAACTTTAATTAAATTTCTGTTCTGATGATGCTTCTATAATAGCATTGATATGTTAAAGAAGTTTGGTCTTTCTTTTTCAATTTACTTCAATGAGTAGCTCAGTTGCTTAACTGGAGTTTCAAATCTGTGATATGTACATTGAATTCATGACCCTGTGTGCAGCGTTTTGAGTTATGTGGTGTTTGGCAGAATGGCAATAAGGTTTTCCCCCATTTTGGTTTCGGAAAGATATGAATAGTGTGTTTATGTAACTCGTGTAGTACTTACCACTTTTAAAACCAACACCTTTTTCCATAAATGTTGGTGGTGTTTGTCCAGGTACTTCAATTGTAGCTTGTGTAATGTTTATGAATATCTGTATCTTATGACTTCCATAAATGGCTAGTTGATATTCAGAAACCTATTTCTGTGTTTTGAGGGTTGGGAAAAAAAGAACACTAAATGACAATTTGAGAAAGGGATATTGCTTCCAGATTTTGATGTGTGCGGGAAAATCTGTTGTGATGAAAATCTGCATAATTTACTGTAATAAGTAGCTAATTGTTTATCAGAACCAACTTGTACAGACTAATAAATCTTTTCCACAGTATTCAGTTTTCTAACCTCTTGGCTATTGTACATTGTATATTTTTTTTCACTTATTTGTTACTTAGTTTACATTGATCTCAGCTTTTTTAAGCCCCAAGTAAGTAATTTGTCCATTCAGGCAGGTCACTATGATACCCCTCAGTAAGATTCTGATGTTAATTTCTGGGCAGTTTGTTCTCTGTATGCAGTTGCCAATGATAAGCATTTTTGTGAGTCACCTTTGCAATATGTGTGATAATGCATTTACTTCAAGTTGGGTCTTTCTGAAAATGTACATCTTCAAATAAGAAAACTTTCCATTCTACTTGGTTCACATTTGTTAGACTGTATTACATGTGATTGAAGGTTTTCTACGTTCTGTATGCTTTTACTAAATATAAAACATTTACTACTTCAGTGTTGGAGAAAGGTAGCTAACCCATGTACCTACCATTTGTTCGTGTTACATTAAAACTGTAGGTTTGTATGTTTATGTAGTGTCTGTATTGACAAGACATTTCTGTTTATTGCATTTTGCTTCTTGAGCTATATAATAATCTTTCTCTGCATTGGATTGTTGTCTTAATTTGGTCAGAATTTGGATACATATGAGTCAATTTTTAAAAACTGATTTTGTTTGATAGATTTATATTGTAACCTTTTATAGCTTTTAAATAAATATAGCCTGCTTTCCCTAGATGCATTTGTGCAGGAAGTATTATACATTTCCCTATTACTCTCATCAGCTGAGGAACATCTGAATATAGTGTTATTCAAATTCTATTATGTAATGTGGCTTTCACTTTACTATTTTGTTGCAAACTTATTGTTTCATAGTGGAGGTTTTCTAAGTGAAATAGTTGTAATATCTAAAATTAGTCACTTAACTGACGATTTTGTTAATTTTTTCCCCAGATCATTTAAAGTAGTTTTAAAGTGCCTTTTGCATATGGTGCAAATTAGAAGTAGAATATAGTATTTTGAGTTCTAGGAGTACTGACGTAGACCTGAACAAATGAAATAACTATTCAATTTATATTAAGAGTAATAGTTAACATTTATTGAAAGATTCCTTAGTGCCAGGTGCTAAGTGCTGGATTATCTCATTAAACTTCACAGCAACCTTAAGAGATTGGTTGGTATTCCTCTTCTGCCCATTTTAAAGATAAGGATCATGAAACGGACATATGTTAGGTAACTTTCCAAAGATCACGTAGCTAATCGGTGATGGAGCTGCATTCCCGTCATTTTCACTCCTGAGTCCATATGCTCTTACTCACTGCTCCCATTGCTATGGCCGATTACTACCTTTTGGTTTTAACACAGCAGGAGAGTTTCCCTGTTTCTTTATCATTCTTTTGTTATGTGTAATAGAAGTATTTCAGCTTTTTTGGTTATAGAGTAGAGCAGGATACTGAAGGAGATGAGTTTGATCTCTCATTGATGTAAACATCAATGTTGACGTAAACCAACCGTGTAAGTCATTTGACTAAAAGTTAAGGTGGTGGAGTGGGTGGTCTCAGTTCTTTTACCTCGTCAGGGTGGAATGAAAATCCCTGACTTAGAAAAGTTTCAAAGTCAGGCGACATGGCACCTTAACTTCCTATTTGTAATTGGACTTGAGAGAAGAAATTAAATCTGGGAACAGTCTTTTGTTTAAAACTGAAATCTGGGGGATATTATACCTGTGGGGGTGGGACAGACCTACCTCATATCCATAATCTCTTTAAATACAGCTTAGTGTATGTTTTTTCTGAGTTTCAAATGAGCTAGGATAATCTAGGTATTCTAGACTGTAGGTCTTCTCAGTATCAAGCATTACGCTTCTTTGTCTTGGGGTCCATTTCACCAGTCATACTTCCAAAGGTTTTTGTCCTTCATGTATTTTCCCTATTTAGACATAGGGGTAAAAGCATTTAATCAGTTTTCAGAAGACATTGTGCTAGTTCTGACCGCAGCTATGCTGAGGGTGATCAGCCACAGACTTCATTCTGGGTTTTGTCTAGGAATGCAGAAAGACGACTGTAGGAAGAAGCAGAGAGGCTGCGTCAGGACTTGGGGCTGAGGGATATAAATCTACCCAGGAAGCTGATTTTTTTTTTCAGAATGGGAACATCTATCAGGTTGGAGGGGGGAGAAAAAGGTAATCAACTTCTGTTATGTTAAGGGATTTAAATTTTACTATTTGTTGCTAGCTTTTTGTTTCATGTTTAGGAATCAGTAATGTTTCTGATTGGGTATAAAGTTTGCTTAAGCGCCTTAGTTACAGCTGTTTTGTCACACACACACACACACACATTTCTAGTAGAAGTGTGAGCGCCTGTTCTCAGTCCTGCCCCCTCACCCTCTCTCTCACTCACAAACAATATTTTTTCTTTTGTTTATTAACCTGATGAGCAACAAGTTATGTAATTTTATTTCTATTTCTTTGATTGCTAGTGAGATTAAGCATTTTTAATATTTTATTGGATATTTGTATTATTTAATTCCTGTTTGTGTATGTCGTGGTTGCCCATCCAGCATCCACTTCCTTCTCTCACAGTGCTACCCACTTTTTCTTTGGATAACTGCCCCCCATCATCACACATGTGGTTTGGATGAGATTTGTCACACCCCCAGCTCTGGAGTTGGCCTGGCTGCCTTTAACTAGTGCTCCTCCCTCCCTGTAAATGGTTAGGGATAGGCACCTGACCCACATCAGGCTACTTAGATTTTGCTGAGGCTTCCTCAGGAACTGCTGAAGAAGACGCCTTCTTGGAGATAAGTGTGGTGTGAGGATTCATGTTCTGAACTTGCTGCAGCTAATTTTTCTAATCCAAAGGAGCCAGCCTGAGGGCAGTACCAAGAAAATGAGAGGGAGTCCAAGTTGGAGCCCTGATGCAATGTGGAACCTCTGGATCAAGTTGGACCTGAAGTGAAATCTACTTCTGGACTTTGCACTTATGTGAGCCAATAAATTCCTTTTTTGTTTAAGCCAATTTGAGTGGGATTTTCTTTTTTCTTGGAACCAAATGAATGCCATGTGAGTGTGTATGTTCTTATTTGTAGGGTCTCTTTGTACATCAAGTTCAGTACATTAATGTTTATTTGCGTAAGGGGATAAGAAGTAAAACGATCACTTGAAAAGCCATTACTCTTAAATAACTTAATATTTTAGTGAAGTTACTTTCATGTATTTCTTTTTGGATAAAGACATATAAATGAGTTAACCCAATACATGTGATTTTAATGTCCATTTGTTTTATAGGGTCTCATGTTGCCTGTCACCTGAACACTCCCTCTTCCCCTCTCCTACCTGACATAATTAGTTTTACAACCTGGCCTGTGTCCCCTTTCTGCATTTCTCCATGTCTTTATAATCATATACAAATATGTACATATACATATTTTACTCTTGCTCATTTTATAAAAATGGAATCATCTGTATATTCATCTCTGCATGTTTCTTTTCTTATCTAACCACAGATTGTGAAAATCCCTCCAATCCAATTTACATGCATTGAACATCTATGTCAGTGATTGTTGCAATATTAAGTAATCCACTGTTTGGATGTACCACATCCATTTTTAACCATTCCTCTAGTAAGGGGTGTTTGTATTGTTTCCGTCTTTTGCCTGTGCAGATGGTGCTGCAATAAATATCCTTATACACGTATCTTTTTGTTTCTCTGGGATAAGTATCTAAGAGTTGCATCTGTGGGCCAAACAAAATCTATTTTTTAGTTTTAACTTTGTAGATTGCTTTCAAAAATCTGTAACAGTTTGCATTTCTGCTAGCAGTATCTGAGTATCGTTTCCCCCTGCATTCCCCATTTGCAGCAGGAGTTGCTCTCAAATTTTAATTTTCATCACTTTTATATTTGTAATGTGTTAACTGTTATTTTAGTTTACATTTTCTGCAGAGCATTTTTTCATGTTTTTAGGCTATTTGGTATTGCTCTTTTTTGAAATGATTATTTATACCCTTTTCCAGTTTTCCTGTTGTTTTTTTGTTTTTTTAAATGATCTGTTTGTATAGTACAGATACTAACTTATGTGTGTATGTTTTAAGCATTTGTTTCTAACCTAATGTTTGTTTTTTCACTTTGTTTATGCTATGTTGTCTTACAAGTTATTTTTTAATGTTTTATACCATCTGGGTTCTGCAACTCTTAGATGGTACATACAATGTCCTTATAACCTCTTCTGAGACTTCTGCTTTTTCTTTTTAAATCTTTAATAACTTGGAATTTACCTTTCTTTATGACACAAGATGGGGAGCCAAGTTATTCTTATGGATAGCCAGTTGTGCCAGCACTACACATTAAATAAACTTTCTTTTTCCCACTGAGCTGAAATACCACTTTTTTCCTAGATAAAGTACTGGAATCTACTTTGGCCTTCTGTTTTAGTGTCTCTTAACCTTCAAAGGTAATATATTTCAATATAATTGATTTTCTTTCATCCTGTGTATTTCATTTATGCTTTAACAAACATTCTCAGAAGGCCTCTGCAGGTTTCATGAGCCTGCTGCTGAGGCCTGGCCAAACAAGAGTTGTGATGCTAGTGGCTGCACAGTGTGTTCCTGACTGATAAGGCGAGTCCTTTCTCCCTCTTTGTCAATTTGTTTTCTACATATGAATCTTAAAGATCACTTCATCTGTTGCTCATTTTTCCTTTTTTGTGATTCCTTTTTTTTAGTAAAGGAGTTCTTTCTGAACTGCAACAAGGATACTAATCCTTTGTCGTTAATATATATTCCTGAAGTCTTCTCCCAGTCATTGATTTGTCTTTTGACTTTATTTGAAATATTGCATAATCAAAAATTTTTTAAACCAAAAATTTAATCATTTTAATCCATTTTTAAAAACTGGGATTCTAGGTGGACTCACATGATATTTCTACATTAATTAGGAGAAAACTAAAAATTTAATAAAGATTTGCCATTAGGAAATATGGGATCTTTCTGTCTCTTCAGGTTTTACACTGCTTTTTAAATTTGTAGTTTTCTTTACATAGATCCCGAACCTTTTTTTCCATTAGTGTAAGTAGAATTGGTTTCTCATTTCAGAATCTATGTAGTTATTGCTAATAAAGAAAAGCCATGGACTTTTCTGTCTGTCCAGCCACCTAATCAATTTTGTGGTTTGGTTTAAACTAGAGTTTCTTTAGTTTTCTAGATAAGATAGCAAAAATGCAATTTTTAAATATGTTTATTTGGAGGAAATTGCAGGCGTCTGCTTTGTCTCTCATATCATTTTGAGTCTGTTTCCTGACAAAGTGTTTGGAGGAAACCTCCCATTTCACAGCTCCTGCTAAGTCTTGGACACCCCAGCCTTCCGTGGAGGTTTCCGCCAACTCTCTCCAAGGCCAGGGCTCTTCGACTTCTACGGGCCAAACCCTGCCTAGGATCCACTAGTTTCTGAACTTTTTCTAATGTAGTCATAGTGAGACCGGGCTGTTGTTTCTAACTTCATGTTTTGCAAGATTCATAAAATTGGGAAGATTCTATCTTTTTCTGCATGGTGGCGTACTTAATTTTTTAAAACTGGTGTTGGCTGTTTCTTACGAGTTTCCTAGAAGTCAGTAGCGCGTAGTGGTTAGGAGGTTGGCCTTTTGGAATCAGTGAGCTCACATCCCAGCTCAGTTATTTTAGTACTGTTTGGTCTTGGGGCAGTTACTTGAAAACTGGGCATAGTAATACTCTCAACAACTTTGTAGGGTTGTTGTGAACATTACATGAGTTAGGGAGTGTAAAGCTTGACACAGTGCACTTCAGTGAATGTTAGCTGTTAGCATATCTTGGTTGTTGGTTTCCGAAGTTTTTCTGTTGTTCCTTAAGTCAATTTTTATAGTTCACATACAGAAAACAATGCATTTTTTTCCTTTCAAGGTTAGAATTTTTCTGGAACAAAATTAGACATTTAAAAACTATTTTTCTAAGGTGATAGTTTCTCATTCCATATGTGCATATGTGTAATTTTCCTTTTTTCTTTTGCAAGCAGGTTGTCTCTGTGGTCTCTTTAACAGGCAAAAATGTAGTCTAGAACAGTGAACTGGAAATAAACGGTGTAGTGATTTCTAAATAGAGTGGATAGATGTTAATGAGGTACCTGTGGAGAATAGTGCCAGAGTCCCTCCTTTGGGAAGATCTGGGTGTTAACAGCAGGCCTTGCTTCGGGATACACAGCATCCGTGTGTCTCAGCCCTTGGAAGTCTGCAGGTGCCAGGAGAGCTCTGGGCAGTGAGCTTGCTGTGTCAGGAAATAGTATAGGCTCCTGACCACAAGGCGTCCGTCGTTTTTCAGATTCGTGTTCCTCTAGCCATAGTTTCTTTACTAGGAATTTTAAGCTAGTTAAATATTCCCATGTGTCTCACTCATACCACCTTTTTTAGGTTAGACAGGCAACCAACATCTAAGTTTTCTTTAAAACAACACTAATAAATCTTGTAGTACTAGGTGGAGAGCATAATATACTTTTATAAACATGTCTGTTTACACTTACCTCTTGCACAGTTCACTTTTCCTTAATAAAAATATGATTAAATCACTCTTAGAAAATGACTTCAGAGTTACAGTACCAATAGAACTACCAACTGGGAACCTACTAAGAAAAAGTAAAAATTTATTTGCATTCTTTTTGACCTTCAGTGTTACTTCACAATGGATGTATAGTCGAGTGTTCAAACTACTTGAACAAATTCTTTGCTTCTATATGATTTTATTATCTATTTGATATAAATTCATTTGTTCCTGCTTGTATTCAGTTTTAGGGCTTACTTTTTTCATCACTTTTAATTTAGTCTTTTGAATAATTAAAAGATTTACATGGCTTAAAAGTCAGTACCATATAAAAAGCTAAATTAGAGAAGTCATGTTCCCATCCTTATCAACTCCATCGCCATCTCACATCCTGCTTATATGTAGTCATTGTCACTAGGTTCTGGTTTATTCCTCCTCTGTTTCTTTCTGCAAAAATTATGCAATATTCTTTTTTCCATTTCTTATGTGAAAGATGGCATACTATGTACATCTTTTGAATCTTGCTTTTTTACTTAATGTAACCTGAAAAGTCGCTCCATGTATCATCAGATCATGAAGCTGTTCCCTATTCTTTTTCAGGGGTTGCAAGTCCTCCATTGTAGATTGCACAGTTTATTCGACTGTTTGCCAGTGAATGCGCAGTGAATAACTTTATGTGTTGTTTCGTTTCTTTAGAGGATAAGTTCCTAAGTCAATTTTTAAAATCTTTATTGAAGTATATTTGATATAAAATGCATTCACTTTGGGACCAACTTTGATGAGTTTTAATAAATATATACACTCGTGTAACTACTCTCACAATCTAGATCTGGAACATTCCTAGTACCAAAAAGTTCCCTTGTGTGTAGAGTTTGGTCACCTTCTTCCTCCCGCTTCTGCTATACCTGATGCTGCCTGGGGTTTGCTCTGGACCCCCAGGCAGATTGGCTCTGGCTTTTATTGCAGTTCCAGATGCATATTCAAGACTTCCTTTTTATCCTCTTTTACCTATTAGAGGCATCTGTCTTTTTTCCATTTTGCATAAATCTGTAGAAATCTCTCATATGATGATGTTCTTCACTGCCTTCACTATTAAGATTTGTTCTTCAGTTCTTTTAATGTATTTTTAACGTGTTTTTGGGAGGACGTAGAAACAAACTCATGCTTGGGTGTACCCTCTAAGCTAGAGCCATTAATTAGTCTTTTAACTAGTGAGGTCAATAGGAAATTGTTGATAGGAAGAAAAAAGGTGAAACCAAAGGACAGGTGTTCCTAATGAGGTAAAGTATTTTGGAATGAATGTACCAAGGCAAGTGAGCTGGGACGGTAGGCAATGTCAGAGAGATGCTTGACCTTGATATTTGGGGGGTAGATCCAGGTTGTAACCAGGTATGGGTATGTGAGGTGGGGTGGAAGATAAGATAGCTGGCAGTGAGGAGGCCAAGGTGCTAGATGGATCCTGGATGTTTCTTCAATCAATAGATAGACAGCTGAATCTATTTCTAGATTCTGTTCTGTTCCACCAGTGTAGTTCTATGCCAAAATCATAACCATTTTGATTTACAGTATATTTATAAATTAAGTTCTCCCCCTCACTATTTTTTTTAAACAACTTATTTTGGCAATGATTTTACTCAGTTAGAAAATAAAGTCCTTTGGAATTCTGACAGAATCTGCATCAAATTTATATATTAATTTATAAATGACATTTTTAGAAGTCTTCACACGCAGAAACATGGCATATCTTTCCGTTTATTCAGTTCTTGTTTTATGTCTTTCACTAAAATTTTAGAATCTCCTTCATATACATGCTCTAACTGTATTTATTAGTGTAAGCCTACGCATTTTATCGTTTTTTGTTACAATAATGTATCAAGGGGTTTTTGTTTCACTTCTGTTTCTCATTTGTTTTTCTCAGTAATAAAAAATTGTGTATTTATTTCTTATAAATAGCATCTTACCAAATTTGTTATTAATACTAATCTCTTTAGTGTTTCTTATTTTCTAGGTACATAATGTGTGTGAATAAAGGTAATTTTTTCTGATCCTAATGTTATGACAGTAGTTTTAGTATTTTGCCTTTTAACGTACTATTTGCTTTTTTCTTTCGAGAAGTCGTCTTTACATTTTAGAATATTGATGTGGCTTCGTTCTTTCAATATTTTACTTCAGTCTTATTTGAAATGATAGCTAAATTTTTTTCAAGTTTTTTTGGTTTGGGCCACCTATTAATATAAGCAAATGGTTTTGTTGCTTGGTTTAACATAATGAATTATGTCGAAGATTTCCTGTTGCAAAACCATCCTTACAGTCTCGGAATATGTCTTGTCAGAATTTTATTGTTGAAAAATATTCTACTGAATTCAACTTGCTCGTAAATTTATTTATAAATTTTGCATCTGTAAGCTAAATGAAGGCCTGGGCCGAGTCTTGTAAATTGATGTGTTTCCAGCAACTGGGACAGGGCGGTTCCAACACACACTTGCGCTTCTCCCTCTGCTCTGTAGTCCTCTGGGTGTTCCACTAGCTTTTATTGGAGTGGATTTTATGAGAATGGAAGGAGTGAGCACAAACTGTGTGGCCATCCATGGAGACCCCACCTAGACCCTACCCATAGTAGTTTACCCTAAATTACCCTAAAGTTTCAAATTTATTGCTATTGAGTTTTACGTATAAGGTCTCTTAATTTCTTTTGTAATTGGAGCTATGCCTTATTTCTTATTCCTAATTTTATGTTTTCATTTTCTCTTTTTTCCCTTGGTCAGACTTGAGGATTTAATCTGTTTTATTTGTATTATCAAAGAACAAGGCTTTACTTTATTTTTACTTTCTATTTTAAAATTTCATCGTTTATTCTTTTTAAAAACTTTTTGTTTTGGAATAATTATGGATTTGCAAGAAGTTGCAGAGATAGTACAGACAGATCCCATGTACCCTTCACTCAGTTTCCCCCAATGGTTGCATCTCACATAACTATAGCACAATATCAAATCCAGAAGATCAACATTGGTGCAATGCAGGTGTCTATTTCCATGCTATTTTATCACATATGTATAAGAGTAAGTTTCACCATATTCAAGATACAAACAGTTCCATCACCATGTAAGTCTCTCTTCTTTTATCCCTTTATAGTCACTTCTCCCCTTTCCCCCACCATCCCTAACCACTGGCAACCAACAATTTTTTCTTCATTCATATAATTTTGTCATTTCAAGAATGTTATGTAAATGGGATCATCTAGTATATGACCTTTTAAGATTAGTTTTTTTTTTCCCCCACTCTGTATAATGTCCTTTATCCTTCCAAGTCGATGGGGTATCCACAGTTCTTTCATTTTTATTGCTGAGTAGTAGTGGTATGGATGTACACAATTTGTTTGCTCATTCACCTATTGTAGGGCATTTTAATTGTTTCCGGTTTGGGGCTTTTCCATATAAAGCTGCTATGAACAATTGTGTACAGACTGTGTGAACGAAGTGTCAAGAAGTGTGAGTGCTGTGTCATCATCCTTGATTCTTAATTCTCTGTGGCTCTTTTCTGATTTATTATGATTTTTGAAAATGTTCTTTAATTGCATACTTAGTTTATTGTCAATCCTTTTTAATAATAGAAATATTGAAACTATTTTCAAGTGTATATAGTTTATTTTGATATGAAGTATTCTTTTTATTTGTAATATTAGTTTTAGTTATGTCTTTGGGTATGAACTATTTCAAAGAATGTGTCCATTTCATATTTTAAGGTCATTTTTTCTGCATCAAACCCCACCTGTGGCATATTCTGCTTCAGAAAATGTCACATTGTTTTGCTCTGCTGCCAAGATATGCAAGTTTCTTGGAAGTGAATTTGTTATTGTATTTTAGCTCTTAAGCGTGCCTATTTCTATTGCTAGGATCACATGGCTTGAGTTAAGACCTGAAATTAGACAACAATACAAAAAATAAAAAGGAAAGATTTTTGATTTTCTGTCAGGGATGGTGAACATGGAGCATCAAGGTCAACTTCAACTTTGCTGTTCTCTAAATCTAAAATTTAGCTATTGTAAAGAGTGTGTTCACGGCAGAATTGTAGCTAATCATGTCAGACTATTTCTTTGCATAGCCATGTCTGGGGAACAGAATTTGACTGATAGTATATCTAAATCGAAGTAGTAATCACTTAAGGTGAGATTCTATATTTTATTCCTTTCATATGCATGTGCTATATATGGTCACCAAAATTTGAATTTTAAGTGAAAATTGTATGTCGAGATGAATGGGTGTTTTCTATGAGAAATATTTGTGCAGAGGCCCCAAGAGGTGAAGGGCTGTGCTCACATTCCCGCAGCAGTACTTCCTGCTTCCCCAGCCAGAGTAGATGTGCCTGATGCCATGCGGCTTGGAGGACTTAAGTGACAGAGAAAGCAGCCACAGGTGTAGAGAGATCGTGCATGTACTCACGCTGCAACTCAGGTATGCAGAGGAAGTTAGTTCATCTTTTGCTCTGCATTTGATTTGATTTGGTCCCCTCAGATAGAAAGTGAGAAAACAACAATGACAAAAAGAAATGTTTGTGGTTTATGTTATTTTCTTTTTAATAGTCCGATAGAAGAGGAAAGGCAAATTGTAAATGTATGATTGCAGAATCATTACCTCTAGATGAAATCTTTCAGTTCTCCATTAGGTGGCAGCAACTCTTCAGTTATCTGAGAAGTCGGACAGTAAAAGTCATGTTAAAAGCCTTAGACACTGTCCAGTTGAAAATTTTCACAGGCTGTGGTTTTTCGTTTTTTGGGTTTTTTTTTTTTAAACCAGATTTCTTCTCTTTTATTTCTTCCATTCTTTCTTTCTTCCTTTCATTCATGCTTCCTTCCTACCTTCCTGTACCTCTGTCTCTATTCCTCTCTTTTCTCGGGGGGTGAGGGGGCAAAGTTTAGCCACAGATCACCTTTTTATTAGATGTGAGCCTTTCTGTTCTCAAATGGCCTGCTTATGCTGAAGTCAACACACAGACTTCCCAGCAGTCCTCACGGCCAAATTACAGTTCAGTGTCCGCAGAGGTTGACTTGGCTGGAGGTGGAGAAAATGGAAGCATAATTGATCATGCATTTTAGAGGAGAGGATTGCTTCCTTCCTCTGGTATACGTTTATCTTTTTAAAGAGAAGTTTCAGAGGATTAAATAGAACCATAGAGGCGTTACAGATAAAATAAAAGTGCTACCAATATTTTGTAAAACTGAGTTGCTTTAAGGCTTTAAATTGTTCATTTAAATATTTTTGCTTTAAAATCAATTTAGACCTTAAAGATGAGATTATATTAGGCTTCTTTTTGTGAAGTGAACTGTTTTCTGGAAACACTCAGCTAAAATAAAGAATTTAAAATTGCACTTCATTTTCCACCAAACTTTTAAAACTAAATTGTTGGATGATTTTGACTCTAGTATATTGAATACATATAGTTCTAATAGGCTTCCTTCTGCAAATGTTTCAAATTATAAGACAATTCTGTCATTGTATTCTTCATGAGAATCTGGCACTACCTCTCTTTCTCTGCTTACTTTGCTTAAATGACACTATTTTTGGACTGAATAATGACAGACATGTTTGATATAAATATATGTTTATAATGTTAGAGTCATTTTTACAGGATTCAGAAGTCTTTTTTCAGCTAATTTGCTTGATTGCGCTTGCCTCAAAAAGTCTTAGCCTTATTGATAATGCCTGCATTTTTATTGGTAATGTTTCCATTTCTTTAATTTTTGCTTCCATGTTGACTAATTCCTCCCTCTACCTTTTAAAAATAGACTTTATTTTTTATAGCAGTTTTAGGTTCACAGCAAAATTGAGCAGAAAGAACCAAGAGTTCCCATATCCCTCCTGCCCCACATAGGCACAGTCTCCCTGACTAACCATATCTCACACCGGCTATTTTTCTGTTATTGATTTCTAGTCTAATTCCAATGTCATCTGAAAGCGTGTATGGTTTCTATTCTTTCAAATTTGTTATGGTGTTTTATGGCTTAGAATGTGGTCTACCTTGGTAAATCTTCAGTTAAGTTTGAGAAGAATGTATGTTCTGCTGTCGTGGGGTGAAGCAGTCTATAGATGTCACTTATATCCAGTTGTTTGGTGGTGGTGTTGAGTTCAACTACGCTCCTCCTGATTTTCTGCCTGCTGGGTGTGTTCATTTCTGATATAGGGATGTTGAAATCTCCAACTATAATACTGGATTCATCTATTTCTTCTTGCAATTCTATCAGCTTTTGCATACACATTAAGAAATATATCTTCGGGGGCCAGCCTGGTGGCACAGCAGTTAAGTTTGCACGTTCCGCTTCTTAGCGGCCTGGGGTTCGCCGGGTTGGATCCCAGGTGCAGACATGGCACCGCTTGGCAAAAGCCATGCTGTGGTAGGCATCCCATGTATAAAGTAGAGGAAGATGGGCATGGATATTAGCTCAGGTCCAGGCTTCCTCAGCAGAAAGAGGATTGGCTCAGGACTAATCTTCCTCAAAAAAAAAAAAAAATGTATATATCTTCTTAGAGAATTGACCTCTTTATCATTATCTAATGCCCCTGTTTATCCATGATAACTTTCCTTGCTCTGAAGTCTGCTGTGTCTGAAACTAATATAGCTACTCTCACTTTTTTCTTTGTGGGGTGGGGCACAAGATTGATCCTGAGCTAACATATGTTGCTGATCTTATTTTTGCTTGAGGAAGATTGTTGCTGAGCTAGCATCTGTGCCAGTCTTCCTTTGTTTTATGTGGGATGCTGCCACAATGTGGCTTGACGAGCGGTGCTATGTCTGTGCCTGGGATCCGAACCTGTGAACTCTGGGCCACTGAAGTGGAGCACATGAACTTAACCACTATGCCACTGGGTGGGGCCCCCACTTTCCTTTGATTGGTGTTGGCATGGAATATCTTTCTCCATCCCTGTACTTTTAGTCTACATGTGTCTTTATATTTAAAGAAGGTTACTTGTAGATAGCATACAGCTGGGTCTTGGTTTTGATCCACCCTGACAATCTCTGTCTATTAATTGGTACATTTAGACCATTGATGTTCGAAGTGAACATTAACTGAGCATTGTGCAGGTCCATGCCCGGGATCCAAACTGGCAAACCCCGGACTGCTGAAGCAGAGCACACGAACTTAATCACTTTGCCACTGGGCAGTTTTGCAGGATGCAGAATTTTGGGTTGTTGGGGTTTTCTCTCAACACTTTAAATATTTCACTCTACTCTGTTCTCACTTGTATGGTTTCTGAGGAGAAGTTTGATATAATTCTTATCTTTGCTTCTCCATAGGTAAGGGTTTTTGTCCTCTGGCTTCTTCCAAAATTTTTTCTTTATTTTGATTTTCTGCAGTTTGAAAAGGATATCCTAGGTGTAGTTTTTGTTTGTTTGTTTGTTTGTTTTGCATTTATCCTACTTGGTGTTCTCTGAGGTTCCTGGATCTGTGGTTGGTGTCTGACTTCAGTTGAATAATGACTCCGTCATTATTATTTTACGTATTTCTTCTTTACCTTTCTCTCTCTCTCTTCTCCTTCTAGTATTTCCATTATATATATGTCATACTTTTTGTATTTGTCTCACTGTTCTTGGAGATTCTATTCCATTTTTTAAATTCTTTTTTCTCTTTTTTTTTGTGTTTTGGAAGTTTCTGTTGACATGTCCTCAAGCTCAGTGATTCTTTCCTCAGTCACGTCCGGTCTACTAATGAGCACGTTGAAGGCATTCTTCATTGCTGTTACGGTGTTTTTGATCTCTGTCTTCTTTGTTGTTGTTTTAATTCTTACTTGATTAATTGTAAGGGAAATTGACCATCTCTTTTTTTTCTTTTTCTAATTTTTTCGTTGTGGTGAAATACATATAGTATAAAATTTGCTGTCTTAAACCATTCTTAAATGTACAGTTCAGTGATGTTAAATACATTGATAATGTGCAACTATCACCACCATCCATCTCTGTAACTCTTCATCTCATAAAACTGAAATCCTACACCCATTAGACAGTAACTCCCCATTTCCCTTTCTCCCCAGTTCCTGGCAACCACCATTCTAATTTCTGTCTCTATGATTTTGACTATTTTAAGTACCTCCTATAAGTGGAATCATACCGTATTTGTCTTCTTGTGACTGGCTTATTTCACTTAGCATAATGTCCTCAAGGTTCATCCACGTTGGAGCATATTACAGAGTTTCCGTCCTTTTTAAGACTGAATAATATTCCATTGTATGGATGTAACACATTTTGCCTATCCATTCATCCATCGATGGACACTTGTGTTGCTTCCAAGTTTTAGTTGTTGTACATTATGCTGCTATTGACATGAGTGTACAAATATCTCTTCAAGACCCTGCTTTCAATTCTCCTGGGTATATACCAAGAACTGGGATTGCTAGATAATATGGAAATTCTATTTTTAATTCTTTTTCTGTGAAAAAAGCCATTGAATTTTGATAGGGATAGCATTGAATCTGTAGATGACTTCAAGTCATATTGACATCTTAACAATATTAAATCTTCCAATCCATGAATGTGAGTTGTGTTTCCATTTATCCATGTCTTCTTTAATTTCTTTCAGCAATGTTTTATAGTTTTCATTGTGTAAGTCTTTCACCTCTTTGGTTAATTCCTAAGTATTTTATTCTTTTTGATGCAATTGTAAATGGAATCATTTTGTAATTTCCTTTTCAGATTGTTCACTGTTAGTGTATAGAAATGAAACTGAGTTTTGTATGTTGACTTTATATCCTGCTACTTTGCTGAGTTCATTTATCAGTTCTACCAGTTTGTGTGTGTGCGTGTGTAGAATCTTGAGGATTTTCTATATAAAAGATCATATCATCTGCAAACAGATAATTTTACTACTTCCTTTCCAATTTGGATACTTTTTATTTTTTTGTCAAATGGCTCTGGCTAGAGCTTACATTACTCTATAAAATAGAAGTGGTGAAAATGGGCATCCTTGCCTTATTCCTGATCTTAGAGGAAAAGCTTTCAGTCTTTCACCATTGAGAATGATGTTCACTGTGGGCTTTTCACATATGGCTTTTATTATGTTGAGATAGTTTCCTTCTATACCTAGTTTGTTGAGTATTTTTGTCATGAAAGGGCGTTCAATTTTGTCAAATACCTTTTCTGCATCAATTGAGATGATTATGTGGGTTTTGTCCTTCATTCTGTTAATGTGATGTATTATATTGGTTAATTTTTGTATGTTGAGCCATCCTTACATGCCAGGGATAAATCCCACTTGGTCATAGTGCATAATCTTTTAAATATGCTGCTGAATTTGGCCTGCTAGTATTTTTTGAGAATATTTGCATCATTGTTCATAAGAGAAATGGGTCTGTAGTTTTCTTTTCTGGTAATGTCTTTGTCTGGTTTTGGTATCAAAGTAATGCTGGCCATGTAGAATGAGCTTGGAAGTATTCTCTCCTCTTCAATTTTTTTGGAAGAGTTTGAGAAGTATTGGTGTTAGTTGGTCTAACGTTTGGTAGAATTCACCAGTAAAACTGTCTGTTTCAGGGATTTTCTTTGCTGGGAGGTTTTTGATTACTGATTGAATCTCCTTACTAGTTATAGGTCTGTTCAGATTTTCTATTTCTCATGAGTTAGTTTTGATAGGTTTTGTGTTTCTAGGAATTTGTCTATTTCATCTAGGTTATCCAATTGGTTGTACAATTGTTCATAGTACTCTATATAATCCTTTTTATTTCTATAGAATCAGTAGCAATATCTCCACTTTCATTTCTGATTTTAGTCATAGAGTCTTCTCTATTTTTCTCTTAGTCCATCTAGCTAAAGGTTTGTGAATTTTGTTAATCTTGTCAAAGAATCAACTTTTGGTTTTGTTGATTTTCTCTATTGTTTTTCTGATTTCTATATTGTTTATCTCTGCTTGAATCTTTATTGTTTTCTTTCTTCTGCTAGCTTTGGGTTTAGTTTTATCTTCTTTTTCTAGTTTCTTAAATTGTAAAGTTAGGTTGTTGGTTTGAGATCTTTCTTATTTTTTTTAATGTAAGCATTTCTACTATAAATTTCCCCCTTAGCGCTGCTTTAGCAGTGTCCCATAAGTTTTGATAATGTTGTGTTTTTATTTTCATTTGACCCTAAATATTTTCTATTGTTTTTTGACCTGCAAATCATTTAAGAGTTCATTGTTTAGTTTCCACAAGTTTGTGAATTTTCCAGTTTTATTTCTGTTATTGATTTCTAACTTTATTCAATGCAGTTGGCAAAGATACTTTGCATGATACTTGTCTTTTAAAATCTATTGGGATTTTATTTGTGGCCTAAACTGATCTATCCTGGCAAATGTCCCATGTGCACTTGAGAAGAATGCGTCTTCTGTTGTTGGATGAAGTGTTCTGTAATGTCTGCTAGGGCTAGTTGGTTTATTATGTTAAGTCCTCTATTTCCTTACTTATGTTCTGTCTGATTGTTTTACCTCTTAAGGAGAACAGGGTGTTGAAGTTTCAACTATTGTAGAACTATTTCTCCCTTCAATTCTGTCAGTTTTTGCCTCATATATTTTGATGGTCTGTTATTAGGTGTGTAAATGTTGAATATTGTTATATCTTCTTGCTATATTAAAACTTGTGTTAATATTAAATGTCCGTTGTCTTTTGTATGTTTTTTATTTAGAGTCTATTTGTCTAATATTAGTGTAGCTGCCACTGCTCTCTTTCAGTTACCACTTCCATGGGATATCCTTTTCTATCATTTCACTGTTTTTTTTGTTTTGGTGAGAAAGACTGGCCCTGAGCTAATATCTGTTGTCACTCTTCCTCTTTTTGCTTGAGGAAGATTGTCTCTGAGCTAACATCTGTGCCAATCTTCTTCTATCTTGTATGTGGGATGCTGCCACGAGTGGTGTGTAGGTCTGCGCCTGGGATCCAAACCTGCAAAGCAGCCACTGAAGCAGAGCATCTGAACTTAACCACTAAACCACTGGGCTGGCCCTATCCTTTCACTTTGAATCTGTTTGTGTCTTTGCATCAGTAAGTCTTGGTTCTCTGTATCCACCTGTCTGTCTCTCCAGTTTGGGGACAGTTTTCTGCCAAATCGAGGAAGAGCTGGCTTTTCTGTTTGTTCAGCTTTGTACTTGTTAGAACGGGGCGGCAACCTCTAGGCTCCTTACAGGCTGGACCAGAACCCTCTAGGTTTTGTTTTCTCTTGATTTGAGTGGTTAGCCCATAACTTACTTTCTTTCTTGTATTTAAAGTTATGTATTTTCATATTAGTACTACTTTTCCTGAATCTCATGGTTTTTGAATTGTCATTCACTTTCAAATAATTTGTAATTTCAAAATTTCCTATCTTTTTTAACCTAAAATTTTTTTAAATTTAGATATAATCGACATATAACATTATATTAGTTTCAGGTGTATGACATAATGATTTTATATTTGTATATATTTTGAAGTGATCACCATGATAAGTCTAGTTAACATCCATCACTATGCAGAATTACAAATTTTTTTCTTGTGATGAAAACTTTTAAGATCCACTTTCTTAGAAGCTTTCAAGTATACAACACAGTATTATTAACTATAGACAACTTGCTGTACATTACATCACCATGACATTTATTTTAAAACTATAAATTTGTACTTTGTGCCCCACTCCCACCTCTGGCCAACCACCAATGTGTTCTCTGTATCCATGAGCTGGTATTTTGGGTTTTTTTTGGTTTAGATTCCACATCTAACTGAGATCATACAGTATTTGTCTTTGTCTTTTTAACTTATTTCACTTAGCATAATACCCTCAAGGTCCATCCATGTTGTTGCAAATGGCAAGTTTCCTTCTTTTTTATGACTGAATAATATTCCATTGTGTGTGTGTGTATGTGTATATATAATGGTGTGTATATATATATATACACCACATTTTCTTTGTCTATTCATCCATCAGTGGACACTTAGATTCCTTCCATACCTTGACCATCGTAAATAATGCTACAACATTAGTGTTTTCTTCTGATGTATACCCAAAAGTAGGATTGCTGGATCATGTGGTATTTTTAATTTTTTGAGGAACCTGCATACTGTTTTCCATAGTGACTGCCCCAATTGACGTTCCTACCAATAGTAAACATGGGTTCCCTTTTCTCCACATCCTCACCAACACTTGTTATTTCTTGTCTTTTTTGATAATAGCTATTCTAACGGGTGTGAAGTGATATTTCATTGTTGTTTGGATTTGCATTTCCTTGATGATTAGTGATGTTGTGCACCTTTTTATATACCTGTTGGTCATCTGTATGCCTTCTTTGGCAAAATGTCTGTTCAGATCCTCTGCCCCTTTTTTAACTGGGTTGTTTATTTATTTGCTATTGAGTTGTTTGAGTTCTTTGTATATTTTGGATATTAATCCCTTATCACATATGTGATTTGCAAATATTTTCTTCAATTCAGTAGGTTGCCTTTTCAGTTTGTTGATAGTTTCCTTTGCTGTGCAGGAGCTTTTCAGTTTGATGTAGTCCCATTTGTTTATTTTTGCTTTTGTTGCTTCTATTTTGGATATGAGATCCAAAAAATCACCACCAAGACCGATATCAAGGAGCTTATCCTCTGTGTTTTCTTCTAGGAGTTTTATGGTTTCAGGTCTTGCATTCAAGTCTTTGATCCATTTTGAATTAATTTTTGTATATGGTGTAAGATAATGGTCCAGTTTTATTCTTTGTATGTGGCTGTCCAGTTTTCCCAGTACCATTTATTGAAGAGACTGTCCTTTCCCCATTGTGTTTTCTTGGCTCCTTTGTCATAAATTCATGGGTTTATTTCTAGGTTCTCTATTCTCTTCCATTGATCTATATGTCTGTTTTTATGACAATACCATACTGTTTTGATTACTATTGCTTTGTAATATAGTTTGAAATCGGAGTGTGATGCCTCCAGCTTTGTTCTTCTTTCTTGAGATTACTTTAGCTATTTGGGGTCTTTTGTGGTTCCATACAATTTTTCAGATTGCTTGTTTTATTTCTGTGAAAAATGCCATTGGAATTTTGATAGCAGTTACATCAAATCTGTACACGGCTTTGGGTGGTATGGACATTTTAACAATATTAATTCTTCCAATCCATGAGCATGGAATATCTTTCCATTTATTTGTATCTTTTTCAATTTCGTTCATCAATGTCCTGTAGTTTTTATTGTACAGGTCTTTTGCCTCCTTGGTTAAATTTATTCCAAGATATTTTATTGTTTTTAATGCAATTGTAAATGGGATTATTTTCTTAATTTCTCTTTCTGCTAGTTTGTTGTTAGTGTATAGAAATGCAACAGATTTTTGTACACTGGTTTTGTATCCTGCAAATTTACTGATTTTATTGATTAGTTCTAACAGCTTTTTGGTGGATTCTTTAGGGTTTTCTATATATAGTATCATGTCACTGTGGGAGATCAGAATTTTCCACCGCAAAAATGTGTCTCTTTGCCTTGATTATTTTTTAGAACATAAGACTCAGAAAGAAACATTGACCTTCCCCCAACTGCCCAAAAGAATTTAAGATAGAAGGCCTGTCCCAGGAAGGAGCTAATAGCATAAAATAACTATAATATAATAACCTAGGTGTGGTAGACAGAGAGGAATCTAACAAGGCCCATCTAATCGAAGTCCTCCCCATGTCCCATTGTTTTTTTTGCATGGTATGGCAAACATTTGTTTACCAAACGTTTGCTTTTTCATCTCCATGTGAATTGCCTGCCTTCCCTTTGAAGTCCCAAATCACTACCCCCAACATCTTCTTTTGTCTTTAGCTGAAGATGGTATTTAAGGTGGTGGCTTTGGCCATTTTGGCGAGTTGCTCCGTTTTTCTGCATTTCTCCCATGTATACATGTTATTAAACTGTGTTTGATTTTCTCCTGTTAATCTGTCTCATGTCAGTTTAATTCTTAGACCAGCCGGAAGGACCCAGAGGTAGAGGAATAGTTCTTCCTCCTCCACATCATCTGAAAATAGTGACAGTTTTACTTCTTCTTTCTCAATTTGGATACATTTTATTTCTTTTTCTTAGCCAATTGCTCTGGCTAGGACTCCCAATACTATGATGAATAAAAGTGGCAAGAGTGGGCATTCTTGTCTTGTTCCTGATCTTAGAGAAAAAAATTTCGTCTTTTCACCATTGAGTATGATGTTAGCTGTGGGCTTGTCATATATGGCCTTTATTATGTTGAGGTATGTTCCCCCTATACCCACTTTTTGGAGAGTTTTTATCATGAATGAGTGTGGCACTTTCTTTTAAAGTTAAACATTAATCTACTCTATGCCCACAATTTAAAACACAAAAGAACTTGTACAGAATATTCATAGTGGCATTATTCATAATAATTTTAAATTGGAAATGACCCACATGTCCACCCAAAGGAATATGGCAAAAAAAATTGTAGTATATTATTACAATGGAATACTACTCAGAGTTAAAAAAGAGAATGAAGGAATCACATATACAAAATATTGTGAAGTCTAATCCAATGATTGGCTGAAAGAAGCCAGACACCAATGTTTGATTTAATGTATGTGAATTTCAAGGACGGGCAAAACTAATCTGTGGGGATAGAAATCTGAGGAGTGATTGCCTAAGGAGGTTGGGGATTGAGTGAAAGGGAGCGTAAGAAAATATTTGTTTAAATCCTTGAATTGTTCAATTAAGATCTGTGCATTTCACTCTACATAAATTTTGCCTCAATAAAAAAGTGTTGTTTCTGCTTCCCCGCTTAAAACTGCCTGGCCTAAACTTGTTCATGGGGCTTAGTTTGTAATTCTTTGCCTCCATCTTTTCACCCATCTCTCCCGCTTAATGAGAGTATACTTAGTGCGCCATGCTGACTTTATGATGACCTCTCTCACTTTTTTGTCCTTATTTCTCCCAATGGTGACTTTTTTTATAGGGCCTCCTGTGCTTATTAGTTTATCTATGTCTCTCCCGACCACACAGAAGGCAATTCTCTCATTTATATCTTTTTCATGCAACATGTTTTCTGCTTTGATTGTGTTTTGGCTGACATTAGTAGTGCCAAAGTGTTAGTGTTTACCTAATTTATCTTCTTCCGCTTCGTTATTTTTAATTTTTGTGTCATTTTGATTTATGCATGTTTTCTGTCACGAACATACAGCTGAATTTCATTTCTGTTTCTATTTTTGGGTCAGTCTAAGAATCTCTGTCTTTTATTTGTTGGATTTAACCCATTCATTTTTACTGCAGTAATTGATATATTTAGCATTAGACCTCTTACCTTGGTTTATGTTTCCCATATGTTGTACTTTCTTTTTAACCTATCAAATGCTCTTATTTCTTTCCCTGTCTTCTTTCTACCCTATCCCCCATCCCTTCATCCCTCCTATCCTTTCTTTTTCAATATTTTTTATGGTTTGAAAGTTATACACCTTGTTATTCTTTCTTAAATTGGTAACCTTATATTTTTCTGTCAACATTGGCAATCCATCCCTATTACCTGCCTCTATAATCTAAACAGTCAGGGATTCTGGCATTCTTCAATCCCCTCTTTGCCTATGAGTATGTGAAATGGTAGTTGCAGATTTTTATTGTTTTAAAACCGTGACTCCTCTACTTTTAAAGAAATGTTTCTTAAGTTATATTATGCTTCGAAACCATATAGAATAAAAAGTCATAATTTTACTGGTTTCTTTAACTTTCCGTTATTTCTTGAATTCCATGATGACTTTTTTCCCAACTTTTTTTGTTGCTTCCTTAGAGAAGTACATCATTTAGTAATTCCCTCAGAATGGGTTCCATGAGAAGTTACTTTCAGAATCTTTGTAATTTGGAAACATCTTCTTTTTGTCTTCAAAATTATATGATGGCTTGATTCTGTGTTTGAATTCTAAGTTTAAAATTATTTTACTACAGTAATATTGCTGTATGGATTTCTTGCAGATGTGTAGCCATATGATAGTCTACTTAAATATTTTTGTAGGTAACCTGTTTTGAATCTTGCCTCTCCTTCCTTTCCTCCCTTCATTCCTTCCATCCATTTTCTTCCTTCATTTCTTCTTTGACATCTGAGTAACTTTATTGTTATCAAAAATTTCAATTAGCTGTATCTCCCCACAACTCCTGCTAGACTTTCAGTGGACTAATATCTATTTTCCTTGTCTCTTAACCTTTTTCTTATAATTTATTATTTTTCATTTTGCACTCTATTCCAGAAGAATCCCTCAGCTTGCATTTCCAGGTTACCAATTTAATCTTCACTTATTTCCATTACATAATTTAACCCAGGTACTGAGAATCATTTGTGGAGTTGGGGAATGACAATTGTTTCTGTTTTCAAATCACTTTTTCCACCAACTTTTTCTTATGATATCCTCTCATCTCACTGAGGATACTAATGATTATTTTGCAATTTCCTCTGATCTCCTTTGCAAATTCTATTTCCTCAAGAATTAGTTCTTTTTCATGTTGTCAATTTTCCTCAAGTATCTGATGGTTCTTGGACATGTGTTTATATTTATGAGGAGAATTCCTTTTTCAGTGCTTTTAGGTGAAAGATATTCCTTCAGCCAGTTGAGAATTCTTGTTTTACTGAAAGTGAATATAGATTCCTACGGTTGTGAATCAAAAACAAGAAGGATGTGATGCTTGTGGGTTTTTCTTACTGTAAGTAGCCACCTTGTCTTGTGGGTACAGGGCTCCCATCCTTCTTACCAGCTGAAATGTATGTGGGATACTACCCGACTTCTGTGGTCCCAGTGCTTTTAGCTCTGAGAGTCTTTCGTTTCAGAACTCGTAATTTATTTAGAGGAATGTACTCTCAGCACATTAAAAAAACAACAAAGTTTCCCCCTTAGTCACCTAGTTAGTAATCATAGGAACATGAACTTTGAAGACTGGACGGGCCATCAAGATTTGAAGGAATGGAGTTATAAATTAGTAACTTTTCACTTGGGTGGAGAGATGTGTTTGTTTCCTTTGTGCTGTAACAAATTACCACAAACTTAGTGGCTTAAAACAACATAGATTTATTTTCTTACAGTTCTAGAGGTCAGCAGTCCTAAAATCAAAGTGTCAACAGGGCTGTGTTCCTTCTGGAGGCTGTAGGGGAGAAGCCATTTCCTCACTTTATTCTGGCTACTAGAGACCACCTGCATTCCTTGACTCATGGCCCCTTCCTCCATCTTTAGATCCAACAGTGCAGAGTCTTCAAATCTCTCTATCAGTCTTTCTCTGACTTCTGCGTCTGTCATTACTTCTCCTTCTCTGAGTCTGATCCTCATGCCCCTCTCTTTTTAATTTTTTTTTTAAAGATTGGCAGCTGAGCTAGCAACTGTTGTCAATTTTCTTTTTTTTTTTTTCCCCTGCTTTTTTCCCCCAAATCCCCCCAGTACATAGTTCTATCTTCCAGTTGTGGGTCCTTCTACTTGTGGCATGTGGGACGCTGCCTCAACATGGCCTGATGAGCCATCCCATGTCTGCGCCCAGGATCCAAACTGGCGAAACCCTGGGCCGCTGAAGCAGAGCGTGCGAGCTTAACCACTCGGCCATGGGGCCAGCCCAATGCCCCTCTCTTATAAGGACTCTTGTGATTACATTGAGCCCACTCAGATAATCTATGATAATCTCTCAATCTCAAGATCCTTAATTAAATCAGTTCTGCAAAGTCTCTTTTGCCGTGTAAGGTGACATATTCACTGGTTCTGGGAATTAGAACATGAACATCTTTGGGGACCATTATTCTGCCTCCCTCAGGAGGCTAAGAGGTTCTTGTCCTATTTGGGCTGGTGAGGTGCAGCAGCGGGTGGTTTCAGGAGCAGGTAGTGGGGAGGCATCATAGGTTTAGGTAGATTCTCTAATTGTCCCTCTGCACTTCCCTTGTTGGTCTTCCTACTCCCCTACCTCCACACTCTCACCATCCCTCCTGAACCCATTTGTTCTCTTTCCTACTTGCCCCTTTCCTAACTCCTGCTTGCTCCTCAACACTAGTGTCTCAAAGTTGTCCTACAGGGATGCAGAAGCCATACCACCCAATTAACACAATTCAAAGGATACATATCAACATTTGTACAAAGTATTGTCAGAAAGAGTGTAAAAAGTAGGTAGGTTCTTTACGGATTCTGTAAGGGCCTGTAAAAATCCAATTTATGTACCAGAAATGACTACATATGTTATACAATCGAAATACCTCTACCGAATCCTGAAATGTATATGTGTTGGGCCTGCATTTAATCTAGGGTCGTCTCTTTAGATTATGATGTGAAATGCACTTTTGAGGTCTTTGATGAGAACCACATGGCAGAGCTTTGCTGCTTAGCTGTAGAGTGGGGTAGGCCCTCTGCCTGCACAATGCATCCTGTGTAGCTTTCATGTTTGATGGATGGCCTGCTCTTTGTGTATGTAACAGATGCATCTTTCTGAAACAGTGTAATCTGGTGATAGAGCCCATACTTAATATACCTGACCTAAACTGTTGATAGAATTAAACACTTAATTAGCTGAGGATGCCATCCTTTCTCTATATTGGAAAGAGAGTGTTTTTTATTGTTGTTATTGTTGATTGGGCCAATGTTCTTCTCACAATGCTATGCTCCCAAGAAAGGGCAGACAAGCGAAAGGACAGATAAAGAACAGAGCGGTAGGAACTGGTGTCAAGTCCCAGCAAACTCATTCATCACACTAAAGTTTAGCTTTGTAATACTTAAGAAGACAGTATGTGATCAACAATTTAATAGAACAAACATTATTTCCTCTAAGCTCCTGGTCAAAACACAATTTTTTCTTTTGTAAAATATTTCTTAAAATTATGAAATACTTTAGATAGAGAAAATAGAGGATGAAACATCTATGCATTTCAGATCCAGATTTAACAAATGTTAAAATTTGCCTTGTTTACTTCAGATATTATTTTAAAAAATAGAACAAATATAGTTAAAGCCCCTTTTTTGTCTTTCTCTGATCTTATTATCTCCCTCTCTCACCCTCCATAGAGCTAGCCACTTTCCTCAAGTTGGTAAGTATCTTTCTCATCCAGATTTTTGGTTCTTAGGAAGTTTCTGTGTAGTCATAAATATACATTTTTGCTTGAAGTGTTTGTAACTTTATATAAATGATATTATACTGCGCCTAACATTTTGCAACTTGATTTTGTCCTTCAACATTGCTTTTGAGGTTTATTCATGAAGATACATGTGGCTCCAGTTCATTCAGTTAAATGGCATCCTTCTTTTCCATTGTGTTAACGTGCCACATTTTATTTACCTATTCTCTTATTGATAGGTATTGAACTTATCTCCAATGTTTTGTTGTTTCAAAAAAAAAAGCTGCAAACTAGCTTTTGCTTTTCTTTTTTTTGTGTATATGTTTGTATGTGTGTGTTTGCTTTCTAGCTTATTAATTTCAGCTAAGGTTTTCACCTTCTACTTTTTTTTTTTTTAGATTGACTCTATCATTCTTTTCTTAAAGGTTTATCTACTTTGTATGGGGAGAACTCCTTTGTGTCTCCCCTTAGCTCTACTCAAACCAGACACCTCTCTGATCAGATGTATGGGTGATTTTTCTACACCAAGTAATTTTGCGATGCCAGCTGGGTGTCCTACAATTCAATTCGGTTCTGACACTATCTGCTTGGAGATAGCATCAGTTCCCACAGGTTAAGAGCTGACTCCCACAAGATTACCACACACACACACACACACACACACAACCCCAGATGCCAGCCAATTGCAAGTTCAGGTTGTTACCTGTGTTTCTGACCAACCAGCTACAAAGCAGAGGATCCCATGACCCGCCTCCTTGGCTTCAACTAATTTTTGAGAGCAGTTCATAGAACTCAGGAAAACAGTTTACTTACTAGATTACCCCTTTATTATAAAAGGATGTAACTCAGAAAAGGTCAGACGGAAGAGATGCATAGGGCAAGGAATGGGGAAGGCGCGTGGAGCTTCCCTGCCCTCTCCACTGTGCCCACTGCCCGCCACCTCCACGTGTTCACTAGCCTGGAAGCTCTCTGAATTCCATACTGTGGGGGTTTTTATGGAGGATTCATTACATAGGCATGATTGATTAAATCATTGGCTGTTGGTGACTAATTCAATCTTCAGCCCCCTCACCCTCCGAGAACGTTCCCACCCTCTAGTCACATGGTTGGTTCCCCTAGCCCCATCCTTAGGGGCTTTCCAAAAGTCACCTCATTAACATAACCTCAGGTGCGGTTGAAAGAGGCTTGTTATGAACAACAAAAGACCTTCCTTTCACCTTTATAACTCTTATACTTAGAAATTCCAAGGGTTTTAGAAACTCTGTGCCAGGAACCAAATATGTATTCCTAATTATAAATCATAATATCACACCCTTTGAATTAAATTGCTAATTCTTCAGGCAAAAAATCTTATTGTTAAATAACACCTTAGTGTGTTTTCACCGGTTTTGGTATGTTATACTCTCCCTGCCATTGTGTTCCAACTTTTCAAAATTTCCATTGTGATTTAATCTTATAATCAGGAGTTACTTAGCACTTTTTTAATTTTCAAATTTATGACTTTTGATATATTAAGGGGAGGGTACTGCTATTTCTTTTCACTATTAATTTCTAATTAAATATCATGTAGTAGAGAATACGATGTGTTTGTTAAAACTTCTTGTGCCCTAAGACGTGACCAATGTTGTTTTGGTCCAGTATGCACAATATAATTACATGTTTAGTGTGTATGTAACCATGGGCTCTCTAGGATCAGTTGAACTGACCCCATCTTAACAACAGAGTAATTAAGAGGGGTTTTTCAGGAACTGACAGACAACTCCTCGTCCAGTTCTAGCTGGTTGAGACCACCAACCTATCAACTGGGCCTGCGCAAATGCTTGACAAGTGACCTTTTTGATGTCAAGGAGCTGAAAACTCCACCCTCAGATCATACTAACACCACCATTTTGTGAACATGTGTCCTGTGAAGAGCCATGAAGCTTGGCTACACTTGCACAGATCGTCAATTACCCCACTTCTCCTCACTGCCAATCATCTATTTCCATGCTTCAGATGGCCCTGCATTTCATCCCATAAATTTTGCCCAAGCCCTGGGTTGGGGAGACAGATCTGACAGCATATGCCCTTGTCTCCTTACAGATCAATCTCACAATAAAACTATATTCTTTTCTCAAAAGCTGTTACCATAATAATTGGCTCTTTATGCCCATCGGGCAAGAGAATCCCAATTTTGTGCAGTAACGTGAGTGTAATTGTAATTGTGTTATTAAAATCTTCTATATTCTAACTTTTTATCTCCTTGATCCATCAGTTTAAGACAGAAGTGCATTAAAATCTCCCACTCTGATTTTAATTTTATTTTAAATCTCTAGTCCCGTCCTCTTACTTAGAACTCCACGCTTAAACTGTGCAGCCTACCTGACATCTTCAAGGGGACGTCTGACAGGGCTCAAAACTCAGTGTATCTGAGCAGAGCTCTTGGATTTCCCTTGCAGATGGCTCCTTGCTCAGGGTTCCTCATCTCAGGAAGTAGCACCTTAGGACTTCTTTTGTCTAGTTCAGGCCAAAAATCTTGTAATCATCTAGACTTCTTTCTTTCAATTTGTTCATCAAATGAATAAACAAATCCTTCAAAATGATATCCCAAACCAAATAGCCTCCTAACTGGCTTGCTGCCTCCTGTTTGGCCCAAATTCCTACCTCATGTTCACTATTCCTTGATAATGCAAGTAATTTGTTATAATTTCACTTGGAGTCAAAATTCTCCCATGGCCTTTTATCATCCTTACAATAAAATCCTTCCCATAACTGTCTTATTTAAGGTAGAGGATGAACCCTGGTAGCAAAGATCCAAAAGAATTTGCTTCTCTCTCATAGAACAGCCTCTCCCTTACATGCTGTTTTAGTCCTCTATTTTTGTTTCCCTTTTGCATGTATGTGACATTTTGGCTCCCAAAGCGGGCATTATTATTGTTTTTAGAGTCAATGTTAGAGACCCATGTATACCAGTATTTTTGTTCTCCGTCTCTTTTGTATTTCAAACTTTTGTTTTGGGATCAATCCAAACTATATTCTTTAGAAGACAGTCTATTGATGGTAAACTTGCAGTATTAAATTTGTCCCCAAAAAGGTCGTGATTTCATACTTATTCTGAACAGGGTTTGTTTTGTTTATTTTTGGTTTGTAGGTTAAAAAATGTATTTTCTATCATATGGAATAAAATCTTAAGATATTATCCCACTGTATTCTGACATCTAATTGTTACTGTTGAGAAGTAATATTAATTATTGCTTCCAGATTTTTTTGGGCACATAGGTAGTGTGTGTTCAGTCTTAATTGACGTGAGTCTTCACTAGTAATGATGAGAATTTCAGGCTGAGAGGCCCATGTCTTCCAGATGCCTGTGTTAGCACACATCAGGGGAACTGCTCTGGGGTCCTTCTGCCCCCGACAGAGTGGGCAGCGGTGTCTGTTGGTAGAAATTTGAAATATGTCTGTTTCATGTCCTGATTGTTCATGTTCACCCACTCCATCATCCTGTTACCAATAAGAATTTGAAGACTTTCTTACTGTGATGCTCTTCCAGGAGGATGCGCATTTTAAAAGAGATCTCTACATACTCACATATTGTTGGCTGGAGTGTAAATTGGTGCCACTTTAGAGAAGGTGGTTGGAATTTTCAACCACAATTTGAAATACCTTAATCCTCTGACCTCAGCAATTCCATCCATAGATAGAAGCAAAACACTGGAAATAACCTAGATGACCATCAATAAAGAACTGGTGAAGTAAAACATGGTTCAGCCTTACCTTGCAACAAATGAGGCATCTGTAAATATACTAATTATAGAAACATATCCAAGTGATTTATTAAGCGAAGGAAGCAAACTGCAATATAGTGTATGCTGGCATTTATAGAATAAAGAGAATATCTCCAGAAGAATAAGAGAAATTGGCAACAATGATTATCTCATAAAAGGAGAACTGTATGAGTGCAACACAGAGGAAGAAAGGGTACTTATTCATCTCATCTATTATTTAGGTGTGTATTAATTTCCGTATATCTAGAGATATTTGGATATATTTTTGTTATTAATTTCCAACTTAATTCTGTTCAGAGAATGTTTTGTGTAAGATTTCACTCTTTTGGGACTTACTGAATTTTGTTTTATGTCCCAGCATGTATGACCCATTTTAGCAAACACACCGTGTATTGGGAATTGTGCTGTAAATATCAGTTTAGATAAAGGTGATTAATAGTGAAGTTCAGTTTCTTCTATACCCCTACTGCTGTTTGTCTAGTTGTTCTGTCAGTTACTGAGAGTGGGGTTAAAATGACCAATTATGATTGTAGATTTCTCTATTTCTCCCTTTAGTTCTATCAGTTTTTGCTTTGATTGATTAGGAAGTCAAAAATCCTAAAGGTGTATTTTAAAGTTAGGTACATACACCTTTAGGACTTTGTCTTCCTGATTAAATTGACCCTTTAATTATTATTAAATGTCTCACTTTATCTCTAGTAATTCTCTTTTTTTTGAAGTCTACTATGATATCATAGACACACCAACTTTTCATTGCATGGAATATCTTTTCCTATCCTTTTACTTTCAATGTATCAGTGTCTTCATGTTTAAAATGTGTTTCCTGTAGGCAGCAAATAATTGGATTCTGCTTTTTAAAAAATCAAGTCTGACAATCTCTGCCTTTTGGTTACAATATTTTGGTATATTTACATTTAATACAATTATTGATATAGTTGTATACATGTCTACCATTTGGTGATTTATTTTCTATTTATCCTGTTGTTTTTTGTTTTGGGGTTTTTTTTGCTCCTCTCTTCCTCCTTTTTCCCTGTAAAAGATAAATTCAGCTTCAGAATACTTCCTGAGGAATAGGACCACAGATTGTTTCACTACAATACAATCTTTTGAACGTTTCACCGCAAATATATGGGTGTGACTGGCTCATCTTCCCAGGATGGCCCAGTTTTAGCATATAGTGACTAGATCCTTTTTTATACTTCCTTTTCTTCACTTCCATTACATGGACACCAAAGTCACCTTATCATTGACATCATATCTTGATCCTATAGTTTATTTCTTCTGCTTTTATTTGTTTGTTTGTTTATTTAGGTAAAAATGTGACTAGGTCTAGGTTGCTTTTTGAGTCTCTACAGTTTGAAGATTTCTAGTCTGAGTCATGTGTGGAGTCCTAAAATCAAAATTGGTCTCGATTGAAATGATCAAGCTCCATCTTGGCTCCCTGAGAGTTGTTGTTATGCTGCTTATATGTGGGCTTTGTCTCCAGTCTCTCAAAAAGCAGAAAAGGTGATTCATGTAGCTCTTATATTGCTCAGGTCTAAGTTTCAACAGGAAGCAAACACCCTAGGAGTATTTACTTGCCTTTTTTTGTTTGAAAATTGCCCCACCAAGATTCATTGAGCTTCTTCCAGTTTTGCCAACTTTTATTTCTGAATGATCTAGTGAGATCTGACTTTTTTCAAGACCTATTCCTAAAAGAGAATTGTTGCTTGGGTTCACAATTTAAAAGAGCAAAATAAGAAGACAAACTTTTCAGAGCAGTTGCCACCATATTTTTCAGCTCTGCATTCTACAAACACAGATTTTCATATAAGAAACATAAGGGATTTTCTCTGGAAACGAATAACAATAACAACAAATTCCCTTAAGCTGCAAAAAGAATTAAATGGATTTTAATTAAGGAAACATTTTAAACAAAATCCAGCTGGTAATCTAAATGCCAATCTTTTCATCCTGTTTATAATAGCTTTGGATTGAAAAGACTCAATGCCTCAGAGAAGACTCAAAACATTTTTTTAATGTATTTTTTATTGAGGTAACATTGGTTTATGGCATTGTATTGTTATTGTTATTGATTTCAGAACTTATTAACTGCATCATTGTCACCTATATGCTCCTGAGCAGAAGTACATGTTGGTTAGCTTATATAATTATCGTACTAATAGTAAAAGGAACAAAAGAGGCTCTATTAAAACAGGCAATTACAAGTTAGCTAATGTCATCTTAGAACATTTTGTAAACTCAAATATTTCTTGCAAGAATTAATTGATTGGAAAATACTGAGCTAAAATTTAATGACATTTATTTTTCAATAAATTTAGCTGACGTTTATTTTTAAATTATCTAGAGTCATTTTAGGGAGATTAGAAAATTCAGATAATCAAGGAATATGAACACACAAGAGCAAGCTTTCACATTACTGATTCCCATTCCTGACCCCAAAACCACTTTCAAAAGAAAGACTAACAAAATAAAATTTGGAGGATAAAATAAGACAAGTCTTGAATTTAGGAAAATGCCAACCACCTTGTACAAACGTCATGGAATTCCTGCTGCATGCATTACCATTTGGACCAAGTGAGGGAAGACATGGAGAGTCATGTGTCTCTTCCTTTTCTAAGAAAGGAGTGCAGTATTTTTGGAAGTAAGAAAAGGACATTCTGGTGCTGGGATGGGGGGCAGAAACAACATTATAAGGGCGAGGTCTGGAAGCATTGGTGGATCATTGGAGAGGCTGGCATGCTGTGGTCCCGTCTTCTTGCTGCAGATCCTGGAGAAGTTGGACTATAAATGGTGACAATAGAAGGGAAAACAGGTGGCTCTTCTCCACTATTTTCCTATAATCTAGTGGCTTCTTCAAAGGGTGCAGGCTTCTTACTACTTGGGGATGTCCCTAATCTTCAGGAGCTGAGTTGTTGAGATAAAATATAGACCAGGGAAGAAACTGGGTCAAATTCACTTGGGGTTATTTCCACAGCTTTGGACCAACAGTGGCAAAGAGAAAAGTAAGAGGAAAGCTACGAATACCCTCACCAAAGAGATAGCTGATGCTCATTAAGGTTTTGTTTTTGTTTTTCATCATTAAAGTTCTTGGTAATGTGGCTGGTTAACACTGCTGCAGAGAAACCAATTAAAGTCACAGCCCTGTGTCCTTGGTAGGCCAATATGCATCACTAGGATATCATTCTGTCCCCAGGAAGACGGTTACAGGAAACCAAACAAATGAAGAACACTCAATAACATCAAAAACAGAAATAAAGCAGCCAAAGGCAAAGTACCCACATTCCTCCTATACATTTCAGACTGCCGAATGGTCCATGGAGAGCAACGCAAATCAGCATCCTGCTCCTTGTTTTTTAGTATACATATTTTATTTTTGAACATGTAATACATATACATGTTGAAAAATTCACAAGGTACAAAGATCATTTTAATGACCAGAAATACTCCATTTTCCTTATTATTTTTTAATTACAAAAATTAACATATGCTTGTTATAACAAATGTATAGGATTAATCGAACTAAAAAGTGAAAGATGAGCTCTGTTAGCTTCCTATTGTGCTGCAACAAGTTACCACAAACTTGATGGCTTAAAACAATACAAACTTGTTCTTTTACAGTTCTCGTGCCAGGAGGCTGAAATGGGCTTCGTTGGGCCGAGATCGGCGTCTGCATGGCAGCACTCATTCCAGGGGCTCCGGGGAAGAATCCATTTCCACGGCTCTTCCATCTTCTGGAGGGTCTCCTCACTCCTTGGCTGGTGGCCCCATCATCACTTTCCTGTCCATGTTCCCACTGTCACCTCGCCTTCTCCTCTTCTGTCCGATCTCCCTCTGCTTACCTCTTATAAGGACACTTGCGATTACGTTGAGGGCACACCTGGACAATCCAGGGTAGGCTCCCCCTCTCGAGATCCCCAGAGATTCTGATTTAATTGGCCTGAGCTGTTGGCCTGGGCATCAGCATTTTCAAAGCTTGCCAAGTGATTCTAACATGCAAAAGTTCTAACGTGAAGGTGTTGTTTGGTGACAAAGGAGGGTGATTAGTTTGTTTTTATGATGGGACTTTCCACCCTACGGCTCGTCTCTGCTCACTCCTTGTGCTCACTTGGGATGATAGGTCCACAGTGTGGGCTTCTGCAGGTTTTGAGGGCTTTTCTAACATCCTTTATAAGATACCCTTGGGAGAGTATGATTTCACTAACTGAAATAATGATATATTTATGGAGTATAATTATCTCAAAGGAAAAACAACAAACCAGATATCCCTGAAATATTAGAACCAAATGGACCAAGATATTTAAATAAACTTAATATGTGTATTGAAAGACATAATGGACAATTTGGGCAGTATGAAACAGAAGCACAAAGACATGAAAAGAGCCTAGTACAAATATTAGGTATGAAAAAGAAAGGAATTGAAATAAGAAACATAACAGATGGTGTAAATTGTAGAATGGATACAGCTGAAGAACCAACTCTTGAGCTAGAACAGACTGAGAAAGTCTTCTAAAAAGAAAACAGGACAAAGGAAGATAAAATAGAAAAGATAGGCGGAGGATAGAAGTAAAAGTGCCAACTTCTACAGATAAATGATTCTAGGAGAAAAAAATAGCAATGAAGAAAACAATTAGAACTTTTCCCAGAAATAAAGAAATATGAAAGACTTCAGGTTGCAAAGGCTCCTAATGTGTCAGAGAGAAAAGGAAAAGCCTAGATAAAGAGCAGTGTACTTGGAGAACACAAAACAAACACAATGTTGACATCTTACAAAGAAAAACATAGGTGACCTTCAAACAAATAACGTTCTTCTTATTATTAGAAACGTTACAGGGACCAGCCCCATGACCTAGTGGTTAAGTTTAGCGAGCTCTGCTTCAGCAGCCCAGGTTCAGTTCCCACCATGGACCTACACCACTCATTGGTGGCCATGCTGTGGCAGCGACCCACAAACAAAGTAGAGGAAGATTGGCACAAATTGTAGATCAGGGAAAATCTTCCTCAGAAAAAAAGTAAGTTCAACTATATTGATAATCAAAATCAATATAAATGAACTAAACTTGTCAATGAAAAAATAGAGACTAATGGAGTGGATTTTTAAAAATCCATCTATATGCTGTTATATAAAATGGACCTAAACACTGTAAGGCTACACTGTAGGGCTATAGAGAGGTGGAAAGCGAAGGGATGCAGAATATATATTAGATAAATGCTGATTAAAAGAAAGGTAGTGTTGCTAAATTAATATAAAAAATATATACTTTAAAACAAAATGCATAATTAAGAATATAGAGGTTTACTATATAATGGTAAATGTTCAATTCATAAGAAGATATAAAAATTATAAACATGTATATACCTAATTAATGTGAATATACAAAAATTGCTGAAACTGTAAGAAGAAATTGGCAAATCCAATGTCATAGTAGAGAATTTAACATCTCTTAATTGTGGATACAAGAAAAATAATCAGTCAAAAGTATAGATTTGAATGACACAATTAGCCATGATTTAATAGACACATGTAACATTTATAAAAATTCATCATTCTCTAAGCCATAAAGCAAATCTCAGCAAATTTCAAAGAACAGATATTATACTGGCCAAAATATGTTAGAATTTAATGACAAAAGCAAATATTAAAATTTTCTATTATTTGGAGATTTAAACAATCTACGCTGCTTAAATGTAAAATCCATGAGCAAAATTAGAAATTACTTAAAAATTAATGGCATTCTTTTGAGTCACGTGAACATTTTAAAAATGACCCATATATTGTGGTTCTCTGAACACAATGAATTAAGCTAGAAAGAAAATATGACTAGAAAATCCTAACGTGCTTGGAATTTAAAGATTATACTTTCAATAATTTTTATATAATAAAAATAATAACTCCTGGGTCAAGGAAGAAATCATAATGAAAATTAGAAAATGTCTGACTAATAACAGAAATAATTCATATTCAAATGTGGTATATTACCTTCCCTACATTAAAACATACGTACACTGAGGAAAAATTACACCCATTGATGCATAAATTAAAAAGGAATAAATGCTGAAAATTAATGAATCATGCAAAATAAATCATCAAACCAAAGAAAGTAGAAAGAAGGAAAATAATATTTGAAATTAGCTACAACGACATAGGATAATACGAATAATGATTTAGTAATGTTCAGTGAAAAAAGACTACTTTTAGCATGATACTCTTTTTTTGTATTTATTTACCTATGGTCAAAGACACGTAACATAAAATTTGCCATCTTAACGGTTTTTAAGTGTACAGTTCAGTGGTAAGTTTATTGGCATTTATTGCCAGAACATTTTCATCTTGCAAATCTGAAACTCAGTACCAGTTAGACAGCAGCTCCCCTTGTCCTCTGCCTGGTTCCTGACAACCACCATCTATTTCCTGTCGCTGTCAATCTGACTACTCTAGGTACCTCACGTAAGTGGAATCATACAGTGTTTGTCTTTCTGTGACTGGCTTATTTCATCTAACATAATGTTCTCACGGTTTATCCACGTGGTAGTATGTGGCAGAATTTCCTTCTTTCTGAAGGCTGACTAATACTGCACAGTATGCATACACTGCATTTTGTTTATTTGTTCATCTGTCAGCGGACACTCGGGTTGCTTACATCTGTTGCCTATTGTGAATAGGGCTGCTATGAGCATGACACCCTTTTTTAAAAAGTTCAAAGGACATCCAGAGCTAACCAACATTTTTCAGTCATGTTAGATAAGAATATTCTAAGATATCAAGAGAATGCTACATAGAAAGTTCCGGGTGTTTGGCCATTTGAGCCAGGCTTTCAGGGCCAGGGGATGAAACGGGTAGAAGTGATGATCGGAGTTATAGTTCTCCAGTTGGCCAGGCACTTGTGACTCTTCACAGCGTTATGATAAACACATAAACGAACAAAGACTACGCATGAACCAATGAGGATAGTGCGTCATAAACCAAAGATTTTCATTTAGTCAATTGTGTTAACCTGAGGTTTATTAGAGAAACAACTGTGGGCAACTCTCCTCTGTGACGTGTATCTATTTGCATGTGCTCAGGCAGCTGGCAAATAATTTGTTCAATTTTTTTAAATCTATAAAATTCAGAGTAAATTGTTTTCTATTGTCTTTTGAATGGTTTTATTAAGCTATAATTGTCATACAATAAACTGAACAGATACAAAGTAAACAATTTGACTAGTTTTGACATAATTATACACCTATCACCACAATCAAGATAATGAACTCAGCCATAAGCCCCGAAAGTTTTCTCCTGCCCCCTGGTAACACCTCCCTGTGATTCTCCCCATCACCCTGAGCAACCACTGACTGCTTCCTCTCCCAGGAGATTAGTTTGAGTTTTCTAGAGTTTTGTATAAATGGAATCATACCATGTACTTTCGTTGTCTGGCTGCTTTCATTCCGAATAATTATTTGCGATTCATTCATGTTGTTGCAGGTATCAATAGGCCATTTCTTTTTATTGGCAGATAGTATTCCATTGTATAGATATATCACAGTTCCTTTACCCATTCACCCTTTTAATTTTAGCCATTTAAGGAGGTGAGTAATGGTATCTTGTAGTTTTAATTTGCATTTCCCCAGTAACTAATAACGATGAGTCTTTTCATGTGCTTCTTTGCCGTCTAATGTATCTTCTATGGTGATGTGTCTGTTGAAATCGTAGGTGATTTTTTCAGTTGAGGATTTTTATTACTATTATTACTGAGTTTTGATAGTTGTTTGTATATTCTAGGTACAAGTCTTTTATCAGATATACAATTTGCAAATATTTTCTCCCAATCTATAGCATGTGTTTTTATGCTCTTAAGAGTGCATTTTGAAGAGCAGAAGTTTTCAATTTTAATGAAGCCCAATTTATCAATTTGTACTTACGGGGACTGTGCTGTTGCTATCACATTTAAGAAATCTGTGCCTAACTTAAGCCCACATACATCTCCTCCTATGCTTTTGTGTAAAAGTTTTATAATTTTAGGCTTTACATTTAGATCCCTGATCCATTTTGAGTTAATTTTTGTATATTGTGCAAGGTATGGGTCAAAGATGATTTTATTTTGCATGTGAATATCCAATTATTCTAGAACCACTTGTTGAGAAAACTATCCTTTACCACTAAATTGCCTCTGCGTCTTTGTTGAAAACTCTTCGCCCATATTTATGTGGATTAATTTCTGGACTCTCCAATCTGTCCTATTTTTATTTGTCTATCTGTATTTCAGTGCCACAGTGTCGATAACTGTAGGCAGAGAGAATAACGCATTAACCACCAATGAACGCAATTTAACTATCAGTGACTTTCTAACAGCTATATTGGAAGCCAGACAGTGGTAAATATATTTAACGTGATAAGAAAAATAAACTGTCAAGCAGAGTGTGTACCCACAGAATAAGAATAAGGGTAAACAAAGCTTTTTCTGTCAAACCAACATAAACCTGGGTAACAATAGAGGGGCTCTCATTAAAAGGAATTCTGATAGATGTTTTTCAGGAAAAAGGAAAATGATCCAAGGTGCTGGTCTGAAATATAAGAATAAATACAGAGAAAAAAATTGGTAAGTAAATACACATTGACTACATGCACATTAATAATGTCTAATTTGAGCTATAAAAATAAGGTAGTATCAAAATTGGGAGAAAAAGATGATCAGAGTACTGTTCTAAAGTTCTTATATTACTCAGGAAGAAGAGAAAGATTTTGACTAGCCCTGAGTTGTTAAATATGCATATTAAAATATCTAGAGAAACTGTAAAAAAATATGTATTGATAAAAACATTAAACTAGTAGAGAGAAACACTCTATACATTCAAAAGAAGAAAAGAATGGAGCTGGAAAATCATTGAAAAGCTGGAGAATACAATGTACAAAATAATATAGCAGAAATAAATGTAAATGCTACATATCAATACAATAAATGTAAAGTACTATACTGTCTAGATAAAAGACAAAGTTGACCAAATTAGACTTAAAAGAATTCAGCTATTTTCAATTTAAAAGAGACACACCTAAAGCATAATAACTAAGAAAGATTAAAAGTTCAAGATAGAAAAAGATTTACTAGCCTGAATAAAGATGGTTTTGCTATGTTCATACCAGATACAAAATATTTTAAAGCAAATGCATTTCTAGTGATAAAGAAGGTTCCTGTATAGTGATGAAAGTCTCAATTAACTAGGAAAATAGAACACTCTAGATGCTTCTATGCACTCAATACCACAGCCTCACAGTACGTGAAGCATATTTTAAGTACTAAGAGAAATTAACAACCCAACATGATAGTGGGAGAGTCTAGCACTCGTTTCTCAATGATTGATTTATTCCTTCAACAAATATTTATTGAGCACCTACCATGTACCAGCACTGAGAATACAACAGTGAATAAAATAGGCAAAAATTCCTACCTTCAGGGAACTTTGATTCTGAGGCTAGATCAAGCAATCAAAACATTAGTAAGATTTGAACAGCACAATAAACAAGCTTCATCCATTGGATACATGTAGAACATTGTTTTAAATTACATGTAAAACATTATAAAGACTGACTATAGGCTAGGCTATAAACACACACAAAATCAAAGGATTAATATCAGATAGACCATGTTGTCTGACCACAATGCTCTTAAGTTAGAAATCAAAACTAAAACTGTAGGAAACATTTTTGCATCATTCAGTAAAGCTAAAGATGCGCATATCCCATGACTATAATTACGCTCTTAGGTTTCTACCTTTGAGAAAATCTGGCTAAGGGGATAAGCTCAGGGAGGTACCCACACAGGATTGATACATTTCCATCTTTTTGCCTGGGTGCTGGCCACAAGGTGTGGTTAAGAAGAGTTCTAAGATGACCCCAATGATCTCTGTCCCCTAATATCGCAAAAAGGTTATGTCACTTAATATCGCAAAAAGGACTTTACAGATGTAATTAAGGTTACTAATTAGTTGATTTTGAATTAATCAAAAGAGAGATTGCCTGGGTGAGTCTCACCTGATCACATAAACTCTTTAAAAGCAGAGTTGTCTCCAGCTAATTGCAGAATAGGAAGTCAGAGATTCAAAGCATGAGAAGGATTTGACTAATGTGCCATTGCTGGCTTGAAGATAGAGGGGGCCACATGTCAAAAGAATGAGGACGTAAATCCTACAGCTGCAAGGAGCTGAATTCTGCCAACAACAAGAATGAGCTTGGAAGCTGACTCTCCCTCAGAGCCTCCGAGGAGAATTCAGCCTGGCCGTCGCCTTGATTTCAGCCTTGTGACAACCGCAGCAGAGAACCCTGTCCCACCATGCTGGACTTCCAACATACAGAACTGTGAGCTTATAAATGGGTGTTGTTTTAAGTGGCTAAGTTTGCGGTATTTAGTGCTACAGAGCAAAAGGAAACTAATATACGTGTGTATTTATATCACTGGGTTGTACCTTTTACGTATGTTATAAATATTCTTCAGCGTGTTTTCATTATTTAATAAACTTTTTTTGCTTTGTAGAATATTTTTAAAAATTTATTTTTACTGAGATATAATTGACGTATAACATTGTGTACATTTAAGGTATACAATGTATTGATTTGGTACATTTATGTGTTAAAGAGAGAGCCAGCAATTAATTCTCTTGAGTTCAGTGGGTCTTCTGAACAATGCAGATGTAAGGAGAGGGGTGGGGATGTGTGTGTGAAAAGAACGTAATAATGACAATCTGTCTAAGAGATAAATCATGGGTTATGGGCCACGCCCAAGACCTTTTTGATGATAAGGCTTTTATTAGATTTCATAAAGTTACAAAGCAAAGAAGAGAACATTGGGCCAAGAATACAGACTACTATTTATGGAGGGCTAGAATTTGGGAAATAATTCAGTCCTGTTTATTCTGTGTAATGATGTTATTGTTGCACTCAACATAGGGGTTGTAAAGTGATTCTGTCTGTTAGTTTAAATGTGTAAATATTTCTCTTATGGCATCCTTATGTACACTGACCATGAATATTTTATTTTATAGTGTGCTTGAATTAAATCCACTGCAATCAAAGAAGACATTTGAACCTGGCGTAAAACTGGCGTGGCTTCTTACTATCCTTACTATCCATCAAGCATGCAATTGCAACTAATACTACAAGTGAAATAGGAGCGAAAAACCCTGGAGCAATTCCATTGACTCCAAAAAACATTTTCACAGATTTTAACAGATGTGAGATGAATGGCAGGAAATAAACAAAACCTAATGTGAATAATCAACCACAAGATGGCATTTGAATACTGATGTATTTAAAGTTTGGGACAGTGTTGTAACTTAAATACATGCCTGTATTAACCTTTTCCCTTCCCCAGTTGCTTTCTGTCATATCACCGTGTGATAAGATCACCAGGTTTATTTTCTCAGTAGCCTAACAGTCATAAAACATCTTATTTATTTTTCAACTTTTTTTTTTATCTCTTGTGATAGTCAATTTTATGTGTCAATTTGACTGTGCCATGAGTGCCCAGATATTTGGGCATCAGGCTGGGTGTTTCTGTGAGGGTGTTTTCAGATGAGACTGATGTTTAAATTGGTAAACTGAGTAAAGCAGATTGCTCTCTGTAATGTGAGTGGGCCTCATCTAATCAGTTGAGCGCCTGAAGGCTGCTGACCCTTCCCCACATGAGAGACAATTGTCCTCCTTGATGGCCTTCAAACTGGAACACTGGCTCCTCCTGGTTCTACAGCAGTCTACCAGTTCTCTAACTCAAACTGGGGCATTGGCTCTGCAGATTTTAGATTTGCCAGCCTCCACGATTGCATGAGCCAATTCCTTATAATAAATCTATCTATCTATCTATCCTATTGGTTCTGTTTCTCTGGAGAATTTTGACTACTATATCTTTCAATGTATTGTCAACTAACTCCCCACTATAATGAAAGTTCTGGAAAGGCAAAGAAAATGCCTTGTTTGCTATTATATCTCTAATGTTCAGACTGGCTCTTAATAATTGCACAAACGATTATTTGCTGAATGCAAGTATCTTGTTGAGGGAGCAGTAATGCATTTATATGTTTTGGGGGTGGAGTTGAAGGGGACAAATATATCAGCTTGAGAAAACAGCATCGACTTGGGTGAGTGTCGAAATAGTGTCACATTGATATGAAAAGTAAAATGGAAGTAAATTTTTAAGACAGTCAAGGCATATTATGCTAAATGGGGAAGTTTATGTAAACTCTGCTGAAAGAAAGGGATAATCTACTCCTGAGTTTTAAATATTGTTTATAGATATTTGGAAATTATATATGTTGGCGATAACAAAATTTGAGACTCTTGTGCTGGAGTTTTGGCCAGCACCGAAGTCTGCAATCACACGTCTCTGCTGTCCCAGAGGCCCTCAGGCTTCCACGTCATTCCGCTGCAAGCAAACCATAAAGAGATCAGTGTCAATTATGATTACAAATTTCGGTTGCCTCTGTTAGGAAGAGATGGAAGGGATAGAAATCAAGGGATGGAATGAAAGGGAACTTTTTAAATGTCTGTTGGTGGTTGTCAAGACTATGAATGTGGTTGAGGGGATCATGCATCATGTGTGAGCTGCAAATTCTACTACAAATCACCATGTCTTAGTGCATGGTGTTACTATGATAAAGTAGGTCGGTCCTCCACTGGAACCAGTCTCACAAAGTTAAAAAAAAATAGAATGACCAATATATCCCGTTAACTGACTTGTTTAGCAGGCTGAACAGAGTAGGGGTACAATCAGGAAACAGCACAAATTTTTTCTCGCCACTGTCTTTCAACAAACTCTTTCTGATATCTTTCTCTTTTCATCAGTGGTAACTCTGGCAGATTCCATGTCCTTCAGTTTATTTCAGCTGTGAGAACTGTCACATTTTCAGATATTAAAAGTCCAGTCCAATATAACAAAACTTCAACCTCATCTCCAGTTTCCAGCGTCTCCTCTCCATCCTCCTGGTTCTGGAATCCGCAGTGGAGTCGAGGGGTGGGGGCTATGCTTTCGTTAATGCTCCACCTTGAGCTCACACTTCTCCGCTCACTAATGTTTTCCTGAGTGGAGGTGGGCAAGGAAGGGGGGAAGGGACGAAAGGAAAAGCGGCAGTGCTCTCTTCACTTAAGTGGGGCTGTCTATAGCTCCCTCTGTCACATAGACCTCCAAATGCTGCTTTTTAGGGGGCATACGAGTGGATTCTTTGGAGAGATCCAGTAAGATATTATCTCTTAACACTCTGCCTGGTGCCTTCCATCTTCACCCTAGTTCCTGCTTGCCTGGCATAACACCCCCCACCTCCTTCTTCAAGGTCTCTTCATCCAGACTGGAAGCCCCCTTGGGTGGGGTCCTTTCAAGGTAGTTCGTGCTCAGTTACCTGCTGCAGCACCCCTTGGCCCATGGAGCTCATACTTACTTGCCTTCCCAAACAGAGTGCAGGCTCCTGGGCTACTGCCCCCTGTAGCCTCCGTCATTTATGTGGCATATGTGCTGCTCCAAAACACCTTCAGGATCCTCAGCTGGGAAGCAGACACCCCCCATCCCTGAGTGTTTCTCGAGGGAGCCACGCTCACCTGGCTTGGGGTTGGGGAGCAACCTCTTTCTTTCCCCACGAGGGGCAGTGAAGTTGAATGCTAGTCACTGACTGCCCTCGCCTGACTGTGCACTTGGAGGAAGCACCAAGTCTGGGCTCCCCTTCTCCTTTCCCCTTTGCCTAAGCACCAACCGCACTCTGCTGAGGCTGAACTCTGGGCCTCTCGCTGCCTCCCTTTCTGCCCAGGAGGTGCCCTAACCGTGGGTTCACACAGTCATACGATTTTCAACACTTGCATAAGCAAGATATTTTAATTTTTTTACTAAACAGGACCTTCAAATTGTATACAGTCAGGCCCCACAAAACCTGGTTCCCCCATTTCCTACAGGAAACTGCTCAGACTCAGGGTGAATAGCCCCCATGACAATTTAAGGAAGATCAAGTGTAGGCGATTAAACTGGGATAGGTGACCCATGACCCCCCAGATTGTCCTATTTTATCATTAAGAAACTGGCTTGGAGGGCTCCAACTGATTGGGACATATATTTGGTTCACATTTGTAAAACAGCACTTTTGCCCTCCTCGTTAACTCTGGGTAACGCAGCAGCCAATTGGAACACATGTAGCTATCAATCTGTCTAGTTGTCTATCAATCCAGATAGTTTAAAAAATGAAGTGGGAGCATACACGCAATATATACACACAATTCTTCAATTTCCTTTTCTTAACATATCACAGATATTTCCCTGTCATTACACATAAATCTCTCCCATTCTGCTCATCATAAGAGTGTTCCATAATCATTAGCCCCTGTTAATGGACAATTGGGTTATTCTATTTTTATTTATTATAAACACCCCTCTTTTATGGAATTTTTACTGTCCAATAAGGTCATGCAAATTTACACTCACCAAGACTACGTGACAATAATCATCTTCTCACACCCTTGATAATACCAGTTGCTATAAATCTTCAAATTTTTGCCAAATAGATAGACCCCAAACTGCATCTCCTTCCTTTAGTTTGAAAAAATTATATTATAAATGAAATTGAACATTTTTACATATGTGTATTGAACTTAACTTTTATTTCTTCTGAAGTGAACTGAAACTTTTTCCACTCCCACCTTCACTTCTACTCTGGAAGTCCCATTAGGTCAGTGTTAGTACAGGCTGGGTGGGATGTTTTAAAGCTCACATTTCTCAAGGGCTTGTCATGTGGCATTACCCGGTGGCAGGTTACTGCACTTAGAGTGGTTTTATCCACAGACAAGGGACACTCTTTCTACAGATGAGCAGCTGTACTATGTGTCAGGGCTGAGAGTACCTCATGCAGTTGGTGGGTGGGCCAGTGGCCTGAGCGAGACAGCAGGTACGTAGGCCGTGGGAGGGGGAGGGCTTACCAGTGAGGCTGATGCTCGTGATCTGGAGCCTCACTGGAGCAAGTTTTCAGGAAAGACCAAGGGAGGATGAGACCTCCTCAGGCATTAGTGGTTGGAACAATGTTTACTGCTCTTAAACTGCAAAAAAGCTGATCTCTGCCTACTCTACGGGGCCTCGTGCGGATCTAGGTCAATGTGGCTGCCAGGCTGAGATAAGCAGCAGCAGACCAGCTGGCTCCACATGCCCTTCTCCATTCAGGGCCAAGGAGGGAAGCATGAAGGGGCCATCTTGAGTTCAAGATTCAGCCTGGCTGCCTCCAGGCTGAAGAATCACCCCTACCATGTGGTTTCCAACAAGCTCTAGATTAGGGTTGCCAGACTGAGCAAATAAAAACACAAGGTGCCCAGTTAAATTTGAATTTCAGATAAACAAAAAAATTTTTTTAGTGTTTTTCATACAATATTTGGGATACACTAAAGAGTATTTGTTGTTTATCTGCAGTTCATATTTAACATAGTGTGCTGAGTTTTGTCTGGCCGCCCTATACTAGATCGATCAGTTAGTCATGCTCTAACCATAGCCTGAGATGCCCAGGACCCAAATTGTGCAGAGTGCTGTCTTGAGGAGCAGCCCATGGTGGAAGAATGGTCTTCGCTAGGGCTCTAGGAGCCCAAGCACAATTATCACGAGCAGCTTCGATCTTCCAGCTGAAACAGACATGGGGAATGAGAGAGAAACCAGCCCTGGAAGGCAAGTCTCCAGGCTTCAGGAGACCCACAGCAGCATGGCCCTGAGAATGCCTCTTCACCTGAGTGCTGAGTACATCCTGCACAGACCACGCTCAGCTCGTCATGGGCTGCCCAAAAGAAAAATTAGAAACTAACACGACTGAATATGCTGGATGGGAAATGAAGTCTCCTCAAATAAGATTCAGTGCCTGGGATCTCATCATAGCAGAAACATTATTAGAACACAGCATTTTCAAAAGCACAACTTTCTGAAAGGGGACACGGTATGTATAGATAGCTTTCTTCTCCACATATGTTCATGCATAGTGCCAAATTTAACCTCTGGATGGAAGATCTCTTCCAATGGAGGTTAAATTCCCAGGTTGTGGACTCTGAACAACAGATGTAGACTAGCCAGTATCCTGGTGAACTGAAGTAAGGTTTTCTCCATCGTCTCCTTTCAGATGCCAATGAGTTTTTGCTTTGGACTTTGGCAAATGTGGGCACTGGGTTCTGAGAACATAATTTTATCTGGGATAACTGCACTCAGGGTCTGCAAATTGGCTTGCCTCCTAAATTTGGTAGCTGTAAAGCCAATGTTGTGATATTCTTACCTTTCTTTAAACACGTTGAATTTATTCTTTTTTTTTTATTGAGGTTATGATAGTTTACAACCTTGTGAAATTTCAGTTGTACATTATTATTTGTCGTCACATTGTAGGTGCACCACTCCACCCTTTGTGCCCACCCCCACCCCCCCTTTCCCCTGGTAACCACTAATCTGTTCTCTTGAACACGTTGAGCTTTTTAAAGGCAGCGTGTAAGAGGGGCCAGTTCAACTTCTGTGGTCTGGAATGACCAACACCCTTCCAAGGTCGGCAGCTGCTGAGTAACACTGACCCTACCCAAGCACTGAGGACCTAGTAACACTGTCTAGTAACACTGAGCAAAATCAGATGTTAGGAAGGAGGAAGAATATTAAACTTCAACTAATTTGCATTTTTAACTCACAAGGGCAAAAGCTTTTGCATATTGAATCTTTTGGACTGTAACAAGAAGTTTGGACTTTTTCTCTTTGGGATTTAACCTTCAGATTTTGATTTCTCAGGAGGAAATTCATAATGGGAGGGGGTTTATATTCAAATTGAAGCCATTTTATATGAGTGGAACTTTACTATTTAAATAATAAAAGATTTAATACAAATACATTATTGAAGTATCTTAATATTGAAGAACCTCTGACAATATGGCTGGATGAGTACCATTGGCCCAAAGAAAGAAATTACTGTATTTAAACTATTCCAGATTATATGAAAAGATATAAAGCTTACTAATTAATTGTATGAAGTTAGCATAGTTTTAATATAAAAATCTGATTAAAGATAGCAGATAAAGATATATTTCAGTTCTTGTTATTTGTAGTAGTTCTATAAAGTTGTCACAACACTTAATTAGTGAGTACCAAACCATCGCTCCTCGGGGAAACACACAGCTGGATTCCTACAGCCTCTGGTTGTAACATTTTCATCAACCAATCAGTATATAAGCTTGTTTTACGCGTGTTTCTGTCTAGAGACACCTTGTTTACTATATACCGTTGATTGACTAACACTGACCTCACAGCCCACTCACGCTCATGTCTCATGAAGCTTTTCTAATACACATCTTTGCTCCCTAAGGGACATCGCAGTCTTTTTGCATCTAGGCACACTGGACAGCACGTCAGCGCTATGCTTGGGGGTCATTTTAAACAGCAAAATCACCAAGGAAAAGCACAAAAATGCAAAAAACATGATACTAAATGTACCACCCAAGGAACGCTTGTTTACTGTATGAAAGCTGAAACAGAAAGGCAGAGAATCACCTCGTTCAACCTCAGCTGAGAACTTGCACATCAGGGGACTCAAATATTTTGCCACTTTGCACATGTCTGTGAATGACCATGAAAGTGCAGCGAGTATTGATTTGGGGTTACAAATACATGTTAGCAAGTAGGTGAATTTGCAAATACAGAATTTGCGAATAGTGAGGATTGACTGCATAATTTCATTCATATTAGCAACAGGGTTCTAATTGTGGACTAAGAACCCAAATGATGACAATTATAAAACACAGTTATACGTAGCTTAACAACGGGGATATGTTCTGAGAAATGTGCCATGAGGCGATTTTGTGGTTGTGCGAAAATCAGAGCAAACTTACACAAACCTAGATGGCAGAGCTTACTACATACCTAGGCTGTATGCTACTCATCTTAGGGGACCACTGGCATATATGCGGTCCATCGTTGACCAAAATGACTTTATGCGGCACATGACTGCAGTATTAAAGGGCAATGGACAGGACTTGAATAAATTGGAAGACCTACCATGCTTCTGGAGGGGAAGCCTTAAAAGATACAATTCCAGTTAGAATTTCAGTGGATAGTTTTTTAATAGACAAAGTATTTTAAAGTTTTGTGTAAAAATAGATATGCAAAAGTTATCCAAAAAATTTTAGAAAAAATAGAGAATATTAAAATTTACCATGAAAGTATTGTAAATAAAACAATGTGGCATAGGCAAAGGAATAAAAAAAATAGAGTTTAGAAACAGATCTGTGGGGATGTAACACATGTCCACATGCATGTCAATTCACCAGAGGACAGAGGGATGTTTTTTATAGATGGCATGGTGATTGGCTTCACAGATCAGAAGAAAACAGACTGAGACCCAAACGTCCCATAATATACACAAAAATGAATTTAAGATGGTTAAGTTAAAGTTCTTGATCTTTATAACTGTAAAAATTTTTAAGATATATATTTTATAACCTTGGGCAGCGTAAGCCTTTAGGAAACCCAGAATCCATAAAGCATTGACTAGCTAAAAATTAAAAATCTCCGTATGTGAAAGGACAAGATTAAGAACCAAGTTAAAAGACAAATGAGTCTGGGAAAAAACATTATTAACACATGTGAAAGACCAAGTGTTAACGTTATTCAGCTTCTACAAATTCATAAGAAAAAGAACCTAAGATGACAGAGGGTAGAAACAGACATTCCCAGAAGAGAAAATGCCCATGAAATGACCAACAAACATATATAAATATGCTCAACTTGACAAATAGAAATGCCAATAAAAATAACAGGAAAATCATTTTATGCCCATTAGAGTGGAAATAAGAAGCAAGCTTGTGCTCACAGAAGTCTAAGTAAACAAGTATCTACTTGTGGTGGGAACAAGACGTGTTAGTATAACTCTTGAAAATAATATGGCAATATTTATTAAAACATCAAATATCTGTGCTTGTAAGTACTCTTAACCCATCTATAGTAATCGTAGGAATCCATCCTCCAGAAATCAAAGTATCATTTTAATATACATTCACATATATTTACTTATCTATTGCAGCATTATTTATAACAGAAAAAATGGAAACAGTATGGATGTCCATCAATAAACAGTATAGCCATGTTACAGAATAGCCTGCATCTATGAAAAAGAATGTCTGCTGACTTTTTCTCTTAGTGCAGCGGCTCTTTCCCGAGGTTATGCCTTAAGACCTTGTGAGATTTTGCTCTAAATTTCTCTAGAAGCTCCCTTGGCTTTGCAGTTCTGGCTAAACTTCAGATAGGATAATATTACGGAAAAATTGTGTTTGTGATCTTGCATTTAGTAGCAAAACAGGTGTCCCTCTCTGGGGCCACCCACATGATCCTGCTTATGTGCTTAACCGGTTCACAGCTTTTTCTCCTCTCCCCCTGAGAGGCGGAGGAAATAGCGTCATCCTTCTACCAAACTGTTTTGGGTTTCACTGGCCCCAGTGTGCATTGCCCCAGACCCTTAGAAATATGACCACTTGGGTAGAACCATGTTAAAAGATTTTTTAAAAGATGATTTAAGAAAACCATCGGGGAGAGGGGAGGTGAGGATAAAAAAAACACAGTGTGGGTTTTTCAATAACATCTTGAACTTACAACTGTGAAATATCGTCTTTGAGCCATTAATGAAACCCACATTGCGCCAATGGCCTTGATGTTGAACACAGAGGAGGAGGCCACTGTATTTACTGTCCTTTGGCTGTGTGCTCCCCATTATGTTCCTATTCCCTTTTGTGCTAGAAGATAACTTCTGGAGCTCCCATTGCTTAAATGACATTTCTCCTGGGAAGAACTGGTTTAGAAATTCAAATAACGCTTGACTATCTGTTCCACGGCTACCTGTGGAGCCTGAATAACTTTCGGGGCAGTGACTCTGGCCTGCTCTCCTCGGTTTGGGTTGATGAGAATTCCCCCAGAGCCTAAACCTTTCAAATTCAGCCCAGTGGGACAGCAGTCTTACAAATTAGTAGAGGTGCACAAGCCCTAAAGGAAATTGAAAATCTTAGAAATGGCAGATTTCTAGACTGGTAGAGACTTCAGAGGTTTTTTATAGTCCGCCCCCACTTACAGATGGAAAGGAAATACGAATTCCAGAAAAGAAGACTCACTTTAAGCCTCTGATGGTTGCTCTAGACCTGGGCGCTCCTCAGCCAGTGCCTCTCAGGAATGTGGTCTGTGGACAAGTGGCGCTGAATCACCCAGAAGCATTGTTAAAAAGGCAGATTTCAGGGGCTGGCCCCGTGGCCGAGTGGTTAAGTTCGCGCGCTCTGCTGCAAGCGGCCCAGTGTTTCGTTGGTTCGAATCCTGGGCGCGGACATGGCACTGCTCATTAAACCACGCTGAGGCAGCGTCCCACATGCCACAACTAGAAGAACTCACAATGAAGAATATACAACTATGTACTGGGGGAGCTTTGGGGAGAAAAAGGAAAAAAATAAAATCTTTAAAAAGAAAATGCAGATTTCACAGAGACTGCCATCCAGTGGGTCTGGAAGGGGACCCAGAAGTCTGGGTTTTAAAGTCCTCCAGGCAATTCGTACATTTTCTAAAATGTGAGAACCACTACTCAATCTATGTACCCCGAGGTGCTTGCCCTCCGCTGAGGAGGCCGGCTGGCAGGCGCATCCGAAATTGTTAGACAGCCGAGATTCAGAAATGGAGCCCTAAGCCACCCACGACATTTTCCCTGAAAGGCAGAGTTGTTCTTCCTGGTCATTTAAACGAGTGTGACTTCTAGTACTGCTAAAATTGAAGCTGACATTTTGTCTGATTTCTGTGCCTACATAAGCAAATCAACGATTCGGCCCATCTGGAGAGGTAGCCGTTCTCCTCAAATTTAAGAACTCCTGCTGGAGAGAGAGAATCTTTTCTACTTTAACTGACTCTAGGAACTCAACAAGGCCATAGTCTAGTGGATCTGGAATTTAAAATATCTAGTTTTCGGGGAAACAGTGGATAGGGTAGCAGCAATAAATTTTGCAAAATTCTAGTTATAAGTTGAAGCTGAGTGATGGTTGAATGAGGGCTCATTAACCTATTTTCTTTTGGGTATGAATATTTCTATAGTAAAAATGGAAAAAAATTTAAATGTCGAATTTACGTTTGTCTCAGTTATTGAGGAGCTCTGAGAGGCCCTCATATGATGAACGTCAATGAGGACCAATCAAGTCACACTGATGAAATACAATTTCCCAATACTGCAGCTGTAAAAAATCCTGCATCACACACTGAATGTCAGGCTTCCACTTGTAATTGATAACCTGTTCTACTTTCCATGGGGACTAATATCAGTGAGCTATTGCTACAAACTGCTGTATGACATGCCATCCCAAAACATGGTGGCACCAAAAAATAAACTTTTATTCTGGATCATGTGCGAGCTGGTCAGCTGGGGCAGGCTGGCTCCAAATTGTGGACCAAGTGAGGCAACACTGATGATCTCAGCAGTTGAAGGGTATTTCAGGTGTTTCGCATTTCCTGGGATTGCTGAGCTGCCCACAGCATGTTCTTCTCAAGACTATGCTGTTCTCAAGAGAACAAGCCTCTTCGTGCATCATGTTGCTAATACCCTGTTGGACAAAGCGGATCACATGGTAGAGCCCAAAGCCAAGGGGGAGAACACTCCACCTAGAAAGAAGAGCTACAAGGTCACATGGCAAAGGGCCTGCATATGGAGTGGCCAATAACCTCTTCGCCATAGGGCTAGTCCATTGGTTTTTCCATTTCCAATAAAAAGAAAGCTCACCCCCCGTGTGTATTTGAAGTGACCCAGGCCTCTGTTTCAGGCAGGTCACCCTGTGGAGGGACCCAACAGAAGCTCTTTCCCCAGTCCAATTTTCCTTGGCTTTGGCAGGACCGTTTCTAACCCTGGCTCTCAAATCTAAAATTATGTCAGTGACTAGATGGTTACACTATATAAAATCCAAAGGCTGTCAAATTGGATCCAGACATCCAAGGGATAAATAAGCACATTCATAGGGTGGCTGAATATATTAAAACCCAGCAGATCTGCGTTATCAGGAAGCTGTATGAAGTCTGCACAGACCAGCTTACATCTACCAAGAAGCTGGAAAACTCTTCCTCGGTTGTTAACAGACATTGTGGGTCATCCACTCTGCACTGGGAAAGTTGCTTTTCTTTAAGGCCAGATAGGAAAAAGCCCAAAACTTTAAAGCTGAAATTAAAATGAATATTTAATCGCACTTCATGTGTATGTATATATTTAGCTTCTACAACTTGTTTCAGTTCATGAGAAGATTTTTATTCACTAGGAGGCATATTCCAGAACCCCCTCAGGAAAAATAAATCAGCAATTTTCCTTTTGGGACTTGCTGTTATGGGCTTCCATTCCTGGTAAATTATTACCTTCGAGTTTAGACAGGACAAACATCTGGGCTTTAATGTAGACACAGTTATCATTCTCTTCTAATGTGGAACATAAGGCTTGCGTGTCCCATTCACTTAGGGAAAAGATGTGGCAGATTGACGATGAAAGTGGTCCCAATTCCCCACCTCTCCCTGAATCCATCCATACCCTTTGCAATGTGACTTAGAAGCAACTTCCTCTCACCAAAATGTGGAGCCTGTTTCTCCACTTCTTGGATCTGGGCCAACCTTGTGATTTGTTTTGGCCAATAGAATGCTCTGGAAGAATGGCGCATCAGTCTAAGCGTAAGGAGGTTTTCGTGCTTCTGCTCACTCAGAACGCTGCTCAGTAGCCATGCGAACCAGTCCAGGCTGGCCTGCTGGAGGAGGAGAGACCATACGGAGCAGAGACGGCTCATCCCAGCTGGCACCCTCGCTGATCTGCTGACGTGACCTGACCACGTGAGCCTGGCTGAAATCAGCCAAACCTGCTCATATCAGCAGAACTGCCCAGTGGATCCCCTGAACTTGAGAGCAAGAATAAATGTCGATTGTTCTATGCCACTGAAGTTCGTGGGCATGAATAAGGGACATGGGAGGACTGATGGAACTTAATAAGAAGTGACCCTGCTGAACAGAGGGAATGATTTTCTCTTCCTGGTGGGATTAGGTGACAGTGGGGACCAGCCTTAAGGGGAGGACATCAGCAGAAGAAAAATGAATTATTTTAACATGCCCTGGATTGGTTAATGATTATATATTGTTGGAATAACAGTTTATTTATTCCACAATATTTTGCAAATATTGTAGTGTTAGGATCCTCGGATGAAACAAAACTCTTAAGCAGATGGGAGCTAAACTGCTGGTTGCAGGAACAGATCGAATGTGAGAGAGGGAAGGGGGCAGGAGTGGCTAAAACCTAAGCCCTTGAGTTATTGCATGCAGATTCTCTGTTCCATCTTCAAGAGACGTGTCAGAAGAGTTCAAGAGGCTCCTTTCAACTGACTTTGGGTACTTGGGAGACTCTTTGTGGGAGCCACAACTTAGCATGATCAAGGCATAGTACGAGTGCCTCATTCTTTTGTTTTCTCTTTTTTTTTGGTGAGGAAGATTGGCCCTGAGCTGACATCTGTTGCCAATCTGCCAATCTTCCTCTTTTCACTTAAGGAAGATTGTCCCTGAGCTAACATCTGTGCCAATCTTCCTCTACTTTGTATGTGAGGCACTGCCACAGCATGGCATGATGAGCACTGTGTAGGTCTGAACCTGAGATCTGAACATGTGAACCCTGGGCCACCAAAGCAGAGTGCTCAAACTTAACCACTATGGCACCAGGCCGGCCCCACAACTGCCTTATTCTTTATAGCACTGGCATTCTAGGTAGGCATTAGATAACTTGATGGGCTTCGTCTTTTCAAATGATGGAAAGTCTAGCAAGAAGATCCAGTATTTTCCTCCCCAAAGAATAATTCCAAATGCTAGTCAATTTCTCTAGCTCTTCTTGACAGTAGATGACAGATGGGTCTGAAAAAATGAGACTGCCATTCTAGCAAGTCAGGCTTCCTCTGAGTTCCGCATGGAAGAGGCAGGGTGCTACGAGGCAAGCTGATGCCTCCGAGCTCCAGTCCTTCCAGTACAGCTAGCTAAATGCAAATCCAGTACAGCGTCACCTGCTGCTTTCTCCACATACCCGCTTCCATCCCATACTGGCCTTCAAGAGAAACTAGAAAAGCATTCTGTCCTGTGCAGGTAATTAGCTGCCCTCTGCCCTGTCCCCTCTTCTTGGGCTGCCTAGAGTAATTTGGGAACACTACATTTCTTGTATGTTTAAGGCACTTCATGCTTTAAAAGTGCCGTCAATGTCTTAACTTATTTAAAACATGAAAATGATTCGCTAGGAAAGAAAGGTCTTCTTATTGTTTGATAGATAAGAAAAACTGAGACACAAAAGCTCAGAGGAGACTCCAGGAGTCCATGACTAACCCACAGCCTGATTCCTGATGACTCAACAGACAGGCAGCCTGTACGCACGACACTGACTCAGCTCATAAACTTCTTGACATCGCTCTACTGTTGAAAATTGCTGCAGAAGACATCTTCCCAGGCACTAGAATCTTCCTGGAGGAGTTTTTGACTTTGCTCGTTTGAAGCTTTCTGTTTGGGTGCCTTAAAGTGAGTAACAGCAGAAGAGAAAGGAAAAGTTTATTTTCATGCTGCTGAGTCTAACGACAAGTAATCAGTTCCATGGGTACTGTTTCCATTGACCTTTTTCCACGTGGAGCTCTCAGGAAATCCCATGACTATTGATCCCCTCCAATTTTAATGCTTTAATGATGTTGTTTCCATTCACAAGCAATACGATTATGTACACTCTGAATTGTGTGAATACATATGTACAAATTTATACACGTATTTTTGTTGTCCTCGCAAAATCCTCATTGCAGTTAAAATGGTCTGTGAACGTCTTTCCTAAGCCCCCTCCAGCTGTGTCAAACGGCATGCTGTAAATCAGACTTTTCTTTCTTTGTTTGTTTGTTGGTTGGGATTCTGTTTTAACGTGCCAAGCATTTTGGATTATCCAAAAGAGATTACTGTGGAAGAGGTTTGTTCTCTTTCTCTTTTCTCCCCGCTCCCTCCTTCTCTTCCAAAGGACTCTTTCTCCATGTAAGAAGTCAAAACTTCCTGTGTTATTCTTTGGATTTCTCCCTACAACATTCAAGCCTTTGTCTGGGCCAGAAGAAGAGTCGAAGAGGCTCCCTCCAGACTGGCAGCCAGCTTTCAAAGTCTCCCCTTTCCAAGTGAAGAAATAAATTAAAGCTGACACTTGGAGTGTGTGTACGCCCGCTGCCTTCAGATTTGTGCTTGCACGAGCTTATTTATTTTTGCTCTGTTGCAAAAAGATTTATGACCCCTAATTATGAATTCTGACACTCTGTGCTACATGGATGCACTTAGATTGATTTTCACTTTCTGATGGTTTTGAAAAGCTTTCCTTTTCAACTCTAAACCCTGAAGGGCAACAAGGGTACCTTTTGAAAGAGAGTCTGGCCAGCGCCACCACCTACAAAGGCTGTGTTTGCACGGCTGGGGCTTCATCAGGGCCCGGGAACTGACGGGTGGGTAGTAAATTCAGCCACTGCTTTATTTACTCTTTCTTGGCTCTTTTCTCTTTGAGGGAATTGAAGCGACTATATAAAAAATGTGTTTCTAGATAAAAGCTGGCAAGCAGAGTGTCAGCCTAGAAATAACCTTTTCAAGACATTTCAGGAAAACAAGAGTACTTCATTATTTGAAGTTTAAAAAAGATAACAGTTGATGGCTGATTTGGCTGGGATCATGCGGTTGGCTCAGCAAGTGAGAAATTGCATTGATTTTGCAAAACAGAAAAACTGACATGGACTTCATGCCCAGTTCATTCCAACCGACATAGAATGATGCGGGACCCTTAGGTTTTCTTCCACTAAAGCGCAGCTCACAGCGGTTCTGCAGAAGCAAGAAAGAAGAGAGGTTGCTCTGATGGATGCAGCCATAGTTGTAGAACTTAGAACCAACTCTCGGACCCCAAGAGTCCCACAGGAAGAACAGAGGTTCACTCTGGAGAGGGGAGTGTAATGAAGGACATGAGCACCACCTAAAAATCCAGGCATATTCTGGAACCTGGGCAGGATTCTTAGCTCCTCCCATCCCACCTCCTTCCCTCAGGCCCAGCCTCCATCAGATGTGGCATCAATGTGTCAGCTCGCTAGAGACCTCCTGGGAGGGATGGGCTTTTTCTTTTTTTTACCAGAATATTGTTAGGGAAAAGCAAAACAACTTAATTGATAAAATATTTTAAAGCATTATAATCTAAATTTTAAAACAAACCTAGGTATATTATGGAATAGCAGGTTAAATCAAGACGACACTTAACATACTCTAGGCCTCCGCTGAACAGGCTGCTTTCCCAGGAATCTCTGTCACTCACCCCTAGATGGCAGAGTGCTTTGGGGGTAACTTTGAGAAGCAATGGTCTCTAACACTTGCTACGGCTGTCCCCCAACCCTGCTAGATGAACAGGGTGGAGATAGATCTCCTTACTGAAGAAAATAACTAAATTTTATCTGTAAATTCAGCCTTGCAGGAAGGGAGCAAGTCAAACCACGACAGCTAGAGAAGCTATTTCTTCCTCCTTCTTCCCACACCTTCTGTCCTAAGGTTTACCATTAAGTAGCCGTGGAGACACCCTCAAATGTCTGAGCCAGAGTCCCTAAGTCTGGAATCCAGGTTCCTGAAAGATTGTTCTAACTACCAAGATTTCTGCCTAACTTGCTCCAAAACTCCCCCCAAATGAAAGTGTCCCCTTGGGCAGCTGTTTTGAAGACCCATACCAGGGACCTGGCCATTGGGATTTTTCAACCCATGAACTAGGATGTCCCTGTTTTCAGTACATAGCCCCATAAAGCCCTCTGTGCAAGAGTCAGCGATTTTTGGAAAATGCCAATTAAATCATGGTGATGTCTTGTTCGCTTAAACATCTCTGGTGATTCCCCATGAGCTTGAAACAAAATACAAGCTCCTGGTCATGGCCTGGGTAACCCGCAGGATGCCTTTCTGCCCACCCCATCTCCTACCTCTCTCCCTAGATCCCACTAAGCTTCAGCCACACTGGTTTTCTTTCACTCCTACGGCTGTGCCTAGCTCACTGTTATCTGAGGGAGTAGAGCTGCATGGAATGTTCTGTCACCAAGATCTTTGCATAGCTGGTCACTTCCTCACACTCCTGTCCCTGCTCAAACATCACCTCTCTGAAGCTTCTCTGACAACTCCATCTGGTCTCCTACCCACCCCCACACACCCAGCCCAGGGCTGCATTCAGAAACGTGTCACCCTCTTTTACTTCCTTCGTGGAACTTAGTATCTGCGGTTATCTTGTTCATTTAGTTGTTTACTGCTATATTGGCCTTCCTTCTCCCACCCCTACCCCTATCCTTGAATTCAAACACCCTGAGGACAAAGAAGGCTTTTTCTGCCGCGTGCCATTCAGTGTCCTCAGTGCCTGGCACAGAGCCTGTTACACAGAAGGAGCACAATGAACGTTTGTTGAATGAATGAATGAGTGAATGAATGAGTGTGGCAGGCCTTGTGCTAGTGGCTGAGGATCAACAGTGAGCAAGCACTGACTCTCACCTACCTCCACGTGGCCTGCAGCTCAGTGGAGACAGAAAATCGCATGCTCACCCACACACTGTTCGTGGTGAGTGCCGTGAAGGAAACCCTCAGGGTGCTGGACAGATTTAACAGGAGTCTGGTCTAGTAGAAAGATCCAGGGGGCCTTTCCTGGGGAAGTGAAATTTGTAGATATAATCTGAAGCATGAGAAAATTTTTCCACTTGGTAATCTGGTGTTAATTTGGTAATTAGCCTAGCTCTAAGAAAATAACATAATGAGAGAAGGAAAATCACATGGGAGTGAGCGGCCCCCTAGAACAGCTGAGTCTCCCCATGCCCGGTGGATTGATTTCAGTTTCACAAGTCCTTTTATGCTTGAATTTACTTTTTCCCCTTTTCTTTTTCTTCTTTCTCTCCTTTTTTTTTTTGAAAAACATTAAGAAACTCTCCACACCAAATAAACTGAGTTTTTTCAACCTACATTTGCTCCCCTCCCCGCAATTGTTTGTTTCCAACACTGGTACTTTAAAAATATCTTTCCCTACACATTTTGCTCTTTTCTATTTGTCAGAAGGCGATGATTTCACACGCGTGTGACTGGAGTGGAGCTGCTCTTCCTTCTTCCAAAGTCCGCTCGGCGCTCGGGGACCAGCTGCCCCCTTATCACACACAAGCAGCCTCAGGGAGCCGACAGAGACCCACAGCGCCTGTCACCAGGCGGTGAGGCCAGCACTCCCGAGCCACCTGCTTTTCAAAAGGATAAACAGACAACTCAGAACCCAGCCAGGCTCGGCCAGGTACCTTTCTGTTTCTCCTTAAATTCTGTGTGCACTTCAAAGGAATTTGCTTCTGTGAGTCTCCTGAAAATGGTGGTTGTAAGAGCCATCTGAAACTCAACAAGTTTCTCCGCACCCTTTTGCCTTTCTCAGAGAAGAGCCGCAGTGAAAGCAAAGTGGAGCCTAGAGACTTAAGAATGGCTGGAGGTTTCAGATGCTGTCCGCTGGGAAAATCGGTCGTTCCTTACCTCATTCTCAGGGCTCTGCCTCTGTGGGGTGGGTCTTCTTTTCAGCCATTTCTGCCTCAGAGTGAATGACCGAATCCTGCCTCCGTGCTTTGATCACTGGTACATTTCAAGGAGAGGAGTTCCTGTCCCGAATCAGGGACACTTCAGTTATGGTCAGTTAGAAAATGCTAGTTCTCCAGACCAACAGTTGAAGTTCCAGCTGCTAGACTGATGCATGAGTTCCTCATTAGCCAACTGCCGCCCTCCAGTTGGATGAAGGACAGTGCACTGGAGCCCTTGCATCTGAGGAATGTGCTGTGTGCCATGTACCAGATGGCCCCAAGCTCTCAGGACTCCGAGTGCCCCACATATCTCTTAAATAAAAGAGCAAATGTCCCCTTCAGGGGATGGAAGGATGGAAGTAATGGAAGGAAGAAGATGATTGTTTAAGGCCTGCAAACTTTGAACAATTAGTTGAATATAAAGTTGATGTTAATCTGAATAACACACATTTTCAGGTAAAAGGGTCAGATCTTTGTAGGCAGTGATTATCACAAACAAAAAGATCCGGCTTTGGGGATAAGGGTGTTTGGAAATCAAAAAGAGAAAATATTCTGGGATGAAAAATTTTCCTTAGATGCTCTGTGAGTAAAGATTGGTCCTTTATGTAAAATTTGAGATGGAAAGAAGACCACATCCAGGAAACAAAAAGCTTACAACAGGGTTTTGGAAACAAGGTCTTTTTAGACAGATGGATGTAGTTTTGGAATTGTCTTTTGGAAATTGTTTTTTAACTCTTTGACCTGAAATTGTGCTTAAAATTTTGAAGAATAAAGAATTCTTTTGGTGTTGGTTATAGAATGTCCTGTTCAGAATTCAGCATTTATTTTATCGAGATATATTTGATTTAGTAGGATAGGAATATTTTCTTTCTCTTCCAGTCTCTTCAGACTGAGAGAATCTAAATTCAATCTGAAAGAAAAGAAAACTATGCTGTTGCTCCGATAGAGGACAGCTGGCTTGTTTAATGGTGGTGTCTCAAATCAAGAACGGGGGACACAGCTGAATGGGAAGAAAGGTATGTTACGTGTTTTCTAAACTCTTGGTTCAAGATGAAGCTATATTCGTAGCACTAGGGGGAAGTCTTCCATTCTTTGCTTCAGAAATTTATAAAATACTGGAAATCAGGTGTTTCTGACCTGTTCAGTTCCCACTTTTAATGGATTTTAAAAATTTGGCTGAAGTTCTTCCACATGCTAGATATCTCAATATGTGTTTCTTGTTAGACGGCCTCAGTATGTTTTAACTTTTGCTGGTTGAAATTATTCACCTGGCCTGAGGTCAAATGGTGTTGTTTCACATTTTGCTTGACAGAAGCGTCACTGGACTCCATTGTTTTTACAGCAAAGGATCAGTTTCAATGAGGTGGTAGGGAATTTCACTTCTAATGTGTCTGTTTAGCAACACATTCACCAGGCATTCAAATCTTCTGGAGAAGATATAAAACCATGAGGGCTGTATCTGGAGTTTCAATGTGGTGGTTCCTGATCTGAGCTGGGCTGGTTCACACGTTGTCAGGCTCATACACCAGCAAGGGAGAAGGTCAAGTGTAACATTCTTTCCATCAGAGGCAACAGAGCAGTGGCTTTGCTTGCTCAAGGATTATGTAAGAAATTGAGATGTCTGGAGGTCATCGATGGTAACCAGAGGAGAAAATTGAACTGAACAGGCTGCTTCCACTTAGCGAGGCCCCTCTAGGAGCTTATTTACAAGTCTCAGAGTCCAGCTCTGGTAGCGCTCAGTTTCACAGAGTCAGAGAAAAGCTGTAAAATAAGCTTAAATCAGCCCATCCAACATTTGAAAGGGCAAAAGAAGGGGGAGGGGGAGAAGGAACAAAGCGGAGGGAAGAAAGAGGACTCATTCCAGAATCCGCCTAATTTATTCCTTTCCTCTTTATCTTTGTCTCCTTGGCTCTCTTCTTCACAAAGTCTGCAAGTGGAGCAGATGGGGGTGAATGGCCAAAATGGTAGCCATCTCTGCTGCTCTGGTGGTAAAGCCTCTGGACTTAGGCGGCCATTTTCCCTTGGATCATGGATGGCCAAAGTCATATTCTATTAGCTCAACAGCACATGCAAAATAATAACCATAAACTCAGAAATGTGCTGTGGAATTTTCTCCAGCTCTCTTAACGAGCTTTGCAAAGCTCCTCTGTCAAGGAGAGCGGGGAATGTGTAATTTCAAACACATTTTTAATAGTTGCTCTTGGCTCTATCCGAAGAAGAGGTAGGCATGCTGACGCGGCTCTAGGAGAGGCAGCAACTTTACAAGAGTCATGTTAAACAAATCACCCAGGTGCTAGTAGCACTTGGAAAGCATGGGGAGCTGCCTGGGAAGCTGGGGCTCGTCAGGCAAAGAGCGGCACTGGAGTTGAATGTGTAGCTCTGGAAGTCACACCAGGATGGCGGATGGCGGGTACACATACAGATAGGCACCTTCACAGCTCTCTGTTCAAATCACTCTCAGTTGCACCCACTTTTCAAAGTCCTTTTCCCTCCTATAACCAAGCAGGATTTTGTAAGACAGAGGATAGAGGCAGCAAGAGCGGAAATGCTGGCAGGTGCCAGACCACCAAGAAGCATCAGTTAAGATGCCCGGAGCTCTTGGCTCTTGGCTGTAGCTGCAGACAGATACCTAGTGTAGCTCAAGAAATGTCTTGGACCCATTGAGGAGGACTCAGAACTCCTGGAGACCAGGGGGAAGGAGGTATGTGATTCCTGGGCTTCTCTTGCTCAAGAACCCAAAGGAAGACTGATCAGGAAAGACGTGAAGAACTGACAAGAAAACCTTGTACTCAGGAGGAAAACAGTTATATGAAATAAGAGCTCTGTGCCTTGCTGCCTCTCTCCATTTCCCATCAGTATAAGTACCTGACCATGCTTTCTTAATTCATGGTAAGATAACAGGTCAGAATATTTGAAAACAAAACAATTTTGAAAAACCTGTGACCATGTTTACTGTAATATAGGTTTAATTCAATGAATCTACCAAAGTAATAATGCTTTTCAAATAAGGAAATGATGCCACCTTTATTGAAAAAAATCATTTCTATCTTTTCTCCAGTAACTGGCAGTGGGAAAGTTATTTCCTCATGATCACTTTCAATGTATTATGTGTCTATAAGGAAGAGAGGAGTGGGAGGTTTCTTGAATTAGCGGCTATAAAAGACATTAGGGATCACCCATTCTAAGCCCCTCGTTTCACTGATGATGAGACTGGGGCTCAAAGAGATGACAAAATCAGTAGCTGAGAAACCCAGGGCCCCATTTCTCAGCTTAATGTTATTTCTACTCCTTCTGCAGCCTGCTGTGGGTGTGCTTCATCTGGGCCCATTGTGTCCTGAGGGCTTCTGCTCTGGGCCATCTGCCCTTCCCATCTCAGTGTCTGCAGTGGAAGATGGTGAGCGTCTCCCTCAACTCCCAGACCGTTAGCAGCACTGCAGCCCAAGTGGGATCCTCGGGAAGGAAAATGCTGAGTGGGGTCTGGCTTTGGTACAAGTAGGCTAATCGTGGTGAGTGGCTGGTAGGAGCTGTGAGAGAGACATGAGCTCCCCGCAGTGCCATTTTCCTCCCCAAGCCCCAGATTTATCCTCCCAGTCTCCTTTAGCTCATCTATTTCTTCCCTGACAAAAACATCTGGCTGTTTCAAAACTGAAATTTTCATGCATTTCAGCTCATGTAGGAATGTCGAAAAGCTGTTCTGAAAAACACAGCTCCTCCCTGTGCCAAACCAGTTGGGCTGGAATGAACAACTGTTGTTGTAAATCTCCACTCCGCCTCTTCAACAGCCCCAGAAGGTACAAAATAGAATGTTTCATGAGACCAGCCAGACGAATTGAAGAAGGCTTGCCTAGGGAGCCCCGTGCGTGAAGAGTATGGAAACACCCCTTTCTCTCCTCTCTCCTCCGACTCTTTCTTTCAGACAATTTCTGGGACTGCTGGCAAGAGAACAGCATGTCAGGGTTCTCTGTGTTCACAACAAATTCCTTTGTGTCTTTAAGTGGAAAAATATTTTATGACATGGCAGACCAACTGCTTGTTCTGAGAGTGATTCACAAAGAAAACTCATCGACCTAATGATTTGTGTCCTCGCCAAGACCGAGGCAGGGAAAAGGATGAAAAAAAAAAATGACCCAGAATCGAAAGTCTGAGAGGAACTTTGGAAGTCACTGAAGGTGCTAGGCTACCTTCCCACAGCGGACTGTGGGACTTTCTCATTTGCTGCCCATTATTTCAAAACTAGTACACAGGTATCCTTGTCCATAGGGTGAACCACCTGCCCCCAAATGCCACACACAAATATCCTATCCACTTGGGCTTCATTTCAGTATTTTACTTACTATTTCCTAAGAACGTGCATTCTCATCAAGATGATGTGTTGCAACTCTTGGGGCTCCATACACTTAAGAACTATTAAGAGAGTCTCTTTAGTGCTTCTAGAATCAGAGGACATGGACCAAAGGAGGCTCAAGAACCATCTAGTTCAATGTACCATATACTGCAGGATTACTTTCTGCAAAATACGTAGCAGATGACTTTGATCCAGTCTTGCCACCACGGGGAGCTCACTGCTTCACAAGGCAGCCCATGTTAAACAGCTGTGGTTGCTAAGAAGTCCTTTGTTCTCTTGTTGAACAAGTCTGTCTCCCTGTTGCTCCTGACTTCCTTCCGCAACTCCTTCTTTTTTTTCTGTTTTGCTGAGGGAGCTTCACCCTGAGCTAACATCTGTTACCAATATTCCTCTTTTTGCTGGGGAAGATTGCTCCTGAGCTAACACCCGTGCTCATCTTCCTCTATTTTGTATGTGGGTCGCCACCACAGCATGGCTGCCAATGAGTGGCATAGGTCCACGCCCAGGAACTGAACCTGGGCCACTGAAGCAAAGTGTACTGAACTTAACCACTAGGCCACCAGGCTGGCCTCAGCTCCTTCTTCTTGATAGACAATCCTTTAAATATTTGAAGAGAGTACTCACATTTCCCCAAACTTCCTTTTCCAAGCAACACATCCTATGTTTTCAGTAATTTCTTGCGTTTTTCAGAACTCTCCTCATTCGGTCTTCCTCCTCTGCTCACATTCTAGTTATTCTTAATCCTCTGATCTTTTTCTTAGGAACTTATGCCAGCCTGAGTTTCCTTCATCCTGTTCTTCTGTGATTTATTTTTGGACACTAAATATAAAACTTTGCTTTTCTTCCATGTTCAAGTTCATTCCATCAATTTTAACCAATATTTGAGATTGTTGATGGCATTTTGAATCTTGCGTCTGTCTTCTGTGGCACTGGCTATCTCTCTTGATTTTTTTCTCTTGCAATGTTGATCTTTTCTCTCTTCATAAAAGTCACTGATAAAAAAGCTAAAGTTGGGGCATAGTGATTAAGTTTGGTGCCTTCCACTTTGGCAGCCTGGGTTTGCAGGTTCAAATCCCAGGTGCAGACATATACCACTCGTCAGCCACACTGTCTCAGCAACCCACACATAAAGTAGAGGAAGATTGGCACAGATGTTAGCTTAGGGCTAATCTTCTTCAGCAAAAAAAAAAAAAGAAAAAAAAAGTTAAAGTTTAGAAATAACTCTCTAGATGTTATCAGGCTATTAATCACACTTCAGATTCAATTGTTTGCCCGTTTCAAATCCAGCTAGCCTTGTAATCATCCAGCCTGGATTTCACCATACTTTCTTTAAAAATATTGTTGGATGTCTTGTCACATGTTTTGCTGAAATCCTTGCATAACATGTCCACTGTGGTTTCTTCATCTATCAACCAGGAAATGCTGTCAATAACAGAACTAAATCTAGTGAAGGAGCCTATATTGGCAGTGAGGGGCGCAGCTTTCTTTTCTAAATACCCTTCTTGTAAACCTATTTGCTTTGCTGCCTTTGCTGCTGGCGTCCTCCTGGGTTTCCCTTTGGGGCCCCTTTTCTCCTTTGTTCAGAGTACCAACGTGCCTTTTGTTGACCATCAGAGAATTTATCTGACCCACCCCCTTGGTTCCGACTAGGTTGCCCTCCAAGATAACACCGAACTTTAATGGCAGCCCTGTGTGCCTCAACCCAAAGGGTGAGGAAGGGAAGTTTGTGGGAGCTCCAGTAACTGGGGTAATCATTCCTATCTTCTGAGAGGCTGCTTGTTTCGCAGAGCTGGGCCTGCTCCTTGCTTTCTCCTTGTTGTGCCTCTGGCAGCTCTCCCCATGCATGCAACCCACTCTCCAAACGCTGCACCCCAACATGGCAGACAGGTGCACCGGTTGCCCCGTGGGAATCCTCCAGCTGCCCAGGCAAGGCTTCTTTTAGCCTTGTGGAAAAAGGCCTCGAGGGATCTTTCCTTCAATGCTCTTTTCTAAACCATGCTAAGCAATGTTAGACCAGTTCTGGTATTAACAAACCTTCACCTCTTCTTTTTTCTCCTTTCCCGACACTCTTCTTCATTAGCAATAAGCAAGAGAGCTCATTCATTCATTCATTCAGCAGGGTCAAGTACCTACTATGTGCCAGTCTGAGGTAGGCACTGGGGATTCAGAGGTGAACAACACAGCAGAACTCTGCCCTCCGATAGTTGGCTGTACAACTAGGAAGACAGGTTTTAAACATATAAAAACAACAGTGTGAGAAGGGGGTTATGGGAAGTTCAAGGGCATACCTCAGTCTAGAGCTTGGGCAATGATGTGGGAGGTAACGTAGGAAGGGTGGCTGATCACCTGAGTGCACCTAACAGCCTAAGAGAAGCCAGTTGTCCCTGGGGACCGTGCCCAGAGTTAAGTCCCCCAAAACCCTTCTGAACTCCCCCAAAGTGGAGAGACCCATATGTATCCTGCTAAAGGGATCTAGTAGGATCTCATTTCATGGCCCATCTCAATTTAAACTCTGCGGTTGTCACAGCCTTTGCTGATCTCCAGATGATTCACCCACCTGCCGGGTGATCTATTTTTGTAGGAGAAATGTCCGTAGACCTTTCCTCTCATGGCTGGAGTCAGCAGCTCTCCCCACTGAGTTTTCCTTTCCTCTCCAAAACACCAGCTGTGCCCAGAAGTGCCCCAGTTGCCTGTTAGAATTCCTGACTGTTCTATCCCGGGAGCGTTGGATTTCAGAACCTGGGGGGGCAGACGTAGTTTTGACGACCCTAACCATGGCTCCATTTATACGGCCCAGCAGGATCAGTGGAGCGCTCTGTCTTCTAACACCCCCTTCCCAGTGGCATCGAGGGCTCCTGGCCTGGCCCGCCTCCTAGCACACAGACACCTGGGTCCTGCAGATCCTATGCAGCCAGAAGAAAGGCAGGTGGAAGGCAATTTTATGAGAAGCACCTTCTCAGCCTTGTCCATCTTGAGAAGGGCTGCCCCACTCCTTAGGGCCAACCTCCGCCTGGCCTGCCCCGCCTCAGTCCTCTCCTCCTAAGACTCATCTTGCTGGCTGTGGTTCACAGCCACCTTGTCATCTTGCTAGGCATTCCTTCCCCTTTCCCAGGCCATCCCAGGGCTCTTCCCCTCCAGAAGCACCTCAAATGGGAATGAGAGGCTTTGCACAGAAACTCGGAGTCGGAGCACCGAGGAATGCATCTGCAAATGTGGAAAATTTCTCTTTTGCATTCTCCCTAAACATTTGACAAGAATTAAAGTTTCCCCCAGGGGAACCAATTTCACATATTGAAACCAAACTTTTTTCCTTCTTATATTCTCTCTCCCCCTCAGTCTCGGATTCAAAAGGAATGATTTCCTCTGAAATAAAGCCACTTGTGCTCCAAGGGCAGTGGTAAACACTGCCTGCCTAGACTACCCCCGGTTTAAATTAGGGTGCTGTGGCCTGGGTTCACGTTTACTGTTCTGAATGTGTTTCAGGCCTGTCACAACTCATATCCTACCATGGCACCGAGGCCCGGGGAAAGGCAAAACCTGTTTTCCCTGGAAAAATAATAAAATGTGGAGCCGGTTTCTTTTAAAATGGCTTCTGTTTCACAATTCGAGTTTTTTTGTCAGGAAATGATTACCCATTAGGCCTTTAAGGGGAGGAAGGGGGAGGTGAGGCGGAGGGGGCAGGAAGGGGAGAGAGGAGGGGAAGGCAGAATGGAAGGGGTCTGCTCTGTCCTCTGCCCGGAGTCCGGCTGGGTCTCAGGCCCTCCACTTATTCTTCAAAGTCTGACAGCACGAACCAATTGAAAGATCGCAGGACCCACGCTCCTGACAAGGCAGCAGCCTGACTCTTCTGTCTGCGGTAGGGTCCTTATGCAGCTCTGGGCACGGCTCCCTTCCGAAGGGACAGGGTCCAGCATAACTAGGCAGAATATACATCTGTAATGAAGCCAAACAGCCACTGGATGTCAGCAGCTAGTGTCATTTTAGGACCACGGGGACGGGCCGCCGAAAACCCCAGGCATCCCTCGACAAGTCAGCCTCCAGGAAAACAAAAATGGAAACAGGGGGCATGGAGCTGGGGAGAGGGGTATGGCCGACTGACGGGAGAGGCAGAGCCATAAATATGCATGTCGGCGCAGGGTGTGTTTCAAATTGAATGTTAACGCACATGCGCTGGGTAGACTGGAGCATGTTTGTGAACATCCCCAAAGGGTGGAGAGCTTGAACACACATTTGGAATTTTCATTGGAAACACATGCACAATTAACACAAATGAAAGTATATCTTAGGAACATTGAACTTCCACCTAAGCAATTAGCAGGCTGGTTCATTTTGATTTGCCTGGCTTTGGACTCAAAGCGCCAAATCCCCATGCTGTGGCGGGGGTGGAAGTCTAGAAGGTTTTCAGATGCGTTTAGCTCTATGGAAGGCTTTCCAGATTCATGCTATGGCTTGGGGGCAGGATGCAGGACTTCTTATATTTAATACCCTGTGATTCCCAAGTTATCCAGTTTGGAAAAGGGGTTTAGGGAGAAAATTCATCTTATTTTTAAGCCTTTTATAATATACATACAGAAAAGTGCGTCTCTCAGCTCAATGAATTTTCTTAAACTGAACACATTTGTGTAATCAGCACCTAGATCACAGACAAGAGCATCAGCAGCACCCCAGAAGCCTCACTCCCTTCCAAGCCCTTATTATATTTTAAATTACATTTTTCTTGTCAGCCACTAAAGATGATAATAATTTCTCTTGTGCCAGAAGAAATTTGCTTCAGGGCAAAGCAAGCCCAAGTCAGGGTGTGCTGTGTACCCCAGAGCCTTCCTTAGGTTCCTCTGGCTGCTCCTCCACCTCCCTCAGGCTCCCTAGTACCACCCAGAGGCTGGCTCCAATACTGTCTCCCTGAATTCTCTCCAGATCTCTGCCTCGTCAATTCCAGTGGCCCTTGGAGTTCATAAATTCAGTCATCTCATATGTTGTCTTAGTCCGTTTGAGCTGCTGCAGCAGAATACCATAGACTGGGTGGCTTGCAAACAACAGAAATTTATTTCTCACAGTTCTAGAGGCTGGGAAGTCTAAGATCAAGGCACCAGCAGATTTGGTGTCTGGGAAGGGCCCGCTTCCCGGGTCATAGATGGTTGTCTTCTCCCTGTTTCCTCATATGGTGGAAAGAGTGAAAGATGTCTCTATTTTAAGGACACTAATCTCATTCATGAGGGCTCCACTCTCATGCCCTAATCACCTCCCAAAGGCCCTACTTCCTAACACCATTGCCTTGGGGGTTAGGATTTCAAGATACGAATTTGGGGATGATACAAACATTCAGTCCATAACATACATCTTGAGAGCCAACCATATCAGGATCTCTGCCCTCAAGGAGCATAGCAATCTATGGGAGCAGAAAGACAAGTAAACAACAGGGCTGTAGTCAGCACAAGGGAAGGGAGAGTACCCAAAGGGAGCACTTAGGTTGGTCTTAAGAGGTCAGGGAAAGCTTCCTAGGAGAAGAGTTGCCTAACAAGGGACCTGCAAGACCAACTCAGAACCACCCCTGTGAAGGGGCAGGTGGCAAGGAGAAGGGAACTCAAGACAATGAGAACAGTTTGTTCCAAAATGGGGAAGAGGTAGGAGAGACCAGCTGGGATCAGCTCATGAAGGCCCTTCATGCTCTGGGTGACCATATATGTCCCCTTTCGCCCTGGGATAGTCTCTAGTTACACCTTGTGCCAGCATGACAATTACCCCTTCCTCTCCTTCACTCTCAGTAGTAATTGGTTTGGATGAAAAAATGTTATGGTCACCCCATTCAAGCCATGCCAAAGAATTTGAGTTCCATCCTGAAGGCCCAAAGAGCCAGCAAAGGCCTTTGAGGAGGAAAGAAACATGATCACATCTGCATTTTAGAAATATTGCTTTGGTTGCAGCAAAAGGACGTTTTGAAGGAAAGAATACTGGAGGCAAGAGATGTTTTAGGAGATTATTGTATTAATCCAAGGTAGGGATGATGGCCGGGGTTCAGAGATTGATAGCGATGATGGATGGATTCAAGATATACGAGAAATGTTGAGGGGGAGGACTCACACGGACTTGGTGATTTTATTTACTCTGTGTTCATTAGTTCTTTATATGTTGCCTTCTACGATTGAAAACTGGATTCTGCTGGCAGCCCGGTGTGCGGATTCCAGGAACACAGAACCTTGGAGGAGCTGGAAGAAGAAGAGAACGAGAGCAGGCCCCAGCTTGGTGTTTTCCTTCTCTGGAATGCAGAGCTTTCCTGTGCTGAGCCGGGTCCCAGCAGTGGCCTGGGTTGAGGCCAAGGTCAGGGCTGGGGCAGGGTGGTGCTGGTTTGGGGTGGTACAGACCGCTTGGTAGCAATGGGGTTCTCTGCAGAGACTTCGCCCTTTGACTGGGAGGCGGGTTCACATCCTGTAGGGTTGAGGAATGTTACAGGCTTGTGAATTACATTTTAAAAAATATTTTATCAACACCTCTAAAGTAGAGCAAACTCCCGTCAATGCCACATGTGTTTTCCATGTGTGTTGCAACAGTAGAAAGTAACCAAACAGCTCTGTATTGAACTTGTCAGAATATAATCAAAAATTCCGCTAATTACTTCAGCATGAAACCTCCTGAGCACTCTCCCTTAATCATCAGAAGCAGGTCCTATTAGCGAGCACGGCTGCTCAATAACACCGCTTTATTGTGTTTCTTGGACAACTGCAAAAGCTTATCTTTCACTGCAAGGTTTTCTCATTTTTGGAAACTTCATCCCCATAACAGTCATCGTTACTGACTCCAGCAAGAGAGCAGAGCTGGAAAAGTACCGCGCAGAGAAATTCCTGAAATGGGAATGGACGTTCATGTTGGAGTGGCGGTTTCTGCCAGGAAGTTAAACTCTAGCAAATGAATGGATTTTTCTAGGCTGCTGGCTTCCGTGCCTGAGAGAGCGGCAGACATAAAAATCGGCCAGTGTGTACATGCTATTTAGCGTGTTTGTTTTATCTCTGAGTGGCCAGTAATAATGACAGAATAAAGTTAAAGGAGCTTTGAGCCCAGGAAGAAAAATGAAGAGTTTTGTGACATTTACAAAGAAAAACATTTCTCTTTAATCTTTCTTGTCTCTCATTTCAGCTCCCTGTAAGCATCTGCACAGGCTGGGGGGGAAAAAAAAGAGAAAGTGAAAGGAGTGAAAAAAAGTAGTAAGTTCTCAAATAGAGAGAATGCATAATTATTTACACGAATATGAGAGAGCCTTAGCGCCGAGTCTGTAAATGTTTATATTTGGTTTTTAAATGAAATATGGTAAGCCTCATTTATTATTCAGAAATCCAAATTTATAAAACAGATTTTTTGTTACTGTTGTTAGTGGGAAGAGGAGGTGGAAATGGGTTGGGGTAGGAGTTTATTCACATTGCATAAAAATTCTTTACTGTGCAAAATGATTCACTGAAAGCTTCCTTTAAATAACAGCTCTGCTGGTACATTTAATTTACAAAAAAAAAAATCAATTTTAAACAGAATTTTAGTAATAAAGTCTGTGTTATGCTGTGGAAAAGTAGTAGGCATTTAAAAATAAAAACAGGCTGGGGTGAATATTAAAATAAATTTGCATTCCTTGAATAAACTCTTACCAGGCAAGTACCGGGATGGTTGCCTAAGAGTGTACTGGGAGGGTCAACATTGGGGGAGAAAGTTGAGGGAGTAAATTAGGTAGGATTAGGGGACAGAGTATGGATTTATATCTAAAGACTGGATGTGAAATAATCTAAGGAATGAGTTTTAATAGGATGCCTTGCTTCAGTAAAAGTAAGCGAATGGATGTCTAGTTGCAGATGCAGATAACTTTTCCAGCATTTAAGGATGCAGAGAATTCCCCTTCCCTTCCAAATTCCCATTGACTTGTACGTAACAGAAATCTGCATCAGCATTTACATGCTTTCTACAAAAGCAAGTACAGTAGTCCCCCCTTATCCACAGTTTTGTTGACTGTGGTTTCAGTTACCTGTGGTCAACAGTGATCTGAAAATATTAAATGGAAAATTCCAGAAATAAACAATTCGTACGTTTGAAATTGAGCACCATTCTGCGAAGCGTGATGAAATCTTTCGCCATCCCGCTCCATCACTCTCGGGATGTGAATCACCTCTGTCCAGCGTCTCCACGTTGTGTGCACTACCCACCTGGTAGTCACTTAGTAGCCGTCTCAGTATCAGATCGGCTTTCGCAGTCTTGTGGGGCTTGTGTGAAAGTAACTCTTATTTTACTTAATAATGGTCCCAAATCACAGAGTAGTGAGGCTGGCAATTCAGATATGCCGAAGAGAAGCTGTAAAGTGCTTCCTTTGAGTGAAAAGGTAAAATTTCTCAACTCCATAAGGAAGGAAAGAAAAAAAAATGTATACTGAGATTGCTAAGATCTACAGTAACTTTTATTACCGTATATTGCTATAATTGTTCTATTTTGCTATTGGTGATCATTGCTAATCTCTTACTGTGCCTGATTTATAAATTAAATTTCATCACACGTATGTATGTACAGGAAAATCATAGTATATAGAGAGGCGGTACTATCTACGGTTTCAGGCATCCGCTGGGGGTCTTGGAACGTATCCCCTGCAGATAAGGGGGACAACTGTATGATGTTTAGAAGTGAGGAGAGGGAGCATTGACCCTAATATTTTTAGGCTACTGCTCCTAGGAAGATTGATAAAGTTTACTTCAAAGGTAACATATATAATGAAAAAAATTATTATTAGTAATTTGGATCCCAAAACTTAGATTATTTCAACAGTAGTTTGGAGCTGGGGCATGTGAAATAAAAGGCTGTTAAATGTCTTGTTTCATTTGAGGGAAGGACAGTGGATAAATATGATTTCTGGCTTAATGGTGATCAAGAATTTAGGCTCAAATATTACTGAAAGGCAACCTCCTATAGAACAAACACAGGAATGAAGAGAAATAAAAAAATTATAGTGTAAGTCATGTCAAAAAGAAAAAAGAAGTCTTTATATTGGTCCTTTCAACATATAGAGACAGCTTGGGAAAGACTGAAACTTAAAATCACATGCAAATACTTGGGCGCTGGTAAGCTTACCATCCAGAAAACACAAGCTCCTTTCCCAGCATAGTATGCTAAGGAGTTTTTGAGATCTACTAAGGTAGATAGACTTGAATAGGGGTGGAGAGCTAAAACGTGACCTATGCAGCAGTAAAGGTCCCAAAAGAGAAAAAAGTCAACTTTACATAGTGAGAGGAGAGCCACCTGTGGAGAAGGGGGGCTGGTAAGAAATCTCCAATGTCAGGTGATCAAGGAACTTTCAAGGAGAGATTTGACTCATTTGGCACTGTGTTTCTTGCACTGCTGTAATCCACAATCCTGTCACCACCTCAGGTCTTCAGTGAAGCTTCGCGAAAGGTTTGGAGTGATGAGGAGGTTGAGGGAGAGTAAAGCAAAAGAGACTAGAGGGCACGTCTGGGCCAGACTGCAGCTGTGAGTGTCCCACAGTTACGGGAAGTGCTGCCAGGGACACCGAGGGTGCAAGACACAGGCAATCAGAAGCCAAATTCACCGTGAAAAGTCAAGCCCCCAAATTTGCCAAAATCTCGGAGAGGATGTTAGATTTCTCACTGAATGTGGTAGACAGGGGTCAACGGTTTTGGTTTTTTTTAAGATATCAAGGAGCCATAGGACATCTGTACACGGTGTCTCCATTATTAGAGTTTTTAACTCTAATAATTATTAGAGTTTTTATCCTTTTAGGATAAATCTATCCAAAAGTAAAATTAAAAATAGCTACAAAGCATTACATAAAATATAAGAAGTTAGATCAAATAAAGCAGTTATCACATTAACTGCGAAGAGTCAAACTTGCTATTAAGTGACAAAGACTCAGAGACTTGCACTTCACGGCAGGATGTTGTAGGTCATGGCGGCCCAATGTTCTCACTGCAATAACTAGGGAAATCCTGAAATTTTCCAAAATTATAAATATTTAAAGACATAGGAGAGTTGTGGAAACAAAGAGAACTATATGAGTCGGAATTCCAGTTCTGAGAGGATCAGGCAATTAGCAGCTATTGTCTTTGCTGAGGCCCACTTGCCAATTTGGTTAAAAAAAGAAGAAACTGACTACATACTGTATACAAGAGACATATTTGAAATACAATACTGTTTACAAGAGACTCTGTTTATAAGGACACAGGAAGATGGAAAAATAGGAAGACAAAAAATTGCCATACAAACACTAACCAAAAAAGAGAGGCCAGAAATGTTAATAGAAACAGAGAGATTCCCATAAGGACATAAGAGCTAATTCATCAAGGAGACATAATAATTTTAAATTTATATATATCTAACAGTTATAAAAGATATAGAGCAAAAGTTGATAGAACTAAAAGTAGAAATTGATAGTCCATAATTATAGTTAGATTTTAATACACCATTCTCAGTAACTGATCATAACTGATAGCAGTATGTAGACAAAAAAATTAATAAAAGCATGGGGGATTTGAACCTAATGGACACATATAGAGCATCACACCCAAAAACTGCAGAACATATATTCTTTTCAAGTTTATGTGGAACATTTAACAAAATAGACCATATGCTGAATCATAGTGCAAATCTCAAAAAAATTTTCACATGACTAAGAACAGACAGAAAAGGTTCTTTGACCATAGTGGAATTCAACTTGAAATCAACAACAGAAAGATAAGTAGAAAATCTCCAACTTCAATAACGTATGTATCAAAAAAGAAATCACAGTACTGGTTGTGAGACAGCTTGAACTCAATAATAAGAAAAATTTGGCATAACAAAACTTGTGGAATGCAGTTTCTGACCAAAGAGAAATTTATAGTTTTAAATGAATATATTAGAAAAAGAAAAGTTGAAAATCAATGGGTGAAGTCTTCTTTTCAGGATATTAGAAAATCAAGAGCAAATTAAACCCTAAGTGCATGGAAGGAAAAATAAAGCTAAAGCAAAAATCAATGACATTGAAAGCAAAGATATAATGGGAATGATATCAAAAGATTATGAAAACTATTTGTATTAAAGCTAAAGATGTATATATCCTATGATCCAACAATTCCACTCCTGGGGTACATACCAAGAAAAATGAGTTTTTATGTCCTCCAAAATAAGATATATAAAGGCATAGACCAGACATATATAAGAATGTTAATAGTAACATGATTCATAATAGCCAAAAATGGAAACAACCCAAACATCCATCAATAGAAGAATGGATAAATAAATTGTGGTATGGTCTTACAGTGGAATACTATATAGCAATGAAAAAGAATGACTTCTGCTATCTGCAACAACATGATGAACCTCACAGACATAATGTTGAACAAAATAGATTAGAATGAAAAGAGTGCATGCCATGTGATTCCATTTAAATGAAATTCAAGATCAAGCAAAACTAATCTATGGTAACACAAGTTAGGGTGCTGATGAGAAGGGTATGGTAGGCATGAGGAGGCACGGCCCAGATTCTCCCCCAAAGAAGGATGTTTTGCTCCAGCTGCTGGGAGTGCAGTCAGTGAACTGCCTTCAGCTGTCAGGTGCTTCCGGGATTGCCTCAGCTGCAGAGAGCTGCCTGGTCCAAGGTCACACTCCTCCAGAGACAGTCCACATCCAATAACTGATCCAGGGAGGGGTATAAAGGCAAAGGACTGGCCATTTTGGCCCAATTCAGGACAAACCTGATGGTCCTTTCAGCTCCGGAGCTTCCTGCGGTTTCGGCAGAATCTGTGGGCCCTGTGTCCCACCTGGACCTCGCCTTCACCCAGTCCTACTTCCCTTCCTTCCTTTGTAGGTATTGTTCCTAGGATACTCCAAGATAAACATGCCGACTAAACCCAGACACTAAACACTGTCTCAAAGTCTGCCTCCAAGAGAACACAGACTGCAACATGGGGGCAGAAGGGAGCCTGCTGGGGCGCTGGAAATGGTCCATAGTTCGATTTGGGAGTTGGATACACAAGTGCATGCATATGTAAATATTCATCCAACTGTACATTTAAAATGTGTGCACTTTACTATACGGAAATCACACCTCAAAGAAAAAAAGAAAGAGAAAATAACAAAGACTCAAATTGAGTTTAAAAATACTACTATATGCTGTTTCTAAAAGACACACCTCCAAATAAATGATAGAAAAAGTTTAAAAAGTAAATAATGGAACCATGGTGTAGTGAACACACGAGCTTATCTCTACTCTTTCCAGAAACCCCACTAAAATGACTAAAGGGATGTTCAAAAGGTTTAAATCCACAAAGACAACCAGAGAAGGATAGAAAATGATAGCAAAGTAGATATATCAGAAACATTTTGGAAGCAGGAAAATGGTGCCTGACTTAGCAAAGTAGAGAAGGGTGAAAGCTAAGCCTACAGTCACGTTACTACTTTTCTCCATTTCCAGCAGGAAACTGAAGATTTTCTGTTTGGAGACGGTGAATCTGACAGGTTCTGGATTTGAGCAGACCTGGCAGAGCAGAAAAGTGAGAGTGAGGTGTCACATTGCAAACAGAGATCAAATGAAAGTTGTTGTCCTCCACGGTGAGAACGCTGGCCCTCTTCCTTCACTTGGGTCTCAGAAAACTAACAACTAGCATGAACTCTCCAGCAGAAGATTAGTTGATTCCTTTCTGAGGAAACCACCCAGCCCAAATGAAAAGACTGCTCTCATCCGTTCCTGTAAGAGCCCTGTGTTCTTGGAGCCCAAGCAACTGGCGTCCGGCAGGACCCAAGTGAGTGAGTCCGCTGAAGAGCTCTTGGTTCTCACCATTCTGCATATCACCTGGGGAGCTTACAACCGACGTCCCACCTGTCCTTGAGGGTCCACCCACTCTGGGTTTCCCACTGCATTTTGGGGAGGGTTCAAGACAATTCAATCTGAATGTTAAAAAACGTGCAGAGTGCACTTGACACCTGGATTATACCTTTACGGAGAAAGCAGCCAAATTTAAAAAGAGGAATATTTTTAAAAATAAATAAAATTGCAGTCATGTTAAGTGTACCCTAACTTAATAGATAAATCCTTATAGAGGTTTTTAACAAAATCTGTTAAATGATTCTAAATTTCACCCAGAATAATATATATAAAAGACCATAATTTTTAAAGGGTAAGGAATGTGACCTTATCACGTGAGATATTAAAATTAATCATAAAATTACGGGAATTAAAAATTTGAGGCTTTCCTGCCAGAATGTACAGCTCGATATAACAGAGTAAAATTAAATATGAGCCCTCCATAAGTGACAAGAGTGGCACTTTACATTGGTGGGGAAAGAGTAGATTGTCCAATGACTTGTGTTGATAATCATTCGAAAAAGGAAAGGGAAGTGATTTTATTTCTTTTTCAACAGTTAATTAATGAGGATTTCATGAGAGCTGGACATCCACGTCAAAGTCGGTAACCTTGACAGCTCCCAGTTCCCCTATCAGTAAATAAAACATGATCGAATTAGCCGCCCGCCAAGATCCCTCTCGGCTCAGATGTTCTGTCATCAATCTAAACTAAGATGGTTGATGCTTTTGTTTTCCTTTTTCAAAGCTCAATTGAGCGGTGGCATTTGGTAAATCAAAATAGAAAGACAAAAGTAAAAATAAACTTGTCTGGCTTTCTCTCTTGAAAGAAGAGGAAAGATGGCTGAGATGGGCCCATTCTAGCCGCGAGGGCCCGGGGGACTCGTGAAGCTTTTTGACATGCACTGTTTGTTTTCAATGGGAAATTACTCAAAATGTAATAAGGAAATATTTTGCTGAGTAAATAGATTCGTTTACATCTTGTGGCATGGACGGTTAAAAAGAATCCTGGCCTTTTAGCTCACTTGGCTAACATCCCTAGTCAGAGAGGGATTTCTCTTTTCACTAGAATTTCTGTCTTTCCAAGGGGTTCTTCCTCCTCCTTCTTTTGAAATCAGATATTTTAAGACACTTGAAATCCAGAGAGGGAAAAGAGACTTTATTCTGCTGTGATGGGGGAGAAAATTATTAATGTTTTGTGGTCACAGCCTTTCCTGGACCTCTTCTGTCTCTCTCAAGAGAATTCTCGCTTTGTCAGCCCAGAGCCTGGGTTGATGATGCAGAATTGAGGCGGTGGGTGAGACACACACCACCGGACAAGTGAGGACATGGGGTTGACATTGGAAAGGACAAGATTATTCATGAGACAGAAAACTAGAGATGAAAGGGAGGACAGACCGAGGGAGAACAGAGAATAGCAGGCTGGGGCCATGGGGGAGATTTCGACTGGGGTGAGAGGGAGGGAGAAAGAGGCTTCTGGGGTCAGCTGCCATGTCTGTGGTGAATGCTCAGTGGAGGAGCCTCAAAGAAAGGACCCACGAGGATTGGCTGCGCACTGAAAGTGTCGTTCTCGCCACATTCTGGGTAATTTTTCCCTGAGTAAAAGTTGGAACTGATTTCATGTATATTTTTCAGCCGAGTGTGGCTCTTTGAATCGAACGTGTGTGCTGAAGCTCCGCCAAGTGGGTTCCAGTTATATTTGGGTTACGCCACAAAAGCCAAAGTTTGTGTCACTCTTAGCCCTTTTCTCTCACTTTTCTCTTGGCCTTGCTCTGTCGTTGTTGCCTCACACGAGGCTTCTGTTTCTCGCCTGCAGGCCTTCTCTCTGCTGCCTTCACTGATTCCTCTAATCCCAATACAGGTAAAAAAGCATTTTAAGAAAGTCACTCTCAAACACTGCCAATGTCACCTCATCTCTGTCCTCGTTTGCAGTCTCTGAAGAAAATCTGTGTTTGGAAATGATTATTCCTTTCAAAATGACTGCAGGATGTTCCCTACCCACTGGCTGTCCTCAGACATGATGATATTATTTTGAGTCACAAAACCCAAGTCTGCAGTGGAAAAGCTCAATACTGGGCCCTAGCATCCTCCACATCATCCGCCTGCCTCCAGACACGTGCACACTCACTTAATGGCAGTTGCCAGGTCCTCTGTATCATGCTCATGCATTCATTCAGCAAACAATCATTGAGCGCCTGTGTGCCAGGCACTGTTCAAGTGCTGAGGACATAGCAATGCAAAAATACATAATAAAACAGGCCAAAAAACTCCTGCTTTCATGGTGTTTGTAGTTTAGTGACGATATATAGCTATATGTAATATATAAGATAATTATAATATATATGATAGCATATATATTAGCATAGTGTTATTATATTATATATTATATCCTATATATTATGCATGTATTCTATTATATATTACATTGTAGTATTATAGTATTGGTATAGATATATAGGTATACATATATACATATGTATATATGATAGGTAGTGGTGAATGTTAAGACTTAAAACTGAAACAAGGATAAGAAGGAAATAGCAGGATGGACGGAGGCAGTTGAAATTTTAGATGGGGTGGCCAGGGGAGTTCTCACTGCGAAGGCGATATTTGAGTAAAGGCCTGAAGGGCATGAGAAGGGGAGCATTTCCACAGGGGGAGCCACCAGGGGAACACTGTGAGACAGATTGGGGCCTGCCAGAGCGGCTGCGGAAGACTGAGTGAGGGGAGAGCAGGGCGGGGTGCTTTTAGAGAGTTCGTAGGGGCGGGGGAAGATCATGTAGGGCCTTGTGGGTCACAATGAGGACCTGGGCTTTCAATTTATGTGAGATGGGAAGACATTGGAGGAATCTGAGAAGAGAAGGGACACGATGTGACTTAAATTTTAACAGGATTATTTTGGCTTCTGTTTTGAGAATAAACTGCAGACAAGAGAAGAATCAAGGAGACCAGCTATGAAGCTTTTGTAGTAATTTAGATGAGAGAGGATGGAGGTTTGCATTGGGTGGTAGCAGTGGAAGTGATGAGAAAATACATTCTGATTTTTTTTTTTTTTTTGAGAAAGATTAGCCCTGAGCTAACTTCTGCTGCCAATCTTTTTCTTCCTTTCTTTTTCTTTTTCTTTCTTTCTTTCTTTTTTTTTTGCTGAGGAAGACTGTCCCTGAGCTAACATCTGTGCCATCTTCCTCTACTTTATATGTGGGATGCCTACCACAGCTTGGCTTGACAACCCGGGATCTGAACCCACGCTGAACCCACGTACGCTAGGCTGCTGAAGTGGAACATGCGAACTTAACTGCTGTGCCACTGGGCCGGCCCCAGATTCTGATTTATTTTTAAGGAAAAGCTGATGTGATTTGCTGACCATTTGGATACAGGATATGAGAGAAATAGAGGATTCAAGAATGACTCTAGATTTTTCATCAGAGTTACCGTTCGCTGAGAAGGGGAAGACTGTGGATGGAGCAGACTTGGATGGGAACATCAAGAACTTGGTTTTGGACATATTAAGTTTACGTTGCCTAGGAGACATCCAAATGGAAGTATCAGCTGTATAGATGAGTTCAGGGCAGTGGTTCGGACTGTAGATATAGATCAGGGAGTTACCATTACGTGGTTGCTATTTAAAGCCATGAAACAGTTTATGATCACCAGGGCAACGTCTACAGACAGATAAGAGAAGATATCCAAGGACTGGGAACTAGAGTACATCAATATATAGTAGTCAGGGAGATAAAGGAAAACCAGAAAAGGAGACTAAAAGGTGTGGCCAGAAAGAGACTGTCCTGGAAGTATAGTGCAGAAAGCTCTTCAGGAAGGACAGCATGGTCAGGTGTCAAATGTTCCTGAGGGGTCCAGTAGAATGAGGACTACTAATCTGGCCACTGGAATTAGCAAAGTGGAGTTTGTCATCGGCATGAACAAAAGCAGTCTTGGTGGAATAGTATGGGTGAAAATCTTAGTGAAGTGCTGCACAGAAATAATCCAATAGAGAGAGGAAAATGAACAGAAGAGGGATGAATTGCTGGAGCAATGTCCTTTAATAGGCAAGAGAAGGTGATGTCTAACACACAAGTGATGGAAGGGCTGGCCTCAGTTAGGTGTACTATTGTAACAGGAGAGAAAGAGAATACAGGAACAAAAGAGGGTTTGTGGATGGATGTGGTGGTTGGAACTAATGGGAGACCTTTCTGATTGCTTTCATTTTCCTTGGTGAAATAAGAAGCAAGATCATAAGCTGAGAGGGAGGATGAAGAAAGAAGCATGAAGTGGTGTTCTAGGTTTTCTGGGATAGTGGGAGAGTGGATAGACTGAAAAAATATGGTATAACCAACAGATCACATGAAGCGCCCATGAGAAGTTAATTGATCACGAATTAAAACAAGACCGGTGAGCGTGGTTGCGTTTTTTTAAACCACCTCCAGACAGCTATGCCAAATAGATAGAGAGTTGGATTTAACCATGGTTAGGTTTTTGCCACAGGAGTATCCTGAAGCAAGAGAAGAGCAAAGGCATTATGGGTATATATAAGAATGTGGCTGAAATTTTAGCTGAGTGAAGAGCAAACTGAGAACATGAAGGAGGTAAAGGACAGTGAAAAAGATGGTAGGGTTAACGGACTGAAAGTTCCATTATTGTCTAAGAGTGGTTGGTGTGGGGTAGTAGAGCGAATGAACTGGAAAGAGAGCTGGTACTGGACAGAGGGCAAGAGCTTTGAATCCGAGAAGGAGGATTTGAGATTCCTGTTAATGACAGAGTGAAGTGTATGACCAAAGAGTGAGTGGCTGAGATTGGGTGGTGACAAGATCAGTGGAGCGGAGGCAGTGAAGGAACTGGATTGCCAGGGTTTTGGAATGATCTTGGGTAAGGATCAGGGTTAGGGGATAGGAGGAGAGGATGACTGCAACGATGAAGGGTAGAGAGATATAGAATCTGATGAGATGGGATTCAAAGCTGAGTATTCCTGTAGAGGAGGGAGGGAGAATGGTATAGATGTGGCAATAAGGACAAGGAGGTCATCTACCCACCTCCAGATATAGGGGCTGTGGGAAAGAAAGCAGCTACCCCTTGGGAGGGCTTCAGGGTATGCAGGGTCTTCAGAGGAGAGCCAAGTTTTAGTTAGGGACAGAAGGTGAAGAAAATGTCTATAGAAGAGGTAGAGGGCTTCAGGGATTTTGCTGATGACTGACCTTGAGTTCTAGAGGGCAAGGCATGTAGAGAAGTGGGAGATGGGCTCAGAAGGGGCAGTTTGCAAAGCCATCTGGGAATTCATATCCAGAGGAAGAGGGAATACTTGGGAGTCTTGGGGTGACTGACATAAACAAGGATAAGGGGTATAAGAAGATGAATCCTGATGGTGCCAAGGCAGGAGGTGGTGGTAGAGGGGCTATGAGTGCTGACAGGGGTGAGGTGTGGGGTCAAGGGTTTCCCAGGAGCACATAGAGTTGTGGATAGTGGTGTGCTGTAAATCTTTAACAACTGGCTCCCTAAAAAAATGTATTCATGCATGTATATACATACATGCATTTATTATAAATTTTACTGATATAAAGGATGTGTAGTGGCACACAATTCATAAATAGTAATAAAATATAAATATATATGATAATATATACAATATTCTTTATTCTAAATTCTATACATCTGTCACTTCAGTGTGACTTTTTATCTTGCAAAACCACTATCAGTTATTTTTTATTGTGGCAAAATATACATAACATAAAATTTACCATTTTAATCATTTTTAAGTACACAGTTCAGTGGCATTAAGCACATTCACATTGTGCAAACATCACCACTATCCATCTCCAGAACTTTTTCATCATCCTATAATGAAGCTCTTTACCCATTAAACAATAACTCCATATTCTACCCTCCCTCCAGCCCCTGGGACCATCATTCTGCTGGAAATCTTATTGAGGATTCCTTGTACGTGCAAGTCATTTCTCTCTTGAATCCTCAAGATTCTCTCTTTGTCTTCCGACAGTTTGATTATAATGTCTTCCTGTGAGGGGTCTCTTTAAGTTTTTTGTACCTGTAATTCATCAAGTTTCTTGGATTTGTAGATTCATGTCTTACATCATATTTGGGAAGTTTTGCGGCCATTATTTCTTCAAATAATCTCTCTGCCCTCTTTCTCACGCTCTTCTCCTTCTGCAGCTCCCACCATGTATATGTTGGTCTGCTTGGTGATGTCCCATGAGTCCCTTGGGTTCTGTTCACTTTTCTTCAATCTTTTTTCTTTGTGCTCCTCAGATGTGATATTTTAGTCGTCTATCTTTAAGTTCACTGATCTTTCTTCTGCCTGCTCAAATCTGCTTTTGAATCCCTCTAGTGAATTTTTCATTGCTGTTATTTTAATTTCCAATCCAAAAATTCATTTTGTTTTGTTTTTTATGTTCTCTTTATTGATATTTCCATTTTGTTCATATATCAGTTTCTTGAATTTATATATGTCTTACTTTAGCTCTTTGAGAATCTTTAAGACAGTTGTTTTAAAGTCTTTGTCTAGTAAGTCTGCCATCTGGTGTTCCTCACAGATGTTTTCTGTTGATTTATTTTTTCCTTTGAATGGGCCATATTTTCCTGTTTCTTTGAATGCCTTGTGATTTTTTATTTAAAAGTGGACATTTGAATCTTATAATGTGGCAACTCTGGAAATTAGATTCTCCCTGTTCTCAAGCGTTTGCTTTTTTTTTTTTTTTTAATTCCTACAAGGTGTTTCTGTGCTGGGGAGCAGCCTGAGGTATAAACTTAAGATCTCAAATTTTTTTCTGAGACTACGTTTTTTCTTGGGCATATGTGGTGACTTTCTAAATTGCCCCACATATGTGGTTGCTTTTGAATGTCCTAATCCTTAAATGCCTGGCTTCCAAAAGGGAAAAAAGGGGGAAACAAAGGGGAAATGAAAATGAAAATGAAAAAAAAGGGCAAAAGTAGGTTCTGTTTCTTTAAATTCCTTGGAAGTCATTTCAGCCAGTGGATGAGCCTTGTAACAATGGTGGCCCACCTCTGTGTTTGCAAGAATCAGTGACTAGGACACAGATCCCCAATATTTGGGGCCAAGGTCTTTCTTGGCTACCCTGGCTCCCAAAAGTTGCTCCAGGAATGTTAGCATGGCTGCCTGCCATGGGACTGGGGGGTGGGCAGCCACTACCATGCTAACTGCTGAAATTGACTGAAATTAACCTCAATTTATGGCCTAAGTCTGTCCCTGGAGGCTGCAAGCCTTTGAATAGCCTGCAGAGCTCCACAATAATGACAGCAGACAGATTCTGACAGTACAACTGTTGTCTAAGTGTAGAGATGAATTTCTGGAGACTCCTCTCTACCATATTCCTTGATGTTCTTCCCCACTATTGGTTTTTATACTCTTTGCAGTAATAGCATCACAATATCAGGTTACGCATCATGCTGGATTACTGTCTGATTCAACAAAGAAGTCACTCACATCACGAATGTCAGTTGGTATTTTTGTTAGATTAAGAAGAAAGTGAAGTAATGTATAAATATGACAGAGCATCACTTGTTTGGCAATGATGAGAAAGACTTCTTTTGTTCAACTGGATAGCAGTTTTTGAATACTAGAAGAATAGTTCCTCAACTTTTTGTGCTATTCATAGTGTAACGCTAAAAAACACAACACTCTTAATTTCAAAACTGAAGAATTTGTGTTCTTAACATTTCCTTCTCATTTTCTTAAATCTAGACCAGATCGGAAAACTATTTCTGTAAAGAACCACATAGTAAATATTTCGGCTTTTGCGGACCATGTTGCCTCTGTTGCAATGATTCAACTTTGCTGTTACAGCGCAAATTAGCAATGGACGCTGCATAAACATGGCTGTGTTCCAATAAAACTTTATTTGTGGATGCTAAAATTTGATCTTTATGTAATTTTCACATCATGAAATATTATTCTCCTAAGTGAAATGTTTGAACTAACCATTCCTAACTCTTCTGATTGCACAGTTGGCCCCAACTCCTCACATTCTTCCATGCCCCACTGTTTGTGGTGCTTCATAGCACTCAGCACAAGCTGAAATCATTTTGTTCCTTTGTATGTTTTCTTGTGTACTCTCCTTCTCTCCAGGTTAGAATGTGAGCTTGGTGAGAACAGAGAGACCTTATAATTTAGCTTCATATCTCCAGCATTTCTCACAGTGCCTAGTATCTCGTAAGTCCTCATAACTATTTTTTTTTTAAGAAAGAATGGAATTTCAATAGTAAATCCATATTCACCTTACCATTACTTTCATTCTACTATGTGTTTTTATGAAGCAGAGCCAAAGAATATTTCACATTTCAAATGGTGTGGAGAATTCTCACCCCATTTTCCTCCTAGAAAAGCTGCAAAGAGGCGTGCCCTGGGAGCATGCTCCTGTCTGCAGGAGGCCCAGAGCTCCTCAGAGAACGGGCGCAGTGTTCCAGCCAGGGCAGCCGTATAAGGCAACGCTCTGTTGGAAGTTGGTTAAAAAATATTTGTGAGAAATGTTTTCCTTAGTGTTCACAGCTTAATGGAAAGTTGTTATTTTAAAGGTGCTGTAGGAGGCCAGTCATGTTCTTCAAATGGGTTCTCTATGAAACAGCTCAAAATGAGTTTCAGGCTCTCTGGGGACTTTTTTGATAGAGACCAAATTTCACAGTTCCTGACTTGGCCAGGTTTGCTCAGAGACAGTCTTGTTTGTCCTGCTGGGTAATTGTGAGGCAGAGCTTCCTGAGAAAGCAGCCAGTTCCACGAAGGACTTCTGTGCACGCAGGCTGATGCTTCCCTGTGCGTTTTAGATCTGTCTCCTGCCTCTGGGGGGATCTGCTGACCTGTAAAACTTTCAACAGGTGTCACTACAGGACATACTCTAATAAAAATTGTCATCTTCAAGACTAACCTATGCTCCTGTCATGATCTTGGAAACAACATCTGGAATCATTTCCAGACAGAGCATTTTCTGTATTCTTTGCCACTTGTGTCATGCATTGTGGAATTTATGTAGTAATGTAATGCTGTTGGTTGGAACATCAATATTATCTAGATCAACAAGCGTTCTTCCCATCTGCAGGTAGCACTTGCTCTCTAGAGCCCTATAGTTGAAGCAGACTTTCCACAAGTGTCTCAAACTCATCACGTTAAAAAAAAAAAAAGAAAGAAAGAAAGAAATCAGATCTTTCCTCCCAATACCGCTGACCTGGTTCTCATTCAATGTTCGGCTACTTCTATGCTTTCTTCCAGTCACTCAAGCCAGAAAGATCTCAATATCATTCTAGTCTCTTCCTACCTGACACCCCACCCCCAATCAACCATCCTGAACCATCCACTTCTCCGCATCCCCTCTGCCACCCCTAGTATGGGACGCCTTTAGCTCTAGCCTTGACCTTCTAACTGGTCTCCCAGTCTCTGGACTGGCTTCCCCCTAAACCATTCTACTTATTGTAGCCAGGAGGATTTCTTGCTAAAACACACGTGAGGCTCCCACACGTGTCTACTGGACGCCCATTTCCCTCAACACAAAGTCTGAACACGTTGGCATGTAAGGCCCTCCAAGATCTGGTGCCACAACTCTCAGAACGTCCCCCATGCCTGCTCCTCAACTCTCCACCGTCTGCCCCTGCCCCCGCCGTGCTGGCCTGTGGGTGCACCTGGCTTTCTTTCATTTTTAAGCCTCTGGTCATGCTCTTCCTTCTAGCTCAGAGGCCCTCCTTCCCTGTGCCTCCCTTGTCTAACAGTAGACTAACCCGCTTCCCATATTTCCCACAGGACTCCTTCACATGTCCCCCCACAAGAAGCCTTCCCCAACCACCAGCCCAAGCTAGGTGCTGTGCCTCGCCTACCTGCACGCTCTGCAAACTCTGCCGTCCCTGGCTAGCTCTTCCTCTGTCCTCTTTATTTGCCTGGCTTCCTAGTGGGGCAGGGACTGTCTTCTGTTCAGTTTGTGTCCTTAGAGCCTCACAGAGTCCTGGCTGTGGTGGCCTTGCAGGAAGTAAATTGAGGGGATCTCAAACTCCATGAATATCGTCTGAGTCCAATGGCAAGGGGAGAGGACCAGACAGAGAAGGGCCACCCCTCTTGGAGGACATTTGACCAGCATAAGGGAGGCGTGGCCCACAGCCCCAGACAAAGACAGCCATAGCAAGGGGGTGGGAGGTGGGGCAGCCGCGTTGGACCAGGAGGTCTCTGCAGAAGTGTTAATATAGTATCTTTTTGGAGCTGGGTGAAGGGAGAACGTGTGCCTCTGGGAGCCCTGCCAGGGGGTGGTCGGTGGTAGGCATTATAAATTTTCTCAGGCAGCAGCATCAGGCATAAGGCCAAGGAAAAAGAGAGTGGCTGGGCGAGGAGGCTGCTGAGGTGGCCACGCCGCAAGGGGGCCAGCTGCGGCTGTGAGGTGAGGCTGCTCCTGCAGGCTGTGATGAAGAGGCTGCAGACCACGCGGAGGCTCAGACACTGGGGGGCTGGAGCCTGGCGGAGCAGCTTTGCCAGAAGCAGAGAGGAGTTCCGCTGCCAGGAGAGCCCCACAGCCTTTCCTCGTTCCCCTGGTTAGTGGATCACGCCAGCTTGGGATGTAAGATGCCTTCCAAGAGGAATCCTTCTGGCACAAACACTAGGCCTGTATAGAACCCTCATTGTTCAAAAAAGGGTAGAAAGGAAGCAAAAGCAGCCAACAATGTGGAGGTTGTTTTTTCTCCCTGGTCTCAGATCCATGCCCTATGATACTGCTGTATATCAAAGGCTGTCTTGTGCCATTGTGCCAGAAAGGCACCAATAAGAAACTGGAGGGTGGGAGGAAAGGAGAAGCCAGGATATTCTCTTTGTTCTCCAGAAGGCCCCTCCAGCCGTGGCCATGCCTTCCCTGTGACTCTAGCTCCCACGGGACAGGACACCGTCTCCCTTCATGGTCCGAGCACCCCCAGGCAGGCTGTTGAGGTCCTGGCTTCAGCCAGTAGCCTGGTTTCCAGACTCCGCTAACACCGCTGCTCTCATCTCTCCAGTCTCGAGTGGCTGCCTCAGCATCCCTGCTTGACCTCTCATCTCCTCCATCACCTCTGTGGCCAGTTCTCTGTATATAACGTCCCTGTGGACAAGATCCAGAGTGTTTATATTTTCCTGATTGAATTCTGACTCATATGGGCCTAGGAAGAAAGTCTCTAATACAAGAATAAAAACGGAGTACGCAAAAGGCAGAGGGAACATAATTTTATGAAAGATTTATTGCAGAAAAAGGAAGTCAATTTTAGGTAGCCTCTGCGATGGACTCAGTAAAATCTAAGAAAATGTGGATTCTATGAAATAGGACTGAAATCAGTCATCAAGCTAAGATTTTCTTAAAAAGCTAAATAGGATAAGGAAGCAATGCTATGAAATTCAAGATGAAATAAAAGATCTGAATTGCTATCTCGGCATTCCAAGTTAGTAATATGGAACACAAGCTTAAGAAAATTTCCTAAAATGAAGAGAGAAGGAGGAAAAAAAAATTCTGAGAGAAGAAGATAGTTTTGGAGGCCATCTTTGTAAACTTTATAAACAGTTCTATATTTTGGAAAATTCAAGATGGAAAATTTACTATAAAGCAGAGGGACCTTAAGTTAAATTTTTAAAAAGTTGAATTTTAAGCAAAATATAAATGCATGTCATGGTTTGTATCAGAAATTCTAAAAACCAGTTGTGGATCAGATTTACCTGAGAATTGTTAAACAAAAATTCATGAATCCTATTCTCGCGGATTTTATTTTACTAAATAGGTTTGGGACAAGGCATGAGAATTTGTATTTTTAAAAATGATCTCAGTTCATTTTGACACAGCAGGTCAGGACCAGGGTTTTAAAACTACTGGTTTGAACAAAAAGTTGAAGTACTGCACCATCTGGTGGCAGCATACCCTAACTGCAGATTCTGGGGAGGAGGGGTGGCTGCTGGCTAGAAAGGGACACGATTTCTTTTAACTGACTTAATTCTATTGAGCAAAAAATTAGTAACTGGCTGCAAATGTTTTTGGAAGGAAGAAGGAGATCATGAAGTGAATCAGGCAAGAAAAGCCAAAAGAAATACCAACTTCCATTATGAATTAAGGCCAAAACACTCTGAAGTTAGTGTTAGAAGGGGACTCTCTTTTTTGAGAGAAAGCCCAAGTCTGTCCCTGTCACAGACCCTCCTCTGTAGGGTCATGCTGGCCTCAGAGACTCATTCATCCTTAAGATACTCAGACCTAAATACTAGCAAAGAGGTTCTTTCCTTGACTCCCAGAGAAAAATTCTTTAATCATGAATGAGGATAACCAAATGGAAGTAAATGAAGAAAATACTGAAAATAGAGGCAGGTCACCTTGCAAGGTAGAGCTTGTGGCCCAAAGGTTGTAGCTGCATCTGAGACTCAGGTATCAAATCCAGCCTCGTTTTGAGGCTTCATTTTCCAGGTGTCAGTTCGAAAATGCCATGTTTAACAACCACCATTCTGGAGTGGTCTCCCAGACATTATAGACCCTGTGATGTTCAGATCAAGAAAAGCTGAACCCTCTTTCACACCCATCTAAGTCCATGGTCTTGGTTCCAATTTCCTTTTCGAAGCTCAAGATTCTTTCCCAAAGAAACTGGCCCAGGAATCACTCCATCTTTCCAGGGAGACTCCACCTACCAACAAGGACACCGTCCAACCCTTGGAGATTCAACAGTAAAACCACATTAAAACACAACCCAGTCCTGTCAATTTCATTCTACAAGATACCCAAATATGGTCAAGAGGCGTTTCCAGAAAGACATTTTCACATCCAGGCTGTCGGGTGTTCTGTGTGTGTGTGTGTTTTATGTTTGTTTTTATTACCAGATGCTGACTTCAGAGACAAATTACCAAGTAGCTACATAAAGAGGAAAAAGGAGAGAGAAAAACAATAAAAAAGGGAAAGAAGGAGAAGAAGGGACGAGGGTCAAAAAACTAAAGAGGAGCAAGAAAGTAAAACAAACCTGTGTGGCCCATTTAGAGAACTTGTGTGCTCCTTTAGGATATTTCTGGGGACCACAATGGCAGAGAAGAGAGCGAAATGTAATTCCAGAGACTTTCGGGGAGCGACTCTGAACTAAGAGTGCGGTGCAGGAAGCAGTCCGCTCCACTCTGGTTTAAGGTGATCAGGAGCCTTCCCTCCTAGATGAGATGCTAAGTCCACCGGCTGCTTTCTGAAAGGCCTTAATGAGCCAGCTCGAAGCCAAGGCTGCTTCTCCATTGGCCAATGGCAAAACTATGGAAAATTCCAGACAGTGGATAAACAAAAATCTTCCGGTGTATTTGGCTTTGGGGTGCATGATATACGATGGTAGAGTTTTCAGTAGTGGATTTCCTTCCGAATAATGTTTTTCTTAGGCTAATACCCCCTTCATGCTCCTGCACTTTTGTGGCTGCACCGGTCCTCACTGCCTCAGAAGCTCTGCCACACTGTTTCTCACCACCCTCACCTGCTCAGGCGAAAGTTCCTCTGATGATTCTTAACAAATTTAAGCAGATAAATCCAATTAGACGTTACTTCCTGTGTTCCCTAGAACCTGGAATTATACGTCAAGACTAGGTAAAATAACTTTAATATTGAATACATATATTGGCATGTTGGCTCTCTCCTGCTGTGTCTATGTAACAAATACTATTTTCTGAGAAATCTGAAAACAAATTTTATATGAATCAGCGTGGGTTCTAACTGGGAGTCACTGGGCCAGAGAGTCCAATTATCTAAAAGCAAATTCACTAAACATCAATTTACTTCAAGACCAATTTCCTGAATTAATGAGGATTTGCCCCAAATTCTGGTTTTGCCAGGGCCTCTGCCCAGGCCTCTGATTCTGCCCACCTCTGTCCTTGTCATTTCATTTTGTACACAAATGGGTGGCTTTCCTGTAACTACACAATACGGCTTACTGTCTTCTCTACCCTGGCAGAACTAGCCCCTGGCCTGGCATTTGCTTTCCAGCAGTATCTGCGCCTGCTTCTATAGCGTTCTAGAAAGAGGAGCGATGTTTCCTTTAACCGCTGTTTGGGGGCCGCGCTCCATCTTTGCTGGGTTCTGCCCTGCGGCTGCTCCGGCCCTGCCCCTCCCGCGCGCCGCCCCTGCCTCCTGCTTCTGGCGGGGAAATCGCAGCAAACCTGCCCATCTGGTTTGAGGGATTGAGAGCTGGGGCAGAGGTCAAACTGGTCACCAGCCCACCTGGTGATGTGGAGCACTGGTTCCTGAGCGGACGGCGGGGCCCAGGCTGTGGCTCTTCAGGGCCACGGCCACTCAGGAAGCCGCCTGCTTGGCCGCGTGCCCGTCAGTCTCTCCGGACGGGATGCGGGGTGAGAGCCTTCACGCCAGCGCAGAATCGGTGAGTGTGTTTCGTTAATCTTCGCACGCGTTGGCTGGAAGGTCACACCCACCTTCCCAGGGCAGGGAACGCTGTTGAAGGGAGTGTCACTCAGCCTCGTTAGTGAGTGAGAGGGACTTGCGGTCGGACTGCTCAGAGACGGGGAGGACGGGAGGGAGGAGTCAAAGGTGGCCCCCCCATGGGGAGGACCAGGAATGGAGGGTGATGGAGAGAGAGGCCCCGAGACACAGGCAAAGGGCCTCGGAATTCTGAGTGAGGAGAAGGGATCCGGGGCAGGATCCTAAGGACCTGAGGACTCAGGGTTCCCTCTGAGGAGGTAAGTATGGAGGAAGTGAAGTCCTGAGGTGACTTCCCAACATCTCTCTCTCTTTTTAAAATAATATATAATTTTTTAAAAACCATGTAAACTATTTTTAAGTGTACAATTAAGTGGCATTAATTACATTCACAATGTTGTCTGACCATCATCACTATCTAGTTCCAAAACTTCATTACCCCAGAAAGAAACTCTGTAACCATGAAGCAATATTTCCCCATTGCCCCTCCTGCCAGGCCCTGGTAACTGTTTAAACCCACTTTAATCTACTCGCTGTCTCCATGAATTCACCTATTCTCAGTACCTCACTTTAGTGGAATCGTACAACATTTGTCCTTTAGCGTTTGGCGTATGTCACTTAGCATGATGTCTTCAGGGTTCAACCATGTTGTAGCATGTGTCAGAATTTCATACTTTTTTGTGGCTGAATAGTATTTGATGTCTCTTTTTTAACCACTGGATTTCTCCCACTTTGGATACCTTTGCAAAAACGCAGAGTACTAGATAAGATGCATGAAACCGTGCTCGTCATCGAAGTCTTTGTCTTAAGACTCCAGGGCTGGTGGAGAAGCAGCCCCTAGCAGCTCAGGCCGGGGAAGAAAAGAGTTGCTGCCTCAACGAATCCACTCTTTCTTTCCACAGAGGTCTCTCCACCACCAAGAACTGACCACATTTGACCTTTTCAGGTTGGACCAACTTGGAAGAATGACGAGGCACGGAGTTAAATATATGGAGAAAGATGATCCAGTATCCATTTTAATCTTTGCCTACACCTTAAAGGAAAAGAAATGTTCCTAATTTGTGGTTATTTACAGCACTGTAAATCAAGCAAATGCTGTGAAGTGCCAATAAAAATTTTAAAAAATCAGCCTCAAATAGCTAAACTCTCAATGGCAGCTCATAAAGTGAAGCTTGGCAGTTGTTAGGTAGTTATGGTTAAATTGACAGTCCTTTGGGGAGTTAAGATATCCAAAAAGCGGAGGTAGTTAAGACTATAGTGATAAATGGTTGGGCTTGTTGGTTGAAGAGATTTTATAGCACACGTTTAAGCTTAACCGCCTGTGAGAAAGTGAACAGGAAATAGAGGTTATCACTTCTTCATAGCCACTCCATTCATTATTGACCTCAGGGGGTCTTGTGACACACTAGGAAAGGCAAGACTGAGGCTATTTAAAGGAGGAAACCATGTCTAGGCAAGATCATTTGTCAGACAAAAGAGAGAGAGAGAAAGAAAGAGTTGCTAGCAAAGGTACAAAAAAGAAAGTAAAAAATGAAATATCAGAACAGCAATTTTTAAGACCACAATAAAGAAAAATAAGAATGTAATTTCCCCTGAGACTTCTGGTAGAAGATGGTTGAGCAAAGTTATGCTTACTCCGCTCCCTTTGCTAGAGCCTTCCACAAGCGTCAACAAGAAGAAAACCAGAGAGCAAAGGTCCATCTTTGATGAGAGTTGGCTTGGATCCAACCACAGAATATGAAGAATATTTGTTGTGTGCAATGACATTTTGGCCAAATTGACGGATAATATAAGAGTTGATGCATACCTCTCTGAGGGTATAGATTGGCCTAGAAGTAAGTGAAACAAAATCCTCAAGTAGTCAACTAATAATCCCTTACTTAGAAAGACATGATCCTCTTCAGTTCCTGCCTGGGGGACCTGCCCATCCTGGAGAGGGCAGTTGTGCCCTCACACAGACACAGAGCAGATTTGGTGAGAAATACGAGCGTGGTGTACATACCTGGGCTGGAACTGCCTGGGACACAGTGGCCTCCCCGCCCCCACAACCATTCTTCACCAAAAAGGAGTAGTAAGTATAAAGGAAAAAAGTGGGCCCTGAATGTTATTCTCAAAAAGGATAAAAGCAAACATAACGAGCAAAAAGCAAATGAAGAACCTGCATGAAAAGAAATTTTCCAAGAAAAGAAACACATTTATGACAACTATTCCTCTATATACACAAAGAAGCTAAAGAGGAAATACATTTTGAAAAGCAAGGTCAAAGAGGATATAGGTGATAAAATTGTCACAGAGAAGAGAATAATGAGGATATGAAAAGCGAGCCTCCTGAGGGCAGGAAAGAAATAGAAGATAATTTAAAAAGCAAAACACAACACAGAGATGTGAAAACTGCAAAAGGAAGACCTGATACTGCTCAAAATAAGAATGAAGGACTGACACAGGAGAAGGAACTAGAATTCTCCGTACTCTGTTAGCATACATTACTCATACCCAACACCTGGCAAAGTGCCTGGCGTAGTATAGGTATGTATAGTTGAATAAATGAATAAGGCAAATTGGCAATTTTGAAGGAGAGTACAGAAAAAGCGAACTTAAGAAATAATTTAGGTATAAGAACCTTTTTTCCTGAAATCAAGTAGATTTCAGTCTGCAGATCCAGAAGACATAGAATGCTTCAGAATGCTTGAGACATATTCTGGTCAAGTTTTTGAACTTTAAGTATAAACAAAGAATTGTATGGGCATTCAGACAAAAAGAAAAATAGAAAGTAATGTATCGGGGGGAATATAAGACTGGCATCAGTTTCCCACAATAATATTCAATTAATCAATTAGTGGTGGAGCAATAACAAGAGTTTTGAGGGCGAAAGTAAGACTCCAGACTTGTATACCTATATAGTTACCGTGAATGTATAGGGAAGCAGAAGAGAGCTTCAACATGAGGGAATACAGTATTCATGAGCTCATCTTTAAAAACAAAAACAAGGAATGACAAGATCCATCCAACCAAAAGATGTCAAAATATAGAACTCAGGAAGGGGAAGTAGTATATGAAAGGACTCATAGTAAGCATTAAACCCATTTCAGTAACTGTGGCAGTTATGGTTTCAGAGAATAAAATAAGTAGTGTAAATACTGACAATGTAAAATTAACAAGAAAATTGTTTAAATGGTGTGTGAGAATGAGAGTATAAGAGTTCTAGTTACTTCATCTTTCATTTTGAGGATTCAACAGATAGTACTTAAAATGTGTAGCTCAAGACACAGAGATTGGGAAAATGGCCGTCCACATGCTCATCTCAGCTGCCCTGCCACTCACTGCCAGCTCCGGTTCAGCTCCGCAGGGAAGCTGCTCTTGAGTTGTCAGGCAGAGCCTGTGGAGTTGAGCAAGGAATTGGCCCTTTGAGGAAAGAAAGAAAGGGAGGAGGGCAAAGGGGAGAGAGAGAGAAAAGAAAGGAGGAGGGGAGCAGGGAAGAATGGGAGGGAAGGAGATTGTTTCCCTCTGTCCAGACTAGAACCTGGAGAGCTGTAGAGGAGAACCCCAAGGTGGGAATCAAGCTCCAGTTCTTAGAGAAAGTCTGGCTTATGAACATACAGAGATCTCTGAGAAGAAGACAGCACTTGACGGGGTGATGTCCTGACCCTCAAAGTCCTGAGGGATGATTGGCTGGATTCTTTCTCCTTTTTGCAGTTATGCAGCCTGGTGAGCAGAAAGGATGCCTCTGGGTGCCTGTTTTTTTTTTAAAGACTGGCATCTGAGCTAACATCTGTTGTCAATCTTCTTCTCCCCAAAACCCCCCAGTACATAGTTGTATATTCTAGTTGTAGGTCCTTCTGGCTCTGCTATGTGGGATGCTGCCTCAGCACTTTAAAATCATTAAGAAAAGAACAGACAACCCAATACAAAAATGGGAAAAAAACTTGAACAGGCACTCTATAATATCCAAATAGTCAATACACATTGAAACCACAAATTAAATGTCAATTAAATGTAAATATTAAATAATATGAGTATATTTAATATTATTTTATTTTAATATTAAAAACACAAAATCAAACCACAATGAGATGCCTCTGCAATTCTACCATAATGGCTATAACATTAAAAACTGGCAAATTTGTAGAGCAACTGGATCTCTCTTATCCAGCTTGTAGAGATGTAAACTGGTGTTACTATTACGGAAAACTGTTGATAATATCCACTAAAACTGAACATAACTCGACAAGTCCTCTCCTACCTAGCAAAAATACATACATAAATTTACCAAAAGAAATGTACAAGAATGTTTATAGTAGTATGATTTGTCATTGCCCCCCCAAAAAACAACCCAAATGTCCATCAACAGTCAGATGTATCAATAATTTGTGGTGCCTTCACATAATGATGCAATAGTATATAGCAATAAAAAGAATGAACTGCTATTATATGCAACAAGATGGGTGAATCTCATAAACACAATACTGAGCAAAAGAAGACAGAAACAAGAGTGTACTCTATGATTCCATTTATTTAAATTTCAAAGATAGGCCAAAGTCGGGAAAATGTTTACTTTTAGGGGAGCTTCTTACAGTGTCCTTTATCTTCATCTGGGTGTTGATTATACAATTATGTTTCCTTTGTAAAAGCTTTTTGAATTGTGTATCTATGATTTGTGAAGTTTTCTATGTTACAATTTAATAAAAATATTTAGAAAAAAATTCAACATTCATTTATAATAAAAGCTTTTAGTAAATCAAGAATGAAAGAATATTGTCTTAAAATAAGAAAAAGAATAACTATGTCAGGCTGACATCCATTGTTATATACAGTATTTAAACACTAGAAGTGATCCAATTCATATGAGGAAAAATGCAAGGGGCTACCACTTCTTTCGTTAAAAATTGTTCTGGAAATGTCAGAAATAAACAGAGTATAAATATCAGAAAGGAGTCAGCAGATTTTTCATTATTTGGAAATAATATGATTGTATACCTGGAAATCCAGGTGAAACAGCTGGAAAATTAATTTAAAAAATAGAATCCTAGTTAAGGTGGCTGGCTAACAAAAATAATATTTAAAAATCAATAGTTTGCCTACAAACAAATGATAAGATTATATAAAAGTGGAAAATTCCACCCACAATGCAACACAAAAATCAACACCAATGAATAAAGTTAATAAGACACATGAAAGAAAATAAAACTCGGTTGAAGATCAAATGAAAGAAGAAAATTGGACCATAAAATTCAATATTGCAAAGTGTAAATTGATCTTTATAGTCATGCAATCCACGAATACCCACACAATTTTGGGGGAGTGGGGAGCTGATAAGATAATTTATCATGAATATCTTTAAAAGTTAAGATGAGGAAAAAGCCAGGAAAATTCTAAGAAAGAAGAGCAGCAATGGAGGACCCTATTTCACTATTATAGTAAGAAACTGAATAAAGAGTTCAGAAGCAAATAATTAGGTTAGTGCATTATCTAATAAATACTTTTGAGAAATCAGCTAGGTTTTCTTTTGCAGTGGAGGGGTGGTGTTTGGGGGATAGCCAGATACCTAGTTTACTTGTTTTTTATTTTTTAATTAAGATTTTATCCTTTTAGAGCAGTTTTAAGGTTCACAGGAAAATTGAGGGGAAAGTGTAGAGATTTCCCACATGCTCCTTACCCCTACACATGCATAGTCTCCCCTATTATCAGCATGCCCCACCAGAGTGTTACATTTGTTACAAGTGATGAACCTACATTGACACATCATTATCACCATAGTTTACATTATGGTTCACTCTTGATGTTGTACATCCTATGGGTTTGGACAAACACATACTGACACGTATCCATTATTGTGGTATCATACAGATTATATTCACTTCCCTAAAAATCCTCTGAGCTCTGCCTACTCATTCCTACCCACCCTTCAACCCCTGGCAACCAGTGATGTTTTTACTGTCTCCATAGTTTTGCCTTTTCCAGAATGTCACACAGTTGGAATCATACAGTATATAACCTTTTCAGATTGGCTTCTTTCACTTAATAAGATGCATTTAAGTTTCCTCCATGTCTTTTCACGGCTTGATAGCTCATTTCTTTTCAGTACTGAATCATATTCCATTGTCTGGTCATACCACAGGTTATTTATATCTACTGAAGGACATCTTGGTTGCTTCCAAGTTTGGGCAATTACGAATAAAGCTGCTGTCAGGTTTTTGTGTGGACATAAAATTTCAACTCCTTTGGGCAAATACCAAGGAGCGCAATTATTGTTTTTTATGTTAAGAGTATGTTTAGTTTTGTAAGAAACTGCCAGACTGTCTTCCAAAGTGGCTGTACCATTGTGCATTCCCACCAACAATGAATGAGAGTTCCTGTTCCTCCAAATCCTTGTCAGTGTTTGGTGTTGTCAGTGTTCTGAATTTTGGCCATTCTAATAGGTGTGTAGTGGTATCTCATTGTTATTTTAATTCACATTTCTCTGATGACATATGCTGTGGAACATCTTTTCATATGCTTGTTTGCCATCTGTATATCTTCTTTGGTGAGGTGTCTAGTTAAGATCTTTGGCTCATTTTTAAATCAGGTTGTTTTCTTGTTGAATTTTTTCTTCCTTCTTCTTTTTGCCAAAGCCCCCCAGTACACAGGTGTATATTCTAGTTGTCAGTGCCTCTGGTTGTGCTATGTGGGAGGCTGCCTCAGCATGGCCTGATGAGTGTTGCCATGTCCGCGCTCAGGAGCAGAACCAGCAAAACCCTGGGCCACTGAAGCAGAGTGCATAAACTTAACCACTCGGCCACGGGGTCAGCCCCTCTTGTTGAATTTTAAGAGTTCTTTGTATGCTTTGGATAACACTCTTTTATCAGATGTGTCTTTTGCATCTCGTTTTTCCCACTCTGTGGCTTGTTTTCTCATTCCCTTGGCAATATCTTTTAGAAGATTTTAATTTTAATGAAGTACAGTTTATCAATTGTTTCTTTCATAGATTGTGCCTTTGGTAATAGATCTAAAAAGTCATCACCATGCTCAAGGTCATCTAAGTTTTTTCCTATGTTATCTTCTAGGAGTTTTATAGTTTTGTATTTTACATTTGGGTCTGTGATCCATTTTGAAAGGATTTTTGTGAAGGTTTAAGGTCTGTGTTTCAATTCATTTTTGTGTGTGTGTGGATGTCCGGTTGTTCCAGCACAATTTGTTGAAAAGACTATCTTTTCTCCATTGTATTACCTTTGCTTCTTTGTCGAAAGCTAAGATAAAGCAAAGATAAGTCGACTATATTGGTGTGGGTCTATTTCTGGCTTCTCTATTCTGTTGCATTGTTGAATTTGTCTGTTCTTTTGCCAGTGCCACACTGCCTTGATTACTGTAGCTTTATAGTACATCTAAAAGTTGGGTAGTGTCAGTCCTCCCACTTTGTTCTTTTTCTTTAATATTGTGTTGGCTATTCTGGCTCTTTGCCTGTCCACATAAGCTTTAGAATCAGTTTTTCAGTATCTACAAAAGCATTTGCTAGGATTTTGACTGGGACTGCATTGAATCTATAGATCAAATTGGGAAGAACTGACATCTTGACAATATTGAGTCTTTCCATCCATTAACATGGAATCTCTCTCTATTTATTTGGTTCTTCTCTGATCTTTGACTTCATCCATCAGAGTTTTTTGGTTTCTCTCATATAGATCTTATACATATTTTGTTAGATTTATACGTAAGTATTTCATTTTGGAGGGTGCCTAGCTCATTTTCTTATTCCAAAATAAATTGCCAATGGATATAAGATTTAAACATACAAAAATAAATCATAAAACTAATAGCAGAAAAGTTGGATGACTTTTTTTACAACCTCAGCACTATGTACCAGATGCTATTGTTGTAAGTGCTTTGTATATAATAACTAATTTAGTCCTCACAACAATAGGAAGTAGGTATTATTATGATCCAAATTTTACAGATGAGGAAACTGGCTAGATAGGTTAAGCGTCTTTCTAAGATTATAGAGCTGGTAAGCAGAAGAGAGAGGATTTGAACCTTAGTGGTGTGGTTGCAGAGCTGTACTGCTTTTCTGATGACCAGATACATGCAGTACCCTTCTATACAACCCATGGATATGCACATATGATGTTTCAGCTTCTGAATTTCAAAATGTTATAAGTAAAATAAAAAATATATAAAGCACTGGGGAAATATATGCAACCTATATTATAGACAAGGTACTGAAGTTTTAAATATACAAAGAGCTCATACAAGTCAGTAACAAATGGACAACAGAAACAGGAAGGAAGGAAGGAAAGACAGATGGAAGGAGAGAACGGAGAAAGGAAGGGAGACATGAACAAGAAGTCCACTGAAAATACCAATGGCCAGTAAGCTTATGCACAATGTCACTCATCTTAAAAAAGTACAAGTTAGCAGGGCTGGCCTGGTGGTGTAGTGGTTAAGTTCACACGCTTCGCTTTGGTGGCCCATGCTGTGGTGGCATCTCACATAGAAAATAGAGGAGGATTGGCACAGATGTTAGCTCAGGGCCGCTCTTCCTCACAAAAAAAAGTACAAGTTAAAACAATGATGAGATATTATTTTTCACCTACCACATTGCCAAGTATTAAAAAGTTTAGTAATACTCAATATTTTGACCAACTTGAGGAAAAACGGATATCCACACCCTGTTGTTGGAAGTGTAAATTGGTAGGACTTTTAAATGTTAATTTGGTAACATCCTTCCAAAAATTTAATGTACCTATCACTTGACCCATTAATTCAACTTCTAGGTATCTATTCCACAGTATAAGTGTCTGAACACATACATGCACAAGAATGTTCACTGCCTCAGTATTTATAACAGTGCTTCTCAAATATGATCTGCGTGGAGATACTAATCCACTATTTGTTATTAGTTTGCAAGGAGAGAAGGGGCCAGAAGGTGAATCAACTACATTTCTAAGAGCACTATGAGTTCAAGTGACAGATTTTTTTTCATAGAAAGACTCTCTTGATTAAGAAAGCGGTATGTTGATTTATATTCTGGTGTAAGCGCATTACCTCAATGTGAAACAGCACTTTGAATAGCACTGTTTATAATAACTAAAAATTGGGAATAACTCAAAAGTCCGTCAGGGGGTATTTGTTGGATAAATTACAATAGATCGAAAATAAAATCCTATGCATTCATTTAAAATAAGGAAATCTCCATATGCTGCTGTATACGTACGTATACATATACATATGATACATATATACATAGGATATATATATATATTATTTACACACACAGATACACATACATACAAGATGGAATGGAAAAAAATGTTGCAGAGCTGTATGAATACAGTAAGAAGCACAAGATGAAAAAGTACAAGTTGTATATACAGAGTTTCTAGAAGCATACACCAGACATTGTTAACCAGGGTTATCTTTGGGCTGTGGGAGAGATAGGGCATGGGGCTTTTTATCTTGTATCATCTATACTGCTTATTTTTTTCTACAACTAGCATAAGTTACATTTATAATTTTTTAAAACATGAATTAAAATTTTGTTTAAAAGTAATGAATTACATTCACTGTAAATCAAATTTCCAGAAACTGGCTTTGGGCTGAAATTTGTTTCAGAAGACTTATTGAGACAATCTTTACATGGGATGAATTTCCATGGAGTCATTTGTGTAAAGACGTAAGAACACATCAGCTTATTTTTCCAAACTCAGAAATCTGTTTTTCTCACCTTAAAAAAAAAGTTTATTATGGCTAATGCACAACCCTCCCAAACCAAATTTGTAGTCCATCTCTGAGATGAATCTTGAAGCTAGGAAGTGGTGAAGTCAGGATTCTATCTCTGCAGTATGACAATCAATCACCTAATTCTGATCATAATTGTTACAAAGAAGTACAGGACCAAAAGGCTCTTTGTGCTCAGGAAGGCCCAAAGATGGGAGATCATAACGTATTTGACAAAATCTAGGGGTCTTATATGCTTCATGAAAACCACAATTTACATTGCCAAAAATTATGGGATATTAGGCCTTCCAGAGTCATCTGGAACGCATTAATAATCCTTAACATTGGTACAGTACCAAGCAGTCTGCAAAGCACTTTCATATCTACTGTCTTACTTAATCCTCACAACAGATCCTTGGAGAAGGTAAATTTCATAGGTCAGATTTTATAGATGCAAACACTGGGTACAGACAGCTTCTACTTATTCCCCAAAGTCACTAAGGAATGAAGGGGCAAAGGCAGGTTGTGTCAGCCCAAGTTCTTCCCACCACGCCACACTGCCTTCCAAGGCATGGCTGACCTAAGCCGTCCCAGACAGAAGAGTCTGGGCGACTTGCTCGTATTCTCTGTGTTTATTTGCATGATGTTATGCCACTGAACTGGACGAGTTTAAAAGCAGACCATGGCTGTTGCCACTGTTTGTTAAACATTGCTGCTCGGAGCAGGCAGAGAGTACAGACAGCACCTAGAGTTCTTAGTCCTTCTGAACAGGATCAAGCAGGACAAATAGAAGGAAAAGCGATTCTCAGTGATCTGAACGAAGGAAGCCATCACACATGCTGTGTTTTCTATTGGCCATCTGTTCTTCTCTAGCTTTGTTCTGTTTATGCTTTTCTCCAGGAAGTCAAACTAATGATACCAAAATGATCTTCCTTGAAGGTCTCTCTAACTCTGATAGCAACTTTTGGCTTTCACTGCAATCTTTCATGTCAGACATCTTTCCTTTCCCAAGGCTCTTTGTTAAACTACCCATATCTCATATTCCATTTATATTTCTACTTTCTTGCACGTAAACCCTATATAGAGAAATTATAATGATGTGATAATACCCTCCATTTATTGAGCACCTATCAAATGCCAGGTACTGTGGTAGGTACTTTATACATTGTATATTATCTTGAAACCTTGTAGCAAACTTTACAAGGTATAACCCATTACTCTCACTTTGCAGATGAAGAAACTGAAGCCGAGAGTGACTGAGTCTGGATCTTACAGCAGTAAGTGGCAGAGCTGGGATTCTAACGTAGATCTGTTTAGCTTCAAAGCCAAAGTTCTCCCTAGTACACAGCGCAGAGTAATAATGCTTACTGTATTAGCTACTGAGAGAAGGTGTTTAGTGAAAGCGTTCATTTTAAAGTTATGTATTTTAACAGTTAGCATCATTTTCTCTTTTCCTCTGCTCTTAAAAGGTAGGTTGGTGGTCTAAGGTGATGAAATTCAACCCTAATACAAATGCAGTGCTCCCATATCATATCCCTTCCCAACCCAAGGAGAATTACAACATATAATGGAAGCTTCTGTTCTGCTTCTTTCTCCACCTGGTCAACTCTCAAAGGAAAACAAAATTCATATGATCATTGAGTTCTAGAAATTAACTTTTATTTTAAATCTGTCAAGAACTCCTGCAGTTATTAATTTTATTAAAATGATTACATATGGCAAAACAAAGAATAGAGGTAATTCTATTTCTCTACAACATAAATTATGAGTTAGATTCTCAGCTGCTGGCTCAGCATTGTTCAAGATTCTTTTAAAGGATTGGGGGGACTTTAATTTCCAGAAAATGTTAAAGCAGCAAAAGAAACAATAAATTAAAAGTAATGGCAACTGGAGATTTGCCAAGGATGTGCTAATTATAAAATCTTCTTGATGTGTTTATAGGCTAGACTCCAAGCTTTGGTATTTTAAAAAAAATCATGTGACTAGCTGTCCTATATTGGCTTGTCATCTATAGTTTATAACATAGAACAAATTTGCTGATTCTTTTTAAAAAGATGGCAAAAATAAATTATGACTAATTCAAATAAAAAACAACCAGCATCCATTCATCTAACTGAAATATGTCAAAACAAAAACAATTTTATTAAAATATTTAATATCAGAATAACTTATAATAGTATGAAAAAGAGTGAAGTACTTGTCCTTAGTTTTCACTGACATGATCACATTTTGGCAAAACTGTTTTATAAAGATTCCAAAGTTTTTAATCATAGATCTGTAACTATTTATGGATATAAACCAAAAGAACTCATACTTCATCTGATCATACAGTCATAACTTACATATCTTGCTTTGCACTTACTGTTACTGCAAACAGCAATTTAGAAAACAAAGTAAAAATATATATATACAAAATATTTTTATATCAAATTATCTTCATTACACTAAATAAACCCAACCCCCAAATACTATGTTACATGAAAAAGTGTCCTACAATTTATATCAAGACTGATATTGTCCATACAGCAACCAGAGCAGCCTTTGGTTTTAAAAGCATTTTGCAAAATAAAGAAAAATGTCACCACATGGCTGCCCTACTGGCTCTCACTCACACTCACAAAAATGCTTTCCAGTTAAAAAAAATTACAAAATAGATTACATACCCAGAAAAAACATCCCACCATAAAAGAGTCAAGTCCTTTTTACTTCTCTGTAGCACACATACTCTATTTGGCATCTCCACTGTTTATTCGAGTTTCAAGTCTCCCCAAGCTGATTAGAATATTATTGTTTGATTGAAAAAGATAGTCTTTCTTGATATTGATTATTCTCACTCAATGATAGTCTAATTTAGAAACAAAATGTTCTTTCTTTGAATGCACGATTTCACATAATTTTTACTTTAATGTCCTACTTGGCAAAATTCAGACACTGTTGAATGTTTTGTTTTCCATATGTTTTAAATTTAAAAATCAATTTTATGTGTGTATATGTATATTCACATAGAGATACATTTCTTTCATTGTCTTGTTCTCATGCAATAAAAATTGTCCATCAGCAACTGTAATTTGAAATGAACCAAATAAAAGGTTTTTAGCCATTCCAAACGAAAAACAGTTTCCAGCACAAAGAACACGGAACTCTAATGCAAACAAGATTATGTTTTAAAACTAAACTATAGATTTAATTCTACACAGGAAAATTTTGAGTTCCTTATCTAATAAAGTGTTTGAAAACTTCAGCAAAACTTGAGAAAAATAAAATCCAAATCAATTGTGAAGGGCATTGTGGTGTTCTCAAGCAGTGCTTGGAAAAGTTTTCCCAATCACAATGGATTCACTGCGATTCTTCTTAAATGTACAATTATGGGATCACTGTACCTTTCATTTCGGAAGTTTATAACATAGATATGCAGGCAAGAGACATGCATAAAATTCTCACTGTCACTCTGAAAAGCACACTGAACAATTTTAAATACTGCAGACTTTTTTCTTTTAAAGGAACGTTTCATTTGGGCTGAATAGATTTCCAAGTTTTAACATGTGAATTATTGAATACATTTCAAGGGCTTTCGGCAGTCAGGGTTTCAGTCCTGGAATGGTTCGGCCCATCTGGAATGAGACACACAGTCTAATAAGCATTATGGCGTTGTCATTTTGAGGCATAGCTGCTCTACCATGCCCACGTTGTAGCTTATTTTCGGGAAGCAAGGCACTTACTGTAATGGCAATGCAGACATTTTATGCATAGTTTGAGTAACATAAAATAAGTTAATATTTGGGATTAAAGTGAGGTTTTTTTTATAATTTATATGTCTTTTACAGAAGCAACTAAGTGATATATTTAGGATAATCAAAAATAAGAAGAAGTTTGAAAGGGAGTCATTTTCACTCCTGTTTTGGCTCTTAGGATGAGGGTTTATGAAAAAACACTGATGTGAAGAACAGCCATAGATCAGAAAAGCAACAAACTCTTAAAACTGCTGAACCAGGGGCACTTTGACCGTCTTTACTTCTGCTATATGTGACGACTTCTGGATGATGCAGCTGGCGGTCCCCTGCAGCTTGTCTTTCCCCTGTGCAAGATTTGTCAAGGCCATCGCTGCATTGATCTCCTTCCAGTACGTGTCGTCCTTGTTCGGTCCCCTTCTATTAGCTGCACTGGATTTAAGCACAACAGAAAGAAAATGATCAAATTCACTGTAGTGTACGTAGAAAAATACCATCACTGAAAAGCACAAGTGGCAAATAAAAACAGAGTATGCCTCACCTGTCACCCTTATTGGATCCATTTTCCAGAGTGTCTGTAAAGAAAAGCAAAAATTCAATTATGTTCCATTCTTTTTTAATCTCAAGAGGTTCATCATTAATTACCAAGAATAAAAGTTTATCAGGAAATACGGCTGAGAATTATCTTTTTCACAAAGATCAAGTAGTTTAAATTAAGATGCAAAAAAAAAAAAACTCTTTGCAAAGAAGCGGGAGTGAGATGAGAATAGGTAATAAAGAATAGAAAGTAGACTTCATAAATATACAAAAATCTGAGGTGAATTTATTCTGAGAAATTGGGTCTTTTCATGAGGAGGCAAATGGTTTAGGGAAAAGAGTGCTAACTCTCGCTGGGGCCAGGTTCTGGTCTGGCCCGGCACTCACCTGCTGTGCGCCTTTGGGCAGATTACGATGCCCCCCAACGTCCGGGATGCAGTTTCCTCGACTATGAAACAAGAGAGTTCCTAGAAGATCTTCTGGGGGCCTCAGGCTCAACAGTCTGTGATTTCATGGGAATCAAACCGTCATCTCAGAAAAAAGACTGGCAAATTGTTCCCTCTCGCTACTTAGCAAATGGGTAACAGACCCAATGCTGACAGCAACTCAGGATTTCCTGGCAGATTAGAACAAGCAGGCACCAGTCTTCAAGCTCCAAACCAACTCCTCATGCTGCTGTTGCAGGAAATGAAAGTTAGGGTGTGACCTTTTGCTCCTGCACTCTCACCTTTGCTTTAGATTTGGCACTCAGAACACTAATGGCCACCAATACCACTTCCATATAAAGAGAGATGAAATGAGTTCTTGATCTTGATGAAATCTCTCTAGGTAGCTCCTCTAGCTAAAGAATATGGTACTAGAAACATAAAAATAGACATAGTGGAGGGAAAGCTGTATGGAAGATAAAGAGGGGCAACCAGCAAGGTGCAGGAAAGGGGTCAGGAAGGGGGCTGGGACTGCCCATCAGCCTATGAGACTCCAAACCAGACAGTGGTTAAGTCACCACCATTAACAACCACCACCACCATTACCAAGTAGCACAGAACGAGGCACTGCGCCCACAGAGGAATCACGAAAGACACAACGTTTGCTCAAGGCCCTATTGTAGTTACATGGCCTATAGAAAGCTGTCTTTGCCTGCCCTCGGTCCTTTCTTTTTTTTACTTCCCCCATCCCAATACTTCTGAAGGCAATGTTTTCTCTCTATACTGCTCAAGGCTAGTTAGGCCACGCAGCACAATTTCCAGCTCTGCACTCTAAGAGAGTCAGGGAACTAGAAGAGACTTGAGAAAAAGAACACCGACATGATCATAATATAGTCCAACCAGGGCAAAATCTCCCAGGGAAGATGTGGTCAAGAGAAAATAATTACATGGCCATGTTGAGAAGGCAGCTAAACTTCGATGCCCTCTGTGAAGGAAAAGAATCAGGAAACCCTGTCAACACACCCTGAGTCAGGCGTTACAGTGTAGACCGGGAGACAATACTGGGTCACTATGAGCTCTTTGCACAACCCTTCACCTAAGGACCCAGGGAGCTTAAAAAAACAGGCAAGCAAACAAAACAAAAGCACTTAGTGAATAAACGATGAGGTTGTTATGAAGAACAAGCGAGATAATGTGTGCCTGGTCCAAAAGGGAACAACGAATGTTGGTTCCTTTCTTTGGTCTCCTGTCATTTTAGGGACCCTTTCGGGGAGATAACTGGATCTGTGAGCTGCTGGATGGTCACCCTCTGGATGTCCTGGCCCCTACTAGCTCAGCCTGGATGGTTAGCTACATCTCTGCTGCTTTTGATAATTTTGGAATTATAATATTACTTATGTAAATAGAGGAAAAGAACGACAACTTTTAATTCACAGAACTCTGACAATCCTAGTCGACAGATCACTTCCTATGTACCAGGCACTGTTCGAAGCACTTTATGTCTTAGCTTATTTAGCATCAGTGGCTCTGTGTGTGTTCGTTAAGTCAGTAACTGTAACTATAAATCTTCACTGAGTAATGACAGAGACAAGGTGCTACCAGGACAGAGAACGAGTCAAGGCCTTTGTTTAGAAGGAGGAAAGCCAGCAACATTGGACATTTTACAGAGAAAAAAAATGAGTTAGGCTTTTGCTCAGTTTTGCCCACAAATTGCAACAACTCTGTTGCCAAAGTGAAGCAATAGGTTATGGAGATATTTATTCAATGGAAAGACTTGGCAAAAGCAGAATAAGTTCCATGAAGCTTAAATAACATTGAGGGAAATAAAAAACTAGAATTTAGAAAAGCCCATGTAACTGATGCTCTGGCTCACAAGCGGAGTGCTCTCACAGATACACAGGGGACGACAGTCTGATTCCTACCTGAATCGTCAACCTGAGAGCCACCACTGCACAGATGACAAGAGGGAAGCCTGTGGTAGGAGGTACGTGATGGGTTACAGAACCCAGAAATGCCATAAATGAATGGGGCCTGGATGTGGGAGGAGAACATGTAATGCACTGTTAATGTCCACGGAGAGCTTCTATTTAAGATGAACAGTGAACTTGTGTGTCCTGCAGCCCCATGGACGGCTGGACGCAGCTAACACTCCCTGTGGCTGCCCCCTTGAACTCATTCCACGGAGAAACAAGTTTACGACAGCCAACTGTGAAATTATAAAATTCTGCTTACTCCTTGGGTGTATGTGTTTTACAGTTTGGTGCCTATGAAAATACCTTTGAAATGTAAAAACACAGACTCCAATCCTCGTCCAGGTAGTCTTAATTAGTTTCACGAATTTCAACAATGTACTCGGCAGTATTCAAAAGACTGAATTCTATATTTTATTTCTAAGGGAGATGGGCACGTTCCATGTAATGACATTAGGTGTGGATTCAGTTTCCTTTCCCAGCAACAGAAGGAAAGATTCATAAAAAAGTAATGAATAGAAGAAACAATTTGCTTCTCCATCAATGGTCAATGCTAAAAAACACAGCATGTAACAAAGCTCAGTGTCAAAGATTTCAAACCAACCAGAAAAAGCTGACTACTACCACTTTGAGGGGGGTGTCTCTATGTCCAGAGTGGTTTTGGTTCAAAACATAAACTGGTGTTAGAAGGGCACGCTTTTCCTGTTGCTGTTATTGGTGGGCTGCCCGGTGTCACTAGGATATTACACGTCCAAAAGCCACCTCCTGTGTTCTAGTTCCCAGAAGAACTAGCAGAAGGAAGATAGCAAACAGGGGCCCTCTTACTGTGAAACATTGGTGCTTTTGTAGGAAAGCAAAGGACTAGAAAGATCTGGAAGTTTGGAGAGATTTTTCTTCTATACGTTATGCTAGGGAAATGCCCCAGCTATTTTAGAGAATGATATCATCTGAGAGGAACTCAGAAAATTTACAATCCACTCATTATATGAAGTAATCGTACTCCACATGAAGGTGTTTTTTTCTTAGGCTCTTTTCCTTTGAAGTATAAACCTGCCGGCTCTTATCTGGTTCAAGTATTTTGTGTTTTTTCAGCCAAGAGACAGTATTTACGGAGTGGTGGGTCTATTGTCCCATCCGGGTGCTCAGGAGGCTCAAGGCCACTTCTGCCCACTGCAGACAGGTGGTCTCACTGGCAGCCCTCCGGAAGTGGCAGGCAGCATCTCAAGAAACAATCCCAAGGGAGAAGGAAGGACTCCGAATGCTGCTGAAGAGAGGGAAATCAGAAGTCTGAGCTGGAGCAGACATTCACTGCTGTTAATTAACATGCACAGACTTGGGGTCTGACTGCCCTACATTCGGCCCAGCTGCATCTCTTACTCTTCAAGTAGCTTGGCTCAGCCTCTCCAAAGTCGAAGCTAAAATGCCTTTTTAGATTCTAAGGTTCCAAAAATCAGCTACGCTGTCAATTACCATAAAAGCAACTGGTTGGCAGGAACAACTTACTCACCCAGCCAAAAGAGCGTGTTTTAAGACCAAAAAAGAAAAGGAAAGAAAAAAAGAGATGCGTAGTTAGAAAAATCTTGGATGCTGTAAAACCCAAGCCATGTTAAAACTTAAACTGGGGTTATCCTCAGTTTGGACATGTGTTTCCTTATAAAGTTAAGTAGAGAAACAATTATATAGAAAATTCAGTTCTGCACGTCACGATGTGTAAGCATGAGGCACTCTGGGCAAAGTGTCCATTCAACTTTGATAAAGGCAAGTTAGAGACATTAATTCTGATATATATTCCTGAAGTAATACGTATAATCATAAAAGGAGACAAAAAATGGAGTCAAATCTTTTGCTCTGAGATTTTTTTCGAATTTAGTCAATAAGCCCTGAAATTAGGAATGTTCTTAAATGTTCCACAAAATACTACTCACACCCTGAAATGTAAATAAAATTAAGATTAAAAATATGACTATTTTAAATCAATCTAAAACTCATATATTATATGTTTCCCTAAATTAAAATGGAGAGAGAGCTCCAGATTCTTGACAACTGCGCTTCCTCACACTCAGTTTTGGGGCTGTTACTGGTGACAGCAGGTGTGGACAGACAGGGTTTAGTGTGTTTCTGATGTCAGAGGTCCTGAGTGCCCCCAGGACAGCGGGTCAGTTTCTGGAGTTATGTACATACTTGGAGCAGGTGAGATAAAGAACAAGATTCTTGTTAGTAGGGCAGATATAAAACCTCACTGAAGAGTCTGAAATATGGATTGCTCCAAATTTGTAGCACTTTCCACCAAATGGACAAGCAATGCCCTGCTCCCATGGCTGGTCTCTCTCTCAACTTCCCCACGCACTAGATCCAGGCCGGGCTCACTCACAGGCCTACAGACCGGTTCCCCTGCGGCTCTACGTTTCTTTCCTTTTGAAAGTAGCTTTTGTTGTTTTTCTCTAACAAGAAAGTAATACAGCTTCACTGCCAAAGATCTAGGAAAGAGTGTAAAAGAGAAAATAGAAGGCATTTAGGGATAACTAACGTTAACATGTGGATATGTGGCCTTCCAAGCAAGTTTCTATACATTTTTTTAAAAGGGGTCATTCTTGTGCATGTTTCATACCTTGCTTTTTCCACTGAACTACTTTCGCCTTACCCTTTGTTAATAAATAAGATAATAATCTACCATTTGGCCTTCCCTGATGCGGCAGTGGTTTTTGCCTGTGAAACAGAAACAGCTTGAAAGAATTCAAAATCCAGCTTCATCCAGTTTGAACTTGAATATTAAGAGACTCAAATGTTACAAGAAGGGGTTATCTTTACAATAACAATTGCTAACACTGACTGAATGCTTATTCTTATGCCAGACACCATGCCGGGAACTCCACAAATGTTATCTGGGTAAATACTTAGAGTCACCCTGTGACACAGCACCATGGCCCTCATTTACAAATGACACTGTCACTTACAGGGTCCAGAAACTTGCAAAGGACTCAGGCAATGGGGGCTGAGACTTAGCTCCAGGTCAGCCGGCTCCGAAGGTCCCGGTTTTAACGGCTGAGTGATTGCTGTGGATAAAGCCACGTTCCAGGACCAGGGCAAGCCCTAATGCATTGTTTACACGGAAAGCCTGAGGGATGATAACCTATTAAATCCCTTTTCTGTACTTTTTGCTAGTATTTTAGACGATAGAGATACAAAAAAGACTGTTTTCCTCCTCATGATTTAATCCTTAATATCAAAAAATTTGTCCAACTCACAAAACAGGGCATCTAAGATCTTGAGCTCTCCTCACACGTTAATTAGAGTGACATTTTGATAAATGTGATATTCCTGTAGTCACTCTTCTATCACCCGGAGTGACTGCTGTTCCATAACTCCTGGACAGCTGTTGCTGCATCACTTTGAGAGGAAATTTTTGTCATTATCCTCTCTTTGGGGTACTTAGAGCTTTTGAATGAGTGAAGATAAATCATTCTAAGTGTTTTTCCCAAAAAGCAAGGGAAAAAACACATCCAAGAACCTGTAACACATCTGCTGATGACTAAACTGCTTCTTCCAGTCCCACTGACCAAACAGGAAGTTCCACTTTAAAACTTCGGCCTGACAGGCAGAAGTTGCAGCTTACGCTTGGTGAACATCAGGGCTGCCCTCACGGAAGAGGTGTTGGAGCCTGGGTTTTGTGAGCCTCGAGAAGGGGGAGCTTTGCAAGCTTTCTGAATAGAGAGAATTATGAAATGCAACCCACCTCATCTTCATGGATGGATCTAGCTTTGTTTTTTGTTTTTTTCCTTTTGTAATATACTAGCTAAATTATTTATCCTAGGGCCTTAAAGAATGAGCGGCTTCCAAAATCATTTCGGAGTCTGAAGAAAAATCTTTTCCAAAAATCAGGCCAGTGTTTCTTCCAGCTATGACTTTCACCATCTGGCCAAAGGTTCTTTTCCTTCCTGCCACCTCTCATGTGGGCTGGCCTCTCGCTATGGCTAATGATGCCCAGATGTCCTGGATCCACAGGGTCCCCACCTTCAGCTGTCTTTCTGTCAATGCATTCTCCCATTTATCTCCTGCTAGAAAATAAAAATTAGCAATCACACCCTCTATTCTGGACCATAGTGAAGAGCTCCCTGGTTAGGATGGGGGTAGGCTGACATCTCAAAGCTGTCAGGAGAGGTTGTATTTCCATTAACAACAACAGAACATCTTTATTGTTCCAGGAGTACCCACATCTGTGGGTAAACCTGTAAGAGTGTCACTTGACTCATCTGTCAGGGAGCTATAGCCTTAACGGTTTTCCTTATTATGCAGATCTTACGTTCTTGAGGCTGGTGGCTCCTTATTAACTCCCAGCTGTATCTTTGTTCCTCTGAAATGCACAGCTATTCTGACCTCATCATTCTGGGCTGAAGGACTAAAGGAGTAGGAAGTGGGATTTGTAACTCGAAAGTAACTTTTCAAATAAGCAGAGAGCACCCAATTATAATGTTTTAACTTCACTTTCAATCTTTTTCACTAAATATAGTCAATATTCTTGATGCTAAGTTATTCTGCACAGCCCCATCTACCAAGATTGCTCCTCTGTGATCTCAAAGGCTCCACCTTCCTGAAGTCTAAAACTTTCAGTCTGCAACTTCACTTTGAAGATTAGAATGCAGTCTATGGGGAGGAAATTGTTGGTGAGTGACCAGAAAAGGGGTCTGGAAATGTTAAATATTCTCATTTCTACTTGCAGCTTGTCGTTATTAACTATGAGGGTGGTCTGGTATGAGGCATAGAGCAGTGTAGTGCAGTGGTTGGAGCCCAGACCCCGAAACCAGACAGCAGAAGTTGGACCCCTGCCCTGCTACTTACTACCTGTATGACAGCTGGCCAGCTGCCTGACTTCTCTGTGCCTCAGCTTTCTCACCTATAAAATGCCGCTAACACTACTAGATTCAGAAGGTTCTTAGGAGGATCACATGATTTCATATTTTCTAAAACACTTAGAAGAGAGCTTGAGTACATATACCAAGCACTATATACATTCTTGTTAAGTAAAAAAAAAGCCCTTCTCTCTCACTTTATTTTTTACATCTAGAACATGGGGTTGAATGCATCACCAGAAAAATTAGTATTGTTCAGAGATTTAATATGAAAACCATTATGTAAGGATGAAATATTTTAACTCTGGGCAAAGCCCATCAGCTCAGATTAATGGATTAAGTGTGCAGAATCTATCATCTTCAAAAACAAAATCGCTTTTCTGATGTTATTTTGTGCCAAAGTACCACAACATGCCAAGACAGAGCATTGGAGCCACATTAAAGAGTATCCACTAGCTGTAAGTGTCTAATGGATTTTGTTACTTCATTTTCTCAAGGGGAATATTGGGGATGTTACCCAAAATGTTTCATCCATGAAAGCTAGGTTTCCAGCCAAAGTCTCAGAAAATGACTTCCTAACTATGCATGAATAACGTCTCTGTGTTGCAAGGAGCATTAATTGTTTGTGTAAGCACTCTTTTCTACATGCGAGTTGGGCTACTAGTTCTGAAAACTGGATGGACTTACTCTGATTTTTAGCTAAACTTTAATTTTGTCCCCATATCCCAATATTGATATTCATCCTCGAAGTTCTTTAAGAGCACAAGGGCTCACCCGAGATCAACTTTAGAGCTGCCACACTGCAGTTCTAGAAGGTTGACTTGTTTAATAAATACATAGCTGAATGGTGTTAGGTTACAAAGTACTAATAGGACTTTCTTCAGCAAAAAGGCCTTTTAAATGGAAAAATGTGCATTTGTAATAATCTGGAAATTGGCTGGAATCCATGTATTTTTGAGCTCTTTAGTATCTCCGAAAAACCATCAAAAAAGTGTTTTTCCTTTGATATATGAACTGCAGTGTATCTTTGCATTGGCTCACATTATTACCATGCTTTTCAAACTCCTTAAATTACCATCTCCAGAAATGACACTTCAGACTAGGAGATCTTGGTGTTAAACCTGTCTGACTGCGTTAGCACCAGAAATGACACAATAACAGAGATGACGTTCACAAACTTCTTGGATCTTTCCGAAGAGTAGCAAATGACAGTTTCTCTACTGACAGTTCATCTGCTGTATTTATTAATAGAAAAGAAACATATTTTAGACATAAGATGAACAGTATTACCAGACCTTCTTCTACATTTCAAATACATTTCAATGTTCTTAATATGCTTAAAATGTTAAAACTGTACTTGGCATGTCAGTGTCCTCTGTTCACACATTTCTACATTTAAAGGTTCTGTGATTTTCTGCTTTTAATTTCAGAAACAGTCATTTAAAGTCTAAACTGGGGTGGGGAGGGACTTTGAAATGAAAATTGGGAAGATTTTTGACAATGGTATTGAAAGGCAGGAGAAGTTAAAAAGGAACTCAGCATAAAGGTGGGGTAAATGCCCTGCCAGGCCTTGGCTATCATTGGAGGTCCAAGAGCACCCCTAGTCAAGAGGTCTTCTGACCAAGAGAATACCAAATAACCCCTCTCCCCTCTAAATCTTGCCAGAGACGTCCACTCTAAAATTTGTCTGGGCATCTCCGTCCCAAACCATTTATTAAATTCCAATACATACATATCTTATTCCACTATTATCATCTAAATTTGGAATACAAAAGATTTCTAGAATGAATTAGGGGATAAGTTGCTTAAACCTAACGAGTTGATCTATTTGGGGAGAAAACAAAAACATTTTACAGATCAAAAACCACTTCTTTGTACAATAATTTATCTAAGCAGAGATGTGTGCTGGGACCATAGGAAAACAGCTGACTCACTATTTAAATGACCTTGGGTGAGTTATTTACGCATGCTGTGTCAAAGCGTCTTCACCAATAAAATGGGGATCGTAGTAACACCTACTTCCCGGGGGTGCTGTGAGGATTAAATGAGATGTTAAGTGCAAAGCTCTTGAAACAGTGCCTGGCATGTGGTAAAGGCTATGGTGTTATGATTCCTGACATAAAGAAACGATGCTGTCAGTTATCCTTCATTAGTCACTGAGGCCACTCCAAGTTCCATGGAGGCACTAAGCCCCATACAAGGTTTCTACTATCACCCCCTAGCCTCGAACTTATCTTCTTAGGATGGTGTAGAGAAGAGAATAAAGTTCACAGGGGCAATTCTCCAAAAGACAGGTTCCTGGACCCCATCTCTGAGGCTGTGATTACACAGGTCACAGATGCGGCCGAGGAACCGTGTTTGGACAAGCGCCCCAAGTGTTCTGATGGAGATAGTGAGGGGGCTGCCCCATGAGAAACACTGCTGTGCAGCATTAGAAGTAGACTGCTTTTAGTAAAGAAGCATGCTGGAAATCTTGGGTGTTCATTCAAGTGTAGCAGCACGAGGCAGTAGTTCTTTGGTACATTTCAAAAATCGTTACGGATTTCTCCTATTCCAGCAAAGGTCAAATGACAGTCCTAAGGCAGTATCTAACGAACCGAGTTCTTGAGTCTGCCTTCATGTGAGTAGCAGATATAACACTTTTATAGGAAAACATTATTCAGAAATGGGTGACTCCAGCTTAAAAAATACTTTTTATTGTCTATTTTTGCTTAAACATGAATACCACTAAAAACATTTTTGGGACGGGGCAGGGTTAAAACACTTCACTTTATTTGCATTACTTTCCCCAGTTATCATAATTTTTGCTATGCTATGACATGCGATTCAGGGAGAGTCATTACAAATGTAAACTTCAGAATAAAGGAACCCAAGATTTTTAGGGTAATGTATTACAGAATACTTCAGAATAATCAAATTGCCTTCTTCTAATTGGAACAGCTACGGTAATAATATACTGTTATAAGATCTGTGTTTTCTGTTTTGAAAATAAACATGTTGGCCCAGCTCTATATGGCTGTGACGGTGAGGCCTTTTATTTTTTTAAGTCTCGTATTTTTTTTATCTTTCCTTTGGGAAAATAGGGTGACAAATAGTGATCCACATGGGGTCATCAAAAACTAATTATTCAACCTAACAGAATTTTTTCTTTCTAGGGTAGGATAATAAGCTTTTATAAACTAAAGTAAACTTAGTTTCTGTTGCCCTTAGTAGAATATTATATTCAGGCCTGCCTCAAAAGAACAGAGCATTGTTTTATTACACACTGACACACTGATGAGGTTTAACAAACAGTTTTTGGTGATTTTTAATCTGTTATTTTTGTAGCAGCCCTGAGAGGTAGCTGGAGCCATATGATCTCGAAAGAGGAACAGGGAAAAGGGGTACAGAACTGCCATGCAAACAACTTGGCCACCACTAGGACCAAATCACTAAAATAGAGCGCAGGGCGTGGAAGGTGGTGGGGAAGGGGGATCCAGAGGGCCTTGTCTAGGACCTGCTGATGGCTTTGCTTTTGAACAGCAGCAGAATGTTAGAGGATCTGGGATCAAAGGGCTGCAGAGGACCAAAGTGCTAATGGTAGCCATCTCGAAGCCACCTACAGGTCCAGGGACAGGTCGTGAACTGAGAGGGACTCTTGGCTGGGTGTCTGCTAGAGGGTGAGCTGAGTTCATTCCATCCCAGAGCATGTGGGGTCATCTTGTGCTGGGACCACCGCTGCCAATGCCTACCCAAATTAGACGTAGCAAGTCTACTACAATAACAAGGCCACACCACAGCCTTGAGAATGTAAGATTTGGGAGCGGTATTTGTGGGCATCACAAGATACTAAAAATACAGTACTTAAGCATAAAGCAAAGAAACCACGGAGAAAGAGACTAAGTACTCTAATGATCTTAGATTTAAAAAACTACCAGAGCTCAGTGACTACCAGGAAAAGTGAACGAGTACAATATACAGAAAAGTTCTTGCAGAGTCATTTCATGGAAATTTAAATACAAAAGAGCGGCATGTTCACACGATTTACATATATTTAAATGCAAGCAGCTGTCATACATATTGTCTTACAAATGTAATATGCTGTTACAAGTAAATAAGACACCTTAAAAATAAAAGAGAAAACATTTTTGTTGTAGACATCAAAAAAGACTGATTTAGAGAAAGGGACAATGAACCTAACACTGTTTTTGGACTAAAAGCAACCCTCTGCTATTCCTTATATTTTCTACCCTTTCCCATACTTTTTGATGACTTTAGAGAGGAATGTAATATTTTAACAATCAATAATATAAGCCAACTTTAAAATGAGAGAGAGGGAAAGGTAGAAAGCTGTGCAAAAAAGAAAAAAAGCAAAAATTACATTTTCCAGGACAAATCAGATCCACTTACCCACACTTTTGATTTTGGTGATGGAATATACTACACATACCCAAAAGTGATTTAAAAATTATATCCCCCAATTCTAAATTCTCTCCAGACATCCAGAAATAGGTGGTGAATGAGCAACGAGAAGAAGATAGTAGTTATTGCTTTGAATCAAAATATTATACAAAAGAGCCTGGCTCTCATACGCAAGAGAAAAACAAAGTACATATTTTCATTATGGAAGCACAAAAAAGTTGCGTTTCTTTTTGGGGGTATAACAGCCAGGAAAATCATACATTCCTTGCAAGATTCCCAAGCTCTTGCAGGCAAGTGGCCTTTTCCCCTCCCTAACAGGCTGTGGGAGTTCTAGTCACTTTTCCACACTTAGGAGATGGAAGCAAGAGAGGTTGATTTACGCCAGCCTTGGATTCGTGGGCAGAATAGTTTCTCACAAGCAACCAAGAGCTGTGAAGGCCCCGGAACCTAGAAACGTGCCCTAGCACCATTGCTTGTGATGTCCTCTGTTATTTCACATGTCCATCCAGTTAGATGCACACCCAGTTAATGCCCACCAGGAGCACGCCACTCTCTGTTATGCATACGGTTTGCACATGGGTCCATGGCCAAGAGAACTGAAGGCATCTACTGCACACAAGAGGAGAAACCATTTCCCAGGCCACCCACAATGGGAGCTGAGTACAAGATGTTACAAAACACACATGAAGAAGCAAGCCATTGTTTCAGGCAGCATTTAACTGCACAGTGCTCAGCACAAGATGAGAATAGGAGGTGGGAAGGCAGAGTTGGTCACTACACCTTTTTAGAAAAAGTATTTCTCTTATTTCCCAAACTCCAAGCAACTGGATACATTGTCCAGCTGATTTTCAGCTTACTTTAGGAGGTTTAAAAGTCAACTTATAAGATGGAGAGTTTATTAGACAATGTAATATATAAATTTTTACTTGGACAAGAAGATGCACAAAAAGTACTGTGAGCGAAAGGAACAAGGAATTTGTATTTTTTTTTTTTTAAAGATTTTAGTTTTTCCTTTTTCTCCCCAAAGCCCCCCAGTACATAGTTGTATATTCTTCGTTGTGGGTCCTTCTAGTTGTGGCACGTGGGATGCCGCCTCAGCGTGGCTTCATGAGCAGTGCCATGTCCGCGCCCAGGATTCGAACCAACGAAACACTGGGCCGCTTGCAGCGGAGTGCGTGAACTTAACCACTCGGCCACGGGGCCAGCCCCAAGGAATTTGTATTTTGTGCTGACTTCTAGGAGCTCACAGAAGAAGAATAAAGACATGAAAGATGAGTGATGATGAAAATGTGTTTAATTAATTATTCACATGATTAATCATTGTAATAATAAAAATAACTGGCAGGGCTAGGAAAAGCAGAAAGTGGGTCCAGAAATGGAACAAAGATGATTATTTTTATACTGAAGAAAAGAGGAAGTAATGGGTGTTGCGGGGGGCAAGTGTTGGAAGCATCTATCAAAAGGCTGCTTTACAAATGGGAGTCAAGAGTTTATGATTAATTGAAGAATTATTCAAATGGAAATTCCATGCTAACTTCAGTAGTCTTTGAGGCACAGAAAGAGAAAGAGAATAACCAGTTACTCAAATTCCTACAGCTGCTCTTTAATGGGATTTATGCCTTTTTTAGGTTTATCTTGAATTGAGAAATTGAGCACACTGCTTCACTGGTAAACAGTGCCACCTGTGAAGGAGGGATTTACTTAAGCACGCTTTATTCCTCCCACACTAAGGTACACTGGAAAGAGAGCAAATTTGGAACCAGAGAGCTTGGAGTCTGAATCTTGGTTCTGCTGCTTATCGGCATGTGGTTTGGGTCAAATCACTTAATTTCTCTGAGTCTCATTTTTTTCCTCATCTGTAAAATAGGTATAAAATATTGAATAATGAAGACTGTTGTAAAAATGAGAAATAATCACTGTGAGATACTAGGTACCCAGAAATACTCAATAAATAGCAGCTACAATTATTCCATAATTGCGAATACTCTTTTTATAATGGCAGCAAACTGTTGATGAATGTTGAAGACCTAGCTTGAAATGGAACAGATAACAAGTAATACAACAGTTCAAAATAGCTTTTGTACTTGAATTGTCTAAGCTAGCTCAAGGACAGCCATGTTATGTCTAGGATGCTCTAGTGTGGAAAATTCTCAAAAGAGCAAGACTGCATGCTGTGGAGGCTTCAGTTTTGCAATGGCTGGGAGAAGGTCACTTAAGTAGCCATAACATGCAAAATATTAGGATGGCATCTTTGATGAGAATGTGCATGCCGAGACAAATTCCAGGATTATGCCAGCAACTGGTCTTCTGCCTTTCACTTTTGGGGTTGGTGCATATAACCCCTTTTGGACTAGCAGCTTACATGATACTCATGAAAACATATAGGTATGTTAAGAGTGTTTAATCTTAATTGCTTGGAGAAAGTTTTAAATATGAAGGTCCTTACTCAAGATAGAATATGGGATGTGAATGTGGGGGAACAGCTTCGGAAATTCCCAATTCTTAAAGCTACCTCTCTAATCTCTGTTATTAAAAATTTTCTATGAAGATGTAAGTAACTGATACTTATCCTTTTCACAAGGAATAAAATAACTACTTAAAACACATATTACCTAAAAGACCTTAATTATATCACTGCCTCATCCTAAACAACTTGGTATTCTTAAATTCTTAGATTGACTGCAGTAAGAATATATAGATTATTGCAAACACTCACGATATTTTACAGAGACAACAATTACAATAAAAAGTTCTTCCAACTGCATGGCAGAATGGGAGGAATACTTGATTTCCCTTGGAATTTTTTTGCCATCTTTGGATGCCTGGTGCTTTGATAGAGAATGTGCAACCACATTACAGTGAATCTGAACTTATCCAAGTGAAAACCAAATTATCTTTTTGTGAGTGTCAAATGGAAAATTATACTTTGTACATAGCAATTTATCCCCCTTCTGCCCCTTTCTGGGCATAATTAAGGGCCAGGTCAACTTCACACAATTCATGGTGAAGACAACAATATTTATTGAGCATTCTGCAAGTTATACATGTGCAATTAATCTCATTTCTTTTTTGGGCACAATTATATCATTTCCCCCATTTTACAATGTGAAAATTGAGACTCAGAAAAGCTGACTGACAAGTCCAAGACCAAATTGTTCTAAACAATAGGGCAAGCACTAGAAGCCAGATCTTCTCATTTTAAGTGCAACAAGATTTGTTCTTCTCTATGCTGTCTTCATTAATTCATTCACAGGTTCATGGGTTCATTCAGCAAGCATTGATTGAATGTATCCTATATGCCAGGCACTGTGACAGGCTAGAAATACGAATTACAAATGGATCTCATCTCCAAGCCACTCACAGTTTGGTAAATAAATGACAAGAGCTCAGGATGGGAAGTGCTGTGGGAGCGTGGAGAGGAGTGACAGTGGCAGGGGCAGGGGGATGGTGATCCCGAAAGGAGTTCCAAAGGCCATGATACCCTTGGGGCAGCAGGGCAGAGGCCCTGGGCAATTGGTTCCAGCAGCAGGCAGCTTCCTCCATTCATCCCAGCGGGTGCCACCAACATTACCATTACCTGAGTGCCAAGACAGGGAAAATGGGGAGGCATGGTCTGAGGTAAGATGAGCAGGCTTTCTGAGGTGAAGATGGGGAAAAGCTTTCCAAGTAAAGGGAACAGCTGGATGAGGGCACAATGTCATACATGGCACAGCTCCTCTGGGGAACTTTCTGGCGTAGCTGAAATGGATGAGTCATGTGAAGGGGCAATTTGGAAATGAACAGAGGTATTAGCAGAGGCCAGGCATTGAGGGGTTTATGGTTTTGGGGGCCAAGAGAAAGAATGTGAACTCTATCCTGAAAGGTATGGGGAATGACTAAAGGATATTTTACAGAGACATGATCAGATTTGGATTTTAGACAGATCCCTTTTGCCTCAGTGGAAGACTAGATTAGAGGAGCCAGGAGGGAATGTGGCAGGAACCTAAGACAGACGTGAGAAGTCCTGGATTAAGGAAGTAGCCGTGTGGATGGCAAGGCAAGATGTGAGAGATATCAAGGGGCAGACTTGTTGAATGACTAGATGGGGTTTGAGAGCGGGAGGCAGGAATCTGTACCATCTCTCAGATTTCCGCCTTGGAGACTGGGTGGACGGTGAAGGCATTCTCTGAGTTAGGGGAAAAAAGAGGAAGAGCAAGTCTCCCTTTGGAGGAGGCAAGCCATACTGAACTTGATTTTGATATGATGAGAGTATGAGGTGCTCTGAGGATCTTCAAGTGTGTATGTCGATGTAATCTTATAGATGTATGATGGCACCCTTAACAAAAAAGAGAAAGCCGTGTTGCTGGATTGCTTAGCAACATATTTAGAAATATTTTGATATTTTTTTCTCAAAGCATTCATTTTAACATGGAAATTCATCAGCATATAGAAAAAAGAGGGATGCAAATAAATAAATAAGTGAGGATGGGTCTTACATAAATCTAACTACAGAACAGTATTTTAGCACGTAGATCTAAATATTTTCCCATATGCTCAACTAATATCATTCAACAGGTGACTTGAAAAAAAGGGGGAGATACCAAAGTCTTGAAAAATGAATTATTTAAAAATCTTCATTGTCACACACCCTTAATACATACTGCATTTACTCTCAGAAGGAAGTGTACACCCGAAGGGTGAAGGGGAAAGAAATAGTTTCCTTAAGTGAAGGAACAGAAAGAGCAGAGGATCTATCTGGCTGCTAGCCAATCAGAGAATATTGAAAAGCTAGACATTTCAAGGCAAATCGCTACTAATCCACCTTTTACCAAAGTTCTCACTTTAAGTTCACCTTTTGACATGAAATATTTAATAGGAACTTTATGTTAGCCGCAAAGTGCCCTTAAAAAATTTTTAATATTGGACTCCATACTAGGCTAAAAGAGGAAGGTATTAGGTGGCTGAAAAGAAACATGTATTTGAAAAAAAGAAGAAGAAAAAAAGGACTTGTGGAAAGCACAAAGCAGTGAGTTAGAATTTCTATTGAAAATTGAAAGTTAATGACAGCACAAAGTTTCTTTCCTATTGAGGACAGATGCTTCTTAAAGAATGGATAAATCAATAAAGTTCATTTTCTAGTGGCATTTGGAACCACAACTCTAATCTGCTGAAATGGCACAGAGACAAAAAAGCAAAATACAAATAAACAAAAAAAGGGTTTCTTGTAGAAAGAAAACTCCATTTACTTGGCTTCCACCCTCGCAGTTTATATTCAGCTCCCTAACGGGGAAATAACTTTCCCAGGAAGGTGGCTTTTTGTTGGGTGCGTGTATGATGTTCATTCGTCTCGCATCTAAAAATTAGAACATAACAAGCTTCTAATCATCACTTGTTAATTTGAAACAAAAGGAATTCCTTTTGCCATTGAAAGCAGATTGTAGTAAAAAAAGCAGCATTCTCCAAGGTCATATGCTGTTGGCAAAGCTCAAAAAAACCTTGCAGTCCAACTTGCTTATATTCAGCTGTGTTTACTTAGACTTAAGTTGACAAAGTCTGCCTCTGATTAAACCGAGCAGTCATCTGCCCACAGATAAATAGATACTACACAAACTTTTGCAGGGAATGACATTTGGCCTCCATAATTTTGGAATAATTTACTACGTACCCTCAACTTAAAACACCAAAATGATCCACAATATGTTTTGGGGATTGGAACATAAATATTTCATCTTACAAAGGGAGCACTCTCCACGACTTTTACGGATTTGAGGTGATTTTCTAACAAAGGCCGCTCCTTCTTTGGAAGGTGTGGGGCGGCGCTTCACCTGGCAGTTTCAGGCTACATTTACTGCAGTCTTTTCAATAACCATCAAGATTTCAAGGAATTTCTGTAAACAAGCTATCACTTAAAGAAAATAACTTTCCATCAATTTTTGCAACAAGTCTCCAGAACAGAACATGCATATAAAAATAAGAGTTAACTAAATTATTTCCAGAGACTACATGTTGGAGTAATGTTTACACTATTGGTAGAAAGCAAAAGCTCCATGTTTTACCACCATATCTCCCACTAAATGCAAAATTCTGCTTTTGGAGTAATGTAAACCATTTCCATGGCATAGAATCTGTTCCTGATTACCCAAGAATTGATTCTGGCTCATTGTATTTACTTTGCTTGCTGTTATATTTACATAACAAAAGATACACATACATACTTTCCTCTCCAAACTAAGATTATTTCAAAGGTGGAAGTACTTATTATATTCCCTAGCGATGAATCAATAAACCAATCAATCAACAGATCTTAAGTGCGTTTTGCTAACAGCTGGTAATACAGTAGTGAACAACAGGGAGATGGTCTCTGTCCTCTAACATTTATCTAAAGAGAAAAATGAGAAATTGAACACATACGGTCATTTTCTAGGTTGCTCATTTTAATTTATGCAATTAGGAAGAATTTTTCCGTACTGAAACCAACATATTTTCTTCCCTGACTCCTGTTTTATTATTGGCTTTACTCAGGGATGGAGCCCTTCGTTAGGAATAGTGGGGTGTTGAGGGATCTCCAAATGAATATTCTGCTGTGCCAGCTCCCTCTGGCAGTTCAGGCTAAGTCTGGAAAGGGGCTAGTTTTTGACAGATTCATTTAATGCTTTCTATTTTGGCTGTTATTCTAATTTACTAAGCTTGCTTTGATAAGCACTCTGTAAAGGGAACTAATGTAAACGATGGTACTGCTACTGTTGGTACAACTGCCACTTGTGTTTGCTAAGCCAGGGTTTCCAAAAGCTTTCCCTTGTAAAGCACTGAATCAATCCATGTACCTTACGGCACGTTTCCCCCATTGTTTTCTCTCATTCTGCTTTTGCTTTGAGATTCACAAAAGATGATTTTATACATATAAATTTAAAAAGGAATATGTTTTCAAATGTGCATGGCTTTAAGGTCAGCAAACAAATTCATAACATGTGCTGGAAGACTGGGATGATGTGCTCGGACCGATCTCGGCGAGGGAATGCATTAATTCTCCTTAGCTTTTAATGCAAAACTGCATCCACAATCATTCTAGAAAGGGCAGATTCCTCAGATTCGACGTGTCATCAGAGAACTGAATCCAGGAAAATGAGGGAGTACGAAACTCTCTTCTGAAGCCCAGCCACATGACAAAGCCAGAGGCATCTCTGAAGCCACTGATGCCACAGCAAGCCAAGTGGAGAAGGCAGCTGCTGCTGTTTGAAAAAATAACATTCACAGCTTGATACCTAGGTCCTGGCAGAGCTGTCTGAAAGAGGAAGGTAAACACAGTGGACACACGTGTGACCACACGTCGCACTTGTCCACCATGGAGGGAGGGGGCAGCTGATCTAGCAGACGTCAAGCAACGAAAACCCTTTAAAGAGCGGAGCCACTGTGGGCGGTTTCCTACAAAGGAAAAGTACATTCGCAAATCTTATCAGATTGGACCAAAACAAAACTGTGCACAGAAACTAGTACGAAAGCTCATTTCAAAAGAGGGATACAAAAATCTTACATGCGCAAATTATTTCAGATTCGGTCAAGGCTATCAGGCGGCAGTGTTATGTCTAAAAAAGTAAGACAGCCATCACTATCTCCAGACACACAGTTCATTCTCTACAACACAGTTTAACGCAGAAGAAAATATCAGCCACGGATCACTGACTGGAATTAGTTTGCAGATCTGCCGTTGAACCAAACTTATATGGCTCTCTCAACATGAACCAAAGGGTGGGGCGGCAGGGGGAAGCTTTCACAACCAAAAATCTTGAAAAATTGCCTATATTTTCTGGTTTCATTTTTCCCAGAACTGAAACACGACAAAATAACACCACCTCAGTGCACTCACTTCCAGCTCACTCAGGAAGTGCTGAGGTACATAAACATTTTTTTATTTCACTTTTTTACAAGAAGGTGACCAACATTTTCTTAGGCTTCCAAAAGGCTTCAGGTTTGGAATACATTTTGGTTAAATGTCAGCAAAGGAATTTGCTCATCGTTCAAAAAGCGCTTTTTCTTTCCAGCCTTGGAATATATGTAGAAACTGTGTGGTGAATGGAATTACAAAACGGTTCGGAGCCACAAAGGGGAAATCCAGTTTCACAATTCCTAAGCCTTCTGTAGGGAAGCATCCTGAACAGGAGGGGAAGAAGTAACACGGGACATTTACACAGCACAGCTGATCAAGTGCTTTCACAATCATTACCAGCAGCTCTGTGAGGTAGGTATTTTTCTTTCCCTCATTTTACAGATACAGAAATAAAGCAGCGAAGTTAGATAACTTACTTAATGTTTCTCAGTTAGTTAGTGGTAGAGAAAATAATCTCAGTTCAGATCTTCAAAGTCTAAAACCATAATCTGAAGGCATTGATTGAAAGCCAAAGCCAGCATTATACGTACATAATGGGAAAATAATAGAAGCATTGCTATGAAGGTCAGAAACAAGACAAGAGTATGTGCTGCCATCACTGTTATTTAACATTGGACTAAAAGTACAATCAATGCAGTAAGCCAGAGAAAGAAATCTATGGCAAAAATTTCCAAAAAGAAGTAAAACCATTACTATTAGCAAACAACATAATTATATTATTAGAAAACACAAGAAAGTCAACTGAAAAACTACCAAAAATGATAAGAAAATTTATGGTGGTAGCAGAGTAAAGTATTGACATACAGAAATTAATGGTTTTCTCATATAAACAACACCACCAGTTAGAAAAATGTGATAGAAGAAAGGGCCCTACTTACAACAAGAAAACAACAAAAAGATAAAATGCTTAGGAACAAATTTAACAAGAAATGTGCAAGACCTATTTAGAACATTGGAAAACACTACTAATGGCCACAGAAGAAGACATGTACAGACATACCAAATTTTTGATAAGATGATTCTACATCTTAAAAATATTGATTTTCTATAATTAATTTATAAATGTAACATAATCCCAATAAAAATAACAAAAGGGTTTTTTTCAAGTAGACAAGTTAAATAAAGTTAATATGGAAAAATAAACAAGCAACAATAGTTAGAAAAACTATGAAAAGACAAGAAGAATGAGGGGAAATTTGCACAGTCAGATATTAAACAAATTCTAAAGCTTCAATAATTAAAACAGTATGAGACTGAACATGACTAGAAAGAAGAATCTACAGAGAATAGAAAGATAAGATAGACTCAGTTTAAAATGTGGTTATTTCCAACCAGGGAGGGAGGAGAAAGATTGATCAATAAATGGTGCTAAGATAAATGAGTAGCTATATGGAAAAAAATATAGTTTGCTATTTTCTTCACATCTTATTATACCATATTTCAAACTAAGATACATTCCAAATAGACAAAAGATTTAAGGTAAAAACTGAGACTCATAGAAACACTAGAAGAAAACCTGGGACACTCTCTTAAAGCTTTGAAGTACGGAAGTTCTCTCTATCACTTAAAATCTAGAGGCCACAAAAAGAAAGATTGATAAATGTAATTACATTTTTTTAAAAGGCTACATGGGGAAAAATCAAAAGGAAAATCAAAGCATATATAACTAATTGGGACAAAATATTCGTACTTACAAATATCACAGGCTAGTTTCCCTACTCCCTAAAGTACTCTTCAAATTCATAAACCATTATCAGCAAGAGAGTCCATAGCAAAAAGAATGTGAATATACACACACAGAAAAAATGGAATTTTGTGACAGGCTTATTTCCACTTAGAATAACGGCTTCAAGGTTCATCCATTTTGTAGGATGCGTTGGAATGAGCCTTCCTTTTTAAGGCTGAATACTATTCCATTACATGTTTATACCACATTTTGTTTATCTATTCATCTGTCAGCAGACACTTGGGTTGCTTCTACTTTTTGGCTCTTGTGAACAATGCTGCTATGAATGTGGGTGTACAAATATCTCTGAGTCCCTGATTTCAGTTCTTTGGAGTATATACTGAGAAGTGGAATTGCTGGATCATATGATAATTCTATTTTTAATTTGCTGAGGAACAGTCATACTGTTTTCCACAGCAGCTGCACTATTTTATATTCCCACCAGCAGTGCACAAGGATTCCAATTTTTCCATGTCCTCGCCAACACTTGTTAATTTCTTTCTTTTTTTTATAATAGCCATCCTAATAGGTGTGAAGGTGTATCTCACTGTGGTTTTGACTTGCATTTCTCTAATGATTAGTAATGTTGAGCATCTTTTCATGTGCTTATTGGCCATTTGTGTATCTTCTTTAGAGAGATGTCTACTCAAGTCCTTTGCCCATTTTTTAATTGAGTTATGTGTTTTTTGTTATTGTGTTGAGTAGTTTACCTTTTATACAGAATGGGGAAAAATAAGTAAGAATTTACATTCATATTTGCTCTTACATATATAAAGAGTCTCTGTAAGGATATAGTAAAAGTTAAATATTTTAAAAACGTACTTAGACAAGATCCCTCTGTATATAGCATGCTGTATTTCTTTGTAGCATTTGGCACACTTTATTCAATGCTTCTCTTCCGCAATATGCTGGCTGTCACATTCATTGTTTTAGCTCCAATACATAGCAGAAAGGATTCTCAATGATTACTTGTTAACAGACTGATGGAGAGAGAGTAATTTATCACATTAGAACACACAATGTTATTAAGATGCTAAACTGTCAAATTACAAGAGTAGTCACATTGAAAACCAGAAACAAGGACCTCAAGGAGTCAGTGGGGGCTCCCGGATGCATTATGACTTTTGTGTGTTCTAGGTCGTGTTGCCTTTGTGGACTCTTTCCTCCATAAAAAGATCTTAAAATTATCTTTTGTACAAGTACATCAATATATAGACACACATAATCCAGGCTTATTACATATTCATTATTATTATGTTCATTTTTCTTTTGATTTTAAAAGAAATTAAAATGGAAGCATTTTCATGGGCCTGGACACTGTGCTACTGTGACTCGTGGGAAGTTGGCCCCCTGGGTAAGGGAACCCAGGAAAGACTAGTGGATGGGAGGTTTTCTTAAAGAAAGCAGGTCTATGATGCCAAAGGCCATGGTCCTGGAGGATGAGGAGGCAACATGAAGATGTGGGAACCCAGCACACACAAAGAGACGTAAAAGAAACATGGAAATTCAACCATTTCGAGGCTCATCTTCCCTGCTTTCACACCACTGCTTCTCCGTCCTCTCTGACAATTACTTGCCACAGTACTTGGCATCCACTTGCACTAAATGTGGGCTAATTCTGCAAAACTAACTTAATAAGTTTTGAATTTCAAAGAAAAAGAAAATGGAATTTTCTTCCTGCCCTACCCTAAATGTCTTAGTTAATCCACTTGTATTTTCAAGGGAAATTTACTTTTTAAAAAACACATTCTTTTTAAATGGGAGCTTATATCCTATTAAAAAAATTCTGTTTGAAAGCATGGTGACTTGCATTGTCCACAAGCAGATTAAATTAAACTGTTCTCTGCATTATTCTATTAGAAAAGAGCAGGTTAAACCAATGTCAACTCTGTACTCTTAAAAAAAAGGGAGAGTGGATGATGCCTTTATAAATTTTCTAAATAATTTTCTCCTACATTCTGTCCCTGAAGAGGGAAACTATTACCTCTCTTCACTGATTTAAAGAAATTTTGTTAAAACTTAAGAAATACGTCCAACTAGAGAACATTAAAGTCTTTAACAGTTGGTGTGACATGTACACCAACCAATTAGAAGAGATTTTGGCTGTAAAGATAGGGACCACTGGCACATACTGTCCAATATTTAACACCTTGTAGAAAAAGCTTTGCTTCCAACTTCACGTGTTTTTTCCCTGATTTAGTTCACTCCCCATCTCAAGACCTTCGACCACATGCCTGAATCTAGAGAATCTATGCTTTTCTTCTGTACCATTCATTTATTTATCCCTTCATTCATCTATGCATTTCCTTATCCCTTGAACACAACCAGATGTACTGGATCCTGGGGATGAATGAGACAGAATCTATATTGCAGGGGAGTCACAATCTAACGAGAGCAACAAATTAGTTCTTTTCTTCACACTGATTTTCTGGTACATCTGGTAACAACAACAAAACAAAGGTGAGCTGATACGTGGATGTGACTCTATGCCATATGCACGAACGACCATGAAGATACCAGGGTTTCTTTAAGATTAGGATTCTGCGCTCCTCCGGAGTGGGACTGAAGGGGTATCAGCCAGCTTTCAGCCAAATGGAACTCTGACTTCCTTCTTTTTCATGCCTCTTTCTCGACATCTATGAGTTGTGATGAGACACTTGTTCCCTTACTTGCTTCCCACCACCACCACTAAGGCATTGTTGTCTAATAGAATTAGGATGTGAGCCACACGTGCAAACCACATAAGTAATTTTTAATTTTCTAGTAGGTACACTTAAAAAGTAAACTGAAGATAAAACTATTTTGATAAAATACTTTCTTTAACTCAATATAGCCAAAATATTACCATTTCAACATGTAATCAACATAAAAATTATCAATGAGATATTTTCCATGCTTTTTTCCCCTTGTACATTTAAACACATGTCAATGTGGACTGGTCACATTTCAAGCGCTCAATTGCCTCAGATGGCTAGCGGCTACCATATTGGACAGCACAGTTCTAAGTGACTCTAGATAGAATGGACACATGAAACATCCCTTAAATCTCAGAGTGATGCAATGAATTCTGAGAGATCTTCAAAAGTACAGAAATGTCCACAGTTTTCAATAGTACTCTTGAAAGCAGAGAGTCCTAGAATTGTCCTACAATGAAAAAGCCAAAGATAAGTTAGGGCTTGATTTGCGTCCATGTATTTTGATTCCTATTCTTACTCCCTACTTTAAAGGAACCTCTTATTCTGGGTTCACTACTAACTGATCACAATGGTCAGATTCCCCTCTCACCAGCTCGTCTTTGCTTTCTACATTAGCATGAGAAGGAAAGATTCCTTGACGTTACTAACTCCCTGCGTATTTCACTCTTTTTCCCTTAGAGGTACCTTCTTATCTTGTTCCTGGGCCCCTGGGAGAAGACTGGACAAAGCTTATAAAGTGATTACACGTAAGTCCCACAGTACTAAATAAATAAAGAATACTGGTTTAAAGACTGACCCAGTACTACTTAACATGGAATCCATAAATTCCTTCAAGAGTCCATTCAGGCCCCACTTGTCAATAATTCCTGGTATTTAAAGATTCTCTGATCGTTAGCAGGCAGAACCTGATCCAGAAATAAGTGTCATTCCCGTTACATTCTGCCTTTCCTTTCTCCCTCTAGCTCTCTGCTTTCTCAATATAATCGAATTTTCATATGTCGTTTCCCCATATCACTGTGAAGTCTTTTTGGTTCTTTCTTCTCTAGATTTTCTTCCTCCTACTCATTGTTTCTTCTGTCTTTCTATCTGTGACATCATTATTTCTTATGCCCTGGCATGTAATCACATTTATACTTTCTGTTTTGGTTCTGGATTATTCTCTCTCAAAATCAGATTCTCTAACTCTTTATCAAGACAGATTTATCCGAAACATAGTCAAATATTACAACAGCCCTTCCTTCCCAGGAAAAAAGCTTATATATAATTTGCCTCAAGTACACAAATTTAAATGCTCAGTGGTTAAAATAAAAAGGTGAATTAGGAGCTGGCCCAGTGGTGCAGCAGTTAAGTTTGCACGTTCCACTTCAGTGGCCTGGAGTTTCCTGGTTGCGATCCTGGGTGCGGACCTACACCCCGCTTGGCAAGCCATGCTGTGGCAGGCATCCCATATATAATGCAGAGGAAGACGGGCATGGATGTTAGCTCAGGGCCAGTCTTCCTCAGCAAAAAGAGGAGAATTGGTGGCAGATGTTAGCTCAGGACTAATCTTCCTCCAAAAAAAGGTGAATTAAGTGCCTTTTGACCCTGGCTGAGTCTTTTTAGGAAGACAGAAAGGACTTGAAGAGATCAGTGTAATGGTGACCAGCTGGTTCGAGAAGTCAAAGTGTTTCCGAGGTTGCTCCTTTAACATTCTGATACTGCATCCTCTGAGCCTTCCTCTGACTCATCAACCAGAGAAACAGCTAAGACAGCAAGGGCCACAGAAGGTACTCCAGTGCCGGGGGGAAGCATGGACAGGGCCTAATTTCCAATTTGGAGACCTCTAGCTCTTCAACACAACTTCAGAATTGCAGTGGATATAATGACATTTTTGGTCTATCCTCAACTCCATAGCTCCACCAGTTTCTTAACATTTGTGTTTACCGGTGATATTTCTAAGTCACATCATGGGACTGAACAGGGCGTTTCCTTCAGTTGTTAGTGCCGTGGAGTAGATTCCAACTCCTAGCAACCCTGTGGACAGCAGAGCAGAACCCTGCCTGGTCTTTTTGCACCATCCTCTCACCTTCACGTGCTGTATCAGACATGCTCCACTGCTAGTCATAGGGTTTTCGTGGCCAATTCTTTCAGAAGTTGGTGGCCAGGTCCTTCTTCCAGTCTGTCTTAGCCTGGAAGCTCCGCTGAAACCTGTCCACCATGGGTGACCCTGCTGGTGTTTGAAATAGCTTTCAGCATCACAGCAGCACGCAGCCACCACAGTGTGACAACCCACAGATGGGTGGTGCGGTTCCCCGACTGGGACACAGCAGTGACAACCAAATCTTAACCATTAGACCACCAGGGCTGGCAGTTTCCTTCAGAAATGCGATAAATTCTAGCCCGATCATATCACTGCTTTTCAAGTAAGATGATAGATAATCTTTCTGTACTGCCTAATCACAAGTAAGAACAAAACCATCCATACTAGAATACCCTCGAAACAGAGGTAGATCCCAGGCAACAGAGCTTTGAAATCACAGACCAGCTGCAAGGAGGGAAGCTGAGTCACTGGGAGAAAGAACGCATCTCTTAGAATAACATAGTTTCAAATTTGAATCAAATGGAAGAAATTACCTAAAAGACTCCTCTCCTAAAATCACTATGCACTTTTTTAATACTATGCTAGGCCATTTTCTATTCTTATATCATGTTCTTCACTTTTTCTAATAATACATGTATCATTTTCTCTGTAAAGAACATAAGCATGACCCAAAGTGGTTTTTTGCTGGATTAATTAATTTGTTTTCTTTTTTCCCAGAAGCTTCATACCAACCTCAGTTTCCAAACTGGACAGGTGAATGGACTGGGAAAGTCCACAAGCATGGGCTTCTGAGCCCAGGGACGGCCTCCACACCAGCTGTCCTGACCTGGATCCAGCCCTGCAGTGGTCCTCACAGTGCCCTGTGCCTAATCACCCACTCTGCTCCAACGAGGAACCTCAAGAAAGTTCTAAATTCACATGGCCCCAGGAAGACCAGGACCCCCACAGCTGTCTCCAAATGGGGTTCCAAACCTAGCAGGGATGATGGCTGGGCTTTAGGGAATCCTTGAAATCCCTAAAATTATAAACAGGTATAGCTGAAGAAAATAAAATGCTATTTAACATCACAAATGCCTTATAAAGAAAATTAAAGTTATGAACTACAAGGTCCCTTAGGTTTGTTTAGCATCTTGATAGATGGGTTGAGCTTTCAAGGGTAGGCCCGGAATGGAGCTTGGGAGCTGAGGCTGGAAACAGCTGGCTTACACTACACTGCATGGAAAGAACTTGGAGATTCTGAAGCAACTGGGAATTAGGGGTGAGCAGGGAAGAGTGGAAGGGAAAGCATGGAGCTAGTGGGATGCTGTGAGGCTGGGTACCACATGGGGCAGAGGAGACAGGGCAGAGTTCAGGTGGGGTGGCTAAAGGACACTTAAGAGCAAGGACAAGTAGTGCTCTCTGTGAAGTTATGTGAACTGCTGTGATGTAAGGTCCTTTTTCCTCTCCAAATTTTCCATACAGTCTACTACACACACATGCCTTCTGAGAGCAGGGCGTCTTCTGGCACTGAAGAAGGGAGTACATTTCATATCTGAATCAACATCATGCAGAACAGGGACCACATGTGTGGGATGGCAATGCGACCCATAAATGAACACACTTTGGGAAGTACACAGTTCCATACGCTGTGAAGACAGAACCCTCAGGCATCGTCAGAAATCTTCAGAAGAGTCCAACCTTCCACAGCATGGAATAAAGTGTCCAAGGGAATCCTATTTACGTCTAAAGGATCAGAGATGCCTCTGTTGCCATCTGGGTTACACAAAAGGGTGTGGGTGGGGGAAGTGGATGTGCGTTTTTCTGGAGAAGGATCCAAAGCTTTTTATCCAATTTTCAAAGCCGTCCATGTACAAAAGGAGGAACAGCTCCAAATAAGTTAAGAGCCACTGGTTTGGAGAGTTCTACTCCGTAAATGATTTTTTATTTTGAGTACACTTAACCAGGATGGAAAACACTGTAAAATTGAGTGGAAAGAGCCTGAATGAGGAGCTGAGAGACCAAACTTCTCTTCCTGGCTTGGTGGTTAAGTAGCTACGCATCAATGGGTCACTCTCTCCCACCCTGCGAGAAAGTGGGAATAATTATCCTTATTTTTACCTCATAGAGTTGTAATGAGGATCAAACAAAATAACAGATGTTCATGCACTTTCTACAGTACATAGAGCAACACAATATATTATTAGATCTAATCTGGCATGAGATTTGCTAACCTAATACCAGAATAGTAAGTACAAAAATGACCTTAGTGAAAATATTTTTACAATTCAATCATGGATATTATTCCCTTTTCTTGCCATCATAAACAATGGCATTCTGCTTTAAAGGATATTTTTATCATTCATCCAACTTTTGGAGTTTCACGGTGTTCTAGCCTCACTTTACACCGTTTTGTGCCTCTTCCTACCTCCTCTGTAGGCCAGCACAGCTAATTTGTGTAAAGGCAAACGAGGCTTCGCCCGCTTTTTCTATGGATGGCATTGGGCATGACATTTGATCTTACAGAGGGATTAAGTCATTCATGAGCTGAGCCCAAAGGGAGGAACAGTTCCCAAAAAACAACCAGCCGTGCTGGTACTACAACATCCAGAAATTCAGTCATTTCTGCTACAGTTATAATTTGTAGTCTGTCTGGCACTGAGAAATCTAACTGCAGTCTCTGTGGTTTAAATAAAATGTATCTACAGCAGCTTGGAGCCATGTTTTAAAACGTTCCATGTTATTTTAGTTCAAGGACAAGCTTTTAAAATTAAAAGAAAACTTTGGCTTTAATTATAGATGAAAAGTGAAAGGTTTTTTTTTAAAGGAATGCTATTGAGTCCCACTTTTGGAGAAAGCATTTGAAATAAAAAAATTAATTCTTCTCCTAAAGTAACAATCTTCATTAATATGGGAAGATCAAAAACTGAGAGCACACACTCACACACAAAGACAACATTTTTGTGGTTTTAAAACTATGATAGTCACAGTTCATCTACTCCGTATTATAATTTCCAGTGATTTCAGTTACATTTCATAAGCAGGATGCAATATTTTAGACAAAGACAGACCTAATAAAAGGCAAGTGATATTGTTGTTTAACCTTAAATTTAACAAAAACTCACTATCTGACAATCTAAATTTATGAAACAGAAGTTGACTTACATTGTTCGTATGACTAAAGGATTCACTGCAGGATTATTTTAAAATACCAAGTGTCTGCACTGTCCTGAAAACTTGACTCAATTTAAATCTGATGTTTCTGGAATGCATCTATTCTGAAATTCAAGGCACAACTTTACATTCTGTGGATTTATACAGAGGGCTGATGGAGAAGCCTAAGTCAATGCACCAGCAGGGGCAGTAAGTGAGGGCCGCCTCTTCTCCTGCCCTCAGCATTCTGGGGCCATGCAGGATGCTACGGGAAGGAACCTGACTGCAATCCTACTTGTTTTCTCAGCAGACCTGCCGCCCCTTTCAAAGGAACAGCTCCCCCTAATACACGGCCCCATCACCCCTGTTCTGCATGATTGCTTTATCTACCTTCACCACAGATTTGGACTCCATAGCTCTCAGGAGGATTGCTTCAGGCAGATGCTTGGCTTCCTCTGGCCACTGTTATGTCCCTGGATTCCCTCTCCTCTCCACAGAGATGCCCTATGCTCCCTCCTGGGACTCTAAGGCCGGAACACTATTGTGTGTGCTACAGAGAAGGCTCCATCCTAATGGCGTCATCTCCAGCCTCGAATGCCCACACCGGGACTCTGAAAGAAAGGGTTTGCGGTAGGACAAAAGAGGGACGAAATAAATTCTGGACTGAAGGTTGTTTAAAGATGGAGGAGCCACTTGGCTGATCCTAATGTTCTAGAATGGGGAAAGGATTACGATGAGCCAGAGTAGCCACAGAGGCTCCCTTAAAACTCTCTCACACATTCATTCACTTAGAGATTTACAAGTTCGATTTCAAAATACCCTGTGGGAAACGGTGGTACTCACTTCATGGGGTGGTAATGAGGATTAAGTAAGAAAATGCATGTCAAGTACTTAGCACAGTGCCTGACACTTGATAAGTGCTCAATAATTACCAGCTAGTACTACTGTCATTAGTATACCTTAGTGTCAAGTATTTTGACCATGCTGTTTTCATCACCTCACAGGTGTCAGCTGTCCTGAGATAAAGGCCTGCAGGTTTTGATTGAGACATGGATAACCAGGAACTCTGAAGGACTGAAGGGGCAGACGGAGCACCTATTGTGATGGGCTGGGGATTGAGGGTAGCATAAAGACCAAGGCTCCTTTGGAGGTAGGCGAAAAGGAGCCAGGAGGTAGAAGACGACTTAGAAAAAGAGATGGAAGGATCCCTCAAAGATAAACCACCACCTTTGTAACTTTCCCCAGTTTGGGAAAAGTAAAGGATAGTGGTCACGAACAAGGTTTTAGAGTCAAAGAGATCCGAGTTCGAATCCTGACTCTGCAACATCGCAGGTTATGTGGAAACTGTGCTATTTAAGTCCTTTCTCTCATCCTTAAAATAAGGATAGTAATACATATATCATAGAGTTATTGTAGGAACAGCACAATGCCAGGCACATAGTGAGTGCTCAAAAAATGGCAATTGTTGTTACTGTGTGTGGTAAACATTCATCACATCACTGGGAATTACGCAGCCATCTACCTTAGAAACAGATTGTCAGTTGCCTGATGCTAGCCTACATGTTACCAGATAAAATGTATGTATCCTTAAGGAAAGCAAGACTAACTAAATGAATAAAGAGAATAAGTATGTATGTTTTTTATGCTTATATGTAAATAATTATGTAAGTAAATTTCAACTAATTTATTTACACAAGCCTTGATTACTCAGTTTATAGACTATCCCTACCAAAAACATTTAAAGCAGTATATTTTTTATACTTTATAACTAAGAGATCACACTAAGGATGATGCTTATTGTCTAAACATCTGAGGTTGGACAGGCAAACCTTATCCAAACCTCCCTGCTAAGCGCTCTCTGCTGGGATAGGCAGAATTTTGCCCCCATGACTTTTCCACCTGGTGTCCCATCTGTGAATATGTTATGTTACACATTAAGAGTGACTTTGCAGACTTAATTAAGATTACCAATCAGTTGACTTTGAAATAGGGAGATTATCCTGGATTATCTTGGGGGAGTTCAATGTAATCATGTGAGCCCTCAAAGGCAGCGCTATCTCCTGGTTGGGGGTGGAGCTGGGAGGCAGAGAGTTTTGAGCATGAGAAAGACTCAATGTGCTGTTGCTGGTTTGAAAATGCAGGGGACCAGAGAAAAGGGATGCGGAAGCCTCCAGAAGAGGAGAGGCATGGAAATGGGGCCCATAGTGCCTATAACCACAGGAAAAGGAATTATGCCAACAGCCTAAATAAGCTTGTGAGTGCGTTCTTTCCCAGTGCCACTAGGTGAGAGCACAACGTGACTGATGCCTTGATGTCAGCCTAGTGAGAATGCGAGCAGACGATTCCGTTGTGCAGTGCCAGAATTCTGTCCTACAGAACTGTGTGATAATAAACAGTGTTGTTTTAGGTTGCTGCTTCTAGTAATTTGTCAGGCACCAATAGAAAACCAATACACAGTCATAAAAACCGTTCTTTGATTTATAACTACAGTCATCAGTTTTGACCCTGTCATGGTTAATTAATTAAAAATCAACATACTCCATTCCTGACAGTGGCATACCAGCTGTCCATTCCTGGCAATGTATGTGCTATGATCTCAAGCTGGCCTTCTGGCACTTCTCTTGTCCCTCTTAGTTTCAAGGCCTTCACTTACTTACTATTTTCTTAGAACAGGTACTTGGATATGCTGCTGCCCATTAGCGTCTCCAACAGAGGGAGTACAGGATCATGAAAGAAAACCCTTCACATCCCTATCTTCCAGGAAAAGCCTTGTGAAGGGATATTCTGCAATGACTGGCTGAGAATTAAGTCTGGATATTTATTGTTTATGCTGTCTGCTCAAGGGCGAGATCAACCAGTGATAACATGTAAAGCCCTTGACCTCATCAGAATGATTCTAGGCCTGCAGAGGATATACCAAAGCATTCGCTAAATAATCCAGAGAAAGACCCACCCAGTATTGCAAATACTGCCTAAGACAGTGGCATTAAAGTCAAGTAATGTTAGGTGCTCCAATAAAAGAGGTGCTTCTCTAGGAAAGACATTAGGAACAGCAGCCCATTTTAAATTAATTACTGTATACATAACACAGTTTCCACATGTTGACAGCTGGACCTGGACGATCAAGCATAACTCTGAAGGAAGAAAGGAAACTCATAGAAAAGTATTCTGTGGTCAGCCCACCACTGCCCAGAGACATAGAAATGTGGCAAGATATTCAGTCAGCTCATCCACAGTCGAATAAACCAAGGAAGAATCTGGACAGGAGAGCCCTGAACAAAGACAATTGTTTTGTACTTTATTGTTTAAGAAAAAACAGAAAGCAAGAGAGAGGGAGAAAAGGAAGGAGGAGGGCAGGAATGAGACAGAGGAAAAACAAGAAAGGAAAGAAAGGCATTAAGGAAAAGTCAAGATATTTTGACATTTTCAAAATAAATCAATAATGCAAATTTTAATGTAATTGTAATTCATTAATATAATATTTTTGAAACATGATGACCCTTTCTTTCCCATGGTATATTTTTATTTTGATGTATAACTTGTAATCAACTACATCTGTATCATTAGCTAAAAATTATTAAAGTAACCCAAGTACAAATGGGTAAAAAACCAATATGAAGCATATGATTATTTAATGTTCCATTAATCGATAGCTTTGCTTGAAGGAAAGATTGGCAAAAAGGAATGGAATTCTTAGCTCCTTGTTTTTACTTAAAAATTCCCAACAGTACTCACTCAAACAAAGAATTTAAGTTTTCCACTGGAAAGACAAAAAGAAAAGTTAGTTCTAGCATGTCCTGCCATGTGCTTAACTGCAGAGTAAAATAGTATCCATTTGGATTCTAGTCACATTTCAAAAGTGTAGTATTTATTAGGTGCACGACTGCCAAGTACCACTATATCATATTATAATTACAGGCATTTTTTTATTTAACTAAATTGTATTTAGCTCTTTATTTCAAGCAATGTAGTTTGGAAAGTCTTACCCATCACAACGTGCCATGTCTACATACATGAAACCTATCACGAATTTTCCAGGAGTTCCCATGTTCCATTCTGTATACTATTACTGTATATTTATTATTCCTTTGATATTCAGAATCTATGCATAATTCTGAATATGTGCAAATTCCCACTAAAAAGTATCAGAAACAAAAGAAGCCTCTTGGACGATAAAATCATTTACTAAAAGTCTATGTGACAGAGTTCCTCTAAGAGAATGCTGGGGCTGTCCGGTGGCGTAGCGGTTAAGTTTGTGTGCTCCACTTCAGCCGCCTGGGGTTCACAGGTTCAGATCCGAGGTGCAGACGTACACAATACTCATCAAGCCATGGTATGATGGTGTCCCACATACAAAACAGAGGAAGACTGGGAACAGATGTTAGCTCAGGACTAATCTTCCTCAAAAAACAAAAGCAAAAACACACAGGAAGACCGGCAACAGATGTTAGCTCAGGGCCAATCTTCCTCAAAAATGAAAAAAAAGAGAGAATGCACTGAATTGACTTTCTTTACTTCTCTCTTAAAATCCCACTGAAATTACAGAATGTAAATTTAAAAACAAATGACTAGCAGTGCTCGAAAACAATGAAAGTTACCACTGCCAAATCAGAAACATTGAGAAATTCACGGAAGATGAAATGCTAATGGCATCAAGTTGATGGGGAAACTCAAACAGAACTACAACGCAGAACAGGTGGAAATAGGTCCGGGGGGGGGGGGGGGGCGGAGGGGGGGCAAAACCCTGGCAGAGTGTGAGCTGCTGCTTCTGATGGTGCAGAGATGATGTTTCATGTGAGCAGTTCACAGTCATAAAGCAAGTGGGCCATGAGGGGAATCACAAAGGTTACCAGTTAAAGGACAGACGTCAGAAGAGCTAGGCAATGCCTTTTCTTGCTGAGTCTGTAAAGCGCCTCTGGGTTAGATGGCTCCAGGACACAGCTGCTACAAATGTGCTTTAAACAAGTGAGGAGATCTGCCTCAACAGGGCTCCCAGCAAAGGCATTAAGGTCATTAAGAAGCACAGAGCAGAGATTCAGGTAACTTCTGATCTCCACAGGGATTATGGCTGCTAAGAAAAAGGAGCCATAAGAAAAAAAGATGAGGGCCAGCCCTGGAGGCCTAAGGGTTAAGTTCAGTGCACTCTGCTTTGGTGACCCAGGTTCAGATCCTGGGTGGATAACTATACCACTTGTCAGTGGCCATGCTGTGGTAGTGTCCCACATACAAAATGGAGGAAGATTAGCAACAGATGTTAGCTCAGGGCCAATCTTCCTCAAACACACACACACACAAATTGTACAAAGAGAGCATTAGAAAAAAAGAAGATTATAGATAAATCTCACTGGAGAATTGGTTAATAAATTGAATCTAGAAATATATGAAAAGAACAATATACTATGATGGGATAGACTTTTTCCCAAGAATTCAAGGACAGTTAAACACTAAGAAATTTACTCTATATAAATAGATTAATAGAGGAAAATTAGACGATGGTCTTAAAAATTGTGGAAACAACATCTGGTAAATGCAATAACCTATTCAGTTATGTGTGTGTTTAGGGGTGGGTGGAATCTCTTATTAAATAATCTAGGAATGGAAGGAGAATCCCTTAATTTGATGAAGCAATTACACCAGAACCTTCTGTGAACACCATACTTAATGATAAAATATAAGGAAAATTCCATTTATTGTCTGCCATCACTGCTACTATTCAACATTGTTTTGGAAATCTGGTCTATGCAACGCAATAATTAGAGGGAGACAGGGAGGAAAAGAGGGAGGTGGAGAATAAAGACATAAAACTGTTACTATTTGAAAGATATACACTTGTGTGTACTTTGACAATCCAACTGGATATAAGAAAAATAGACAAAACTCAACAGACATCCTATATATGAGTGATAACTATTACAAAACAGACAAGAAGTCATCCACAATAGAAACAATAGGAACAACAAAATAATTAAACTCAATGAGGACTATGCAAACCCTATGTAAAAAACTATAAAAACTTAGTGGATGTCATGAAAGATGATCAGAACAAGTGGAGAAAGATACCATGTGCCTGAGTGGAAAGACTGGATGTAAGAAAGATAAAAATATTCCCCAAATTATTATATAAATTCCCTGCAATCCCAAATTAATTTCCAATGGAATTTTTTAAAGAGAATTGTCAAGCTTATTCCAAGGTTCAACTGGAAAAGTAAATTCAAGAGGCTAGATGAGAATATTTTGAAAAAAGTGAAAGCAGACATACCCTGCCATACGTCAAAATGCACAATAAAGCTACAGTCATAAAAACTGTGTGCTACCGATACAAGAATATTTTTAAAGTTTGATGGAAACCCTGGAGTCTAGAAATAGACACACATATAATAAAGGCAGCATTTCAAATCAGTAAGGAAAGGTGGAGGTACTCAGTCAACTGTGTTGGGACAACTGACTATCAATTCGGGGAAAAAAAATAGAAGTCAGATCATTACCTCATACAATTAAAAAAATTTAGTTAGATTATGCGTATATAAATGTACAGTTAAACTAATAAAAGAAGCAGAAGAAAACGTAGAAGCAAACTTTTATAATCTTGGGATAGATTGTCCTAAAAATGACACAAGACGTAAACAACACATTGACAGATTTAACCACGTGTCCTCTCCCCTCTTGGCCTCGTGACCCACCCTCAGAGGCCAATACCCTCCCTGGCAGGGTCCTTTAACTGCCACCAGGGGGGCTTACTGCTGCCATGCTCCCCAAGGCTCCTTTGACATGTTCCTGTCCTGTTGCTCAGAGCCCAAGTTCTGTTTCTAATAGAGATAACGTGGTATGCATCTAACTATGACTTTCCGTAAACTGTGGGCTCCCTTCTCTCCCCAGGCATTTCACAGAATCTCAGATTATCAGAGGTAAAAAGGTATTTACAGATTATTTTGTCACACTCATTTTACAGCTCAAGGAACCGAGGCCCTGGTAAATAAAGGGACTTGCCTTCGAACACATACCCAATGGCTAGCAGTTCTGCCTAAATTCAGAGCTCCTGATTTCTGAGCAATGCTCTTTCCACTCCTAACTTCCTGTGGCCTAATCTACACGGGGGTAATTTCGGGTCAGGTAAGGAGGCTGACTGGAGAGAAAATTTGGGCCCAGCAAAGTCATTTTCCAAACCACAGTTCAAGCAGCAGGAATTCAACTACAGTCAAAATACAGATTAAACTCATATTGCTTCAAGTGAGTCTCAGACCTTTAACGCTATCATTTTAATTAAAGTACCTGAGAGACAGGACAAGGTCAAAGAGAATACAGCTCATTCCCTTTTATGGTTCTTCCCTGAGCATTTCACTGAGTGTGTGCGTTAGCGGATGGGGATCAGGAATGGTATTTGGGGGTTGGTAATATGTCATGAAATCATAAAGTTGAGCTTTTTTATATTTTCCTTATGAAAGGAAAGTTATTGTTAACTATAAACTAAATTTTACTGCTTCAATCATAGTAACTGTGAAATAGTCCTCAAACACCTTTCAAGGTAGCTGAGAATTATTCCTCCAGATGATTTATGTTTATACTTTTTCAAGCACATTTTAAGGGAAAAAAATTATTAAAAAATCTCCTGAAAGAAAAAAGTACACAGGTTAGATAAACCGGAGGCCCCGTGGGTTATGAGTAAATCTGAACTGGTGCCATATTTCTGGAAAGGTCTAAAGTAAAGGAACCCAGGAGACACAATAAAAACTAAAACAAGACGAACTGCACTACTGACAAGGCTGTGAAAAAACTCCTTGATCCAGCTGGATAGACCGAGCAGCTCAGAGCAGAATTAAAGGAGGAAAAAAAATACAGTGAGAATAAATGCAACCAAGACAGCAACAAAAGAAAATGCAAAGCAACAGCAGCACTCAACGTCAGTTGCAAACTGGCGCAGGCTATGAGGATTCTGAAGCAGCCGCAGTGTCGCAGCCATCCAGCTTTGTGCTGGGTGAAGACATCACGGCAAAGGCACTTGGCACCAAGCAACTTCTGGCCACGGATTTTACGTTCAGAAATGTAAGACCCAGTAACATTTAAGGAATTCTTGCTCTTGCCAGATAGCCATCCTCCTGTCCTGAAGCCATGTGACAAATGATCCTGAATACCACTTTGCCTTTTACGCATCTGTTGTCTAAATCAGTGTAGAAACTGGAAGGAGAGCCTCTGAATTCTGGCCCTTAGCAAAAGGGTACATTTTAGTGTCATAATGACAGTCTTGGCAGAACATGGCATTCTTATGTGAAATGTCTCTGCCATACTGAGAGCTTTGTCCACTATAACCTGGGGCTGGCTCCATCGAAGGGACTATCAGTTCTAAATTTTAAACACACAGGCAGCTATGCGCAAACTTAAAGAGCAAACTGTTTCCTGGAACTCCCACTTTATGAATGGTTGTCTCTGACCACCTGTCACCAACTGAAAAGGTTTCACTTTCATTTGCATTGTTTTTCCACTTCAATTTTATATTACCAAACTACTCCTCTCAAAATCACTATTTAAAAAATTTTTGTTCTCTTTAAATGAGGCTTGATCAAAGGCAAAATTGCTTTCGTGTACAGCACATATATAAATATAAATATAAATATATAAATATACATATAAACAATGGTACCAAAAAGGGAACACATCCTTCTTGTCAAAGATGTTCTTTTTGGTCACTGTATCAGAGATGCTCCAAAGCACTGAAGTCAGTGGACAAGAGGCTGTTTGCAACCCTACCTGCAGTTCAGTGATTGTGGAAGAGATGACATGCAATTGACAGCATCCTGGCCACACTGCCATCGCTAAGGCACTGCCCAAATCTGTGAGACAATGAGGTCTAAACTTTGGTTTTGTTTTTGCTATGTGCACCTAGTGATGTGGAGACCTGAGGAAATGCTAAAGGTGAATTGACTCGGCAGTAACTCAGGGTGCCTTGCACCACAGCGTCCTGCTGGGCTGGGAAAAACAGTTCGTGGCTCGCTTTTCTGACTGGGAAGGCCCAAAATTTTCGGAAGTGGGCGAGTGATGTTGTTGTTTAAAGTTGAGACTAATCTACCTTCCCCAAACCACCTTCCAGCTGGACTGCTATTATCACTGAAGCTTTTTTTGACCACTTTCAGATAATGACTCAGTATCTCCCTTGTGTGGGCAGGGCAGAGGAAAGATACCAATGGTCATTTTCAAAAGTTATTGTGGGGGCCGGCCAGTGGCACAATGGTTAAGTTTACATGTTCCGCTTTGGCGGCCCCGAGTTCGCCAGTTCAGATCCTAGGTGCGGTCGTGGCACCGCTTGGCAAGCCATGCTGTGGTAGGTGTCCCACATATAAAGTAGAGGAACACAGGTATGGATGTTAGCTCGAGCCAGTGTTCCTCAGCAAAAAGAGGAGGATTGGCAGCAGATGTTAGCTCAGGGCTGAAACTCCTCAAAAAAAAAACTTATTTTGTTTTCCCAACTATGTTCAATTTCTATTACTACCACTATACACACACGTGTGCACACACACACACACCAGCAGGATTAACTGTTAGGGATCTTCTGCAAACCATTCCTATTTCCCTAAGTAACCAAAGAATGATCCTGGGTACTATATGTCTATGAAAACCTGCAATCTATCAACACGTGTAAAGACTGCAGCCATTACAACAGAGAATTTTTTTAAATGCACCCACACCTAACCTAAGTTCTCGAAAGTTTAATACTAATGACTCAAGCATTTTTAATTTTTTTGCTGCGGAAGGTTCACCCTGAGCTAAGATCTGTGCCAATATCCCTCTATTTTGTATGTGGGACACTGCCACAGCATGGCCACCGATGAGGAATGTAGGTCCATGCCCGGGAACCGAACCCAAGCTGCCAAAGAATCAGAGTGCACTGAACTTAACCACTAGGCCATGAAGCCAGCCCCTTAGGCATTTTTTAAGTAAAAGTCAACTCAGCACCAGAAATTGCCAAAAGCACTTACACTTATTGTACCAAGGATCAGGATGACAGCTCCAAGCAACCAAGCCACTCATCTCCAAAAAACCAACCACTTCAACGCCCAGCAGAGAGCCCACAGCAATTTCCTCATCTGAAAATTAAGGGACTGAACTGGAGGATCTTTTAAAATTCACGCCTGGATTTATAAAAATCCTTGACTATTTCCTTCTTTAGTACAATGAAAACGAGAGAAATCAGGTAACAAAGCTGTCCAAGGGGAAAGGGAGAGACGGTTCATTGTGTAGCTGTTATTTAAACACGTCATCCTTCACGTAAACTGAAAACCCAGAAAAAAATTCACATTTTGTGAAAGAAATTGGGAAAGTGAAGAAACATTATTTTTTTGCTTCCTCAAAGCTCACAATTATAAATGATATAATTTCTAATAGAAAACAAGAACACAAGCTTCCAATATTTAAAAGTAGCAAAATTCTGGGCTGGAAGAAAACACATATTTATCCTGAGTAAAAATTCTGTTATATCAACAAGACAAATTTTGACATCGAAAAATACCTGTTTAATTTTAGAAACAAAGTAGGGAGGCAGAAGGGAAAAACTAACAGCAAGTAACCAAAAAAGAAAGAAAGAAAAGAAACCACTTCCATGTTCATTAAATAGAATGTCTTGTTATTTTCACAAACAGTAAACACTTTTTGACATCCTTTTTAGTCTCAGGCTGGAGAAGTGTCAATGGATCTTATTTGTTCTTGTCAGTGTGAAAAGAGTTTACAAACCTAACTAAATTTAGAATTAGTGGGAGTTATGCACTTATATTCCTTATACATAGAAGAAAAAAAGGCCCTTTTATGCCAGCTTTGAGTTTGGCTTGACTTTTTATGACTTATTTAGAAGCCCTAGGGAATGAAAAAAGTCTCTTAATGGAAATACTGACACAGTCTTAAATATAGTGACATGAACAAGCACTTCTGTGAAACTGCACCAGAATGTGACTGACCACTCCAGCAAGTTTGAAATGCATAGAGTATCAGAAAATCAACTACAATTGGTTGAATGCCAGTAGAACAGTAACGCCAAAATATAGACAATACTCCTGCAGGATTGAAATTTCATGTTGATAAACTTTTTAACAGAAAAATATGTACAAGGTATGGGATCTTTACTCTTATATGTGGAGGAGAGAGAAAATGTAAAATTTCTGCATAGACATTCACCAATTCTATCATAGGATTAAAAATAGTCATTCTTAAAAAGTCAAAGCTGTCATGTCAACTCTGAGAGTGAGTGTGGCAGAAGAGCTCAAATCAGTGGATATAAATCTGTGCTTTGTTTCTCAAATGTCACCTACAAGGCTATGTACTAGATTGGAGAAAGACAATAAATATCATTACTTAGTCAAGGCAAATTCCTAAAAGCTCCATTTGTATTTATTTGTCTATCTGCTATACTTTTTACTCTTCCGTAGGTTTTCTTTAAACTAGCTAACCTTTTCCATTTATAATCCTTGCATTTTCCTGAAAGTCACTCTTTTACTTGAAAATCCGGTTAGTTTCATTTTATACTTTCTAAGTTTTTATTTTGAATCTCTTAAACATCTCATAGTTTTAAGCTTCATTTCATTTAATTTTTTTCCCTCTGGTTTTAACTTTTTTGCATTTGCCTTTTTTTTTATCCTTTTAAACTTATTCAGGACCATTTTCTTTCCCTTGTCACGTTCACAGACCCAGATCAACATATACATGTGTACATTAAAACGTCTTTTATGATTTAAGAGGCAGGCAGACTAAATCATTAAAACACTAACTCATTCATCTAAGAAACAGTTATGGAGCAAATATGTGAAAGACACTGTACTAAGTGCCAGGGGGACTATAAAATGAATAAAACACCATTTCAGGGGCTCAGAGAGCTTTTAATACATACAGGGCAGTGAGTATCAGCACAAAAGAGGAGACAGAATGTAGCTGCATTTCAGAAAACAGTTTGTCTACCTTTACACAGACGTGAAACCAGTGTTGCTATCATTCTTAGGCACCACATGGAGGAAACACAATGTTAAGAGGACAAAAAAATGTCAGGATCAAACACAGCTCTAAAAAATGTGTACATTTTATAAACTAAGCTGCCATATGCTTTCGATTTGTTTGTAAGCCGTGTTGCTGAATGGGGCTGGAAGTCTCAGAATCTGCATTAGGCATTTTCAGGCTCTCACATGATACCAAAAAACAAACAAAGAAAAGTGAATGAAGAGCTACCCCTGCAACCAGCCGGCAAACCACTCATGTCAATATCTGTTCTCTTTTTCTATTTTCATGGGCCGTTTATCTCTAGTTGTTAACAGTAGGTGGAACCCTTATGCAATCTCATTTAAATTTTACAAGTGAACCCGTAAAGAAAATTTAATTTCAAAATCAAGCTAATTTGAATTTCAGAAATAATCCAGGTGAATGTGTTTTGCCATTCTTATCTCTGATAAATATTTAAGAATTTAAGAATCTGTGGTGTTCAGAATAATACTTAAGTTTTTATAATTCTAGAGTAACCCCATACCTACCCCAAGGTCAGGATTTCTATAAATCTCATTTAAAACATTACTGCTTTGAAATAAGTAATGAGGAAAGATCCCTTTTTAAAAGGCTATCAGAAAGGTATCACTCTTTATTCAAAGGCATTAGGGGTAAGTTTAGGATTGTAGTTAATCCTAAAATTACTGCTTTTGAAAGATGAGACTAGCAGATAAAAAGCTATAGGAGGAGGGGGCTTAGAGAAGAGAGAGGATGCTGATGCACACCCTACATGCTGTGGTTAACAGAAGTTTAGGAGAGCAGAAAATCATAAATCTTTTAAATCGGTACTTTAAATTTCTATCTGAAAATTTCACTTGTTCCCAGATGGTGTTTGATAGGTGAGGCACTATTGTAGTAAAGATACAAGACAAGAAATTGGATAACCTTTCAAGAATCCTTTAAATGTCACTAACTGGGCTGGTGATCGAGGGTTTTATTATTCTCCGCTGGAGTACATCAACAGGCATTTGCATGCCAGGAAAAGAATGTCTGGAATAATCCAAAACGGCAAAGCTTAATTCTTTCACTAAAAACAAGGAAGTGACAAGCACAAAAAGGGAAATAAAAGAAGAAAAAAGTAGCCAAAGTGGACTTACTGGTCAATAAAATCCCAGAGAGAAACCTAGCATATCCGCAGAAACACACACCACCCTCAACAGCTGGCTCTGGCTGAAGCCTTCTCTTGACTGCCATGAGGCTACCTTTAAGCTACCTCCAAACACAAACCTAAAATTAATGAAACATAGAAATCAGGGGTGATTATTCACTGCTCAAAAAGATCTGCCAAGGCATCTCTTTAAATCTTTCTTCTGCTTCATTTCACTACGGTCTCTTTGATGCGGAGCCTAGCACAAAACACAGGGCTCCAGGGAGCCTGGAACAGTGCCTGTGGGGAGAGGCTCTTAATAAACATTTTTGTATGTGGAACAAATGCGTGAAAGAGCACCTCATATGTGAACAAACTGCATCCCAACAACTTGGCTGTTCACAACTGAGAGAATATTTCTCCAAAGAACCTGTGCTATAAATTAAGCGTAAACCCAAGGTTCATCCAATGGCTGATTGAACTCATGAGCATACCTGGGTTTTACTACTGATAATACCAGTTTAAATTCTAAAGCACCCGAGTGTGCAGGAAAAGGCAGAACAAACAACATCCCTCCCCTTGGGGGTCATCATTAGCCAAGAAAAAATGTTTGGAACTGGTGTTTAGCCTTTGTCATACCCCCCAGACTTTCATTCTACTTCCTAGTTCCTCGTTCCTCAGTAACCAAAATCCCTTGTTTTCTCATTTTGTTCCAACGGCAACAGGCCACGCTAACGGACTCTACCTCCCAAAGGGTCCCATGCACCAAATAAATGACTTCTTTTTTCTCTCAATCAAAATCTCCATTTCTTCAGGGATTTACTTTAGTCAAGTAGAGAAGAAGCTAATCTGATTAATTCACACTAACATAAAAAAGAGCCCTATCCACCTAAATGTTTCTGCAATACCAGATGTGTATAATTAAGAGGGATTTTAGACCATTTAACAGGATGAAGCTTATACACTCAGCCTTGTGGGAGCAGATTAAATTTACGAATTATATACCAGCAGAGCAATGGGGCTCAGAGAGTAACCATTCAAATGTACTAGCCATTTACGAGTTGATCTTTGTGAGCTGCAAAAAGAAAGAACATAAGAGGGACTTGTCCTTAAACTGAACAAAAGAAGAAGGGAAGTCCTCATGTTTTACTTCAAGACTTGCCTGCTTTTCCCCCATCAGTACACTTGTTAGAAACCTCTTCTCTCTCTTTCAGCGAAGAAGGACATTCAATAGGCTTGGTTTGGAGGGTAAATTAAACTCTAGCCCAAATTAAGAAAGGCTCCAGTGAGGACTCACTCCGTAAGGGGACATAGGTGGCAGATGGCTCTTTCATGGATGGTCCCATCTGGAGAATATGAGCACGGCCTCAACAGGAATGGAGGAGATATTACGGCTAGAGTCCTTACCCTGATACCTCAGGGAGTGGACCCACCTAGAGGCTAGAGGGTAGAGGCACGGCGATCAGCTTGTAATGGGAATTCACTCCATCAAATACCTGAAAATCACCATTCGTTAACCTCATACGATGAAAACGGATTATAATTTTAATTGAGATGACTTAAGTCAGCAGAGGACATCAAGTGACTAAATTTTCTTGAGTATTACTTGTGTTTAGAAGCAATGCCCTTAATAATTCTGATCAATTCTAATGTTATAATTACTGGTGTCAGAAACATTTTAACCAATATTTATTGAGAGCCTGGCATGATGCAGAAGACTGCAGATTACAGAGAAATATTTAATCTCTAGATAAAATCAATAAAAACATGTTTGTAGCTACTATGACAGTGTCTAATGCTGTCTTCAATTAGGATTACTACTTTATAATCAACCAGGCTTGTGCCGCCTAGAATTTAACGAGAGCAAGTGAAATGAAATTGGGTTAGATTATCCTTCCACACACCAATGCTTTCATTTAGCTTTTTGATTCCAAATATTTAATTAAATGCATCATGAGATAGCAACTCTTTTACGAAAATGGCTGGAAAAATGGATAAAATTTCTTAGCACAGAAAAACCAATAAATTGTTTTTAAAGGTGATCTATTCTTGCAAAAGAATTTAAAAGTTAAAATGTTGATGCTGCTGTGGAACTGGGGTGGGAGAGAGGAATGGTGATTAACAGCACACTTAGAAGATTTCTCTTTAGGTGAGCAAAGGAAGATAGGACCAGAAAGAATGGAAGGAATTCAGAGTAAGCGTGTATGCCAGAGAAACCATAGCAGTCGCTCAGAAAGTATTTATTGAAATCCCCTGTTCTCTCTTTCTGCATGACTGGTAACCCAGCTACAACTGCCCCAGCATTGTCATTCAGTTCTCACAGAGGACAGCCATTTATTATTTCAGTCTGAAATTTAGCAAATCAGTCCTAGACCACCAGTCTCTCTTAATTCTCCATCCACAAAACCAAAAACTTTATTTTGTTCTTTTTAAGTTTACACACACACATGAAAAACCAGAAGTTTACATGTCTAGGCTGCTTTCTCACTGCTTGTAATAATAAGCTAAAAAGTAAGTTTTTATTTAAAAGTAGAACTTGGCAAATGAATAGTCCATAATATGGACCAAGTGCATTTGGAATGCTCTAATAAAAATAAATGGCCAAGGTATTTAACTTTGAAAAGCCTCAACTATACAGGCATGCTATTCTCTCCTTGATTTGATATTTCGCTACCTCTGAAAAAAGCACACATTTTCAGAAGACTCATCACACTGGATGAATTTCATAGACATATGACTTTGCTTTTGCTGGGCGACACAAAGAAATTTACAAGAAAATTTTTAAAAAATAAGAGATCTTCAATTATCCCACCTTATCAAAAGTAACTTTGCCTGTTTCCAAAAATCTTCCTCGTTTTTGTCTATACACATTTGCACCGTCATAATTGTATTCAATGTTTTCATAATTTTAAACTGTTTTTCACTTTACATTATCAATTCCTCTCATGTCGTTTCATAGTATCAGTATCATAAATAAAAATTTGATTTCCATCCTATCTGGGTTTAAATCAGGAGAACGTTTACATTTGTAAAAATTGAGATCCTTTTCATATTTTAATATGACCCAGAAAAGTGTATAAAGCATGAGAATGAATTACTTCTTCAAAGTTTGAAAAAAATCCAACGAATCTACCAATTCATGTGCTTTGGAAACTGGGCTTACTAAAAACTTTAATCTTTCCTGAATTAGTGGTCACTTAAAACTTTTTTCACTATAAATTTATAGTTTAATTTGTGTGGATAATACCAATTCATTTCATCTACACATTTGCATACAGTATGTTGTCAATTATGCATACCATTTCATCATAACTTTAACAAATATTTTTTGTTTAATAACTATATATTGATTGCTACATCGCCTGTCTCATTTCCAAATTTAATTTGTGTCAGTTTTTGCTTGTCTTTTTCACTCTTGCTTTCAAAGAGTCAACTTGACTTAATTACCTATTTTTCAGCTTTCCATTTTACCTTTCTCTGTTTTATTTTTATTCTTTTTTTCAATTACCTGTACTTGAAATACTGATTTATTTTTCTTTCTCTGTAAATAAACATTTATCAAGCTCTGAATTACCTCTAAGTTCTGCTCTGGTCACAGTGATTAGACATTACTATGTAGTTTTAAAATTTTTGTTATTAGCTAAATAGTCTTTTATTGCATCTTTTACTTCTTCCTAGACCCAATTATTCTTTACAAGACTATTTCTGAGTGTTTGCAGTTGTTTTCATTGTTAGAGTTGGAGTTTCTGCAACAGAAAATGAGATTAAGTCTTTAAAAATGTATTGGTATTTTCTCTGAATCCTCATAGATAATATATTTTATATACATTCATAGACACTTGAAAATCAGATTTCTGGCTACATAATGTGAAGGCTATATTAAATAGACCAAATTTAAATTCCTCTAAAGCCCTATTCCTCACATATCAAGCTCCTTGATATTATAAGGACCAAGTGTAGCAATATTCACGTAGTTTTTAGCATAGGGCCTAGCATATCACAACTACGCAATAAAGGACCGGTGGCGGCAGGTGTAATAATAACAGTAGGAATGGTCTAGTGGTAGTTATGCTCCTCCTACCTCTTCTGCAGGCTCAGCTGCCCTATTGACCTGGAGAAGAATAACTAACTGTGTGTTCTTGGTCTGGGTTTTCTTATCTGTGACATAAGCTGGCTGGACTAGAAGCTTTCTGAAGTTATTTCCAGCTCTTCCACTTCTAAATTTCACTTGATGGCATTTTCAGGACCGGGACACCAGAGGTAGGTCGCGCACATCCCTTGTTCCAGGGGGACTTGCTCAAACACTCTTTACAAGCAAAGCTCTCTGGGAACTGAAGTCAAGATAGAAAATTCTACCAAATTCACTACTCCACCTCAAATTTTTGGACAGGTAGAAATTGACTTAATATTTCTGGAATAAAAGTAAAATTTTCAAAGCTATTTATCAGCTCTACTTATGCTTTCCAGGAATAAAAGTCAAATTTCCAAAGCAACATAACCCAGACCTATATTGGCATCCACGCTAACTTGTGTTCATTTTGTAACACGATTAGCAACCAAAGAATTTAAGAAAAAAGATGGAATACAAAGAATTTGCATGCCTGGCTTGCTGAAATCCAGGACACTACTCCATTAAAATTTACTCATAAAAGCCAATATATATCTCCTCTAAGAATCTTTATCATTAAGATTAAAAATTATCGTGAGGAATGAAAATTTCCCATCATCTAGTAACGAGCATACTGGTAATTAAAAACAGAATGAAAGCTTTAAAACTGAATTACAGGCAATACGTGAGTAATGGATGCAAAAGCAATAAAAATTATGCTTTTATACCTGTCAAAATAAATCCCTCTGTCGCAGTTTTAATTCTGTTTTAAATGAGATCTCACAAAAAGCACAGACTTACCTGTGCGATAGACAAAGTTGCCTTCAGTTTCTGATGACGAGGGAGACACCAATTCTTCCTCAAATTCATTGGAACTGAAAGATCCCGAATGGTTCCTTTGCCTTGTCTTTCCCATCATGGCAGCATTTGTGGCCATGACATGTCTCAAAGAGTCGTTAAGGTAACGGTTCAACAAGCTGCTCTTGTATTTTGGGGGTGACACGTAGTCCTCGCTGGCCCGTGACTCTGGCCTCACTCCAGCTTTTATGACTGAGCTCTCACTTTTAATCAGAGGATGGTGAACGGGATTATTGTAGCCCCCTTCGTTCATGTGGTTTCTTGGAGGATTTTCTCCATCTAGGGGGAAAAATACCACTAGCTAGTACTTACACATATTTTTCCCCAACCACCCAATTGTTGTACTTAATCATTACAAACATATATAAGGGAAGAATATTTGAAGTGTACAAAATTATCTTTGATATTCAAGATTAATTTTTAGGCAAAGGAAAGCAGGAATCTCTGTAATCTCTCCCTACGGTATTTTAATTTTAGTGAATTTCACAGAAAATGTTATTCTGACACACGATAAATCTATAAACAAGAGGAAACAGCCGTAATTCTGTTGGTCATTTATAGTATTGTAAAAGTGAAGTTACCCCATGCAATAAAAAAAAACCACTATGGCACCATCGTGTTTTGTGGGATCAACCTTAAAAATAGCAACTGAGGTGAACTTATTATAGAGGCAAAGCAAAGAAAGCAAAATAAAACTATTAACAAACCTTCGGAACATGAGTCATCACTGCTGACACTAAGCCGCTCAGCATTTCCTTGAACATACTTGTTGTACAACTTTATTCTTAAAGCCCAGCTTAAATCTGGCTGTCGAACAGTATTCTTAAGCCGACGTCTTGCATTAGCAAACCAATTTGACACCTAAAAAAGTATTATTTTTCAATTAACAAAACATAAAAACATTACCCATCATACAGTTAATTTCCCAAAAAGGACTGAAGCCTCTCTCAGCATCTCTGATCATTAAATATTCTCAGGACGTAAGAGTACTAGACATTCATTCCATTTGTTCATTCATTCATTCAACAAACAGGCTGAGCACTTACTACAGAGATTGAGCACATGTATTCTGGGGATAAAAAAAAAATGAAGAGGACTTGCCATCAAATTTTCAGTCTAGTAAGGGAGGTAGGAGAGTATACAAATAACTCTAATATAGGAAAGAATGTGATAAATGGCTTAAGAGGCATCAAATAATATGATACAGGAGTCCAAAGAAAGGAGGCGTTACTTTCATATGTGACTCAAGAATTCATGAGGAATTTAAGCTAGGCTTTGAAGGAATATGTCAGGTCTAATGGGGAGGGAAGTGTGCTCCCAATAAAGAGGACACGGGAACAAATTTCAGGGACATTGTGGTGGGTGAGGGAGAGGGAAGAATTAAAGATGACCTTGAGTCACCAAACCCATGTAACCAAGAGAAGGATAGTGCCCTTATGAGAAAGAAAGCAGAACTCTTTAATGGTGAAATGACACATTTGGTTTGGGGAACGTTTAGTTTGAGACGCTAGAAAAGCGTACAGGTGAGATGTGCTGCAAGGAAATAAAAATGGTATCTGAGACCGAAGGGAGAGGAAGATCAGATTTGGGTCAAATGCCCAGAAGTGAGAGCTGAAGTTGTTACAGTAGGCAGAACAGAAAGACGCTCAAGGACCAAACCTTGGAAACCTCCAGCAATGAAGGAGGTTGGACTATAAAAGAGGACCTGGCAAAACCATCGGAGATAGAGTAATCAGACAAGTAGAGGGAGGGAAAAAAGCCACGTAACATCCAGCTTTAAGCTGAAACCCAAGTGTTTCCAAAGCAAATAGCTGATGGCAAAGAAATGAACACTCCAAAATAAAGGAAAGTTACTTCCATTGTTTTTTTAAGGTGCTATTAGATTTCTAGAGGCTAAAACAGTACCTGAGGTTTCTTTTAAAATGTCGGGCTACCATCAGAATATATATATATATGTATATTAAAAACTTGAAAGGCTAATATTTGCCTTTAAAAGAATGCAATGTGGAAAGAGAATTAAGTCTTTCTGCCAATTTGTTCTAGAATATGCCCCACATTACTATAATGGTTTGTGTGGCAATCCTTGCACTGGAAGTTTCTTTTTTTCTTTTTTTTAGATGTATACCATAAAGACACAATTTTTGCCCATTGCTTAAGCCCTAACTGTTGAACGGACCTGTGGTGAATTCTACTTTTTGAAAAAACAAAACTACACTTTTTTTCTTTGTCCACATGGGTAAAACTTCGTAGTTTTTTCTGGTTTTTATGTATACATACATTTTTTTTTTTTCAATATTACCTCCTTTGTGTCTTAAGCAATGATAACTGTCCTACTAAATTTATGCGGCATTTCAGAAGTCTTAGTCTTCATCAACCTCTCTTCCTGTCAAGGTGTGCATTTATTACTATGCTTTAGCCTGACTTCAAATTCTCACTCTCCTCCAACCTCTATACATAGACAACTTCTGGGACTATTCATTCAATAAATATAAATTGAGTAGCTCTCGTGCTTTAACCACAGTGTCACGTGCTGGGAATGGATAAACTGTGTCCCCTGCACACGGAAGGACTGGCAGTGAAGAACTATACTTGACTAACTATGACACACAGGTGAACATTCCCTATGGAAGCACGAAATGCCTGGTCCATTTCTTCACTACATTTCTCAAACTTCCCTCTACTCTCAGTCCTGGGCAAAATGTTCATCCAAGTCCTCATTACTACTAACTAGGAATTTTAGAACATTCTTTTTTCTAACTTCCCTCCTGTCCACGTGAATGGGTCTTAACAACCAGCATCAAATTCAAGTGCTGATGCACCATTACAATTTAATCACTTAACTTCTTCAAACCCTCATTAGTGCCCCATTATCCTGTAAGTGTGGCATGATGGAAGGAGACTGGTTTCCTGTTCTGAATTTGCCAAAAACATGCTGTGTGAATTTATATAAGTCACTCAACTTTTCCAAACTTCAAACTCTTCATCTATAAAATGCATTAGATGGCTCTTAACATCCTTGCCAACTCTAAAAACTCAGATCTGTGAATACAGCCCACACTCTGCTAAACAGTGTTAATTCCCTTCTAGTTGGTACTAACCTACCTTCTGCTCTCAACCATTTCTCTCTCTGGCAGTCAGATACATGTGTTTATGTCCTTCTCTGCTCCTCTCACACAGAGGACAGCCTGCAACTTCCCCTATGCCTATGCCCCTTATATTCATTAGACTCCAACTCCCAAACTTTTTGTCACTTTATTAAACATCATATAATTCAGACTAATCTTAAATCTGAACATAACCACCATATAGTACAGTTCTTATGAAACTCTTCATATTTTTATTAAAATGCAATGGCCTTCTAATTTCAAAAGCACTAACAGCTAAAATTCTAACATATGAAAATGGAAACCTTTCAAAGTCATGGTGGGATTAACTAACTTTTCATATGTAGGGGTCATATCCTTTTTATGTTTTATATACTCATAGTTCCTACCATAGTATATTAATTGCAGATCAGGAGATTTCGCAGAAAGGTTTGCTGATGTCTAACACAGGCTGTTACTAAACTGATTTCATAGGTTTGAATGGCACCCAATGTGCTAATATATTTACTCTGCCAGTATTTTATTACCAGAAATTTATAGTACGACCTAAGGGCTGGATATAGTCCAGGTGTTTAATACCTGCTTGCATGAAGTCATGCAAACAGCAGACAAATAGCTGCTTAACAAATCTGCATAAATATTATTTTGCAATTCTTTTCCTGATAAATTAACGCAAACTCCATCTGTTTCACCAAAGGTAAAAATATCAGTTCAAATTTTCTACCTTTAACATACCATAGATTCCTCCAGGTTATCATTCAAATTCTCTTCAAATTCTATTTTACATGAAATAGGCCTCCTTACCAATGGTAGGTTCCGCAGCAGCATTTTTATGTCAAGCTCAGAGCTTTAAAAACACTGTATTTTATAGTGAAAGCTTAGAACATCAAATATTTAGAAGTTGGAAGAGAAAATTCCATAATTTTCGTTCCTACTCTAACGGAGGTGTTTACATTCATCATATTGACAGAGCAATCATTAGAATAAACCCAAAGGAATATGCTGGCATCTGTCCACCTTTGAACCTCCAGAATTAACAAACTTATTCTGGGTTATTCAACTGAAATATTGAGCACCTCATTTCCACACCATGTAGTATAGCACTTGGAATAATGTAGAAGGACCAATCTGAGACTCTGTTGCATATTTAACAGTTGCCATAATCCTTGTAGGTGATAACCACATACATATTTCAGCAGAAGCACTCAATAGAAGCAAAACCAGAGCTATGTCAACATAGGGAGCAAAACCTCACAACACAGCAGACTTCTCCAAATGGTACATGGACAGAGCATAGGAATTTGAAATTTCTACTATAAGGAGTTTCTTATTAACATCCAATCATTAAAATGTATTCTCAAATTCCACCCACCCAGTACTCTGTATTGTGATCATGAAAGAAATCATCCCAAGGAGACATTTCATTCTTGCAATCCAGAAAAAATATAAATATATTTTAAATATATATATATACACACACACACGAACAATGGGAAATATTAAAACCAAATACAGCTCCCATCTGCCCTTTATTAAAAACCTCTTCAACGATCTTGCTAAGCTCCATATCGTACAATAATATAAACTCCAATTGTTTACTACTTTATATTATTCCACAATCAAGCTGTTTATAGTGAGAGTATAGAGTATATTTTATAATGTTTGGACAATGGTCAGCCATAGGAACCAAGCACAATGGAATATTTTAGTTGGTTAAAGTCAAAATAACACACACACACACACACACACACAAATCATCTGCTTGTTAATTTTATAAAAATGCCTATATCTCATTAGGAAGTAAGATGCCAGATTAATAATGCAAAGGAGAGTTAAACATAGCTATAGCAAATTAAGACAAGTTGCTAAGTCTAGTGAATAGAAAAAAGTGAAAGTTGCATAAATAATTATTTCTGCTTCATTTTTCAGGGATGAATAAAATGTAGGTGCTAGTTAATGTCCTTAGAGCTTCTATTTATTAGAAAAAGTACCTTTGAGGTCCTAAAATATATTTCCTCCACTAAAGTTTCAGCTTTTTGTTTCTAGGCTTTCGGAGATTGCTGGCCAGGCTTCACACCCTTCCTTATCAATTTAAGAGCAGCAAAATTAGGCAAAAGTACTTCTTACGAAACGTTTGACAGTTTGACACACAACTAAAACACAAACATTAAGTGTACAAGAAATTCTCAAAATGCAAGACACTCTTGTTATTAAGGAATAAAACCATTCTGCTGACAGCTTATTATATAAACCATGAGAAACAGAGATAGAAGATATTGCAAAAAACAAGAAATTGAAGCCAGAAATAAGAGGAACACTCCATATTTGTCTACAGACATAAAAATATGACATATTTCCAGATATACTGAAAATAATAAAATGAGTTATACTTGTGCTTGTTCTGTACAACCATCACACAGCGTTAAAGATGACAAGCTGTACTCTGTGTATTCCCTACAATGGGATGGATTTTAACACTAGAATATCTTAGCCAGATTTCAAGACACGTTCTACTGTCAGAAAGGTTTTGGAAAGTCGAATGGTTATCACAGTGGTATTCCCCAGTTAGAACCTATTCACCCTACAGACATGTGCAGAGAGTTCACTATATGGAAAGGACCATGCTGGGGTGAAACAGGGGTATGAAGATCAATAAGACACGATCACTCTTCTCAAGAAGGCTGACTCTACAGGAGAAATTCATTCACTGGGAGAACCTCACTCATTAAATAGGGGTCTAATTGGCAGAGATCAAAAGCTTTATTCAGATCACAACTTTATACCATTTTCCCCCAGAAATGTATTTACATAATTTATTTGGTTTCCCTTGAAGTCAGAATTTGCTTTGGGTGTTTCATGTATGTCTGACTTACACAACACCACATATCTATAAATATACGTGTGTGTGTATTCATACACATTTTTTTTTCTTACCTAGACATCCTACTCTGCCTAACTGAAAATAACTGGACCCAAACTGATTATATTTAAGGTCCCTTGGTTATTCCATCCATTTTGATTTTTTTCCACTTATCACCTTCAAGGTCCAGAAACCAACTTCATTTACTATAAAATTAGAAATCATTAAGCAGGTATCACTTATTATTATAAATAATTATCTTTGCCCCATTTAAAAATTACATATTTTTGTATATTTTTATTTTCTGAGGACTAGTATAAGAGAAAGAAAATGTAATGTGAAAAATTTTCATTACATGGAAAAACTCATGTAAATTAGAAAAATGTAATAATAGTCTTAGTAATAATAACCAAGATCTTACTGCAAAAAGATATTAATGCAAAATGTGTTATTTGTGTTTAAACTATATTACGCAGAAAATAATTTGATTCTCTACTAAAATTACAACTACTTGTATTGCAGCTCAACAGAGCTACTGCACATGAAAATTTAAATGTCTCTACAATGACAAATGTTACTTTTCATAATTAAACATGTTCTAAATATGACAAATATTTTTTGCTTTCTGTACTAAAGAACAGCAAGCATTAAATAAAGGACTATATAATCATCCAAAATAATCTTATGCTGTACTGCTGACATCACTGTGAAAGATTCAAATAGCTCTACAAATCAGTGGATTTTCAAAATAAACAGCCTACCTCTGCAAACTGAAATTGGAACACGTGCATTGATTTTCATAAGTCAACTTTTTCTGACTGGAATAATTTATTTAGAAATCACTTTTGTAAATCCCTGAAAGTTCACAGTTTTATGTTAAACAGATATTAAGCCAAGAAGACTAAATTAATTTTCTCCTCCAGTGCACAGCAAATCACTATTAATATTAATGCCTGTTAATATGAAGCAGAACAGATGTTCTTCTCTATTATTCTGAAAATAAGCAGACAAATGCATATTAGAGTTTTAATAAGCCTGAATACAAGTCAACTTTCATGCTTTGTTGAACTTTCCAGTAATTCCTAAACGACAATCTTAAATATTCTGGAAAGCAATTTTTATTTTGTCTATCGTTAAATACTGCTTTTTACTTGGGGTCCTTCCTTACTATAAATTTAATAGGATGACCAAAATTTCATAAATCAGCGATGTACTGCTACTATAACATATGAAACTTCTCAGCTCATTTAGTTGCTCCCCCTCTTTCTGAATAAATTTGTTCTGTTTGCATGTATAAAAGTTCACATCACCATATTTATTAAAGAAAACTCTGGTGTGATGGAAAGAGCATTGATCTGGAAATATATTATTATTATTAAATGTATCATTTCCAGGCCTGCCCTTACTAACACTTAACTCCCACATTCCTTGGTTACATCTCCTGTAAAATGCTGATAGTAACTACTCTACCACACCATGTTTTTGTGAATATCAAATAGGATTATGTAAGGGAAAAGGGAGTGTTGCCCCCTAGAGAAGAAACAAACCCACACCATCTCTCTACAACTGACAAAGTAATCCAACCATTTGAAATCTGCCCCTTCTTAACCCCTGTAGAAAGATAGCAGCAGCAAAATTTTGTGGATTCTAGCTAAGGCCCAGGATACTTTCTATTAAAAACAAAACGAAACAAACAAAAAAACCCCACTTCTCATCCTTCCAATCCACCTCCTAGCCCCGTCAGTAACGGTGGTTTTGAAAGTTATCCTGGGGCCTTTCATATGGGGCCCTAATGTGGGGTGCCATTCCGTATGGTTCTCAAAGTGTGGTTCAGAGCCAGCAGCTTCAGCACCACTCCGGAAAAACCTGTTAGAAATGCAAATTACCGGCCCCACCCCAGACCTGCCACTGAATCAGAAACTCAGGTGGGGCTCAGCAATTTGCGTTTCAAGTCCTCCGGGCGGTTCGGATAGACATTCAGGTCTGAAAATCACTGCGGGTAGTCTCCTCTGCTTCCATCTATATATGGCCCAAGGACACCTTCTCATAACTCTGCAGATGACTTTTCACTGCCCTCCCTAACAAAATACCACGCCATCCCTCCTGGACCGAGCATTAGCACTGAATTGATGTGGGTAAGACTGAGAGGAATCCCAGAAACTCTTCCCACAGCACAACTCTGCCCCCGTGCCAATCCCTTATCACCCTCAGCGGCAGGAGCCAGAGCATCAGGACCAGGCTGTCTCCCTCCATCCTTCCCCAGCGAGGGGCGCCAGGTGGAGATCCACACAAAAGCGAGGTGTGCCCGCTCCTCAGCCGGCCCGGGCTTGATGGGCCCCGATTACCTGCACTAGCGTCATCTGCGAGCCGAGCGCCAAGAGTATCTTCTCCGTCTTGGTGGGGTACGGGTTGTCACGGTGCTTGTAAAGCCACTGCTTGAGGGGCCGCGCCATGTCTTGCAGGGCCTGCCGCTTGTGCCTCACCTTCCCGCCATTCTGCCGGGCCCTGGGACACCGGGAGAGGAGGAGGCCCCGGTAAGCAGCGCCGTCTGGGCGCTGCCCGCCGGGATCCCCCACATTTGGGCGCATTTCAGCGGCCGCAGCCCCGCGCCGACCCACTTCCCGCATCCCAGCGCATCCAGCCCCGCCCCGCGCGCCCCGAGGTTGAGGCGAGGCGGGGATGGGAGCCACACAATTTCTGGGCGGGAGTATCCTTCTCTCGGCATCTCGTTTTGAAATAGCCTGCTTGTTTCAGGGGGTCATGTGGCAGTGAAGGACGCTAGGTTTATCTAGAAAAGGGGGATATCATGAAGCCAGAGATTAGAGGTTTAGGTCACGATAGTTAAGTGATTTGAAGGAAACTGTTACTCAAGCTACAGATCTGCGCAGCAGGACTGTCACCCTTCCCTCGCTCGCCTGCACCGCGCCTTTGAGCGGCCCTAGCCTCGCAAGCCGGGTAGAGGCTGCTGCCGGCTCTCGAACGTTCTTTCAGGGAACTCATGCCTGCCCCTTGGGGCTTCCCATCGCCGGTGGTCAAAGGCAAGGATGCCCACTGGACGGCGGGAGTAAAGCAAGGGATGACGGCCGCCCGCTGCCCCGGTTTTCTCAGAGCTCTCTCCTATTTCTTTTGATCCTCTGGGAAAAGGGAAAACTTTGCAAGAAAGGGCTTGTGAAAGAAGGATGGAGAACCCACGTGGCATTCTAGGGGCCTTTTCCTGACATAAAGGAGCTTTAGAAAGTATGGAAAGCATTGTTCCATCGGGTGAGGTAAAAAGACGTGAGGAAAAGCACATTCAGAGGAAGAGACCGAGGGAGGCTGGAGCTGGACGTTGGGCGCTGCGCTCCCCCGCGGCTCCGGGAGGTGTCGCCGCGCCGCCGCCTGCGCGCCCCGCCACTCCGGGAGGCTCGCGCGCCTGCGCCGCAGCCTCCAGGGCTTTTGCCTCTTTAAACACTTTGAAACGCAATTCCATCCGAAAGGACTGGTAGTAACATTTTGACGAAACCTAATCTCTGTTTTACTAACCAGCACCGCCGCAGAACAAGCAGCTGATGCAATCTTTCAGGTGGAGCCGGCCAGGACGGCCGCCCCTCCCCCCGCGGGGCGCTCCTGGAGCCGCCCAGACACGGCCCCGCTAGACCCTCCTAGCGTCAGCAGCCGGGGCAGCTGGCCCACCCGCGAGCTCTCGCCCCTCCAACAGCCCCTCACTCCGCTAAACCGAAACCCGGCCTGGCAGGCCCGCCGCCTCCCCCTCCGGGCTCGCAGCGGGCCCCGCCGAGCCGCGCGCGTCCAGGGCGCCCTACGGAGAGCCGACCTTCCCAGCACCTTGGCCGGGGCGAGGCAGCGGCCGGGCCGTGACGAGGCCCTGTCGGGACAGAAGAGGGGAAGCCCACGGGGCTGGCCCGACCTGGGAAGCCCCGACTGCTTGGCCCTGCCCTGTTCCTCCGCATCCTGCCCAGTCCTGTCTGCCTCGCCCTCCGCCGCGCGTCTGCACCCGCGGTCCAGAGAGGGACAAGTAATCCCCTCCCCTGAGGTCCAGGGATCGGAGGACCGAGGGGCAGTTCCAGTGTCCTCAGTTTCCAACACGCCTCTTTTGAGCTGATCTGACGAATCGATACCCCCAGATTTTGAGAAACTAATATTTTAGAATGAAAATGAGTGAGACGAGGAAGCAGAGACCTGCTCTCCTGGGAAACTCCGGACCCCTAACCCGCGGGCCCCGGTGGCCACTGGCACGCCCGCGCCGCCCATCGCTCCCACCCCTCCGCGCTGCAGGCAGGCAGGCAGGGTCCCCGGGGGGAGTGGGGGGGAGTGGGCATACCCGGTCCTCCGATGTCTCAGGCCGAGGTTGTCCTTGAGGGGCGGACCGTCCGGAATGCCCACCTCGGGGCGGGCGTGGGGACTGTCCAGGACGCCGCCGTAGGGCCGGCTGCCTCGCTCCCGCTCCGGAGCGCCGCGGTCCTCAAAAAGCACGGCGCCGCTGAGCTTGTTGAAGACGATGGTGTTCATGGTGCGGGCTGGCAGGGGCGCGCGGGGCGGCCGCAGCGCCTCGCGGCCAGGCCGCCGGGAGCTCCGCAGGGCTCGGGTTCTAGGAGATGAAGATGCATCACGTTACTCGCTCAGAGTGCTCACAGACCTGCGCGTCCCGAGCCCCGAACTTGGCCCAGGCGCGGGGCTGCGGAGCCCAGGGGAGGAGCGATGCTGCCGCACCTGGACGAGGGAATCCCTGTCTCTCCCCACCTGGCTACACCACTCCCCCCACCCCCCAAGCGCTCCCGGGACAGATTCAGCCCTCCTCCTTGCCCCGGCGATCGAGCCCCTAAGGAACTTCAATCAGGAATCATTTATCCGCAGAGGCAAAGGAAAATAATTCCTAAACAAGCCTTTTTGTCGCGATTTTAATCCGGGAGAAGCACACTCCGGATGGCGCAGCGGGATAGGCGCGGGGCCGCGCGCGGTTCTTCAATCACAACGGAAGACTATAAAGCCTCTTGGAGCTCCCACTTGGGTCTTAAGAAGGGGTTGGAAAGAAGGGAAAATTTGGGGTAGTGAACAACCGCATCCGCAAGCCCCAGTTAATGAGTCCCAGGCCGTACCGAGATTTCGGGGATTTTCATGTTTTCTAGATCCTGGATGGTTTGGCTGAAACCCCTGCGTCCTTATTCCGGCTAAACTCCCTCGGGGTAGGGGTGAGGGCAGAGAAAGTTAGCAGGCTCCAGAGCTAGAAAGTTAAGCGGCGTCAGGGACAAATGCACCACCTTCTCCCCCTCCCCGCCAAATCTTCCTACCATCCCCCAGCCCGCTCCAGGACCCGCAGGGTCCCGGAGGCTCAAAGGCGCCGGAGTCCCGCGCCCCCCTGAGCCGGCAGTCAGGGCTGCCCTCTTCCCCAGCGCGGGTGCGAGCCGCGAGCTCGGAGCCCTTCCACACCCGCCCCTGTCTGGGGTCTCGGGGAACCATTTCAGAGGCTGCAAAGGTGTTGGGGACAGAAGGAGGCATCGCTGTCTGCGCACCGCCGGGCCTGCGGCTGCCACCGTCGGAGAAAGCCTCCAGCTCACCTCCCGGGTCGCGCCGGCCGGGAGCCTCTGCCCGCCGCGCGCGGGCGTCCGGGGCAAGTCCGCGCCGCCGCGGAGCAGCCGAGTTACCGCCCCGAGGCGCGCGGCCGCCCCAGCCCGCCCCATCTGCGCGCCTCGGGGTAGCTCCCGTTTCTTCCCAGCCGCCTCCGCTTTGCTGCCAGCGCCCCCTTCCCCCGCCCTGCCGAGGCGTGGGCTGCCCCCCCCACCCCATACCCAGATCCTCGCCTCGCCGAGCGCCCACACTCGCCAACGCCCCCCACCCACCCCGCCCTCCGGCCACCACGGCAGCGGCCACGCGCGACATGTAGGGCCGTGACCCCAGCGATTAAACGGCGGTTACCGTCAGTGTTTGTGGGGAGGTGAAGTCAGATTTCCGCTGGCTGCCCCGTGTACCGTAAGACCGAGTCCTCCCGCGCAGACAGGTACGTGTCTGGGTGTGCACACAGCCTCGG